>NC_050580.1:210802094-211402094 GCF_011100635.1 Trichosurus vulpecula | reverse complement strand
CTGCTGTGGATGATCAATCTGAGTATGTGGTCGTTTGAGCAACTGACAAGTCTTTTCAGATTTCAATTTTGCTTCACAAGTATTTCTCCATATTCTGAAAAGTAAGGCTTCGAAACTAGCTCTGACCCTGAGTTTCATACAGTAGTTTGTTTGAAGGAAAAGTGGATTATTTGGGTCAAATATTTATGATAACATTTCATGCCTGCTTCAAAGTGATAGATGCACCTCTGAGAAGTATCAATAAGTGACAAGGTGGGGGAGCACACAAAAAGGGGAAATGTATAGCCTTTTGTTACAAATGACTTGACAAAAATTTGTTTCTCCTCAGATGTAAAGTCCCACATCTTCCGGCTAAAGCTACCTTAATGGAAATGGCCTTTGGGGAGATTGGGGACAGAATTGTCCACTAGATCATCATCCCTTTATGGGTTAATATAAACAAGTGATAGGATTACATTGATCCAAATATATAATGCAGTTTGAAGGCTATATATTTCTTCATACTCTAATGCAAAATGTCTTCCTTTTCTCAGAGAACTTTTTATTCTGAAATACTACGTCTTAGGTTATGATCCC
Source organism: Trichosurus vulpecula (assembly GCF_011100635.1). Taxonomy (NCBI): domain Eukaryota; kingdom Metazoa; phylum Chordata; class Mammalia; order Diprotodontia; family Phalangeridae; genus Trichosurus; species Trichosurus vulpecula. The sequence continues at coordinate 211,401,518 of NC_050580.1, read as the reverse complement.
AGTGGCAGCTATTTGGAAACATCTGAATGTAAAATCTTCCATTTTTCTTTCTTTTCTGCATGTGCAGACACAGGCTCACATTAGCAACACCTTAGTAGAGATCTGATGTTGACAGTATGGTTTAAAAACAAAACAAAATGAAAACAGTATTTCTGGCAAAACAAAGCAACCTTCCTACTGGTTTTTGTTTAAATATTTCCACCAAAACTAGTAGTTGAGTGTCATATTAGTTTTAGGCTCACCATTCTACTAGTACTGTATACCTATAGATCAATACCATGCTTATCCTAATAATCCATGCTTATGGAAGTTGCCCAGGCTTCTCTCAAATGTTTTTACACACTCACATGAAAGAACATGATGATAAGGAAACTTTCGCCAAATATAATCCAGAATATACTGCCTATGTTATATGTTGCCCACTTTCCTTAAGTAATGAATTTTACTGTCGCTTTAGGATGTAAGCATTGGCAGCAATGTTTTCATTTGGTCTTTACTATTTAAATAAGCAGTTCAAAAAGTGTCATTTAGACTGAGAACTACTGTAAGTTACTGTAATAGAGTAAATGATTAGGAGCAATGTTGTAGTGTCCAGTCACAAACAGGTAGATAAAGACATCTACAATGTCCGTAAGCTAAACACTAGGAAACCGGTTTTGGCCTATGGCAGACATATATATACAGAAAACCCTCTGCTGCTCCCAAACACACCAGAAAATTGTATTTAGAGAGAAGACAAGGAGGGAACATATTACAGTTTCATAAGTATTGACACTCCTCCTTCTTGTGAATATAGTTGACGCAGGTTGTTTCAAACAACATTATATGTGGGTGACAAGAAATGCCCAGGCCCAGTATTTCAGTACCTTTCTATCTAGAAAGTGATATGTAACAAAGCATTTGAAAGAATTGCAGAATCTGAGCTCACCATGGGAAGAAGAGAGAGGAATGACTAGTTAATTCCAAGTAGCTGATGACCTAATACCTGTTGCTGTATCTGGTTTTCACCAAAGAGAAATTATGTTGGGATCAGTGTTCCCCAGCCGTGCATGGCTACAGGATGCCCAGACAAAACCACCAGTCTGGCACCTTAGAGAAAATCTTAGATTTCCTTGACTTTTTGATATGGTGTTGTAGAAAAGTTGACAGAATGAAAAATATAAGAATTCTGTGTGTAAATGGGCAGATCCGGTACCAGAAACGTTTAGCACCTGGAAAGCAATACTCAGGCTAAAAAAAGTCCAGCAAGGCCTTTGAAGCTAGACTAGAGAAAGTTGGATATTTTAAGTTAGAGTAAGATGAATATGCTTTCCACTACAAGCACCCTTGGGGGCACCGATTCAGTCAGATCAGAAACCCCTAAAAGTATTCTAGATGTGACACTGCCCCCATCTTAGTTTCATTTAGTCCCTCAGTGGCCCAGTAACCCCAAACAGGAGACCTGAGTCTCAGGTGGGCTGGCAGCCTTTTCTCGTCGTTCTCTTGTTCCTATTCGTCCAAGGGGGCGCAGCACCTCCCCATTGCACATAGACAGCCACTAGTCCGGGCAGGAGGCCGAGCAAGACCCTGCAGCTACAATCTGCCATGGACCAGCCTTGATCCCCCCTGACCAATGGGAGCCACCTCCGATCTCCCTGGAATCGGAGCCATTCTTCCCACCGCTCTACACCCAATCCTCAGGGAGGGAGCTGCAGGACTTAGGTCGTCTGTGGCCAGCCATCTGATGGATGAGGACCAGAGAGGTCTTCTTAGGGGGTGGGGGGCGGGGCCGGGGTTCCGGCGGGAAGGGAAGGAAAAGGAAGGGGTAAAGCACCAGAGAAGTAGGTTGGCTCATCCTCTCTCAGCTGGCTAGACGGCGGTGGCGGATACCGGGAATGCTGCGGGCGAAACAAAACGTGCCAAAAAAAAAAAAAAAAAAGTCGAGGGCCGCCCCCAAACCATTCACCATTGACGCTCTTCTTTTTCCTTATGTTCACCAAGTAGTATAATACTAAACACCACCTCCAAAATCCCTTTCAGTTTATGGAACCCCAAATCAGACGCTATCTCCTGTTTGGGGAACTCAGGATCCCCTAATGCTCTCCTAAGGCATCCCCTAGGCTGAGTGGAGTTGCAGTTATGGTACACAGTCCGAGTGGGACCAAAGGAGTCTGGGGAGTGGGGGGGAGGGTGGAGAATCCCAGGGTTGGGGGAGAGAAGGGGAGGTCTTTCAGAGCTCATCCCCTGCACCCCCCACCAACCCCAACTCTTTACAGGCCTTTCTTTCGATACCTCACCCTATCCCGAATTTTATGGGAAGGAAGTCATAAGCCCTACCAAAAAGAAAAAAAAAAGTTCTTAGAGACTTTGCAGAAGCTTTTCAGTTTCACTGGCCTAAACAGATCAAATTCAGGAGTCAATCCTCTCCACTTCCCCAGGCTCAGCTTTAATCGGGTGGCTTTCGGATCTCGGGAAAAACGAGTAGCACACCTCCTGTCTACCTAACAGTATTGAACCGGTGGCAGGAGACTTGTTTATTGGACTACTTTGCCTATTGTTTAATCGAAAGGCCATGCTAGCTCATTAATAGGAACCAACTTTTTTTCTCTCTCCTTAAGTGAGTAAAGCTACAGATCTATCTCTCCAGGGTAGCCGATTCCCATTTGCAAACTGCTTGGTTAAACATTGCATTTCGACATCGTGGTAGTAATTTTTCAGATATTGTAAAGGATACACTTGTCTAAATGGGCGGATGTCAAAGGATGCAGTTATCTAACTCAGTCTAATAAGGTGAAAGACGGGAGGTTTTGTTTACGAAACGGGCGAAACTCCTCCTTGCTTTGTTCCGCTGGGTTTGTTTGTTGTTGTTTTAAAGGTACGATTCTGTAGGCTTTCTATCTAACTCATTTTATCACTTTACCCGAAATACTAAGGTTTCACCGTCGTTTCTCATCTTGAACAAGGTAGAGTCACACGGTATGGGATCCTACATCCTTATGAATGAACAGGAGAAGGGGGAGTAGGGAACTTTTCACTATTTCAGGTAGTGACATTGATGCAACTACATTAGAGTTAATGGCAGCAGCCTGCTCCTCATTATTAATTGTCTTTGTGTTTGGATAAAGTATGTAATCTTCTTCTCAACCACACCATTAAAATAGGTTGCCTTTTCAATTAAGAACTATCTTGAGCACAGCAGTCAATTTTCCTAATGAAGATGCATTATATTTTCACTTTTTTAATAATGGAAAATCCCAGGTTTTCATTAGAAGTGATTACGGAGAAATACAAGAGGGCTTGTCTAAAATAGATGTGGTCATGTAGTGCATTAAACACTAGGCTTTTAAACAAATTGAAATTTCTTCAGATAAGAGAAAAGCATTGGTTTCAAATATGTTCAAACCCGCTTCATTTAGATTTAAATATATGGAGAGTCTATTCTTTAAAACGCACTTATCAGATAGAAAATAGTGATGAAATGAACTATAGCTAGCTCTATCTTCAATTACGCCTGTAACTTTTTACTCGTTCTAGCTCACAAATGGTTGCAGACGTTAAGCCTAAGACTGGTACTGATTTAAAATGCACTTTTAGATAATGTGCAGCTTTTTGAACAAGCAACAAATAGTCTAATTATTCAAGAGCTAAAGTATTCAACCTATGCGCCTACAGTTAGTTTTCTTTTTCCTTTCCTCTTAGTTTTTTTTCTTTTTCTTTTTTCTTTTTAGAATAATTATAAAACCAATGAAGTTGATGGAATTGTTCAAAATTTTTATCTTTTATGATGAGCAAAGCCATCTCTATGACTGTAAAAAGTGAGATCATGTGACTCCCGATTTAGAAACACTAAAACCTATATAAAGTGTACAATCAATTAGAGAAAAGGAATAGATAAATTTGGACATCAACAAAATAGCAAAAAATGTATAGGGGCATTCTAAAAAAAAATGTATATGGTTAAAAGGCTTCCTGTGAGCAACTAGTTTGGGTCTTTGTTAATTTGAAAAATTATTTTTCTTTACATAGAACATAATATTTCAAGCAAAAATTTTCTCTATCTTCACTGCCTCCATTTAAACACTAAAGGTAACCCTAGACACTGATGTAAAAAAAAAAATCAAGTCAAAATCCAACTTGAAGAAAAAAGTCCAAAATCAGAGTTAGGCTTTTCCTTTGTGAAACAACAGTTGGTTTCTTACAAACGTAATCTTTTTTTTTTTTTTTCAGGTTTTAGGTCATTAGTTTTGCTGTTGTTGTTGTTGTTACTGCCAAAGCCCTGAACATTTTTTAATCAACTAGCCACTAAAGATGATCTACTAAAGAGTGGGAAAGGAGATTTTCGATTAAAACCTTATCCCATCTTGAAGGATTACTTTATATTGATTCTTAAATATGGCTACAATTGATGGACTCTAATTAAAAATCCAAAGGAAAAGTCTTTCGTGCCTAAATAAAAGAAGCTTTTCATATATGGGAAATAAAGCTTATAAAAGGTTACAAATAAAAGATTAGAGATTTATCCAAACTAGTTTCAAGCTTCAGTGTGGCTTTCTTTTCTTCTTCTTTTCCTTACTTACAAAAACCATTCCTGGGTCTTTTTTCCTCAATTGTATATGAAGTTTGAAAACAGTCAAGATATTGGACTGTAATAGTTGTTTTATGTCAGGTCTGTAAACTAGAGACTAGTAGGTGCAGTAAAACTGCTCTTCAAGGAAACTTTATGATTGCCTGTATGAAAATTATATTAACTGGCAACTAACTCCCTCCTTTTTATCCTTATCCAGAGTCAATTCTTCCCCCTCCCTACTCTCCCCATTCCAACATACTTTTACTCCCAACACCTAACATCCATCTCATCTCTTTCTCTGTGTCTCTGCCTCTGTCTCTCTGTGTCTTTCTCTGTCACTCTCTCTCTGTCTCTGTCTCTCTCTGTCTCTATCTCTGCCTCTGTCTCTCTCTGTCTCTCTCTCTCTCTTTTCCTCCCTCCTGTCTCCCTCCCACCTCCCCTTCCCACTCTTATGTTCATCACTACATACTTGGTGCTCACATTCTTATTGTCACTCCAGTTTTACAATTATTTTGAAAAAAAAAAAAGCTTCACACACCCACATTTCTCACTTGTCACACTATCTTAATGCATTTCATTCCAGAACTTCACTGTCTTTCCTTTTTTCTTATGCCTTTGAGATTTGTTTCATACTGGACAGTTCACACCTGCCTATCTTCTAATCTAAGTTACAATTTTCCCTTCTTCTTTTATCTGAGAGAAAAGCACTATTGGAGATGAACTACCGATTCTGAATTATTAAGTGTTGATGTCTGTTATGCTTTCGAAAAATATTACCTTACATATCCAGTCTAATCCCCAGTAAATAGGTAACAAAAGTTGATTTCAACAGAGTTTACACCGGACAAATCTAAAAATCTGGAGGAGAAAGTGACTTATTTTTAAAACTGCCACAGAATTTTTTTTTAATCAATAAAGTTCCCTCCCTCTGCACCTAATCACTGAGTAGTTTCGAAATTCATTTTAATATTCCAGAAGTACACTTTGGGGAGGGGGTATCTAACTCCTAGCCAAACCCAGTCCCCCCCCCCAACACACCCCCGTTGTCTGTTCTTGAGCCGAAAATGTGGTTTGTTCTTGGTTTTTTAATTAGTCTGAAAGAGTCCAGAGATCTCCCCCACCCCCACCCTCGCAGTTGATAAACTTGAAGGAAGGTTTGGAATATTTTAAAGTAGCAAACCCGTGGGAGTGGGAATGAGGGTAGGGAAAGTTAAATGAGCGCCATGCAGAGATTTCAGAATATCCGTCATATACTGGAAGCTAGATGCAAACGTCACAAATAATTTGATTCAGGTTTATTTATTTTCTTATCTTTAACCTTCTAAATAAACGATTTAATAAGTACATATAAAATAATCATCAAAACACAACAATTTTAAACCGTTGGCTTATTGGTGCAAACCACCCACTAAATACCAAAAATCAAAAATTCATGGAAAATATACTCAAAGACACAGAAAATTGAATGAATAGAAATTACATTGGAAGCTCAAGGACTTACTGAAAATCAGGAGTTAGATTTTTCATCCAAGGAGATCTTTTTTTCTCCTACAAAAGGTCTAAGGCTTTCAGTTCAACAGACCATCCACCCACCAGAGACCAGTCGCTTTGTCCCGAACTAGACTGGGGTTTGCTGGGACTGTACCTGTGACAGAGCTGCTCTGAAATTCCCAAATTGACAAGAAGAGACTGGTAAGTAAAGAGCATGTTCTTACAGGTGAAGAGCAATTTAGCAACTTTTCCATTAGACACCCAGGAGAAAGCTGGTCTGTTACCAAAAGCTGTGCAGAATTCCTCCAGAAAGAAACAGAAAGTCCCCCCTTTTTTTGTTCTCTCTCTCTCTCTCTCTCTCTCTCTCTCTCTCTCACTGTCTCTGTCTCTTCCTGTCTCCTCTCTTCTTTCTCTTCTCTTTCTCTTCTCTCTCTCAGATCCAATCTTTGCTTCACCCCCAGCATATTGCTAAGCTAAAGGGAAATTCTCTTTGATGAAGAGGTGTTTCCAGCTTCTGGGTTTTTAAAACCTAAATCTATATTCAAATCTGGCTGAAGGTGTGTTGTGGGATTTATGAAAGCCTCTTAAAGGGGTAAATTTACCAAACCGTGACAAAATCATCACAATCTGACTTTAGATAGCTGAAGTGGATGAGAATTTTAAAGAGACCCTTGTTTATTTAAGTAACACTGTCCATTTCTGTCTCTGGGTTTATTGGCCCCCATGCTTATCCCAAAGTTATTGGACTGGAGGGCAAAGCAGGGGCTAGAAGCTGTCTCTTTCGGTCCCCCTACGTGGAAAGGAGCTCACACGCTTCATTGCTCTCCAAGCTCTCCTAGTAGAGCCCAAATTCTAAAATTTTCACTGTAACTGTCCACCCACGATTTTATATAAAGCTCTAAGCTTTTTCTACAGGGCAAGGTAGACACCTCTCCCACTAAAGAATTTAATGTATTTCTTAAGAACTACAGGCTTTTCTGGGAAAGTGTCTTTGGTCACATTTCCTGATGTTCATCTCATATAACTTTCTCCAAGGCCTTCATCACTACCGATCTTTTCTGCCACGTACTTTACATTTCATTTTTTTGACATTCAATCCCCTAAAACATTATGGTCCTCATATGATGTCTTTGGGATTTTTCCCTCCAAGCTAGCCAAATGTTAGTTTTGGGTGGCAGTACGGGAGAGAAATGGAGAGGAAGAGGGGACATCAGGGGTAGTGATGTTAAAATTGGGGCTCAATATATTTGGTTTTTGTCATCATCATAGCTCTTTTCTACGGAGATATAAGCATACATTAGTCTATGGCAGGGATGCGGGTCTTTGAGCAAGGATTGTGACATATATAAACGGTAGCCGTCTGTACAGGATTCAGTGGATGAATGGGGGCGGAGGGAAAGAGAGAAGGAAAGAGAGAAGGAAAGAGGACTGCGCTCCTCCTCTTCTCTCCCCCCTCCTCCCCCCTCCCCACACGAAGTTCTGTCTCTCAATGAGTAGGCACTCTTGACAGAAAAATTCATCCTCTTCCTTCTTGTAGGAACTAGGGACAGTAAGGAGTGGGATTGGGAAAAATCAACCCTCCAAACCGACTAGAGCTGGAGTCTCGCAGTAAGCACAACTCTCACAACTGAAGTCAGTCTCTCCTATCCTTCTCCAGCCTGGAAGATGGAGGGATTCAAAGAGGAGGCAGAAAGCTCTGCCCCAGGGAAGCAGGCAAAGCCAACTGCTGAAAGCCCGGCTGCAGATTGCTTTCTGACTCTCACGAATTCACATAATTCATTAATTGCTGTAAATCCCAAGGACAACCACATTTGATTACACATACAGTATAAGAACTAGCAACAAAGAGACGAATTAATTACCAACTTCATTAACATAGGTCCCCAAATTAAAACCATTGAGGTTTTATTTGGGTCGGCTTGTGGGGGAGGGGGAGGGAATTGTTGAGCGGATGGTAAAGAGGTTTAATTTTTTTTTCCTGGGGTGCGGGTCCGTAGTGACGGGTTTTCCTGTGATTGCCCCCACTCCCACCCTTTCGGCTTCCCGCCCTCCCTCACCCCGCCTCCCAGTTCAATTTGTTTCTGCTTTTACCAAAACCCAGATCTGCTTTAAATTTGTCATTTCCCCGTCCACTGTCTAAGGCGAAAAGGTTAACACCTGCGGGCTGTACCTTCTTCCCTTCCCATTCAAATTCTCCTTCTGACATTACCCGGACTCACAGCTCTGCTTCCTCAGTTGTTTTCAAGTCTTTTGCAGCTGTCTCTCTTGGTCACATCGCGATTCAACTTTAATTTTTGTTTAACCTTCAATTAGTTGATTGGTTTAAAAATTGGGGGAGGGGGGATGGTAGGATTTTTATCTTCTATTCTGACTCTGTTGATTCCATATAGGAATCCTAGATCCCAAGACTACATTATGAGGTATCTTTCCAAATCTGCCTGTTTCACGAAATCTAAACTTCTTATCCCTGAAGCAATCCCTTGGGCTAGAAACGGCGCAACTAGAATGATCATTTATAGTCTGGCTTCTAGTTAAGGTTACTTGGTTGGAGCTGCGTGAAGATGACTTGGTGAAGCCGTCAGGTTTGAGCTAGGGTCTTAGTTTTTAGCAGTTTGCTCTTTTATCCTCTCATTTTTTGTCTCATTAACATTCTGCCTCATCCTCTCTCTCTCTCTCTCTCTCTCTCTCTCTCTCTCTCTCTCTCTCTCTCTCTCTCTCTCTCTCTCTCTCTCTCTCCCTTCTCCTTTTTCCTCTTCTCCCTCTGCCTCTACTCCTTCTTCCTTCCTCTCTTGCCTCCTATCTTAGTGTCCCTCCACCACCCTTTTTCTTCCCTCAGCTTAGTCTCACCCTGTTTGATACTGCAAATTCTTGTTTTTGACATGCTTTTTGCGTCTGATCCAAACACTTCTTGGCAGCTTTGGCTGGGCATTGCCCGTATTTACCAACCTCCCCCTTTCTCCCCTTCCAAATGTTTACTTAAATATTTTTGTGCTCCAATCTTAGATTTCATTTGTTTCCTCTTCTCTAGCAAAGGGTGAGAAAAAAGGAGGAAGAAAGGGGAGAAAAAGGTAACACGATCTCTGCTGTCCATCATTTTAATTGTACAATTAGTTCATATGCTCTGGCCCATAATGTATATTTTAAATCTAGTATAGTTTCTTTTATGTATATTCTATGTAATTTTGGGAGCTGTTATTTGTTGCCTCGTCGTCCCCCTGGTGCAGCAGTGGCCTGTTTTCCTCCCCCTGTTGTGTGTTTTTATTATTTTCCCTCTGGCTTAGATGTGTCAATCATTCTCTCCCTGCCATTGGTTGGAGAGTTTGCGTCAAAAAGTTGCCAGAGAGGCGCTTTCTCAGCAAATCTCCCTGAGAGAGGAACGGACCTCAGCTCCAACTAAGTCTCCACTATTATTAAAAATAAAAATCATTAGACCATACACTACAAGATCTACTTTGTATGTAACCCACGCTGGTTAAAGAACTGTAGAGTGGGGTAGCCTTTTTCTATCTTTCTTTTTATTCTTTTTTTTTTTTTTGCTTTTTTGTTTGTTTTCATTTGATTTTTTTGGTTTTTGTTTTTTTGGGGCTTTTTTTTTTTGATCGACTTCTTATGAGAAGCTGAAGAATGCAAGATTTCTAACTTACTGCTCTTGATTTCTTTTAGGACAGCTGTTTATTGGAATTTGAGAGTATATTTTGGTCATTTTTTTCCCCAACCTTCAATGCGGCTGTAAGGTAAGTGCCTCAATCTATTGCTGCCGGTATAGCGTTCTTCTCGAGAGGCCCGCAGTTCGCGTTTGTTTGTATGTATGTATGTATGTGTGTGTATGTATGTATGTATGTCTATACGTACGTATGTACGTATGTGACTATGTGTAGGGCAGGATAAACATGCGAGGTTTAATATAGTTTAGTTAAGTAGACCGCGCCGGCTTGGGTGATCCTCGGATCAGCTTCGTTAGTTCTTTGAAATAGTTGAGTATGTGGAAAGGTGAAGCAGGGAAGCTAGTTTCAAAAATAATTTTTTAAATCGTTGAGACCTGCCTTTTCTGCTCAGTAAATTGCCTGGTGTTTTAAAAATTAAACCCAATGATATTTTCGGAGTTAACTGAAAACGGTGGAGGTGGGGGGTGGGGTGGGGAGAAGACGAATCCTATGAACCACCTCCATGGTCACCCCAGACTTCCTAGCTTCTCCTTGCCCCGAAATCCGGAATCCTTTCCTCCTCCCTAATGAACATGAAAAGAGACCAAAGCAGATAAATGAGGAGGCGGAGAAAGCATTTACCACCCCCCTTATCTCTTTCTTTCTTTGTCTTTCTGCATTTCTTTCTTTCTTCTTTCTCCTTTCTCTTTTTTCTTTCCTTCCCTTCGTTTCTCTTTCTTTCCTTTCCTTTCCTTTCCCTTCCCTTCACTTCCTTTCTCTTCTCTTCTCTTCTCTTCTCTTCTCTTCTCTTCTCTTCTCTTCTCTTCTCTTCTCTTCTCTTCTTTCTTCTCCTCTTTTCTTTTTGTTTGTGAATCTCAACCAAAGATGCAAACTGATCGACGGGATTTTAATTTGACATGGAGATTGGATTCTCTCCCCCCACCTTTTGGCCTGTTCCTATTGCTCCTAGCCCCCCTTTTATGGGAGGATGATGAGTGGAATTAAATCCTTCACCTCCAAGATATTGACAAACAGATTGCTGCCCAAGACTTTGATCAATAGACTACGCCAAGGAAAGTAATTTTGCAAACATGAATTTGACCAGGGAGAGCTCGGGGCTATAACAAAGACAAGAAAAAGCTCTATGCAGATTGCCCTCTCCGAATACCTTGGATGGAGTGAATTAAGTGTCTAGTTTCTTCTAGAAACTATCGTCCGCAATTTGAAGCTGGTGGAAAGAGTCATATTGGTTTGTGTTGCTGGCTTACTTAGTTCATTCTTAATTTGGGACGCGGGAATTGGGCAGCCACATTACAGGAAAGTATAGATAGCCTAGATATCAGGAGGGCAGTCTCGCCGGTATTGCACACTCGGAATCACTAGATTCTGAAAAATTTGTGAGCCTAAGTCCCTGGGGATCCATTACTCAATCAGCCTAAACTAACGCTTACAGTCTAGTTCTGGGAAATAATCGAACACCTATGTAAACTCTGCACAGCACTTTTAAGGTGAAGTGGACTAAAAAAACTTTCTGGCAATCGAATGTGTTAATATGTTTATGTACTATTTAAAAATTAACAAGATCTATTATATGTCACTTTAAAAATAATTTTTAAAAGTTGTTCCTTCTGTCACAATCACGTTGATATAGCTATTGTTTTATAAGTAGTTAGGTGAATGGGGTGAACCAGGCCTGGGGGTGGGGGGGTGGGTAGAGGGGGACAGAAAGTAGCTTTCTTTAAAAAATAACCCCAAGTTCTGGGTTTACTTTTTTAAAGAGATGGAGAAATTCCATACTATAGATTTTCCATTTAAAAATTTTCCAAGCGTTACTTCAAGCTCTAACAACTTTAAGAGAATACAAAAGTTTTGCATCATATATTCAAGGGAGAAAGAAAGAAAGAAAGAAAGAAAGAAAGAAAGAAAGAAAGAAAGAAAGAAAAAGAGAGAGACTCCTCCCAGCCCCCCCCCCAGAAGAAACGAAAAGCAAAGTCTTGCTTAAATGATTATTTGATTCTCTCCCAAATAATAACTAGTCGAAGTATAAATACCAAGTCCACTTTTTCTCTCTTTCAGGAGAGAAAATGTTAGTCGATTCCCCAAGGCCTCAAACTTTCCCTGCAGTTAAAAGGAGAGAGGCAAAGAAGCGGGTTTATCTGCTTTTTCTTTCTCCTTCTAACAAACAGCATGCTAGTCTATATGGGTTTTGTTTCATTTCCATCATGCAGAAAATTAATCAGCACAAATGATCAGCCGAGCTGGGGATGGCGTCCTGTAATTAGGGAACGTGTGCCCCTCGGATTATCTCGTTAGTTTATCAAGAAAACATTTATTATAATTAATTCTTGGACGGGATAATTATTATTGAGCGAGGACAGAGCAACTGTTAGATAGGGTCCTTGGAAAGGAAAAGGGGGAGGGGGCGACAGATTGCGCGAATTGGCCGTGGGATATAAGCCTGTCATTCGGCCAGGACCAGGGTCAGTTCAGCAAGTTCGCTCCACCGGCTGGGCTGCTGGGCAGGTAGGACACAAAGCGAACTTTATCATGATTTACAAGAGGTAGACTAGGGGTCTTTTAACCATTCAGTGAGAGGGTTTTCTTCTTGAATATACTATTTATATAAAAGTCATCGTCACGCAAGTCCTATTGGGGCTTATATTTTTTTTAAAGGTATTTTCCTCCCTTTATCGGCTCTCCTTAAAGGGGAAGGGAGAAAACTGTCTTTCAGGGAAGAATCTTAAACTGATTCACTTTTAAGTTAGACCTCGGAGATAGAAGCTCAGAAGTACAATTTTTTTGAGGGAAAACTGTTCTTTAGGGTCACTATTAATACTTACCTGTGGGTTTTGTTTTTTTTAAGCAGAGCAAGTAGACCTGAGAAAATAGTTTAGTTCTGAAAATGTTAAACACGAGCAATTAGGACTTTATAGGTTAAATAAGAAACCCTAGAATCTTTTTATAGTGTTGCTGTATTAATGCCCTTTCATTTTGATGAAGGGATATATTATGTTAATGTAAGCCATATATTACATTTTAGTCATATCTGTGAGTGTAGTTACAAACTACTTTCCCCCCCCCCTTAACACTTTCATACTTTTTATATTAGTTATATGGTACTATTTTGTTTCACTTAAGCTCTCAGAAAGCTTTAAAGGATAAGATTATTATTTTTGATTTAAAGCACTTTTAAATGTTTAAAAAATTTCAAGAAATTCTTTAAAAAGAAAAATAAATTCGCTCCCTTCCTAATGAAATGGACCAAAAAGAAACTGCTAGAAAATGCAAAGTCTTTGTTGTTCAAATTTATTTTCCTGTTAGGAATAATGTAAGTTTCTCTCTCTTTTTCCTCTGCCAAGCATAGGATGGAATGCTATATCACTGTGCCAAGTTGGGAAAAGTTATTTAGCATCATTTTCGCTATTAATTTAAATAAATAAAATCTGTAATTTTCCAAACTCCTTAAACACTCATCTGTGAGACTGTGCCCCCTTGATGCCCTGGGCAAATTAACTCCAGTAGTCCTTAGGATAGGTTATTTTGGCAGCTCTAAAAGTGAGAAAGGAGTTGTCTCAAGCTTGTGTCCGCCATTTTGAAGAAATCTTTTACTTCATCAAAGTTGTAAAGTAATGAGATCCTTACTGGATGGGTGGCACAATTCATGTAACAAATGCCAGAGTCTGAAGCTGTCACCATGGGTTGGAAGCCTGCACTGGGGGGAAGAAAGTGGAAAAAGTAAATAATTGTTCCTCCTTTTCCTTCCCATCTTTCCTTCTTTTTCCTTGTCTCCTTATCCTCAGAGAATTGTTGGAGACTTTCAGAGTGGAGAGTCATTCTTTTGGTGTGGCAACCTTGGGTCACTTTCTTTCCTTTGTTAAAAAAAAAGAAAAGAAAAGAAAATCCTAAACAAGTTTGGGGGTAGGGAGGGGAAGAACCCAGCCAAATGAAACAGGAAACTGTCCAGGCTTGTTTCAGAGTCCAATGTCCTAATACTGCAGTTTCTAATTCTGCAAAATGCAGCTTCCACACTTCAAATTTATCATGGAAGTGGGACAACACTGATGGTACAAAACAGGGCCATGGGCATAATATTCCTCCTAATAACCTAATAACCTAAAATTTCCAAGGTGGGCTTTTTAATCCTAATTTGACCACAGCACTTCTTTATTGAGCACTGAGTCTGCAGGAATTTTTTGCAGAAAGTTTAGCTATTTGACAAGTTTTTATTGGAAGTTAAATATTTGTTTGTTTAGCCTTAGCTCTTTAGACACATACAATCAAGGCTCAAAGAAAACCTAATAAATCTTACTTACCTCAAATCTAATTACTGAGTGTACCAATTAGGTGAAAATGATTACTGGAAATGGCTTTAAGATGTGGAATGATAGTGGTAGGGGAGTTTCTCGAGTTTATCGACTAGCAAGTTGATATTTCAGATCCTAAACTCACCAACATTTTAGGTTCACAGCAGCTGAAAGCTATAAAAAGCTGGGATAATTAAAATCTCTGCCAGTGGAAAGGCAACAGGCCGGGAGAGATAGGTTTCTTGAATTGTTTCTTTGTTTCTCACCAGTGGGCTTTGTTATCAGCATTATTTATTTAACCAAGAAGATCTTTGTCTCTGCAAATGGCCCCAATCAAGTTTTGTTTGAGACAATTAGCAAGAGCCAACCAAGAAGTCCTATGCAAATGCTGGGATAGGAATGCAATGTGTGCATTTGAAGGCCTGGGGTTTTGTCCTTGGGTAAGGCAGAGATTGTAATTACTTTCTGGGGTGTAACTTTTTTTTTTTAGCTGAGGGTGGGGGTGGGGAAGACGTGTTTATCCGGCCCACTTCTCCTCTGGTCCCAAAGGCAGCTGAGAGTCCTTTAAGAGCCAAAGGATCCTTTAACCTCTGAACCTCACGCCAGCTTGTCATAGGAGATAAAAGATCTGCACTAGACATCTCAGTTAACCAGAACTTTTAAAAATTATTATTGCTTGTCTTTTTGTTTTCATCTTTAGAAACACCAGGTTTAAGCCTAACCAGCAGGGACCCTGAATCCAACAGCTCCTAAAGAATCGAGACCTTGCTGCCAGGTCTCCATTTTGGCCAACTTTTCTCCTCCAAACTTTAGCATGATGTCTTATCTTAAGCAACCACCTTATGCAGTAAATGGGCTGAGTCTTACCACTTCTGGAATGGACTTGCTTCACCCCTCCGTAGGCTATCCTGGTAAGAATGACTGCAACCCCCCTCACCCCACAAGGGATCTAATGTCTTCTAAGACATCCCCCAATCTTTGGGTTTGCTTCTCTTCAAGAGTGAGGGGAAGCAGACTACTTCTGAACTTTTTACTGAATGACTCAGAACCTTTTTCAGTCCCTCTGTTCCCTCTCAACCCTCTCTTCTCCCTACAAAGGATCTACCTGGAACTAGGGAGAGGGGAGGATGAGAAGGCCAAAAGAGGGAGGAGGTTGATCTGCAGTAATTGAAAGATATCTGTTTCACTTTGCTGGACTGTATTGCCTGGACAATTAAAGCCAGGTCTGAAAGTTTGAGTTGGGGATGCCTAGCTCTATGCCACACTCCCGCTAAATACACTAACTTCTAAAGCCCAGTAAAAATAGTCTTTTCTTTTTCTCTCCTTCCTTGACTCTTCTTTCTGTGGCTTTTTTGTTTTACATATTTCTTCCCACTTCCCACTCTGCTCTCCCATCCCTCCAGAGTAACACAGTTGCTCCAAAGGGTGTGTTGATTTTTTCCCTCCCTTTTGATTCAGATTTTAATTTAAAATACAAGTAAAACTTTCTCAGACTTTTGAAGCTTATATCATTAACAGCCGTTTGGGCCGAGGGTTGGGGAGGGAAGACATTACGAAGCTTCAGGTAGGTGATTTTGTAAACAGATAGGAACTGGAAGCCAGATTTTCTGAAGTCCAGTGGATCTTGACTTGGGGACAGGGGCTGCCCATCTTGAGAGACTCTTTATGTCCTTCTGAATTGTTATTTGGGGATTTTATGTGGACTTTTTTTTCCTTCCTGAGAAGTACAGGGAAGAGACCATCCTGATTTTCCTGGGTATGGATTCTCTGAGAGTAAATCTGCAAGGCATAGGCAGCCTCTTCTTATAAGGCAAAAGCTCTGCATGTATGCTGCTGCTTAATGGGATCTGTAACTGGGGTGGGGGGGAAAGGGAGGGAGCTAGAACAATGGGGACTGGCAGGCTCTGAGGAGTGGCAGTGGCATCAGGAGTCTCTCTAATGAGGTTGCTGCCAATGGGGAGGGAAGGAAGGGGGCTGCTAGTTTCAGCAGTATGTTGGCTAGAGAGGGGTGTTTGGTTGAAAGGGTGAATGGAGGTGTGTTGTTCCCCCTCAACTCCAGTTGGGAGGTTGCTCTGCTCCTCTAAAAGCTGTCATGACTTTCTTGTCCTGTAGCAACCCCCAGAAAACAGAGGCGGGAGAGAACCACCTTTACCCGAGCTCAACTGGACGTGCTGGAGGCACTGTTTGCCAAGACCCGATATCCAGACATTTTCATGCGGGAGGAAGTAGCACTGAAGATCAATCTTCCTGAGTCTAGAGTGCAGGTAGGGAAAGTGTTGGTGCCATTTCCTATATTAGACCTACTGTGTGCCACCGGCAAAGGGGGGGGGGCATCCTCTGCCATTTTGTTAACTTTCACTTAATCTTCCTCAGATTTTTGTTCAGGAATTCCTTAGGGGCACAAAATAATCTCAATACTTTTGTCCACAACCAAGGAGGAGATACAGGCCTCTGTATCCATTCTCTGACATAGAAAACAGTTCCAATTGCCTTTTCTTCTGCCTTCCATTTGCTTTGGTCCTCTTCTTCCCTCCCACAAATTCACCTTTCCCAAGTTCCTGAAGTGACTGAAGCAAGAATGTGGGAGAACTCACCATAGATGAGAATGAAAGCAAAGACCCAGAGGATTTAACGTTTCTGTGGGGCAAAGACCTGAGCTCAGGAGAACTCAGTGTCCTGGATGGCTAGCAAAGTTTGCATACATGTTTACTGTTATTCGAGCCATAGAAATACAAGTTATTATTGTTAAAGCAATCTAATTGTGTATATAATGAGAAGAGTGTTGAGTGGTAGATTGACCCAAAATAGAAAGACAAGCCCTGCCCCTTTTACATACGGACTGTGCGACCCTGTTCAAGTCCCTTAATCTCAGTTTACTGGGTATTTTTCAAGGTTATAAGTTCCATAGAAGGTGATGACCTATACTAATTAGTAGGAGTTTCCTCTCCTATTTAGTTCTCTCTATCAATGAAATGATAGGTCCGTTTCCTGTCCCAATCCCCATTCCTTATCTAATTGCACAACTTCCGCCCCTTACCTTTCTACCTACTCTGATGTCTTCAGAAAATAAGAAATCAACCCAACAAAGTGAGCTGACTGAGAACTTGTTTTCACCTCTCTGTGATTTACACAAAATTAGCCAGGGCTCTCTAAGCTTCAGAATATACACTTTCTACATTAACCCCTTTTTTCTCCTGCTCTCCACCCTATTTTCCCAAAGCTAGGTTTAACAACTTAAGAGGTTTCTAGAGGACTTCATGTCACTCAATACTAGTCAGTTTGGGCAAGAAGAAAACTCCAGATACTCCTCTTTCTCAGAGGAGGCTTAGTGTCTAGAAAAAAATACCTACAAATATGTAATTCCCCTTCAACCAGAGCAAGCTTTGCTGAAGGATTAAACCTGGGACTGAGGTTCCAAGTCAAGGAAAAAAAGAAGAAAAAATGCAGTCTCCTTTTAAAATTTAATTAAAGGGCAAGTTGTGAAAGACTTTGACCCTTCTGAAATTGCTATCCAGGGAAATGAATGGACTGGGATGGGTTTTTCTACCCACTGGGTTTAGAAATGAACTTTAGGGCACTGGTAAAGTTAACATAGTCTTGTGCTGCCCTGAGGGATATTTCCTTCTGTGAGATTTTAGGGATGTTCAATTCAGCAGCTCACAAAGGAGAAAATTAACTACAGTCTGTGTCATTTCAAAACCTGACACAGCGACAATTTCTTATCACCCTTACTCACCAAAGAAACTCACCAAATGATAGTGCAAGTCCCACCTTGAAAATGCCTGTACCTTTTCTGGGCATTTACTGCAATGAGGTTTCACAAATTTAAGTCCAAAATGCTGAAATCTTGACTTGGCCCTATTGAAAGTTATGCTGACTCAGCTCATTCAAGTCCCTACTTCTCCCTCACTTCCTTGGAGAGTTCTGGTTACCTCAGGCCAGCACATTACCTCCTTCTCCAAAAGGATAAGCAGGAGAACATTCAGCAGGCATTTTCTCTGAGTCCCTACCTTTTGGAGGCATTAGCAAAGGAGTAAAGTGAGAGGCCCAGCCTATTTTTTTTCTTTTAGAGGGGGGAAGGCAGGACATTTGGGGTTCAGTGACTTGCCCAAGGTCACTCAGCTAGTAAGTGTGTTAAGTGTCTGAGGTCAGATTTGAACTCAAGTCCTCCTGACTGCAGGGCCCATGCTCTACTCACTGAGCTGCTCCAAGGCCCAACCTTTATACTAGATGTACTTACACCTCTATAATTCTATGACTCTAAATATTAGATGGCAAAACTCCTGAAGGCAGGACCTATTCTTTATATCTTCCTCAGGATCTAACCTTGTGTTTGCATTGTAAATACTAAATAAATATTGGAACTGAATTGTGAAGGTAGGTTATTAGCCACATAGGAACTCAGAATGTTGCTTTTTGCCATTTGGTAGAGTAAGATCTGAAATACAATATGGACTATGTATTAAGGATTAAGGACACTCTCCAGCCACGTGATTTTTGTAGCTTTCTTAAAAGTCTCAGCTCTTCCAAAGTACCCCATCCTGGAAGTAAAGGTGAATTCTAGTACTTGGGGACAAAAGAAGCCTCTATAGACAGACTGATATACAGGCCAATGAGGTTTCTCATTGTGTGGATAACTAGAATAGCATTCAAATCCCACTTATCTTCCAGTCTTGGCATCTAGAGGTTGGCAAAGAGTGCTTTTCTGACCTTACTTATAACAGCAGGTTTTGGCCTGGGTCACCTCATCTTTTTGTGGAGGTTATCATGGAAAACTTCTGAAAAGGGTTCTTTCCCCTATCTTTCTCTTTTTCCCTCCTTCTCAAGGTATGGTTTAAAAATCGAAGAGCCAAGTGCCGCCAACAACAACAGCAACAGCAGAATGGTGGTCAAAACAAAGTTCGGCCTGCCAAAAAGAAGAGCTCTCCGGTCAGAGAAGTGAGCTCAGAGAGCGGAACCAGTGGCCAGTTCACTCCCCCCTCTAGCACCTCTGTCCCAGCCATTTCCAGCAGCAGTGCCCCTGTGTCCATCTGGAGTCCAGCTTCCATCTCCCCACTGTCAGATCCCCTTTCCACCTCCTCTTCCTGCATGCAGAGATCCTATCCCATGACCTACACACAGGCCTCAGGTTATAGTCAAGGATATGCTGGCTCAACCTCCTATTTTGGAGGCATGGACTGTGGATCTTATTTGACCCCTATGCATCACCAGCTTCCTGGACCAGGGGCCACACTCAGCCCCATGGGCACCAATGCAGTTACCAGCCATCTCAATCAGTCCACAGCTTCTCTTACCACCCAGGGCTATGGAGCTTCGAGCCTGGGTTTTAACTCAACCACTGATTGCTTGGATTATAAGGACCAAACTGCCTCCTGGAAGCTAAACTTCAATGCTGACTGCTTGGATTATAAAGATCAGACATCCTCGTGGAAATTCCAGGTTTTGTGAAGACCTGTAGAATGCACCCTTCCCCTTTTGTTTCTGGTGATTTTTTTTTGAACATAATGGGCTGAACATTCCAGTTTTAGCCAGGTCTTGGTTGAACAAAGACAGTTAGTCAAGAGCATGGTCAGATTCAACTTCTGATCAAGGCTCTGGGAAGAAATAGGAGGAAAAATGAAGGAAGGGCCTTAAAGGGGCAAATCAACTAGCAACCAGAAGTGGACAAGGCCACCCATTTACATATGACCCATGTAATAGTTTTAGCTCTTTATTGGTTTTCTTCGTTTGTAAAGGTATGGGGGGAAAACATTCCAGCCATGATCAACCAAATACAAACAAAAACAACCCAAGGAAAGGAAGGATAGTGTCTTTCTTCACCAGAGGTTCCTAGTTGTTAGCCAATCTTGGTTAAATCTTAGGAATGGACAGTGTCTCTCTCAAGCTCATTCACGTTTCATGACCAACTGTTAGTTGGCACTGAAAAAACTTTTCAGGGCTGTGTGAATTGTGCGACTGATTGTCCTAGATGCACTACTTTATTTAAAAAAAATGTTCATAAGGAGTCAATATGTAGTTTTTAAGAGACAATCAGTGTGTGTCTTATATAAATGGTACATCTGTTGTTTTAAATCTGTGCTAGACTTCAAAACTGTGATCTCCTGTATTGTATGCAACCTTGAACTCTGCCTCTGCAGGGGTTCTTCTGTGATTAAATAGATTATAATTATAAGCAAAATTCAGAGCAACTGAATCTGAAAAGATTGCCTTTGGCCAGAGGTGAACTGCACTGAAACTTTTTACAACAAACTTTCACTGAATGGAAAAAAAAAAATGAGAGAGAGCCAGAGAGGAGAGAAACAAGAGGATACTAGCTCATCTGTTAATAACTTACTGATAGCAAAGCTATCAGTAAACAAACACACAAAGACATTGGTCAATTGCTCTGACCCTGATGAATTTAAACTGAGATCATTGTTGTTTATGCTTGCAGATGTTAACTGGAAAAGATATATATTATATATATATATATATGCATAAACCTTTTTTTCTTGGATTTGGCAGATATGTATAATTACATTAAAATGGTTCTAGCACAATTTGAGGTCTTCTTCCCTTTAATTTTACACAATGACTTATGGAAGGGAAACCACACCTTGACATAGAACCTCTATTTCCCAAAGTAAACGTCTTGAGGCAGAAAATGAAACAGCAAATATTTTTGCTGTTCTTTAATTTGAAATCACTAGCTATATTTCAGTGCCTAACACAGTGCTCTGCACACAGCTGGCCTCCAATAAAGGTTCTTGACTGACTGACTTTCATGAGGATTGCCCAGGGAAATGAAGTTAGCTTTCCCATCAAGCGCTATTCTCTTCCTCCTCTCATGGCCCCCCAACACCTCAAGCATCAGAACATTTAACAGGTTAATGTTTATGCTTTCTATTTTAAACCTAAGTATCTAAGATTATAAAAAGATTATTGAAGCCAGCAAACTATGATCATAACAGATGATGTGAAAATAGGGACCTGAGATCATGAGAGAGGAGGGATCAAAACCCCGAAAGTGCAAGAAAGCCCTTTGTTGTCATTCCCCATTTTTTTCGGTGGGAGGTATAAGGTGGAGGAGGGGTTGTAGAGAGGAGAATGACAAGAATTCCTTGTTCCTGATTGCTGTTTGGTTAAGGGACTGTTTCTTGAAGCTACTGAAAAATATTCTGCGGTAAACAGAGAGTGTAATCAGAATCTGAAAGCAATTCAGGCAGAAATGATGTCTGAACAAAAGAGTTTTGGAAAAGTTTTGAAACCTATCATTTCAGCAGTTGAACATAAAGTGCCCTGGTCAGGTTTTCTTCTTTCAAGAAAGTGCTGAGAAAATAGGTCCCTTTTCATGTCTTCCTGCATTTTATAAAAGAAGCAGAAAAGACAGAAATGCAGCAGTGATGGTAGCAATTCCCTAGGCATAATCAACTTTTATTTTAATTTTAGCCTTGTATTCTGTCTTGAAATTAGACACATTTAAATGAACCAGAATTGTACTTTTATAGGAAAAGTATTAAACTGCCAGTTTCAACCATTTCCCTCTCCATATAATATCACTTAAAATTGATTTGGTTGTACCCAGTTTTCTCTTTCTGGTTATGCAAATTGTTTTGAGCACTGTGTGATCTTTCCTAATAAATCGTTTGCCTTTTTTTTTGTCTGCTAAAGGAAATGCATTAGTTTGCTTCCAACTCTGAATCAGAAACTTGATGGAGAAATTTTCCAGAGCCTACTGATAATTGTCACTCCGTTGTACTTTATACTGAAGTGAAACTGGGACCTTTCAGTGAGCCTTCCTTTTTTATGGTTGTCCAGGTTCAGATTCTTAATCCTTCAGTAAAGTAGAAACAATTCTCATTCGTGTGTGAGAATCTAAGTTCTCTCTTTGCTTTCAGTTTTGGAATGTCTAGCAAAGGGCGGGTTACTAGTATCCTTTCTCTAGAAGCGGACTGGAAGGGCTTGGGGGAGAGATAGACAGACAAACACAAAGATATACAGAGACAGAAAGTAAAAGATGAAGGAACAGAGACAGGAGAAACGAGACAAGTACAAAGAAATAGAGGGAGACAGAAACAAAGTGACAAAAAAATAGTAAAGGGAGAGAGAGAGAGAAGGAATACCGACGAGAAACGCGGCAGTATAGTCCTTGGCAAAAAGTTAAACTGAGGGATAAAAAGGAAAGGTGCAGAACACCTTCAGAAGACAATATTCCCATCATCTTTGCGTAACTAAATATAAGAATGTGGAGGGAAATCCCTTTGCAGTGGAGAAAGAGGATGAAGTTAAAAAAGGAGAGAGGTTTGGTTTAAACATAAGCAGAGTGCTTATACTCAAGTCTGGTTTTAATGACACGAATACCAATAACAACGAAGATGCTTGGTACGCACATAGAGTCTTCGTCTGAAGACTTCAGAGGGCTTCTTCAGCGGCGTCAGAACGCTGGAGAAACTAAATCCCCCTTCACTTCACAGACTGAAAAGAGAACCTTAGAACTGCTGTCCTGGAGGGGGTGGGAGTTTGGTTTTCAAAGATTTGTTTTTCCAAACCATTATCTTCTCTGCTAATGATTCTTGGTCCTTTGTATTTCACTTTGGGAGGCTTTCTTCGCCTAAAAGATAAGTGAAGAAATTCAATCAAGTCAATTAAGTTCCTGCTTTTGAAATCTTCAGATTAGAGGTTCAGATATGGACACTTTCTTAGTTCCTCTCAATCACCGTTTTCCAACTATCGCAATTTTCCTTCCGGAATGTTTTTCCAGTCTCCACTGGTACCTAGAACCGTGTTCTTTGGCGAATTGAATACTCAGGGACTTCTTGCTAAGCAAATCTCAGCTCATCTGGGCCTTGGCTCAGCGGGGGACTGCTTGGAGATTGTGGGGAGGAGCATGGAGAACTGGAAAGATGCTTAAAAAAAAAGTTATTTCCTCGGTCTCTCTGACCCCCTCCCCCATCCCCAATCTCAGAAGGTTACGTTCTTATAGTTCGCATTTTCTCCACCTTGGATTCCCCAGGAGACTTAGTGTTACCTGGGAAATACAATCAAACGTCAACCCTAGGAGCGCCTCAGGGCAGAAATCGAAGTTAGTCTAGACTGGGCCCACCTCCTTTCCTCCGCCCCGGACACAGCTCTACGGGGGCTGGGGAAGGGGCGGGATCCGGTTCTAGAAAAATCCCCCCTCACTCACTCACTCCCACTCACTCTGCCCTTCCCCCATCCCCGCTAGAAATCTGGCTGAGCCGGGCCTAGAAGCCGGAACCTAAATTTCTAAGTGACTTTCCCTGAGAGCGGAATCCGCGGTTGTTTGCTTTTTATGCCTCCTTCCCCGGGTCCTTATCTTAGGATAAGAGAAGGTCCAGCCCAGGGAGGGGATGCTATGCAGAGGAACCAGGGGAGGGGGGGCGGGTGGAAGGCCCCAACTTTAAAGACCTCAAAGATGGGGTTTGGTTCCTCAACCTCTCTGTCTCCCTTATGACCACAGATTCCTAGCAGGGATCCTTAATTCCTAAAGACATGAAGTCTGGGCTTTTTCTGTCCTGACCTACCCTTACTTTACTGAAGACAGTGGTTTTGTTTTGTTTTTTTTTTTCTTTAGACTGAAAATACCGTTTAAAAACTTTCTCATTCCTCTATCCTCTTGGCTCAGAATCCACCAGCCCTCTGGGAACTCAGAGCTCAGCTCCGGGAACAAGTGCACATACGCACACCATCTGAGTGAGACCACGCGGCCCATCAAGTCAGCCTCTGATGAGCAAGGCTAAACCTAGCCCAAAAGGTGGGGCCCATATAATAGATCCTACACCTGGAGAGTGTGTAGTCAGTAGGTCCGTTGGGCATGACGCGAGCACTGACCAGAACTTTACGCTGGGCAGCAAGGGGGCAGAGCATGTTTATGCAGTCTTTGGCTCTGGACACCCACTGATTAATAACGCGGGGAAATGATAACAATAGACGTAGATCCGGATGGCTAAGTGAACCAGTTAGAAGGACCCAAGTGGGAAACAGTGGGTTAGGAAAAGGGGGGGGGGGTGGTGCGGCAAGTCTGGCGACTGAAGGGGTTTTCGGACATCAAGGGAGAGAGTCTGGCGGGATGAGGAGGGACAGTGGTTGGCTTTAGTGTTTTCAGGTCTTCCTGGGAAGACGCCAGACGGCGGGGTGTGGCAGCTACCCCAGCAGCAAAGGGAGCCAGGCTTCCATCTCCACAGGAGGAGAACTTCACTCCATTCAAAGTTTGCAATCTCCGGGGCTCGTCCGCCAGATGTGGCACAGAGACGCTGCTTCCAGCTGGGCTGGGCTCTTCCCCACCCCTACTGCCAGCCCCTTCCCCTCCCCCAGGGAGAACTACGCAGGGAAACTGAGGGGACTTTAGCTTTTGAGTTGGGGAGTATTTTGTTTCCTGGGCTAGGCTAGCTTCTGGTGGCTTCGGCAGACGCCCAAAGGGTAGCCCTGAGTCCATGCCTCTCTGTTTCCCCCGCCCCCTCCTCTCTTCCCTCTTTATGGATGTCTTCAGATTTCTGTTTTTAAATGTGATATCCTTTCTGCCCCTTCTCTGTCCCATGAATGTGCTTAGTCATTTGCACCTTCTTGGGGGCCCGCCCCCGCGCCAGTCCTCTGGAGTGGGCGGCCACTAGCAGCCTAGCTCCCCAAACCTACCGCCGCAGTCCTATTCTACTGTAGGGAGCGGTGCCTCGGCTGTCACAGTGGGCGGTGGACCTAAAACGATTTATTTACGCTGACTCGGAACGCTTCAGTTCCGTCCTAGCTGCCTCCAGCCTGGGGCTTTCGAATGGCAAGCCTGTAGGTGAGAGGTGGAGTGGGGGTTAGGGGGTGGGAAGAAGCCGGGAAGGGTAGGAGGAGGGGAAAGGATGTCACGTGCCTTCCTTCTAGTTCCCCCAGAAAAGTACAGGCAGGCACGCGTATCCAACGCACACACAAACCCGAGGCTTGAACCCGCATCCTACACTGGGCAAGATCTTCTCTTTACAATCTAAGCCCTGTTGTTAGACATACAAAGGTATAAGGAAAAGCCACTCATAGTAGGTGGCGGGTTATTCCATACAGAGATGTGTAATAATCAAACAGACAAATCAGTGAGGCAACAGGAATCATTCCACCCAACTGGCAGCTAGTTAGTCACCTGATGTTCAAAAACAGCCAAAGAGACTGTCCGTACAACACAGGCTTATTCGAGCTCTTCTCCGACGTCTGCCCACAGATAGAGGACTTTCTCTAAAAAGGAAGAGACGTATTTCCCTCCTTTACCCTTCCCATCACACCACCGTAGGTCCCAAGCTCCGAATTCTTTCTCTTCTTCACTTTGCCCAATCCTGGAAATTGCTGCTCCCCCAACTTCTTTGCCTTTCCCCCCCTCACCACGACCATATCCCATTAGCGAAGTTTGCTGAAGGAATATGATCACCTCTGGGGGCTCGATTTCCTCCACTAGGTGACCGTAATACAGAAGACAGGGAGCTTTCTTTCTTCGAAAGAAAAAAAAAAAAGGCAAGAACCTAAAACAAACAAAACCTATCCCTATGTTTTCCAGTATTATGTTTGGAAATTGCACAGATTATAGGATTTATCTGACAGAATTAATATTATGCGTGAAACTGTAATACTCTGGTGTATTGAGACATATTGTACATGATTACATAAAGCATTTCTTCAAAACTGCCTATTAATAGCATTATGAGACTTTAAAATAATAAGTATTATTTTGATACGGAGGAAAATAAATTGAAGAACTGTTTAGAATTGTAGACGACTGTTTCTTTAGTGGCAGCAGCTGAAAAGAAATGAAGGGGGAGTAAAGTGGGTTTTCTTAGGTAGCTGTGATTGAGGAGGAAGAGGAGGCTGGCTCGGCGTAGAACGAGGCATTTTCCTACTCTTCGAGACAAAAATCTGCCGGCAGTATATTCATTCGTTCGTTTATTCATGCATACGTGCATACGTTCATTCATTCATGCATGCATGCATTCATTCATGCATTCATTCAGCAAACGTTTATTAAAGCGTCTACTACGTGCCAGGACATTTTGCTAGGTATGCATATGACTTGACCATGCCCTCCAAAAAAGGACATGGGGGGGGAGAGCCGGAAGACACACTTATGTACATGGAAAATTAAATATATATTTTATTCCAAGTAATTTCCATTATTAGAGAAGAGTACCCCGCAATTATAAAGAGGAACACTCGGGTTTTATATTTTGAAACAAATGATCCCCGTTATCTAAGCCCAAACAAACCATAAAATTAATAAAACTCAAGGAGATTTAAAAAACCCATCCCTTTGGTGTGAGATCGGATGCAGGTGCAGAGCTTTCCAGTCCACTGTCGCGGGAGAAGGCATCTTTGAATTCTTTTAACCTGGAGGGAGTGGAGGGGGAGGGGGAGGGGGACAGGGGATGATTTGAACAGTTTGAACTCTGCAGTTCACTTTTGGCCCTCATTCTCTCCACTCTTTACCTTCAATTATTATTGCAAATACAGTTAAAAAAAAACAAATCATAAAAGAAGCCCACAGCAAAATATCCTAAGGGGTCAAACTTTAGGATGACTTTTCTTTTTTTTCTTTTTTTTTTTTAGCACCACAAAGAATAAAGGTGTTAGAGAACCTGGTGCGACCCATTGCACCCCATTGTCTCTGTGGTAATTTGCCGTTGGGCGGGGTCAGTAGGGTGCCTTTCGAATTAAGAATTTCATTCTCGGTCTACTTAAAATCACTAGGAGACATTTTCCAATGGAGAACTTCTGAAATCAAAAATCAAAACCGCGATACCGGACCACTGTCCAGGTGTGGGAGTGAGAGAGGTTTTTGTCGGTGGGTTGTTTTTTGTCTTCCCTCTTAGGACTGATTGTGAA
This sequence comes from Trichosurus vulpecula, assembly GCF_011100635.1. Lineage (NCBI taxonomy): Eukaryota > Metazoa > Chordata > Mammalia > Diprotodontia > Phalangeridae > Trichosurus > Trichosurus vulpecula. Next base: position 211,374,690 of record NC_050580.1, on the reverse strand, counting down.
GTGATCAGCAAAGCTTCTCCCCTCCCCCTCCCGACCTTTCCAAGAGCCAGGGAACTGCTTGCCACTCTTGCCTCTCGTTTCCCTACATTCTTCCTTTCTTTCTCCTCCTTTCCCCCTTCACTCATTTAAAGGCCCAGAAAGGAGCCACTTAGAGACTATTCCAGGAAAGGTGCTGAATGAACACCAGCTTCCCAGCCCCCTGGACAGAGCCCCAGTTTCCTGGCTTAATCGCGGAACAGTGCGATTACTTGAAATTAGAAAGTCACCCATCACAGTCTTAAACTGTTAATATCTGCTCCCAGAGTCAATTGTGACTTTTTCGGCTCATGAACCATTAATAAAAATCTCCTTAACATTCAAATGGTGCTGAAATGCGTGGATAGCGGATTACCGGTGCCTAATGGGCGTCCTGTATGATAACACGCTTTCTAAGCATCGAGGTCTGAAGTGTGTGGGTATGACCACCGCTACCTGATTATCAGCTTATGGCCAAAATGCTTCTTAGCCGTGATGCTCTTAGGAAGGGGCATTCTTCCCAGGATCAGATCCAGAAAACACTTTCATGTTCTTCATTTAACCAGATTTAACATTATCATATGGTTTGGAATAGGGAGGTAGGGCAGTGGTGAGGCGTAATCATATCTCGCTTGGGAGGCCCTCCTCCACTCCTCCCTAAATCGAGTCCATATGGAATGATTACCGGAGGCCGTGGACCAGCCAAGCAGCCAAACCTCGGGTGGGACTGGGGCACAAACAGATTGGGCTAGCTCATTGGGGGCCCTCTAGGTTGCACCTGAGGGTCAGACAGGCTGCTCCCAGCTTCATTGCTCTACCTGTATCTCCTTTCAGAGACAGGGAATTGGCCCTTTAAACTGGGACCCACTCACACAAGCCAATCTCTGCGCCAGGGCACTGCTAAACCCTGGGGCTTTCAGCTACCCCACCTAGTCTCGGAAATTTTTGTTTGTTTTTGGTTCAGGGAGATAGTGCTCTTAATGACGTTAAACTGACACAACTTGAATGCAGGGCTGGGACGGAGCTTGCAGGAAGGGGAAGGGAAGACAAAATGTTTGACTCTCTGTAAATATGAAAATTGAAATTTGATTTGGTTACGCCCTTTCGTTCCTTATCTTCGTGTGTGTGTGTGTGTGTGTGTGTGTGTGTGTGTGTGATAGAGAGAGAGAGAGAGAGAGAGAGAGAGAGAGAGAGAGAGAGAGAGAGAGAGAGAGAGAGAAGAGAGAGAAAGTTAATGAAGTCGGAAGTCGGAGAGATCACTCAAATGAGTAATTCCTATTAGCTTTGGAGCCGCCGCTCGCTTCTTTCCTGGGAAGGCCTATCTTCTCTTTCAGTGTTCCTTTCATTGGGAATGGGGGCTGTCTCCCTCCTCTCTGGGGTTTCATTAGAAATATTGTCTAAAGATTCTAGAGGGACCGCTCAGTGACCTAAAGCCTGGGTGCCTAGGGGCGGAGGGAGTCACTGGAAGGGTTGAATGGCATTTTTCCGGCAGGCCACTTGGCTGCCTTTGAACTTGGCCTTGATGTCGGGTCAGCGAGGCCGAATCTGAATTCCCTTTGCTTGTGCGTTACCAAGACTCTCGTGACTAGGCTCTCGTGCCTAATCAGCTGAACAAAACCGATCAGGCGTCGGACCCAGGTCTGCTCGAGCCCCTCACTCCTGCAGTTCCCAGTACGCTTAGGGAACCTAGGTTGGCAGTACTCCTAGCTCTCATCTGGAAGGAATGTGAAATGAAGACAATCTCACACAAAGCGGGCGACACTTGCTGGTAGCAAGGCTTTTGCATCGAGCAGAAGCTGGTTCTGGGTCATGACCTACTGGTCCGCTATTAACCAGAAAATATTCACAAGTGAGGGGAAACACATTGGCGGGCGCGTTCAGAACTCTGCTCACGCGCTTAACTAAGAAGGCAAGAATAGGAGGAGTAAATTGTCCTCATCTCCCTAGTTCTCTCTACTCCCTCTTTACAGTTTTCCTGAATTAATCCTGGAGGAATGTCAATGGTTTAATATATATTCTTCTCGGACCCAGGGAGTATATGTGGATTTCCTGCCTCAGGGAAGCTGGCTTTTGGAAAGTTCAGCCTTCGCCTTCTGGCACCATGCCCACTCAGACACCCGAGTCCTCCCAAGGTCCCCTCGCAAAATCCCAGCAGTAGTCTGTGCTCTGGCTTGGAGGAAAAAGTGCACGAGCAGCAGGAAGGGCTATTGCTGGGTGGCTGTGGGCAGCCTTCAGGGACTAGCTTGCTAGACATTTGGCGGGGGAGGTGGAGGGTGGGGGAGGGCGATGTGTGTGACTGGTCGTGGAACCTCCAAAGTCAGTGATACAAATCCCGCGGAGAGAAAAATGGGGCACAGCTTAAGGAAGACAGGTAGGCCTTCGAAGAATTGCATCAAGCCTTGCTTCTACCAGCTTCCCTGACAAGTTCGAAGAGGAAATTTGCCATAGAGCTGGAGAGCCTGAGTATCTGACCTGGGGTGACTCTATCTCGTTGCAATTCGCTTATAGAATCACAGCTTGGGATGTAAACTCGAGGCAGGTGCAGCAGATGTGGAGGTCGGGGACTCTGGATGGACAGGTCCGGGTGACAGCTTTAGGGGTGGAGATAAGGTCTCTAATCGATGACCTGTCTCTTCGGGAGGAGCACCTTCTACCCCCTGTATCGGGGTAGAACCGTCTTTCACCCAGTCCCTGGAACGTAAAAAAGGGAGAGAGACTCTGGTATTTGGGGCAAAGAGACTTCACCTGTTCCCTTCTTCCAATGCACAAAAGTGCTGACACCGCCTTTGAGGGACTTACAGGAAAACAGAAATGCCCCCTGTTAACTCCCCTGAGTCTAATGGGGATCTACGGAATCCCCAATTTTTAGAACCTTGAGGGACCTTAGACGGACCCCTTCATTTTGCAGATGAGATGACTGAAGCTCAGAGAGGTGATGACTTTCCTTAAAGATCACAAAGCTGGCAGAGATGATCCTGGAATACGCCTTTCCACAGTGGGTATCCAGGCTATAGCACAGTTTAGATACCTTTCCAATTAGGGTAAGATCATAAATTTAGCAGCCCAAGGCCAAATGATTTAGTGGGTTTAACCTTGGAATCAGGAAGACCTGGGTTCAAATTCTACTCCCGCCCCTTATGACCTATATGACCTTGGGCAAGTCATAACCTCTCAGATGATCTCTAAAGTCCCTTCAAGCTCTAGATCTATACTCCCTCAATTTTAAGGCAACTTGGAGATAATTTACATGGGGAAACTAAAGCCCAGACATTATATGATTCTTCCAAGGTCAAATAGGTTGTGAGTACCAGAGCCACCCCATCTGACTCCAAATTCAATGCCCCTTCCACTGCACCAAACAGCCATTGTCCCATTTGGAAACAGAGACTTGATTTTTAGGAAGAGGATAGAGCAATGTGGTCCAGGCACCTCTCGGGGTCCCTGAGACTCTTTTGGGGATCAGCAAGGTCCAAACTATTTTTATAATAATGCTGACATAATTTCTAACACAGTAAAGACGAACAGAGCTAACTCACATAAACAAAAGCTCTTTGAGGGGTCGGTCTTCAATAATTTTTAAGAGGGATCTTAAGACCAAAAAACTTGAGAACTGCAGGAGTGGAAGAAAGAATGGAAGAGAGGTAGCAGACAAAGGAAGAAAGAGAAAGGAAATAGAAAAGGGAGAAAGACAGTTGATAGAGGAAGTTAAAGATTCTGTCACTGTTGCCAACTTGGATTCAGGAGGAAAAGCGGATATTTTTGTAGCTCTCCATATCTGGTCTTGTGCAACAGTCCCCCAGTAAATTCTGGTCTTTTATTCTGCTTTCATCCACATAGGTGGAAAACTCTGCAGTTTCCAAAATTGGCCTCAATATCTGCTTCTGCCATACTCCTGGTCTCTGCAGGACAGATGCATAGAGAAAGCTTGAAAATGCAGGTGCAATGAAATTACAATTTTAAAAAGAATGCCCTGCAGACCAGAAGCCACTTTAAAAAGTCCACTGGTACTATCCTTTCTGTGTACCAATAGGGCATGTTTGCCCAATGAATTTGGTCTCTAGACCATCTTTTTTTTTCTTTTGTCTTCTTACTAAGCCCCCAGTTTTAGGGGTCATTTCTTATTTCTATCCTCAGTTCTTGACACACTTAGTTACTAGAACTGCCCTGGGATTTAGGTACCAGCCCAGAAAAATTGGAATAGTTCCCCAAACAACTCTGTTGACCTTATCTTTTAGTTGCTCAGAATATATGACTTTAAATCTTTGCAAAGAAGTCATTCTATTTTTTTTTATCAATTTGGTTGTAGGTTTTTAAAACATTAAATATTTTATTAATTTAAATATAGTTTTTAGCATTAAAATTTTAATATTAAATTAAATCTTTACAAAGAAGTCATACTATTTAAAAAATTAATTTGGGTATAAGGTTTTTTTAAACTTTAACGTTTTAAAACATTTAATATTAAATAAATTTAACATTCAACATTCTTAAATATTTTAACATTAACATTTAATATTACATTAAACATTTAACTTACACATTAAACATGTATGTAAAATACAAGCAAATTCTTGTTAAGTATTAAGTAAATAGCTATTTATTAGATTTGTTGTATAGACTTACCATGTGCCCCCACACCTAGTTACTGTCTCCTGGGCAAAAACCCAAACCTTTTTAAAAAGTAGTTTGGTAGTGTGGTGACATTTAAGAACTAACTATGCAATCTCAGTTCCCAATATTCGTCATCCTCTAGATATTTTTTTAAACTTGTGGTTACATAGTCATAGGGAGCTCTCAGTAAGGAACTTCCTCCACAGATGCAGATAGGCAGAGGCTCAGAAACTTGAAGGTTTACAGAGTTGCCTGGGAACACCAAAGGGTTAAGTGACTTATGCCCCACTCCCACTCCCTCACCTGAGTCACAAGCCAGTATTTATTAGTGTTGGTACTTATATCCAGGTCTTTGTGATTCTCTGTCCATTATACCATATTGCCTCCCTTTATGGGCTTAAGTGTCATTTTTATTAATTGGTATATGTTTCAGAGAGAGAAGAGGAAAGAGGAAGGTCAAGAAAAAGGAGGAGGAAAAGGAGGGAGACAGAGGCAGAGAAAGAGAAGGAGTGGGGCAGTTTTGCATAGTAGATAGAATGGTGGTCTTAAAGTCAGGAAGATATGGGTTTAATTCCTGTTTCTGGAACATATTAGTTATGTGACCACAGGCAAGTCAGCCTCTTTTATAAGACTGCGATTTATAAGGAAATGCTGATTTGGTTTGGGGAGAGTTTCTCACATTGATAAAATAACAGATTTGAACCACCACTTACCCAAATGAAATTAGCTACTCCTTCGAGGGGAGTCAAATGCACTTTTTTTCCTTTTAAAAGATCGTTAGTAGAGATAGAGACAAGATGGAGGAGAAAAGCGGGGACTTATCTGAGCTCTCTCCTAAACCCCTCCATATACCTTTAAATAACCGCTCTAAACAAATTCTAGAGAAGCAGAATCCACAAAAAGATGGAGTGAAACAATTTTCCAGCCCAAGACAATTTAGAAGGTCATCAGGAAAGGTCTGTTGCACCAGGGTGAGAGAGGAGCATAGTCCAGCACAGGCCATGCCAGCACAGACCTGGCCCCAGTAAACCAAGAACAGGCCTCGAGGCAACTGAATCAGTGGCAACAGTGGCAGTTTCCAGACCTCTCAGCCTACAGATGGTAAGGGCAACAATAGGTAAGAAGGAGATTTACAGGGGTCCTTTTTCTGGAACCAGGGGCAGGACTCTGTTGCATTGCCTATATTTGGATTGGGGTCACAGTCCTGGGTCTTAGTCCCAGAGTGAGGAGGAGCACTAGCACAGCAGAGCTTGTGGCTTCAGAAGATCAAGGACCCTGATCACAGTTCCAGGGTTAAAAGACTGCTTGTGGTTGATCACAAACCAGTGCACAGTACAGGAGAGTACTAAATACATCTCTTCCTAGATCATAGCACCTTAGAAGAGCCAAAAACTTACAGGTCCCCAGAATTACCTCTGAAAAGAGCTGCACAAGAAACCTGAAGCTTGTAACAGTGCCCCCTCCACTTGGGAAGCAGAGCCACCTTAGCATAGAGTTAAAAGTCAAGAAATTGGATGGAAAATGAACAAATAAACAGAAAAACAATTCTGACCATAGAAAGTTACTATGGTGACAAGGAAGAGCAAAAGACATACTCAGAAGAAGATAACAAAATAAAAATTCCTGCATCTGAAGCCTCAAATAAGAATATAAATTCAGACCATGGAAGAACTAAAAAGGATTTTAAAAATCAAGTAAGAGAGGTAGAGGAAAAATTTGGAAGAAAAATGAGAGCGATGCAAGAAAATCATGGAAAGGAAGTCAACAGCTTGGTAAAGGAGACACAAAAAATACTGAAGAAAATAACACCTTAAAAAAGAGAATAGGCCAAATGGTAAAAGACATACAAAAATTCACTGAAGAGAAGAACCCCTTAAAAACCAGAATTGACCAAATGTAAAAGGAGGTACAAAAGCTCACTGAAGAAAATAATTTCTTAAAAGTTAGAATTCAGCAAGTGGAAGCTAATGACTCTATGAGACATCAAGAATCAGTCAAACAAAATCAAAAGAATGGAAATGTAAAATATCTTATTGGGAAAAAATCCTAACCTGGAAAATAGTTACAGGGAAGATAATTTAAGAATTATCGGACTACCTGAAAGTCATGATCAAAAAAAGAGCCTAGATATCATCTTTCAATAAATTATCAAGGAAAACTGCCCTGATACTCTAAAACCAGAGGGTAAAACAGAACTTGAAAGAATCCACCAATCACTTCCTGAAAGAGATGTCAAAATGAATGTTCCCAGGAATATTAGCCAAATTCCCGACCTCCCAGATCAAGAAGAAACTACTACAAGCAGCCAAAAAGAACCAATTCAAATACCATAGAGCCACAGTAAGTATAACACAAGATTTAGCAGCTTCTATATTAAAAGATTGGAGGGTTTGGAATATGATATTCCAGAGGGCAAAAGAGGTAGAGTTATAATCAAGAATCACCTACCTAGTAAAACTGAGTATAATCCTTCAGGGTGGAAAATGGGCATTCAAAAAAATAGAGGACTTTCAAGGATTCCTGATGAAAAGACCAGAACTGAATAGAAAAATTTGACTTTCAAATATAAATGCAAAAGAAGCATAAAAAGGTACAAAAGAAAGAGAAATCATAAGGGATTCAATAAAGTTAAACTTTTTATATTCCTACATGGGAAAATGATATTTATAACTCCTAAAAACTTTCTCATTATTAGTGCAGTTAGAAGTATACAAAGGATGAAAGCAGAGGTATGAGTTGAATGTAATGGTATGATTATCAAAAAAAAAAAAAATTAAGGAATGAGAAAAAAGAATGCACCCAGAGAAGGGGAAAGGGAGAGGTAGAATGGGATAAATTATCTGACATAAAATAGGCCTGAAAGAGATTTTACAGTGGAGAGGAAAAGGGGGGAAGCAGACAGGCAGCACATGAACTTTACTCTCATCCGAATGGGCTCAAAAAGGGAATAATATACACACTCAGTTAGGTATAGCCATCTATCTTACCATACAGGAAAGTAGGAAGGGAAGGGGATAAGAGAAGAGGAGGGGAGTGTTGATAAAAGTGAAGGCAGTTTGAGGGAGGTAAAAGTCAGAAGCAAAACACTTTTGAGAATGGACAGAGTGAAAGGAGAGAGTAGGATAAACAGAGGGGAAATAGGATGGTAATTATTACTGTGAAAAAAAAATTTACAGTGAGTTTCTCTGATAAAGACTTCATTTCTCAAACATGTAGAAAATAGAGTCAAATTTATAGAAATAAGAACCATTCCTCAACTGATAAATGGTCAAAGGATATGAACAGGGAGATTTCAGACAAAGTAATCAAAGCTATCTATGCTTGTATGAAAAACTGCTCTAAATCACTGCTGATGAGAGAAATGAAAATTAAAACAACTCTGAGCTACCACCTCACACCTGACAGATCAGCTAATATGACAGAAAAGGATAATGAGAAATGTTGGAGGGAATGAGGAAAAATAGGTACACTAATGCACTGTTGGTGGGGTTGTGAACAGATTAAACCATTCTATAGGGCAATTTGGAACTATGCCCAAAGGGCTGTAAATCCATGTATAACCAAACAATACCACTACTTGGTCTGTATCCCAAAGAGATAAAAAAAAGCCAGAAAAGGACCAAAAAATATGTACAAAAATATTTATAGCAGCTCTTTTAGTGGTGGCAAAGAATTGAAAATTGAGAGGATGTCTATCATTTGGGGAATGGCTGAAGAAGTTCTTGTATATGATTGTGATGGAATACTATTGTGCTTCAAGAAATGATGAGCAGGATGGTCTCAGAAAGACATTGACTTACATGAACTGATAAAGTGAAATGAGCAGAACCAGGAGAACATTGTACACAGTAATAACGATATTGTATGAATAACTTAGATTTCTCAGTAATACAATAGACAATTCTGTAGGAATTATGGTGAAAGCTGCCATCCATCTCCTAAGTAAGAACGGGTAGAGCCTGTATGCAGATCAAAGATACTTCTTTACTCTCTTTATTTTTCTTGGGTTTGTTTTTTTTTTGGTTTGTGTTTTTCTTTCACAATGTGTTTTGCATGACTACACATAAATAATCCATCTCAAATTTCTGGCCTTCTCAATGGAGGGGAGGGGAAAGGAGGGAGGGAGAGAATTTGGAACTCAAAATTTTGGGGAAAAAAGGAATGTTAAAATTGTATGTAATTGGGAAAAATAAAATATTTTTAAAAGATCATTATTACCTAAAGCATGGAATTTAACTCTTCATTTTTGTCATGTACCCTTTTGAAAATCTGGTGAAACCTATGGATTTCACAGAATAATATTTTTAAATTCACAAAATGAAATACATAGAATTATAAAAGAAACTGATTATATTAAAATATAATCATCAAAGTATTTTTTAAAAACTCAAGTCCATGTACCATAGTCAAGAACCCCTAACATAGAGGCTAATTTTGATGCAAGTTGCTGTTCTTCAGTTGTGTCTGATCTTCATGACCCTGTGGACCATAGCTCACCAATACCATCCATGGATGTCTCTTGGCAAAGATACTGGAGTGGTTTGCCATTTACTTCTCTGGTGAATTAAGGGAAACAGAGGTAAATGACTCACCCAGGGTCATACCACTGTATTCAAACTTACTTCTTCCTGACTCCAAGCCTAGCACTCTAGCCACTGAACCACCTAGCTGTGAAACTGTTTAAATATATCTTCCAACTGACCTATCTTCCATTATTTAGTAGCATGCTTTCCATTGTTATTTCAATAGAACCTGCTGAATCTGACAAGACCAACTTGAACTCAGGAACCTGGTTTGGTGTTAATCACCCAATCGATCGATGAGCAAGGCCCTATGTGCTGGGCATGATACTAGGCACTGGAGATAGAAATACAGTGGGGGGGGGGGGAATTCCCTCTTCTCAAGGAGCTTTCATTGTATTGTTACCTAAGAGATGTACAATGTAAGCTCCTTGAGAAGAGGGAATGTCTTACCATTGTATCACTGAAAGGATTTGGTATTTTAGAATGATATGGGAAATGCTGAGTGATCCTACTTAATAGCAACAGGGGAGAGGGGTGCTTCAAATAGCTTGTGGTTTGGCTATCTCTGTTGTGACTCTCTAGATGGCATAATGTGACTCCAAAAGAAGTCTATCATAGCGATTTTGCCCAGGGAGCTCTCACTCATAAAACAGAAGAAAATAGCAGAATGGGTTAGAAACCAGAATCCAACAAAATGTTGTTTCCAAGAAGCACATTTGAAACAGAAGAACACAGAGAGTTGAAATAAGGGGCTAAAACAGAATCTGTTATGCTTCAACTGAAATTTTGAAAAAGGTATGGAAAGCAATCATGATCTCTGACAAAACAAAGTCAAAAACAGAACTAATTAAAAGAGATAAACAGGGAACTATATCTAGCTAAAAGACGATAAAGTGGTATCAATACTGAATATATTTGCACCAAATGAAACAGATTCCAGATTCTTAAAGGAATAGTTAAATAAGTTGCAAGAGGAAATAGACAGTAAAAGTATGCTAGTGGGAGGTCTTAATTTACACCTCTCAGAACTAGAGAAATCTAACCATAAAAAAAGTAAGAAAGAAGTTAAGGAGATGAATAGAATTTTAGAAAATTTAGATATGATAGATCTCTGGAAAAAGCTGAATAGGAATAAAAAGTAGTATACCATTTTCTCAGCTGTACATGACACCTTCACAAAAATGGACCATATACAAGGGCATAAAACCTCACAAATAGGTGAAGAGAAGCAGAAATATTAAATGCATTCTTTTTGGTCCCTAATGCAATAAAATTACATTTAATGAAGAGTGATGGAAACAGAGATTAAAAAATCATTGGAAAATAAATACTCTATTTCTAAAGAATGAGTGAGTCAAAGAATAAATCACAGAAATAAATACATAATTTCATTAGAGATAATGATGAAAATGAGATAATATATCAAAATTTGCAAGATGCAGCCAAAGCAGTGAGTAGGGAAAAATGTATATCTCTAAAGAGTAATTAAAAAGAGAGAGAGAAAGAGCAGGTCAATGAATTGGGTGTCCAACTTAAAAAGCTAGAAAAAGAACAAATGAAAAATCCCCAATTAAACACCAAAACAAGAATCCTGAAAATCAAAGAAGAAAAAAAATTGAAAAAAAAATTGAACTAATAAATAAAACTATGAGCTTCTGTTAGGGAAAAACAACCCAATAAAATAGAAAGGCCATGCTGGGAATGTAGGGCTGGTTAAATATTAGGAAAAATGTAAGCACAGTTGACCATAACAATAACAAAAATAATAAAATTCATATATTTATATCAATAGATTCAAAAAAAGCTTTTGACACAACATGACAACCATTCCTATTTAAAAAAAAACCTAGAAAACATAGGAATGAATGAAGCCTTTCTTAAAATGATAAGTATCTATCTAAAACCAAGGGCAAGTATCATCTATAATGGAGATAAACTAGAAGCCTTCCCAACAAGATCAGGGGTGAAACAAGGATGCCCATTATTGCCACTATTATTCAGATTCTACTCTTCATGCTAGCTATAGCAATAAGACAAGAAAAAGTAATTGAAGGAGTAAAACTAGGCAATGAGGGAGAGCAAACTACCAATCTTTTCGGACATGGCATATTTAGAGAACCTTATAGAATCAACTGAAAAATTGGTTGGAACAATTAACAATTTCAGCAAAGTTATTGGATATAAAACAAACTCCCATTAATCACCAGTATTTCATGTTGCCAACAAAATAGCAGGAAGAGATAGAAAGAAATAACTGTAGACAATATAAAATACTTGGGATTCTACCTGCCAAGACAGACCCAGAACCTATATGAACACAATTTCAAATCACTTTTCACATAAAGGAAGACAGATCTAAACAACTGGAGAAATATATTGATCATGGATAGGCCAAGCCAATAAAATACAAATGACTATTCTACCTCAATTAAATTACTTATTTAATATCATAACAATCAAACTACTGAAGAATTATTTTTTAGAGCTAGAAAAAATAATAACAAAAATTCATCTGGAAGAACAAAAGGTCAAGAATATCAATGGAATCAATTAAAAAAATGTGAAGGAAGGTGGCCCAGCAGTACCATATTTCAAACTATGTTACAGAAGGGTAATCATCAAAAACAATCTGGTATTGCCTTCTTAGGCAGTATATAAAAGAGTGGTGGATTAACGGAATAGATTAGGTTTATAATATGTAGTAGTAAATGAGCATGGTTATGGCAATCTAGTGTTTGATCAAACCAAAAATCCAACCTTTTGGGGCAAGAACTCACTAAATTGACAAAAATTTCTGGGAAAATGGGAAAGCAGCTTTTGGCAGAAATTAGGCAGAGACCACCATTTCATACTGTATACCAAGATAAGGTCCAACTGGGCAAATAATTTAGACATTAAAAATGATTTCATAAGTATATTAGGGGCACATGGAAAATTTTGCCTGTTATGTATATGGATAAGGAAAGTGTTTATGACCAAACAAGAGCTAGTGAGGATCACAAGAAATGAGATGGATAATTTTGATTACATGAAGTTAAAAAGGTTTTTCACAAATGAAACCAACACAGCCAAAATTAGAAGGAAAGCAGGAAAATGGGTTGTAAGAATAATTTACAGCAAATTTCTCTGATAAAGGCCTCATTTCTTAAATATATAAGGAATTGAGTCAAATTTGTAAAAAATAAAAGCCATTCCCCATTTGATAAATGGTCAAAAGATATGAATAGGCAATTTTCAGAATAAGAAATATCAAAGTTATCTATAGCCACATGAAAAAATGCTCTAAATCACTTTGATTAGACAAATATAAATTAAAACCACTCTGAGATTCCATCTCACATCTATCAGATTGACTAACATGACAAAAAAGGAAAATGATAAATGTTGGAGGGGATGAAGAAAAACAGGCACAATAATGCACTGTTGCTAGAGTTGTGAGCTGCTCCATCCATTCCAGGCAACAATTCTGAATTATGTCCAAAGGACTGTGCATAACCTCAGACCCAGCAACACCACTATGAGAGCTGTATCCCAAAGAGATTTTTTTAAAAAGGAAAATAACTTATTTTGACAAAAATATTTATAGCAGGGTATGTGTGTGTGTGTGTGTGTGTGTGTGTGTGTGAGAGAGAGAGAGAGAGAGAGAGAGAGAGAGAGAGAGAGAGAGAGAGAGAGAATTGGAAATTGAGGTGATACCCACTTATTGGGGAATGGTTGAAGAAGTTGTGGCATATGATTATGATGGAATACTATTGTGCTTTAAGAAATAACATGCAAGATAGTTTCAGAAAAACTTGGAAAGACTTATATGAAATGATCCAAAGTGAAGGAAGCAGAACCAGCAGAACATTGTACATAATAAAAGCCATGATGTAATGATGATCAACTGCAACTTCGCTGCTCTGAGCAATACAATGAGCTAAAACAATTCTCAAGGACTCATAATTTAAAATGCTATCCCCCTCCAGAGAGAGAACTGAGGAACACTGTGTTCCTCATATTGTTTTTCCCTTTGTTCTTCTTGCCTTTTTTTTGGGCAACACGGCCAATATGAAAGTATGTTTTGCATGTTTGTTTTTTTCTGTACAATTTATATTACATTGCTTTCCTTCTCAATGAACAAGGCAGGGTCCATAAGGAGGAGAGAATTTGGAACTCAAAATTTAAAAAAAAATGGATGTTAAAATAAATTTTAAAATGTTGTTAATGGGGAAAAAGATACTAGTTACCATGTTAAAGAGAGAGCAATTTATTCCTGTGGTTTTGAGTGCTTTAAAACAAAGCAGAAATAGATATCATATTTTGTGAAAAACGTTTTTCACCATCTATTGATCAAATCATGTCATTATGATTGATTTTACATGATCTATAATATGTATAGTTTGTGTGTGTGTGTGTGTGTGTGTGTGTGTGTGTGTGTTTATTATGAAAGCAAAATTAAATCACTGGCATAAATCCAACATGGTCATGGAGTATAATGTTTTTTTTTTTTGTGCACTGTGGTAGTAACTGCTAAAACTTAAAATATTTAGATCAATATTCATGGATGGTATTTGCCAGAGTTTTATTTCTTTGATTTTTCTTTCCTTGTTTTAGATACCAAGATCATATTTGTATTATGTAAGGAATTTAACATGATACTTTTTTTTTCAGATTTTTGCACAGATTTTAGGTAATGATGTAAAAACTTGTAAAACTTGTTACTCTTTGAGCATTTGATAGAATGTACTCATAAATTAATCCAGTCCTGAGGTCTTTTTTGGTGGGGGGGAGTACAGTTCTGGTTTATTCCATTCATTTTTGCAGAGACTGTACTATCTAAATGTTGTATTTCTTATGCTGTTAATTTTTTTTAATATTTTTGTTGCTATATAATAAGAGTAAAATAGTTTCTAATAATTTTCTGTAATTTTTATTTTTTTGTGGTTTCTTCATTCATTTTTGGAAATCTGGTTTTCTTTTAAAATAAGACTACATAATCATTTGTATATTTTATTTACCTTTTAAAAACAGATTCTAGCTTTATTTATCAATTAAACCAGAGGCTCTTAACAGCTTTTTTTTTTTTTTGTATCATAGATTCCTTTGGCACTCCAGTGAAGCCTATGAACATCTTTGAAGAATACTATTTCAAATGCATAAAAGAAAATTCACAGGATTACAAAGGAAACCAATTCTACTGCAGTACAGTTATTAAAACATATTTTTTAAGAAAACAAGTTCGTGGACCCCAGGTTAAGAAGGCTTGAATTAAAATTTGTTATTTTCTGTAATCTTGTTCACCTTTTTTATTTTCAGAATTTCTATTTTGGTGTTTAGTCCTTTAAGTTTTATTGGCTTTCTAGGATTTTTTTTCTTGTATGAACAATTTATCAATCAATCCTTTGTCTTTTTTGTTGATCAAAGTGTTTAGAGACATAGATTTTCCCTTAAAGACATCCTTTGGCTGTATCCCAAAATTTTTGTTATGTTATCCTATTGTAGTTTTCTTAGATTCAATTTGCTATTGTTTCTATGATTTGTTCTTTAGTATTTGTATTCTTTAGAATTAAATAATTTAGTCCCTAATTAAATTTTAATACAGGCTTCTAAAGCCCTTTATTGAACATTATTTTTATAATTTTGTAGTCAATAAAGAATTTGGTTAATATTTCTGCTTTTATGAATTTAGTAATGAGGCTTGCATGATCTAATACATGGTAAATTTTTAAAAAGATTCCATTTACAGCTGATAATATGTATACTTCTCACTGTTCCCATTCATTATTTGCAAGATATCTATCATATCTAATTTCTAAATTTCTATTTGGGTCTTTGACTTCTTTCTTATTTATCTTTTGGGTAGATTTCTCTAAGTTTAAAAGGACAAATTAAAATCCTTTTACTATGTATTTCTACAAATTAATTAACTTTTCCTTAAACTATATAGATGCTCTGCCTTTGTATGATATTAATTCATTATCTACAGTACTTTTAAATATAATGTAGTTTCTCTATTGATCTCTTTTAACTAAGGTTATTTTCACTGTCATCTTGAGTGAGCTCATAATTGTTACCCCAGCTTTTGTGAGTTAGTCTGAAGCTGAGTATATTCTTATAGAGGAAAAAAATGGACCTTTAATAAAATAGAGGGTTATTAAGTATTCTTGATGATGAGACAATATTGAGCAGATATTTTGAAATGAAAACAGAAGAGTAAAGAGAAATAAAGGAGTAAATATGTCTGAACAATTAGAAGAGGCTATATACAATGATGAAGATTTAATATTCTAATGGGGGAGAAGAAGAGTGTCTCTTTAGCATAATCAAGGGTCATAGAAGAAGCAAATAAAATAGCAGTCCTGAAAGTGGTTTTGTTAGATGTCCAGAGAAAATAAGCAATATACTAGCAAAGAAAGAAGGAGGAAGAAAGTGGAACTTAGTCTCTCATAATAAAAATAATAAAAATGTTTAAGAAAACAAAACATAGATGGAATAGGGGAATCAGGCAACACATGAACCCAACTTTCATCTGAATCAGACAAAGAAATATTGAACACATTCTCTCTCTCTCTCTCTCTCTCTCTCTCTCACACACACACACACACACACACACACAGAGAGAGAGAGAGAGAGAGAGAGAGAGAGAGAGAGAGAGAGAGAGAGAGAGATTTTAGTATAGAAATACATCTAACTCAACCTGAAGCTGGCCAAAAAAGGAGTAGAGGAAGCAGGCACTAAGGGGCAGGGTAGATTAAAGGAGAGATTAATTATAAACCAAATAAACTCCAACTTGTGAGATAGATCATAAAGGGAAAAAAGGGCAGGGGGGAAGGTAAGAGCCTATTAGTGGAGACTTGACAAGAAAAAAGAAGCAGAGCAATAAAAGAAGATTGACAAATATAGATCATCACTATTTAGTACACTTCTTTTTGAATGCTTTCTTTGTAAAAAGGAAGGAAGGGGCACAGAGAAGGAAAAGTGTGAGGATAGAATGGAGAAACATATACAAATAACTGTGTTAAAAAGAGAACCCAGGGCAGAGCCAAGATGGCGGCTGGAAAGCAGGGACTTGCCTAAAGCTCTCCCCCAGGTCCCTCCAAACACCTATAAAAATGACTCTGAACAAATTCTAGAGCTGCAGAACCCACAAAATAGCAGAGAGATGCAGGGCTCCAGCCCAGGACAGCCTGGATGGTCACTAGGTAAGGTCTATCGTGTGGACCAGGGAGAGGAGAGGAGCAGAACCCAGTGAGGGCCATGCACAAACCAACCAGACCAGGAACCAGATGCCTAGTGCCCAGAATCAGTGAGCTATGGCAGTTACCAGACTTCTCAACCCACAAACGCCAAAGACAACAGAGAAGGTTAGTGGGAAAAACTGTGGATGGAGTGAAAGGAGTTCGCGGTTGGCCACCACCCTGGGGGTGCCCAAGGTGGTGCAGCTGTGAGGCTGCTTCCAGAGCTCTAGTTGCAGTTACTTCCAGCCCCAGACCCACCTGGTGGGAGGAATTAAGTGGTAGATCAGAGCAGGAGTGCAGAGCCTGCTTAGATATGAGTCCAGTCTGGGTTGGAGGTTCTTGGCGGAGGAGGTGTGCTGGTGTGGCAGACCTTGCTGTGTAGAAATAGCTCTGAAAACAACAGCACAGCCCCTCAAACTTGGGACAAAGTACTCTCTACTCTACAAGCAGTCATACCCTGACAAAAAGCTCAAGCTGCATTAACAGGCAGCAAAAACAGACTCAGCTTCAGACTCAGACTTTGGAATTTTTCTTTGGTGACAAAGAAGACCAAAACATACAGCCAGAAGAAGTCAACAAAGTCAAAGAGCTTTCATCAAAAACCTCCAAGAAAAACATGAACTGGTCTCAGGCCATGGAAGAGCTCAAAAAGGATTTGGAAAAGCAAGTTAGAGAAGTAGAGGAAAAATTGGGAAGAGAAATGAGAGGGATGCAGGAAAACCATGAAAAACAAGTCAATGACTTGCTAAAGGAGACCCAAAAATTACTGAAGAAAATAACACCTTAAAAAACAGACTAACTCAAATGGCAAAAGAGCTCCAAAAAGCCAATGAGAAGAATGCCTTGAAAGGCAGAATTAGCCAAATGGAAAAGGAAGTCCAAAAGACCACTGAAGAAAATACTACTTTAAAAATTAGATTAGAGCAAGTGGAAGCTAGTGACTTTATGAGAAATCAAGATATTATAAAACAGAACCAAAGGAATGGAAAAATGGAAGACAATGTGAAATATCTCATTGGAAAAACCACTGACCTGGAAAATAGATCCAGGAGAGATAATTTAAAAATTATTTGACTACCTGAAAGCCATGATCAAAAACAGAGCCTAGACATCATTTTTCAAGAAATTATCAAGGAGAACTGCCCTGATATTCTAGAGCCAGAGGGTAAAATAGAAATTGAAAGAATCCATCTATCACCTCCTGAAAAATATCCTAAAAAGAAAACTCCTAGGAATATTGTTGCCAAATTCCAGAGCTCCCAGATCAAGGAGAAAATACTGCAAGTAGCCAGAAAGAAACAATTTGAGTATTGTGGAAGCACAATCAGGATAACACAAGATCAAGCAGCTTCTACATTAAGGGATCGAAGGGCTTGGAGGTCAATGGAGCTAGGATTAAAACCAAGAATCACCTACCCAGCAAAACTGAGTATCATGCTCCAAGGCAAAATATGGATTTTCAATAAAATAGAGGACTTTCAAGCTTTCTCAGTGAAAAGACCAGAGCTGAATAGAAAATTTGACTTTCAAACACTAGAATCAAGAGAAGCATGAAAAAGTAAGCAAGAAGGAGAAATCATAAGGGACTTACTAAAGGTGAACTGTTTTGTTGACATTCCTACATGGAAAGATGATGTGTATGATTCATGAGACCTCAGTATTACGGTAGCTGAAGGGAATACACACACACACACACACACACACACACACATTTATATGTAGACAGAGGATGCAGGGTGAGTTGAATATGAAGGGATGATATCTAAAAGAATAAAATCAAATTAAGGGGTGAGAGAGAGGGAGAAAGGGAGAGATAGAATGGGGTAAATTATCTCACATAAAAGTGGCAAGAAAAAGCAGTTCTTTGGAAGGGAAGAGGGGGCAGGTGAGGGGGAATGAGTGAATCTTGCTCTCATTGGATTTGACCTGAGGAGGGAATAACATACACACTCAATTGGGTATCTTACTCCACAGGAAAGAAGGAGGAAGGAGATAAAAAGGTGGGGTGATAGAAGGGAGGGCAGATAGGGGGTATAGGTAATCAAAAGCAAACACTTTTGAAAAGGGACAGGATCAAGAGTGGTTTCATCAAATAGTCTGTACCAGGGCAGTATTATCTATTACTTATCATGATCATTGATTGCCCTTCCAGGTAAAACTCTGTAGATTCTGTAGCCCAAGTTACGGTCAGAGAGACTGGTTATCAAGGAAGGAGCATAGTAACTCCCATAGTCTTGGGTCATTTGCTAATTTCAGAGGGCCATGACCCTACATGAATGAACCTTTTTCTGCCCTCAGATGATCAGGAAGCCACAACGATATGACCAGAGACTTCCAGGAAGCTATGTCCAGGACAGTGGAGCTTGAGGGTTGTCCCATCCCCAGGCTTTTTTGAGAAAAGCTAGCCTAATTCATGTTGTAGAGATTTTGGGAGAACCGAGGTAGATGGTAGTCTTATCATCCTGTCACAGGAAAAGTTTTCACCTGATTGAAGGAAAAGAGTGTTTAAATGATCATGATATCAAGATGAAACATGTTCTAAAAAAGACAAACTCATTTGAGGGGTGGGAGACCTCAGATGAATATCATGGGCTTTGGTAGAAAAAAAGCCCAATAGGCGAATAGAATCAAGGAATTACCTTTGGAGGAAGGGACACCATGACACTGCTAGGTTACTCTTGGGAGGAAAGCAATACGCTATGCAGTACTTTCATGTTTTAACTAATTAATCTTGTTAAGTAAGTGACGACTTCAGTTAAGTCTAGTTGCTAAAGGATTACAGTGTTCTCAGTGTCCTGGAGCAGATAAAAAAAAACTTTGCCCAAATTATAGCTCTACTTTTGACATCAGTATTTTAAAAAAAAAAACATATAACTGCTACAAAACAAAATCTAAATCAATATTATACCTTCACATAACAGTAGATTTCCCCAATAATTTGTAAATTTTGGTCATGAATGTTGACAGGCTGTCTTATGCTAGCATATAATTGTGGATGCATAAGATTTGTTCAGTAGGAGAGGCACTTATCTTAGAAATGTAGTGCTCATGATGATTCTACATCTTTGCCTCTCATGTCCTTCTTTTTGCACCCCTCCTCACACCGACTTTCTCTTGACCTGTGTATGATGCAAATTTTTATTTTACTAAGCTAATAGTTGTCCTTCACAAATGTGTTGGAATCATTGTGATTGTTTTAAATTGTAAGCTTCTTGTCCATAGTATGGTGTTTGCATATAGTGTACCCTAGACAGCCTTATGTGTTTAAGAAAGATAAAGATAAAGACTGATATTCTCTTTTTGCTTATTTCAGTGTATTTAACTTTCAAATAGAGGGATAGATTAGGAAGCTATAGTTTGGTGAAAAAAAAAGCACTGGGTTTAGAATCAGAAGACCTGGCTGGGTAAGCCACTAAAGCTTTTCTCAATTTCTTCATTAGTAAAGTGAGGTTACTAATACTTATACTACTTATCTCATAGGGTCATTGTGAGGATCAAATAAAATAATGAGCCTCAAGTGCTTTGTACATTGTAAAATATAATATAAATGCAAGATTTTAATTATAATTTGGACTCCTGTTCTTTCAAAAATATATCATGAGTAATTAGTACTAGGTTTGGGGGCAGACAGGTGGCGTAGTGGATAGAATGCTGGGAGTAGAGTCAGGAAGACTTATCTTTGCGAGTTCAAATCTGGCCTCAGACATCTCCTAGCTATGTGACCCTGAGGAAGTTACTTAACCCTGTTGGTCTCACTTTCCTCATCTGTAAAATGAGCTGGAGAAGGAAGTGGCAAATCATTCCAGTATCTTTGCCAAGAAAACCCCTGATGGGTTTGCATACAACTGAAACTCAGTAGCAACAACACTTAGTACTAGAGTCAAACTGGGCCTGGCATCAGGAAGACCCGAGATAGCCGTGGACACCTACCAGCTGTGTGGCCATGAGCAAGTCACTTAATCTGTTTGCCTCAGTTTCCTCAAATGTAAAATGGAGATAATATTGGCACCTACCTCTCAGGTTGTTGTGAGGATGAAATGAAATAATGTTTGTAAAGCACTTAAGACAGTTCCTGGCACATAGAAGGCATTATATAAATGCTATCTATTATTTTTATTAATTATTATTAGTTAAGGAGGCTAATTTTCATCTTGCCTTTAGAAGCTTCCAAAACTGAGGATTTCAGTAAAAACTGAAATACATTTGGCACCATCTGTCTCCTAAGGGAGAGCACTCATTGTAATATATGAATTCTTGGCACAGTTCTTAAAAATAATAAATTATTTGTTTTTGGTCACCCATCTAATGAAAATCTGAGGTAGAATTCAAATCTACTTCTTCCTGATAAAATCTAACACTCTAATACTATACCACACTGCCTTACATGTTTTGCTATGTGAATATGTTGAATTACCACTGAGCTTTTGTATGTCTCCCACTTGTCACATATGAAATGAACAGACTTTTATGCATGGCACTAGATACGGAAATATATTGTTCAAAGGTCTTGCTTTTAGAGAGTGTAAAATTGTCTTGAGAGAGATGCTATGTGTGAAAAACAATTCTAATTCAGATTTTCAGAATCTGATAACCAGAGTGTGGGAAACAAATAGATGCTTGTCTCAGGGGGAAAAAAAGGATTGTTGTGAATGTGTTTGGTCATTTGTGTGCTGTGGTGAGATGCTCTCTTCAGCGTGTGACTGTAGATTAACATAGAGGACTTGGAAGTGGGGAGGACTGGGAAAGCAAAGGACTGGAACCCAGGAGATCAGAGTTCAAGACCTAGCTTGTTCACTTACTAGCTGTCTTTGGTCACATCATTCATCCATCCAAAAGTCATTTTTATCGTTGTTGAGTCATTTCAGTTCTATCCAACTCTTCGTGACCCCATGTGAGGTTTTCTTGGCAAAGATACTGGAGTGGTTTGCCATTTCCTTCTCCAGCTCATTTTACAGGTGAGGAACTAAGGCAAACAGGGGTAAGTGACTTGCCCAGGGTCACACAGATAGTAAGTGACTGAGGCCAGATTTGAATTCACAAAGATGAGTCTTCCTAAGTCCAGGCCCTGCACTGTCCCCCCAAAACATTTATTAAGCACTTCTTATGAGCAGAGCTCATGCCCTCCCTCTCCCCTCCCATTAAAGTCCTACTTACATTTCTCATCAAGGCATGAAGGTCACCATAATATTTTCTGAGACTATTTCTAGGGAAGGAAGAAAGCAAATAAGCATGGAAGCATTTATATGGCACCTACTCTGTGCCAGGCACTGTGCCAAGTTCTTTACAAATATTATTTAATTTGGTTCTCACAACAACCCTGGAAGTTAGGTGCTATTATTAACCTCATTTTATAGTTGAGGAAACTGAGATGGAGAGGTTAAGTGACTTGCCCAGGGTCATATAGCTAGTAAGTGTCTGTCTGAGGCTGGATTTGAACTCAAGCCTATCCTTTCTCTAGGTCTAGCATTCTTTCTGCTTCACCACTGGTTGCCTCCATTTGTCCTAGAGGAGCACAAATTCTGTCAAGTCCTGCTAAGTTCAAAAGGCTTCAAGGATGTGTCCTGTAATGGATTGAGTATCTACAAGAAAAGGACTAAGTTTGGAGAGACTCATCATTTTCTTAGCCAGATGGGGTGATAATTTTTTTTTTCTGCTGTGGTAACTTATGAAGCTACTTAGATAATGGAGGAGGTACAGTCTGTGATGGTTAAAAAATAATGGGGAACACTCAGGTCCTTATGCCAAGAATTGTGTGAGGCACTGGAGGGATACAAAGATGAGTAAATAAGAATCGTTCACTGCCAGAAGGTGCTTACAATAGAGTAGATGAGGAATTCTTAACTTTTTTTGTCTCATGGATCCCCCTTGCAGTCAGGTGAAACCTATGGATCTCTTCTAAGAATAATGTAGTTAAATGCATAAAATGTAATCTATAGGATTACAAATGAAACCAATGCTATTGAAATGTATCTAAATGTTTAAAAAATTGTGGATGCCAGTTTCAGAACCTCTGCTAAGCAGAGGGATACTATACCAAACAAAATATAGTTTGAGTATAATATGGTAAATATGAAGGTATATAATGTGCTCTAAATCAGAAATTATGAGGCTGGTGACAAAAAAAATACAACCAAAACTTTCAAAATATAGTGTTCTTGTTGTCAGTCATTTCAGTTGTGTCCAACTCTTCGTGACTACATTTGGGGTTTTCTTGGCAAAGATGCTGGAGTGGCTTGCCATTTCCTTTTCCAGCTCATTTTGCAGATGAGGAACTGAGGCAAACAGGGTGAAGTGACTTGCCCAGGGTCACACAGCTAGTAAGTGTCTGAGGCTGATCCCTCCATCCACTGGGTCACCTAGGTGTCCTGACTATACAACCTAGTAGGAAGTGTGGTCAGAAGAACTTTAGAAAGATTGGAATGTGTAGTAGTTTATATAATATATAACATATTAAGTAACTATACAATTACAATAATTTACTTTTTCCTTCTTTAGTGTTCTACACAAGGAACTTATTTCTATATTAGTGGTACAGTGATGAGTGTCAGACCCAACATCATGGAGACCCAAGTTCAACTCTCACTTCGGTCATTTAATTATCTGTGTAATCCCAGGCAAATCATTTAGCTTTTGTCTGCCTCAGTTTCTTCAGCTGGGGCACCAGTTGTAAAATGGGGTTAATAATAGCACCCACCTCCCAGGGTTGTTATGAGGATCAAATAAGATAATATTTGTAAATCGCTCATCACCGTACCTAGCACATAGTAGGTGCTTAATAAATGCTTGTCTCATCCCTTTCTCACTTCAATAGTTATAACCTAGTTATTATCAACAATATTTAAGTATTTTGAAGGACTGAAGCAAGAGAAAGGGGAAATATTAAGATAATAAAGAAAGAAAGAAGGTCAGCATGATTTTCTAAAAGAGTCAGACAACCAGCTTTGTCTTTTGGTCATTCTTCTCATTCTTCCTCTTTAACTTTTAAAACATTTTCCCAAAATAGGAAATCAGATTATATTTGTTTGTTTTTCTCTCCCTCCAAGCTTTCTGAATTCTATTTGTCTCTATTCTCATAGAATTTAGGCAATGTAATTCAGCCTATTGGTTATTTATATAACCAACACATCTCAGAAAAACCTTGTCAAAACATGGTTTTAATTTTCCTTTAAGCATGAGTCAGACAGAGCTGCCTAGGCATTTCAGACTTTTTCCTTCTCAAACATGAGTATTTAACAAAAAAAAATAGTTGGAGAAGTTGAGGTAGTAAAGTTGTAATGAAAACCTTGCAACTAGCACTTATGATTAAAAAAAAACTCCCCAAATAGGTGAGAGACTAACAGAGTAAATAATTGTCTGCAAATCAGTCAACAGGGATGTTGCCAGAAGAAGGAAAGAGTGCGGTAGTCATGCTATTGAAATGAATTTACTGAAGATATCAATTCAACTCTCTAAGGAAATATTCTCCAAAGTATGGGCCATGACATGAGGAAGGTATGAGGGTGTGACATAAGCCCATGTAGTGTATAATTAGTCAGTCAGACAGTGGGAAGATCAGTCAAGATGGATTGACATCATTGGACTCATCTCCAGCACAACTACATTCATCTTCCTCCCATTGTCCTCAAAATTCTCCACTCTAACCATTCTCTCTACTCTAAAAGCTCCCAACCTACCCCTTTTGGGGTCAGACACCTGTCTTTCAGTCCATTATAACCTAATCACAACCCTGGAACTCATAGCGTCTACTAAGACCCATTCCATTTTCCACAGATCATGGGTGTAGCAGGTACATCTTGGAGGGGAAGTTGGGAGTTCCAGGGGCAGTAACTCTGGATGTAACTCCCATTCTGCTTTCTGTTCTGGGTAGGACAGCATGAGTCACACAAGATGAACAGGCATGGATGAGTTGCAATCGTTATTACAGGCAGTAAGATAAAGCATTTATTAAATGCTTACTAGGTACCAGGCATTATATTATCTTTCCCTGGAAACTTGACCCTTTTCCAAACTTTCCTGTTTCTGTAGAGGTCACCATTATCCTTTTAATTGTGGCAATTGGCAAACTCAGTGTCATTCTTGACTCTTCACTTTCATTTACACACCACCCCCCCCACCCTAAACCCGCCGCCACCACCCATATATAAGCAGTGGCTAAATATGGTTTCGCATCTACAACCTCTCTTGTCTCCATCCCCTTTTCTCAACTCATACAACCACCACCACCCTATTTTAGTCTCCCATCACATCTCACTTAGATTATTGCAATGGCTTCCTAAAAAGTCTTCCTACACGAAGTTGCTCCCCATTCCACTTTGTCCTCCACATGACGTCCAAAATGATTTTCCTAATATGCAGGTATAACCACTGTTGCTGTCCAGTTGTTTTCAGTTGTGTCCAATTCTTTGTGACCTCATTTTGGGGTTTTCTTGTCAAAGTTACTGGAGTGGTTTGCCATCTCCTTCTCCAGCTCATTTTACAGATGAGCAAATTGAGGCCAACAGGGTTAAGTGACTTGCCCAGGGTCACCCAGCTAGTAAGTGTCTGAGGCCAGATTTGAACTCAGGAAGATGAGTCTTCCTGATTCCATGACCAGTGTGCTATCCACTGTGCCACCTTGCTGTCCATAACCATATTATCCTGCTACTCAATGCTCTATTGGATCCCTATGGACTCTAGGTTAAAATAGAAACTCCTGTCTAGCATCTAAAGCCCGTTTCAAACTGGCCCCAACCCAGGTGGTGACACAATGAAGAGTGAGCTGGGCCTAGAGTCAGGAAACCCCACTTATTAGCTGTACGACACTGGGCAAATTGCTTAACCTCTGCTTGCATCAGTTTCTTCAACTGTAAAATAAGAGTTAATCGTAGCACTTACTTTCAGGGTTGTTGTGAGTATCAAATGCGATCATATTTGTAAAAAATGCTTGGTGCTATGCCTGGCACATGGTAAGTATTATATAAATGCTTATTTTCTCTCCCTCCCTCTTACCTTTCCAGACTTCTTACATTTTTACTCTCCTTCCTGTACTTCAGACTGACCTTCTCGCTGTCCCTCCCATTTGTACAAAAACATATCTAATTTTCTTTTAAATGAATGGGAAATCAAAGGATGATACCCTCCATTAAGCAGAAATGCATAAAGGAAAAGGAACAAATTTAAATTGAAAATGTTTTGCTGAATTGAAATCAGAGACAATTCATTTTTTATTGCTATTTTTGAATTGTGTATAGTGAATATCTATGCACAGAGAAATGAATCTCCTGATGACCTGTTCTCTGATTGTTATATTGGGTATCTTTCAATAAAAGTATTTAAAAAAGAAATTAACATTTTTGATTAGTGAAAGTGACCAAATTATCTTAGTAATTATTTACTAATAAATGTTATTTAAAAGTTGGCTCTATTCCCCAAGAAATACATTGGTTTTAAAAATAATGAAGCATATTAAATCATATTGCTCTGAGTGAGAGAAAAAATGATTTTTGTATCATTAATAATTAACACAACACTTTAAAATATTCTTTATTTTGCTCTTTTTATTTTCTATTTCGTACATGTTTTACAATGTACGTATTCTACTGCTACTGTACATCATGCATATAATTTATAAATAAACACACATATACTGGGGGCTGTGCTTAAAAATTGTGCACTTATGAGGTATGTAATCAGAAAAATTTAGAGACTATTGCTCTAGGGAATAACAGGAATTTGAATAAGTGGCTGGTGGGGTTGATATCTCAGAAAAGGCTGAATGGTGAAATGGACCACATTTGCAAAGTGCTAAATTTTATTGCCTGGCTATCCAATTTTATAGAAAAATGCATCTGTGAGACAAATTGGTCAAGGTTGTAAAATCAAAATGTGTCTGTGGGCCCTTTAAAAATGTGATGCCTCATGGGGAAAGGACCCGACAACCACCTGCAAGTATTTGAAAGGTATAACCCCCATTGTAGGCAGAATTGTTCCAAGTCATTCACAAGGTTAATTTGTAGTAAAAAGATGAAAATGAGAAATCTCTTAATGATGAAATCTCTTAAGCTATGGAAGTGGCCCTTAAGGGAAGTGGTAGAAACCCCATAGCTTGAGTCATTTATAGCTATGGAAACTGAACATTGGAAACTACTGCAGGGAAAAGTCCTGCATTAGCAAAGAAATCGACTTAGTCCTAAATGACCCATTAGCTATGAGTTTCCTTCTATAATTTCTCCAACTATATGCTTATTAAATACCATACCTTTTTTTCCAGTTCTCTTGACAGTTACAGCACTAATGGTGTGACTGCCCCAGGGATTTCTATGAGTTCATAAGGATTTGCATTTGTTCATGAAAAAGTATGGTTATTTACTGGAAGCTGGTCTGTGCTTTGAAGACACTTCAGCTTTCACCTCCTGAGTGACTTACTCAAGGGACTGAAAAAATTACCAAATAGATACCAAGCTCTAGTGCCAACTAGTCATCTCACAAACACCTTGGTTGCACAATAGTACCGTGATGTACAATCATATGATATAAAGAATATATTTTTCCTGATCTAGAGGCATTAAAATGCATAATGGTGCTGATGATTCTTCCAAAACTCTAACTTCAACATCCTCAGCTCCTCTTCTCTTGAACCATACAACAGCATGGTCAACACTTGGCTATCACTAAATCAAGGAAATGGCTCCATTGGACTCTGGATTTTGAAGTTTTACTCTCTAATCATGTTTTCCTCTTCCCAATACCTCACTTACACTAAGTCTATTCTTTACTTTCCAAGGGTCTCTGGTCCCCAGACTCCTGTCCTATTTTCCTCAGTCCATTTATCCCACCCTGACCAGGTAGGCCCATGTTCTGTCATCTGGGTCCTCATTGCTGGGCAGCAATATTCCTATTCTAATTCATGTACTATTTAAATCTCCATAGTAACCTCTTTTTGAAACCTCCTATCCTCATGTTCATAGCAAATTACTTAGCCTCCTCCCTGACAGGAAAAGATGACATAATCTCTCAACTTTCCTCCTTCTCTTTAAAATTCAACTTTATTATCCGTGGCATTTTCCTTCCTCCATCTCCCACTCCTTGTTAACACTAAATTTTACCTGTGCCCTTGATCCCATCCCTCTCATTTCTCGTAAGACCTTGGATCTACCAATTAGCCTTTTTCTTTCATGCATCTTTAATCGCTCCCTCTCCACTGATTCTTTCCAATCTGTCTACAAACAGATTAGATCTATCTAAAAGATATCCTTTTAAAAAAACCTTCCCTTGACCCTCCTATTCCATTTAGCTGCCCTCCTTTTTTTTTCTTCCTCTTTACTGATATATTTACTGAAAAAAGCTAACTATTGAATTTCTGGCTAAGAAGAAACTTGAAAGATCATAGGGGAACCTAGTTCTCTTACATAAACCCTATCAAATATATAAAAAAAGGATCCCAGAGAGAGTTATAATAAAGAAAAAGCCAAAGAGAAACAGAAGTAAGCTCCTTTATTCAGTCCATAAAGACACACATACACATACACACACAAAACACACACACACACACACACACACACACACACACACACAAATGGACAGAAGCCAATGGAGGCTGAGGAAGGAGGGAACCAGGAAAATCAGCACAAGCTCCTGGAATTGATCCTGAAGACAGCCCATTCTATGAATAGGGGATTCACCAGCCAGTACTAACTCATCAGGGCCCCAAAGCTGGATTCTGGTCCTGGCCTGTCAGAATTAAAACAGGGCACAAAGCCGGTTCCCATAGGTCCTAGAGTAGGAAGACAGGATCTGGTTGTACACTTCTTGGTTCAGTGGGAGACAAGGCCAACTCAGTGGGAGGAAGTCCATGCCAGGGGATCTTCTAAAAGACTTGAGACCAGCATGCTGTCCAACATTTAACTAGGACCTGTCAGAGCTACAGCAATGGATAGCACCAAATCCTCATTGGAGATTGTGCAAAGAGGAAACAGAGATAGTTTGAAGCTAGGACCAACAGTGGGCAAGGAGACAAAGAAAGAAGCCAAAGACTGGGGCAGAAAGTGGGGTATAGTTCCAGTCATCTCATCCAGAACAGCAGTAGAATGTAGACTATGGAAGGGATGGGACCAAACAGAGACCACCCAACTTATCCAAGAGGGACACCCAAGCCAGAAGAAAGAGGCTAAAATACAAAGTCCCAAACGAGAACTGAGGATAGAAATATGAGTGAGTAGAATAAAACATCCAACACAATGAAGAGATATTAAGGATTTCTGTTAGAACCCTAAGAGGTAAATCCAGAAGAAGAGATTAATTATGAAACAATTACAATTAGATGTGGGGCTTGAAGTGGATGAGCTTGGCCACAAGGACTATACAAATGACTAAAAGAAAGGAAACAAGATACAAACTAGATCATACCTCTTGAGGCAAAAAATTGGAAGGAGAATAGTTAGAATAGAATGTGGAAAATACAACCCTGGTTGCAGACTCCCTGAAAAACAGAATGGGAGCAAATATGAGATAATAAATGTTAGAATAAAATCAAAAGATTGAAAAAAGTAAGAAGAAAATGTAAACTATTTACTATCAAAAAAGAATTTCCATGAAAAATAAGTCAAGGACAGGTGATTCAAGAATCACTGGATGCTCTGAAAACCATGACTAAGTAAAACAATCATAATTCAAGAAATCACAAAAGATTAGCTCTATGGTAATCAGAGGATACCTTGTAAATGACATGATGGTTTACTTAGAGGATCCTAGAGAGTCAACTAAAAATTGATGGAAATGATAACTTCAGTAAAGCACCAGGATGTAAAATAAACCCACAAGAATCATTGACCTTTCCATAAACTACCAACAAAACGAAGGAGCAAAATTCAAAGTAATTTCTTTCAAAATAACTACATAACATATAAAATATCTCAGAATTCAGCTACCAAGAAACACACAAGAATTATCTTGATCAACTACAGAATACTTTGTTAGGGCAGAGTTCAGGCAAAAGACATATAGCAATGCTAGATGGGTCAGAATAAATTATTAATATTCATAGCCAAGTACTGCATAGAAGGGTATGGACAGATGAACATTAATTCAGTGAGTGAGTGAGTGGCATGTAGCCTCTTTGCTGGAAGTCAACATGCTAGGTTGTGATCAAAATGAGCAATGTCATATGTATTCTGGTCAAGGTTCCAGAGCCTCTGGGGACACAAGTTTACAAAGGATTTTCAAACAATACCCTGCTGTGCCAACTCTCATATCAATGGTGGGGTGATGGGGTCTGAGAACACAAACCAGTAGCAAAAAGGGAGGGGGTTCTAAAAATTAACCAGGAAGGACTACTCAGGATGAGAAAGATGGAATTAGAACTGTGCTGCCTCAGACATTACTGGAGAGTTCCAGTAACCAACTCTTTTTGTTTAAATTCTTATTAATATAGTCTGTTCTTTACATAGTCATAGTCATCCCTTACCAAGAGTTATCTCACATAACAAATAGTATTTTTAAAAACAAAAAAGGAAAGAAAAAATATCAGCATGACTAATCAATACATTGAAAAAGTCTAAAAACATGTGCAACATGCAATATCTGTGGACCTCTCACCTCTACAAAAGAATGGATTGGGATGTCCTCTCATATCTCTTCATTTGAGTCATGCTCGGTCTTTGTAATTTTGCTCGACAATTTTGATTGTGTGTGTATGTGTATGTGTGTGTGTGAAACTGCTTACTTCTCTCTGCAATCCATTCATATAGACCTGTCCATGATGCTCTGTATTCATCACACACATCATTTATTACAGCCATAGTAATGTTCCATTACATTCATGTATCATAATTTCCTTAGACATTCTCCTGTTTGTGGTCATCTACTTTGTTTCCAATTCTTTGCTATCACACAAAGTGCTGCTATAAATATTTTGGTGTATATGGGGATTTTCATCTTTTCAATGGCTTCCTCAGGGTATAAGTCCATTAATGGAGTCTCTAATTCAAAAGGTATGAGCAGTTTAGTCATTTTATTTGGGTAATTCCAAATTGCTTTCTAAAATATTTACACCATTTCATAGCTCTATCAATACTGTATTAGAGTGTCCATTATCCCACAACCCCTCCAACATTGACTATTGCCATTTTTTTCATCTTTGCCAATTTTAACGTGAAACCTTAGGATTGTTTTGATTTGAATTTCTCTTGTTAGAGATTTAGAGCATTCTTTCATGAGGTTGTGAATATTTTGAAATTCTTTTTTTGAGAACTATTTTTTTTCATATCCTTTGACCACTAATCTATTGAGGAATGGCCATTAATATGTATCTCTGTGTGTGTGTGTTTCTGTGTGTGTATCTTGGATACCAAACTCTTATCAAAGAAATTTGATAGATGTTTTTTTTTCGTTCAGCTGCTTCTCTTTTTATCGAAAGTACATTAATTTTGTCTGTGCAGGGTTTTGGTTTCACATAACCAAAGTTATCTATTTTTTTACTTTACCAAATATTGGGTTATTGAGTTCCATTGTTTCTGAGTCTCCCTTGTCTAGTTTGTTCCATTCATTGATCTTTAGATTTTTTTAACCAATACCAGGCAGTTTTGATGACTTTAGCAGCTAGTTCTAACTAGATCTAGGTACACTTTAAACCTTGAGCATACATGAGCTGTGTAACAGGAAATAGACCTAGGAGAATAGGGTCATAGACTCTTCTGGCCTTTCATATAAATAAAGGCAGACTTAAATAATTAGAGAGATATTAACTGTTGTTGGATTGTACCTATGTGACAAAAATGGAAATGCTACCTAAGTTAATTTATAGAATCAGTTTTATACCAAGGAAATGGCTAAAGGGTTACTTTATATAGACAAGATAATAACAAAATTCATCTAGAGGAATAAAAGGTCATGAATCTCAAGGGAAATAGTAAAACAAAAAAAGTGGCAAGGGTACTACCAGTAACAGATCTCAAACTGTACCACAAAGTACTAATCACTAAAACTACTTGGTAGGTAGTTTTAAAATGGAAAAGTTAACCAATGGAATAGATTAGGCACATAGGACCTAGAAACAATTTAACATTAAAGCACATTGTTTGATAAGCCTAATGCTTCCAACTACTGGGTATTAATTCACCATTTGACAAAAACTATTAGGAGAACTAGTCAACAATATGACAGAAATTTGACTTAGACCAATATCTTATACCATATCCCAAGAAGCCTTAAAAGGATACAAGACATAGATATAAAACATTGTATCCTAAGGAAGGAAATACCTTTCACAACTATGGATGATTGAAGAGTTATCAACCAATTAAAGGATAGAGATGATCACAGGAGATAAAATGCTTAATTTGGATCACATAAAATTGAAAAGTTTTCACACAGACAAAATCAGTGATGTTAGAATTGGAATGGAAACAGTTAACTAGTGAAACATCATTGTAGTAAACTTCTTTGATAAAAGACTTCTATCCATGCTATAGAGGGGATTGATGCAAATATATAAGGATAAGAGCCATTCACCAATAAATAAATGGTCAAAGAATATGAACAAGTAATTCTCAGAAGAAATGCAAGTCATAAACAACCATATGAAAAAAATGCTCTATACGAACCATAACAAAAGAAATTCAAAATAAGACAGTTCTGAGGTCCACTGTCAAGATGACCAAAAAAAAAATGACAGTTGTCACAGGGGCAGTCAAAGGATGGGTACACTAAAGCACTGTTGGTGCAGCTATTAAATTTTCTAACCAAATTACTTTATGTAATTTGGAATTGTCTCCCAAAAGTGTCTACATCATGCATACCTTTTGACCTAGCAATATCCAAATTAAGTAAATACCTAGTATGGATCAAAGACAGATATAGAAGGGAGTAATAGAAGAAGAAAAGCATCTATATGTACAAACGTTTGTAGTAGCCCTTTTTTAAAAGGATAGATCTGGAATCAAAGTGAATGCCTTTCAACTGAGGGATGGCTGAACAAATTATGGAACATGGATCTAATTTTGCATTATTGTGCCATTAGAAGTAATGAAAAAAAGAGATGCAGAGAAGCCTGGGAGAACTTACATGAACTAATGCAGAGTAGAGTAAGTAGAACCAGGACAACAATCTGCCCAATGACTATAGAATCATAAATGAAAATAATTTAGAAAGACTTATCATTGCACTAGCCGATTATCATATGCACTAGACTGATATCTAAGCGTACTTGCCACTTCCTGGCAGGGAAATGTTGGACTAGAGGTATAAAATTTATATGTGTGTATATGTATATATGTATATATGTATATACATATATACATATACACACATATGGTCTCATATAGTCTTTCTGTCTTTCTTTCTTTCTTTGTTTCTTTCTTTCTTTCTTTCTTTCCTTCCTTCCTTCCTTCCTTCCTTTCTTCCTTCCTTCTTTTCTTCCTTTCTTCCTTCCTTTCTTTCTTTCTTTCTTTCTTTCTTTCTCTCTTTCTTTCTTTCTTTCTTTCTTTCTTTCTTTCTTTCTTTCTTTCTTTCTTTCTTCCTTCCTTCCTTCCTTCCTTCCTTCCTTCCTTCCTTTCTTTCTTTCTTTCTTTCTTCCTTTCTTTCTTTCTTTCTTTCTTTCCCTATGGGGAAATATTTGTTTTTGTTGATGTATGTCAAATTCATAATACATAAAAAAGGGAAAAAAATGCTTACACCTTATGCCTTCCTCACCACAAGCTTTCTTCTATTCAACTCAACAATAATTTGCGAAGCATTTACTGTGTTCCCAGGACTGTGTTATGTGTTGGGAATAAAAAGCTAATGGAAATAGTTTTGTCCTCAAAAAGCTTATCCTCTACTGGGAAAAAACAACATATACGCTATACATTATATGTGTATATATACACATGCATGTGTATATATGCATATGTATGTACTTGTATATACATGTGTGTATACCTACTCATGCACCCTTTCTGGGATTTAATTCCCTAGCATCAACTCATCTGGCATCTAGGGCCCTAGAGTGCATCTGACTACTTTTCCCTCAAAATTCTAGGGGTAATCTTGAGGGGGCAGTATTTCTAGTACTGTTGCTCACCAGTTTCCATCCAGTGTGTTTTCCATTAATAATCAGTCCACCTGACTTACTTAGTTTTTAGAAAGGGTGTTTATTAATGTGATATGTTAATCCCTTCTCTTCCTCCCCTCCCAAAAAACCTTGGGGCACATCCCCTATTTTCCTACACAAGGGCTCAAACTCAGAAAGCACATGTGGCAAAGGGTAAACTCCCAGTTTCAGGTTATTGGAATTCCTCCACTCTGTTTTCAGAGTTCTCAATAAAGTTCCCCTTAGGTTCAGTTCCCTTCTAGGGAGTCCTAAAGCTATCTTTTCTTTGTGTCTAGTTTATCTTTTACTATCTCTCCCTGCTCCTTGCTTATCACTTGTCTAGTCTCCGATGATGTGTGCAATGGATGGGAAGAGGGTGTAAAACTCCCCCTTGTCAATTTTTTCTACAATGACACCATGAGGTACAGGACTGTGTGCTACAGAACTGGGTTATGTTATATATATATAGCCCCATAGGGTGTGACTGATTCTCTTCAATTGATCATAAAGTATTTCCTGTATGGCACTATCTGCTTTTATTCACTAATCAAAGCACTACACTCCTCCCAAATTGACTAAAGACTTTTTCCCACCTAGTTTCAACCACTGACTGATTGATTCTATGGAAAAGTCTAAGATTCCTGTAGCTACATAAATTGAGGTGAGGGTGAAATCAACCATCCTTACATATACAAAATAAACACAAAATAATTCTGGTAGAATTCTACACATTGGAAAGAGCAAGTCTTACATAGGAAGTCGTATTTGATCTGAGCACTGAATGAAATTATGGATTTTCAAAATGGATGACAGAAGGGATAGTATTCTTGACATAGACAATGGCACATACAAAGGTATTAAGTCTCAAGACAGCATATTGTGTACAGGGAATAGTCGGTAAGCCAGTTTGGCTAGAATTTAGAGTTCGTGAAGGGGAGTGATGCGAAATAAGTCCAGAAAGATTATTTGGAGCAAAACTGCAAAGGAGACTACAAACAGAGAAGTTTGTTTATATTTAATCCTATTTAATAGGGGGGCATTGAAATTTGAACAGAAGCAGGATGGTCAGATTTGTGCTTTAGGAATTTCAATTTGGCAGTTGTGTGGAGGATGGATGGAAAAAGGTAGAGACTGGAGTCTGGTAGATCAATTAAGAAATTATTGCAGTTGTCCAGGTGAGAGGTGATGAGGGACTAAACTAGGTTGGTGGCCATATGGTTGGAGAGAAGGGGATGGTGTCAAGAGATGTTTTGGAGATAATATTGACCAAACTTGGCAACTGATTGTATATGGGAAATGAGGGAAAATGAGTTGCAGATTACTTCTAGGTTGTGGATGTGATTGACTAGAAGAATTATGGTGTGCACCACAAAAATAGGGAAGTTAGGAAGAGAGCAGGTTTTTGAAGGAGATGATTTCTATTATGACCATGTTGAGTTTTAGATGCCTATGGAACATTAGGTGAAAAGCTCCAACAGGAAGTTAGTAACGTGAGACTGAAGCTTAGGGAGCTTTGTGAGACTGGATATGTAGATTTGAGAGCCATTTGCATAGAGATGATCACTGAACCTGTGGAATGTGATGAGATCACTGAACAAGAGTGAAAAGAGAAAATTTAAGAACTCAGTATAGAGCTCTGTGGGATTCTCATATAAGGAGTGGGACATGAATAATGAATCAATAAAGGAAACTGAGGGTCAGTGTGGCAGGAGACCCAACAGAAAGCAGTATCAGAAAAGCCCAGGGAGGAGAGAGTGTTCAGGAGAAGGGAGTGATCAATAGTCTCAAATACTTCAGAAACATGCAGAATGAAGACTGAAAAAAGGTCATTAGATTAAGAAAAAACATGCTATAATAAAAAAAATGGCAGCATCAAAATAGATCCCACATCTGATGCTTAATACCTATGTTACCTTGGGCAAGTTTTTTAATGTTTCCTGTGCCTGATCCTGAGTCTATAAAATTCATCTTATTAATTTGGAACAATCTTTCATATAGTTATATTATTATCATTAATTATTATTACTTGCAATTGTTTGAAAACTTAATTTATAAAAGTAGCCGAGGTCCTTTCCACTTCTAGATCTGTTAGTCAATCAATAACAAACATTTATTAAGTATTTACTATGTTCCAGGCACTGTGCTAAATGCTGGGAATACAAAGATAGACAAAAACAGTTACTGATGTCAAGGAATGTATATTCTAATGAAGATTGCACATCCTAATCCATGATCCTATGAATCAGCAATTTAAAAGTTGCTAATCTTGGGTGTATACCCATTACTGGCATTATTGGGTCAAAGGTTATGGACAGTTTGGTGACTTTTCTCACATAATTCAAAATTGTTTTCTAAAATTGTTGGGCCAATTCACAGATTCATGAGCCCCAGGGTTTGGGGCCTAAATCCAGTGCCATTCTTTTGAATAAATTTCAACTGTGTGCAGTACTTCAGCTATTGATAGTGTTTCTGTCCTGGAGAGCCTGAGTTGGTCTAATCAGCTAAAAAAAAAAATTAATGAAAAGATATAGTAGTAGCTTAACCACTAATACAAAAACAAGGATATTTGGATGGAACAGAAAATAGGCATAGGTTTTGTGAACATGGTCTCTGTAATATTATATATTAGAACTTTTCTTTTTCACAGGGGAGCAGGACAATTGTTACACAACAATCAGCCAATTAGAAGGATTTCTGAGGCTCAGAGATGCTTGACATACCAGTGATTCTTTGCGAGTGAACTCTAGCTGAATTTGGAGATGCCTTAACCCCCACTTTCCGCTCAAAAGCCTCTAGAAACTATGTTATCTCATCCTTTTTCCATTCTCCTTTGAGCAGCTGAGACCTCTCTGCTCCCCTCTAGGATCTTCTCTCCCTCACAAGCTTCCTTTCCTCAGGCAATAAATGCTTTATAATCTGTGATTGGACTCTTGTTTCATTTCAGGTGGCTTTATGGGCCTTGAGGGTGGGGATCCTTTGTTAACAGTTTAAAAATTGATGGAAAAGTACTCAGCATAAGAAGTCTAAAGTTTCTTTGAATCGTAGTGAACAGGAATTTGTTTCAAGACACTCCACAACTCCATAATCTACCATATGTTTTATCCCTATGTTATGGAATGTATTTGAGAAGTGTTATTGTATAGGCAAGGGAATGGAAAGGAATAAGCATTTATATAGTGCCTAACATTAAAGACTAATTAAAAGAGACTGCTTAAGGTCAAACTGTTTACTTCTTATATATTAAAATGCTATCAGTATTCTCAAAACTATCATCATCACTAGGGTAGTTTGAAAGAAAGGTTGGGGCTTAGTTGAGTATGGGGTGATTTTAAAAAACAAAATTGGGTAGGAAAAGATAAAGTGAAAAGGAGGAATTATCATACAAATGGGCTGTGAAAGGAAGAAGTGATAAAAAGGAAGCAGGTGGGGGTGGGGAGCTGATAGTGCTGAAATCTTAAAGAGGAAACAACATATACATCTAAAAGGCTATAAAAGTCTTTTAAACATATAAAAAATAAGATTAGGGGACTGGATTAGGGAGGGACTCTTAGAGGGATGGGCAGAATAAAGAACAGGAGGGTAAGGGGAGAAGATAAGGCAATAGGGATAGGGTATCAACTTTAGAGGCTGCAGAGTGTGCACAGTCCTCTGAGAACAAAAAATCGTGCACCAATTCTCCATCCACTTTAGTCTTGGCTGGCAGCCTTTCAAGTTAAGTAATTTACCATTAGTGCAGTAGCTGACCTTGATGCCACATTCATTCTCATTGAAGGCATCTGACAACATTGCTGAAAATAAGTATGGATTGATTCTCTACTGCTTGTGCTAATTTTGGCCTAACAATTAACATCAAGACAATACAGATGCTCTAACAGCCAGCATCACACTATTTGTACATGGAACCATCAGTTACAGCAAATGGAGATGTTTTTCATACTGCAAATAAGTTCCCTTACTTTGGCAGCATACTATCCAAGGATGCACATGTTGCTAACTCTAACAAGATTGATACACACATTGCCAGAACTAGCTCTGTGCTTTGGAAGGCTCCAAAGGAAAGTGTGGAAGAGAAGAGTTATTATGCTGACTACCAAACTGAAGGTCTACAGAACTGTTGTGATGACCTCATTGTTGTATGCCTGTGAAACCTGGACCATATACTAGCTCTGTGCCAAGCAAATTAATTGCTTCCATTTGAATTGATTTAGGAAGATTCTGAAGATCACCTAGCAGGATATGGTACCAGACACTGAAATCCTTTCTCGAACCAAACTGCCAAACATTCAAACTCTACTGCAGAGAGCACAACTGTGATAGGCTGGCCACGTTGTTCAAATGCTAAATGTACATTTGCCTAAAAGACTCGTTTATGGAGAACTCACA
Organism: Trichosurus vulpecula; assembly: GCF_011100635.1. Classification (NCBI taxonomy): domain Eukaryota; kingdom Metazoa; phylum Chordata; class Mammalia; order Diprotodontia; family Phalangeridae; genus Trichosurus; species Trichosurus vulpecula. Next base: position 211,336,894 of record NC_050580.1, on the reverse strand, counting down.
CAAAGCAAGGGCTTACATGGTGGTCACAAGAATTGATACAAGTACACTCTAGAGGCTTCTCTGAAGAACCTTGAAATTGATTGCATGACATGGGAGACACCATTCAGCATGGTGTACATGTATCAAAGAAGGTGCTGTGCTCTACGAACAAAGCAGAATTGAAAGGAACATGAGATGTGTAAATTTAGAGAATCCACCCCAAATGTTCACATGGACTATTTGTGCCTCAACTGTGACAGAGCATTCTGAGCTCATATTTGTCTGGTCAGCCACACACTGTAACTTGACTTTAACATAGTGATGTCATTTCGGTCCTCTTAGAGAATGAAGGACAACAAGCAGGGGATAGGGTAAAAAGAGAGGCTGAGAAGGACCATAGCAAGTAAAAATAGGATGGTGGGAAATCCACAAATAGTAATTATAACTTTGAATGTGAATGATATGAACTCACCCATAAAATTGAAATGAATAGCATACTGGATTAAAAATCAGAATCCAACAACATGTTGTTTACAAACATATACATTTAAGAATGAGAGATACACACAGAGTTAAAATGGAGGACTGAAGTAGAATTTATTATGCTTCAGCTAATGCAAAATAAGCAGGGGTAGCACTCATGATCTTAGACAAAATTAAAGCTAAAATAGATTTAATTAAGAGAGAGAAACAGGGTAACTACATTTTGATAAAAGGTACCATAGACAATGAAGCAATATTATTACTGAACCTATATTTACCAAATACTATAGCATCAAAATTTTTAAAAGTTAAATGAATTACAGGTAGAGATTGATAGTAGTACTATAATAGTGGGAGACTTTAATCTTCTCTCATAACTAGATAAATCTAACAGAAAATAAATAAGGAAGAAGCCAAGGAAATGAATACAATTTTAGATATGCTAGATATGATGGATATCTGGGGAGAACTAAATGAGAATAGCAAGGAATGCACCTTTTCTCAGATGTTCATGGTATCTTTACAAAGATTGACCATATATTAAAACATAAAAAAATTTATAGTTAAAAGCAGAAACATTTAAAGTATCCTCTTCAGATCACAATGCAATTAAAAACTAATTAGAGATTAAGCAACCTAATCTTAAAGAGTAAGTGGGTTAAAGAACAAATCATAAAAACAATCAATAATTTCATTAAAGAGAATGAGAATAATGAGACAATGTATCAAAACCTATGGGAGATAGCAAAAGCAGTAATCAGAGGAAAGATTATATCTCTACATTTAAATTTCTAAATAACTCTAAATTTAATCTCAAAATAAATAAAAAAGAGAGAAAGAGTAGACCAATGAATTGGGTATGCAATTTTAAAAAAAAGTAGAAAAAGAACAAACTAAAAATCCTCAATTAAACACCAAATGAGAAATCCTAAAAATTAAAGGTGGAATTAACAAAGTTGAGTGCAAAAAATCATTGAATTAATAAATAAAACTAGGAGTTGGTTTTACAGGGGTGGGGAACAATAAGATAGATAAACCATTGGTCAGTTTGATATAAAAAAGAAAGAGAAGAAAACCAAATCACTAGTATTAAAAATGAAAAGGGTCAATATGCCACTAACAAAGATGAAATTAAAACAATTATAAGGAGTCATTTTGCCCAATTACATGCCAATAAATTTAATGATTTAAGTGAAATGGAAGAGTATTTACCAAAATATAAACTGCTTAGATCAGCAGAAGAGGAAATAGAATATCTAAATAGACCTATTTTATTTTTTTATAGAGAATTTTTTTATTAAATTAATTTTTTTAATTTTTAGTTTACAACACTCAGTTCCACATGATTTTGAGTTCCAGATTTTCTTCCTCTCCTCCTCCCTCCTCCTCCCCCCACCCCCACCCCCGATGGCATGGAATCCAATATATCTTAAATAGACTTATTTTAGAAAAAGAAGTTGAACAGGCCCTAAATGAGCTTCCTAAGAAAAAAGCACAAGGACTGGACAGATTTACAAGTGAATTCTATCAAACATTTAAAGATCAACTAATTCTAATATTAAATAATTTTGAATAATGGGCAAAGAAGAGATCCTACCAAATTCCTTTTATGAAACAATTGTGATACTGATACCAAAACCAGGAAGAGTAAAAATAGAGAAAGAAAATTGTAGACCAATTTGATTAGTGAATATGGATGCAAAATCTTAAATAAAATACTAGCTAAAAAGATTATGACAATATATTACAAAGATTATATAAATTATGACCAAGTGGGATTTATACCAAGAATGTAGGGATGGTTTAACATGAGGAAAACTATTAACATTATTGATTATATCAATAACAAAAGTAAAACAATCATATGATCATATCAAGAGATGCAGAAAAGGCTTTTGATAAAGTACAACCCTCATTTTTTTAAAAAAAATACTTGAAAGTATAGGTATAAATGGATTTTTTTCTTAAGTTGATAAAAAAGCATTTACCTAAAACCATCAGCAAGCATTATTTGTAGTGGGGATAAACTAGAAACCTTCCCAGTAAGATCAGGTGTGAAACAAGGATGCCCACTGTCACCAATGTTATTCAGTATTGTATCGGAAAGCCTAGCGATAGCAATAAGAGAAGAAAAAAGAAATAGAAGGAATCAGAATAGGTAATGAGGTAATAAAACTATCTCTTTTTGCCGATAACATGATAATATAGCTGGAAAATCCCAAAGACAAAACTACATAGTTGACATATTTTTACCAAAGTAGCAGGATATAAAGTAAATCCACACAAATCATCAGCATTCCCATATATCACCAACAAAGCCCTGCAAAAAGAAATAGTAAGAGATACCCCGTTTAAAATAACTCTAGACTGTATAAAGTACCTGGGAGCACACCTGCCAAAACAAACCCGGAAAATATATGAACAAAATTATTAAAAATAACCTTTTATAAAAATAAAATCAGATTTAAATAACTGGAGAAATATTAATTATTCATGGATAGGAAGGGCCAATATAATAAAAATAACAATTTGACCTAAACTAATTTACATATTCAATGCCATCCCAATTAAATTATCAATTTTTTTTACTGAATTAAGAAAAATAATAATAAAGTTCATTTGGAAGAAAAAAATGTCAAGAATATCAAAGGAATCAAAGAAAAAAAATGTAAAGCAAGAAGGTTTACTAGTACCAGATGTCAAACCACATTATAAGGAAGTAATTACCAAAACTGTCTGTTACTGGCTAAGAAATAGAAAGGTAGATCAGTGGAACAGAAGAGACACACAATTTACAGCAGCAAATATAGTAACCTTGAATTTGACAAGTGTATGTATTTAAGTTTTGGAGATAAGAATTCATTATTTGGCAAAAAAGAAAAAGAAAGAAAACAATTATTGGGAAAACTGGAAAGCACTATAGCAGAAATTGGGCATAGACCAATATCTTACACTGTTTATCAAGATAAGATCAAAATGATGCATGACCTAGATATAAAGAGAAATATTACAAGAAAAGTTGAAGAATATGGAACATATTACCTATAAGACTTATGGATAAGCAAACAATTTATTGAATAAACAAGAGATAGAGAGCAGTGTGAGGTGTAATGTGAATAATTTTGATTACATTAAATTTTTTAAAATCTTGTACAAATAAAAAAATGTAGCTAAGATCAGAAAGAAAGCAGAAAATTGGGGGGGGCAGAATTTTATAGACAGTTTCTCAGATAAAGATCTCATATCTCAAATACATAAGGAACTTTTTCAAACCTATAAGAATATAAGTCATTCCCCAATTGGTAAATGGTCAAAGGATATGAATAGGCAGTTTTCCAATGAAGAAATCAATATAATTTATAGTCACATGAAAAAATGCTCCAAATCATTGTTGATTAGAGAAATGCAAATTAAAACCTTGAGACATCATCTTACACCTATCACATGAGCTAAAATGATTGAAGGGGAAAGCAACAAATGTTGGAGGCAATGTGGAAAAATTGAAACACTAACTCACTGTTGACAGAACTGTTAACTGATCCAACCATTTTGGAGAGAATCTGGAATTATGCCCAAAGAGTTATTAGACTGCCGAAACATTTTGACCTAGTAATACCACTACTAGGTCTATTTCCAAAAATTTATTAGGGAAAAAGGAAAAGAACCTATATATTCTAAAATATTTATAGCAACTCTCTCCATAAAGGTAAAGAACTGGAAATTGTGGGGATGCCTACCAATCACGAAATGGCTGAACAAGTTGTGATATATGATCATGATAGATCATGTGCTATAAGAAATGATGAACTCTGTGATCTCAGAAAACAAAGACATGCATGAAATAATGAAGAGCAAAATAAGAAGAACCAAGGGGACATTGTGTGACAGCAATATTGTTTTAAGAATAACTTTGAGCAACTAAGTCATTTTGACCATTATAAATACTCAAATTAACCACAAAAGACATGTGAAGAAAGACATTATTTGCATCCAAAGATAGAACTGATAAATAGAAGTATGCTTAGAAAGACTTGACATATATATATATATATATATATATATATATGTATATATATATATATAATACACACACATGTTTGTGTCTAATGGTAACTATATCTAGGACATGGGGATGGGCGGGAAGAAAAAAGGGTGGAAAATTAAGTTACATGATAACTTTATTATATATTTAAAAGGAATAGCAAGTTGTATATTATGGTAATGCTTGTTTTATTTCATAAATTAAAAATAAAATAAATAAAACTTTTAAAAAAGAATGCAGTACATGTCAGACTTTTTCAATGTAAACACCTTGGTTTTGCTGACCTTTTCACCTTTTTATTTTCTTACTTTTTTGCTTCTTTCTTTCTTTTGTTCCTTTCTCCTTTTTATCTCTATAGGTCTCTGAACCATGATAAGCTAAATGGCTGTCTGAGAGGGGGTAGAGGGAAGAAAAAAGGGGAAATGTAAATGATATGAAAATAAAAGATACAAATAAAAATCTATTTTAAAAAAGAGAAATTCCTAGGAGGTAGGTACATTTATGATCCCCATTTTACAACTGAGGAAACTGAGGCAATCAGAGGTTAAGTGACTTTTCCAGGGTCACACAGCTAATATCTGAGACCAGATTTGAAGTCAGGTCTTCTTGACTCCGGGTCCAGTGCTCTGTCCATTGCATCACCAGCTACACTGGTACAGTGAATAGCATCTTGGATTTGGAGTCAGGAATACCAAGATTGGAATTCCACCTAAAATGGAAGCTATTTAACCACTTTAAGTCTCAGTTTCTTTCCTCTGTAAAATGGGGATAATAAAAGCTGCTTCACAGGGTTGTTATGACACACTAATGGAAAATTTATTTAATCACATTGCAAACCTTAAAGCACCACATATATACCAATTATTATTATTATTATTGGTGGTGATGGGGGGAAAGGTTTTCTATAGGGGCATTGTTCATTTGTTCTAGGTAGCAAGACTGGTGTAGCTCCATATGGTCTTGGATGTATCCACACTCATGGTGTGAAAGGTACTGCCAATAGCAAAAATGGCTTATGTTTTAGTAGGTTTCTGTTTTATGAACAACCAAAATAATTGCTTTATATCCACTGACCCAGTACTGCTTGTTGGAACAGCAGAAGTGGCACTGAAATATAACAAATGACTCCGCTCAATGGTTTCCAGGGAAATATTTTATCATTTAAAAATAGAAAAATGAAGGGATAAAAGACATTACCAAAGAAGGAAGGGGGATCTTGTCTGTATTTTAAAAATCACATGAACAAAATTAATGTGATTAGAATAAGAAAAGAAACTTTTGAGGACAGAAAACCTTTCTACCAAGAAACCTCTAATGAAAGCCTGTATCTAGAACTTTACACAAGAAATTGGCATAAACATATAAAACTAAGAGCTCTCTCTCTCTCTCTCTCTCTCTCTCTCCCTCCCTCCCTCCCTCTCTCTCTCTCTCCCCCCTCCCTCTCTTTCTATGTCTCTGTGTGTATATATACATACATATATGATTAGCATCAATTCCTGAGTAGATAAATGATCAAAAGATATGACTTTTTTTTCAAAACAATTAAAAATATGAAATACTACTCCAAATCACTAGTAATAAGAGAATCACAAATTTGAATAATTCTAAATTTTCACCCCTCACCTAGAAAATGAAAGATGGCAAAATGACAGAAGATGGAAATGGTAAATTTTAGAAGTCCTCCAAAGATAAGAATACTATCGATGGATCTGTCAATCTGGCTATTCTGGAAAGCAATTTGAATTTATGTGGAACCTCAAGGGTGTCAAAGAAAACAAGAAAAGTCCAATATATACCAAAAGACTCAGAGCGATACTTTTTATAATAGGAAGAAAGGAAGCAAAGTGAGTGACCATCAATTGGGAAATAGCAGGGCAAATTGTCAATCATTCATTTGTTAGTTCTTTTGTTCATTCATTCATTTATTCATTCAACAAGAATTAAGTACCTATTCCATACCAGGCACTTAATAAAGGAGTCCAAAGACAAAAGTGAAAAGTCTTTGTCCTCAATCAGTTTATGTTGGGTAGAATGAGACTTGAACAAAGATGAATAAATACTTAGAGAAAAAGGAGCTATGATGAAAAGATAGAGGATCTTTTATTATATCACCTAGAAAAGACTATTTCTTCAGGTCTACTGACTCTCAGATTAATGTCCTTTCTCTTATACCCAATGCCTCATGTAATTGATGTGGACTTGACAATGAACCAATGCTTACAACTTGTTGGAATGAAAGCTTTCAATTAGTGGTAATTAGTCAAAGCAAGCTATCCTCTTGATCTGAGCTCCTGACTACTATTCTGATTAGTTTCAGTATTCTCTGTAAAGGAATATGAATATAATTATTCTGCCATAAGAAATGATGACTATGAGGAATTCAGAGACACTTAGGAAAACTCAAATGACATAACACCAGGCAAGAAAAAGCAGAATCTAGAGAATGACATATATAGTGGCTATAATAATGTGAGGGAAAACAATAATAAAACACAGCTGAACTCAAATTAAAGGTATTGACCAATATTGGTTCCAGAGGACAGATGATGAAATATGCTTCCTTCCTCTTGATAGGGAGGTAGGAGATCATCAATGTCAAATGTTGCATACCCTGGCAGAAGTGATTACTTTGTCAGATGGTTTTGTTTATTGTTTTTCTTTGTGACAAGGGAGGGTGCTATGGGGTTTGGGGTGTGGTGGATACTGGGAAAATCTCTATTTCCAAACAAGAGATCCTAATAAAACTTTTTCATAAGTATCTTCCAGTGGCAAATAAACCAAGAAGACTGATCTTAGTATTTTAATCCCAAGGGTTCGGGAAAATACATACAGCATTGTCACCCAACCAAACAGAATGGACATTAAAAAAATTCAAATCTAGTATCATGGAGGTGCGAGGTTTCATTTTGAGTTGCAGAACAATAAAAAATTTCAAACCTGAAGCATAGCGTTTTCACACTATGGAGCTACCACATTCTCCAGTTGTGAAATGTGATATTAGAAAATGTCATAAAAGAATTCTTTGAAATTATTTCATTACCCTCCCTCCTTTTCTGTAGTTTCTATTTCATGGCTCTATTTGTGTTATTATCGGTCTGTCTACATGCCTGTCTGTCTCTCTGTCTGTCTCTGTCTGTTTGCCTCTGTCTCTGGCAGTCTGAGCTTGAATTCACCAGGTGTGCTGACTTCTTCCCTTTATTGACATTTCTTTGGCAGAAAGCACAGGTAACTCAGCAGGTATTATCAGGGTCAAGTTAAAAAAATAACAAAACCTGCCAACACACATTTCCTTCTTATGGTGCCTGGCATCAATGGATTCTCAAAAGGACTGCTGTGGTTTGAATATATCCCTTTTTGCAGTTGGCAGTAAGTTGACAGTTCGTCTGCAGCTCACCTTGGCTCTCCTCTTGTTTTTGCGGGGTCCAGAAGACAGCCAGCATTTCACCTGGTCATCAAAGCTGGAAAAGCCTTAAGTTTCAATAAAGGTTGGTGATTGTTTTTTTTTAGATGGGAAAAAGTCAATTGTAAAAGGCAGTTAGACCCTAATTTGGGCCCCAGAGACTAGTCTATTGTTGCTTTCCTAATCCTAAAGGAAATGATTTGGTGAAATAAAGGGAGGTTCAGACTAAATAAAATTATATCTAGAGTTCTTTCTCTATTATTTATTCTTATAGCCCTTTCCAAATCTTAAAGGGCAATATAAAGTTACCTATTGTTATTATTATCTACATAATACCTATAGCTATAACTGCCTCCAGGGATGTGCTGGTAAATGTTTAACAACCAGGTCTCCCAAAGTATGCAGAACATATTTTTAAGTTCAATCCACTTTAATAACATTTTATCCATTTTTTAAAAGTATAAAACCCAACAAAACAATAGGTTGGTAGCATTTCCCAATTTCTGAGGGGTAAATATGCTCAATGAAAATTTAACAACCAGTTAGTTTCTAACTTGATCCTGATAAATACCTCTTTCTGCCGAAATTACCTGTGCTTTCTGTCAAAGAAGTGCCAATAAAGGGAAGAAGCTGGCATACCTGGTGAATTCAGGCTCATAATGCCAGAGAGACAGAGATAGAGAGACAGATGGCCAGAGAGCCGGCCAGACAAGCAGGCAGGCAGGCATGCAAACAGTACTGTATTAATTAATTAATTAATATCTTTGATTTTCTGTTTTCTTTTCCTTATGAATAAGCCCACAAAGAGGTTGACAGAAGGCAGAGAAGGAAAAGAGGGATTGGATGCTGGAATCATGGTTAATGCCAGCAGCTGCAGAAGATGAGTAAGCATGGGGCGATAGTGATGGTAAGATGTGTGGCAGATCTCTGAACCCAGGGAACCTCACAGCCGAGTGACCAATAAAGTCCAGGACTAAATATTTCAAATGAGCTTTCAGAAACTAGCAAGGGTTAGATTAAAGTAAAAATTAAACTCTTGTCCAAGGAAAAGTCCCCCTTGGGTCCACTCTCAGTACTAATTGGTCCCTTGGGAGGTTTAGGTTCTCAGCAGGCCTTGGCCTAGGGAAAGTCCCTTGAACATCTGACTTCCTACTGAGATATACGTCAGCCTGATTGGTTAACGGAAACAGGTATTGTTTTCCTTGAGCTTATATGCAAGATGCGACAGAGAGCCTGCCAAGACTCACGAAACCCACAGATTCCTGCCCATTTGTGCTGATTCCCATCGGGACAAATGACACAGTCTGAAGAAACCTGGAATACATCTCCAGTGACTTTTAATTCTTAGGTAGAAAATGGCATCTAGGGCTACAGGTGGCATTTTCAACTTAAGGTGAAGATTTTGTCTTACTTTTATTTTTTTATTTTTTTATCATGAATTTACCAAATATCAGTAAACACAAACATTTCAATATACAAAGAGAAAGGCGAAAGAGAGTTGTAAAAGAAATTATAAACTTCTGTTAAAAATACTAACAGCTAACATTTACATAACACTTATTATGTGCCAGGCACTGTACTAAGTACTTTACAATTACTGTCTCATTTGAACCTTACAACAACCTGGGGAGGTGGGTGCTATCAATATCCCCTAATTACAGATGAGGAAGCGGAGGCAAACAGTGACTTACCCAAGGTCACACAACCAGTAAGCATCTGAGGCTGGTTTTGAACTCCAGTCATCCTGACTCCAGGCCTGGCATACCACCAGAGACATGATGCATTTTCATGGATAGTCCCTAGATAAAGCTCTAAAACCAGATAACATGGAAGATAATAGGTGTAAGAGGAAGTGCCCAGTAATTCTTTGGAGGAACAACTGAATAGATGATTAGGAATAATATTTATAGTCTAATAGCTAAGGCACAGCTCATGAACTGGAAGAAATGTTAGATGCCATCTAGATCAATGTCTTGGTTTTATATTATTTATTATTATGTAGTATTTTATATTACATTATTTATTATACATTGTACTGTATTATACTGTATTATATGTTATCTTATGTTATATAATATAATGTCATATCATATCATATATAATATCATATAGTATAATATAATGTTATGTTATGTTATGTTATATTATATTATATTATATTATATTATATTATATTATATTATATTATATTATATTATATTATATTATGTTATGTTATGTTATGTTATGTTATGTTATGTTATGTTATGTTATGTTATATTATATTATATTATGTTATATTATATTATATTATGTTGTTATGTTATATTGTTATATTATGTCATTATGTCATATCATGTCATATCATATCATATATAATATAATATAATATAATGTAATGTAATGTTATGTTATGTTATATTATATTATGTTGTTATGTTATATTGTTATATTGTGTCATTATGTCATATTGTGTCATATTATGTCATATCATGTCATATTATATCATATCATATTTTATTGTATTATATTCCTCAATCCTCGACATCACCTTCTCTCATAACAAAGAAGCACATCTAAATAAAATAAACTAGAAAATTGCCAATGCGTTCCTCTTTTTCACTTGCAGCCTGTCACCTCTCTACCATCTCTGTTAGCCAGCTGCGTTAACCTACTCATTGTCCCAGATACACAACACTCCATATCTCATTTCTGCATCTTTGTGCTGGCTGCTTCCTACTCTTCACCTCTGAAAATCCCTGGGTTCCTTTGAGGCTCAACTCAGCTGCCACCCTTCTACACAAAGCTGTTCCTAGCCCCCTTGTCTCTCAGTACACTTAACATGGCCAATGGGGGTTGATGGTTAAAAAAGAGTTCCTTCCTACACTCAACAGTTATTCTCTCTCTTTTGGGCATCTTTTTTTCTCCACTTCTGCTTCTGATTTAGAATTCTCTGGAGCACCCCTGGGCTTAGCTAGTTAAACCCCCCAAGAGCATAGCTAGTTTGCTTGTCCCCTTCTTAACTCAATTAGACAAACTCGTTCACACCTTAGAAAGGGATCAGGGTAATTAGTTTAATACTTCATTAGCACCTCCTGATTATATTTGGGGGGGGGACTTTTCCTACACTTGGGTTGTGTATTCGCTCATTTTTCAGTGGCATCTGACTCTTCATGACCCCATTTGGGGTCTTTTTGGCAAAACCACTGGAATGGTTTGCCATTTCCTTCTCCAGATCATTTGACAGATGAAAAAACAGGAGCAAAATAGGGTTAAATGACTCGCTCAGGATCACACAGATAACAAGTGTCTGAGGCCAGATTTAAGCTCAGGAAAATGAGGCTTACTGACTCTAGACCTGACACTCAATCCACTGTACCACCTAGCTGCCCTACGTATGCCTCACTTATATATGTGCATATTATCTCTTTCCATTAGAGGAAAAAAAACACTTTCTTGAGGGCAGGGATCCTTTCACTTTTACCTTCGTATCTCTTATGCAGAATGTCTAGCACATAGAAAGTACTTAATAATTGTTTATAAATTGATTTATATGGTATATGTCAAGTTTGGAATTGATGGGTCAAAGGGTATGAACATCTTAGTCATTTTTCTTGTTTTCCAGAATAGTTGGCCCATTTCGCTGGTTTCACCAACAGTGTATTAGTGTGTTCGTTTTCTCAGAGCCTCTTCAACACTCTTTCCATCATTTATCATTTTTGAAAACATGATAGTTGTATGGGATAACCTCAGAATTGTTTTAGCTTATGTTTTTCTTATTAGCAATTTAGAGCATTTTATATAGTTGTAAATAGGTTGCAATTCTTCTTTTAAAAAGTGATGATATCATCCTTTGATCACTTATCTTTGGAAAATATCTTAGTATCACATATTTGTATAAATTTCCCATATATCCTGTATAATAGATCTTCAGTTCAAATCCCACCTTTCCGTGGGCAAGTTGCTTAAACTTTCTTATCCTGTTACATTTGTAGTTCCTGATTCCAGAGTTATTGTGAGAGTCAAGTGAGATAATGTATTTAAAGTGCTTTGCAAACAATAAAGAGCTATATAAATGTGAATTACTAATTAGAACTATTTGTTGCAAACTGTTTTTCAATCAACAGCTTTTCTAAGAAGATTATAGACATACTCAATTTTCATGCACAACTTATTTAATTTTATGCAATCAAAAAGATCTGTTTTTTCTTTTGTGATATCTTTGATCTGTTTGGCTCTGTATTTTCCTTTAAACCACAGATCTGAAAAGTACTTACAATTTTACAGTTTAAAAAAAATAATTTGACTTCTTAGATTAGGGTCATTTATATGTTTGGAGTTAATTTTATAGCATAAAATGCTAATCTAATCCTAATTCTGCCAAGCTGTTTTCTATTTCTTTTGGCAGTTCTTATGAAAAGGGGAATCCCTTTCCAACAGTTTGTGTTGTTGGTCTTTATCAAATCCCTGGCAATTGTTCAATCTTTTTTATTCTACAAGGGAAGAAACTGAATTTCAGCGATGTTTTCTCAAAGTCACACAGGTAGTAAATAGAGTTGGATTTCGAATTCATATGCCCTAATACCAATGATAATGATGATAACAATAATGCTTTTTAAGTTTCTTAAAGAGGCTGGGTATGGTGGCACATGGTTATTCTCAGCCACTGGGGTAAAGTTGAGGCACCCGGATCTCTGGAGTTCTTGGGCTAAGCCAGTCATATATACACACTAAATTCAGCATCAATATAGTGAGCCCCAAAGAGTGGCGAGAAAGTCAAAGGAGAAGGGGGAGAACAGGTTGCCTAAAGAGGGGTGAACTAGCTCAGATGGAAAAAGGAACAGGTAATACAGCTCCTGTGCTGATTGTCAATAAGACTGGGTGTATAAGTAACTTGGCACTTTCAGCCTGGGAGAGATAGGGTTGATGATGATGACGTTTGCAAAGTGATAGATATAAGCAAGGTCTATATATTCAAGGCACTCTATGAATCAGGATCCATTCAAAATCACTGCTGATGATCCCACATCAATATGTTTATTTTTGTTAGTCATCCAGAGGATATATTAATTCAAAACAAAACCAGAAATCAACAACATAGCAAACCAACTGACAAAAATATTCCTTGCCCCCACACAGATAGGATACTCAAATGAGCCTTTCCATTTCCTGACTCTGTGCCTTTTCATTGGTTGTCTTCCATGCCCAGAATACTCTCCCACCTCATTTCTACCTCTTGGCTGCCCTGGATTTCTTCAAGACTCAGTTCATATCCCACTTTCTGTGAGAAGCCTTTCCTGGTTCCCTCCACCGCTAGGTCTTTCCCTGAAAGATTACTTCCTATTTACAACTATAGTGTAAATAATATAATGTCACCTAAAGACTTCAGTCTCAGAATACTTGTTTACCTAAGCTGAGGAAAGGACAAACATGAGAGACAGAGGCAATCGTGTACTCAATTGGTTAATAAGTATTTATGTGTCAGGCACTGTGCTAAGCATTGGGGATACAAAAAGAGGCAAAACATAATCCCTGCCCTCAAGGAGCTCACAATCTAGTAGGGGAGACAAAATGAAAACAAATATGTATAAAAAGTTATATACGAGATAAATAGGAAATAATTAAAAGAGGAGTGGTGCTAGAATTAAGAGAGGTTGTAGAAGATAAGGTTTTAGTTAAGATTTGAAGGAAGTCAGGGAAGCCAGGAGGTGGAGTTGAGGAGGGAGAGCATTCCAGGTATGAGCAACAGTCAAAGAAAATATCTAGAGTTGAGAGATGGAGTGTTTTGTTCATAGAATAATCAGGAGACCAGTGTCACTAGATTGAAGAGTATGTAGTGGAGAGAAAGGTATAAGAAGATCGGAAAGGTGGGAGGGGACAAGGTTATGAAGAGCTTTGAACACCAAGCAAAGAATTTTGTATTTGATCCTGGAGGTGACAGAGAGTCCCTAGAGTTTATTGAATAAATGCATGACATGGTTGGACCTGGGCTTTAGGAAAATCACTCTGGTGCCTGACTTGAGGATAGACTGGAGTGGGGAGAGACTTGAGACACATAGACCCACCAGTAGGCTATTATAATAGTCTAGGCATGAAGTGATGAGGGCCTGCACCAAGAGGGTGGCAGTATCAGAGGAGGGAATGGGGCATATTTGAAAGATATTGAAAAAGTGAAATTGAGCGGCCTTGTCAACAGATTGGATATGAGGGGTGAGAGATTATAAAGAGCTGAGGATGATACCTACCTACATTGTAAACCTGAGGGACTGGGAGGATGGTAGTGTCCTCAATAGTAATAGGGAAGTTTGGAGTGGGGGGAGGGTTTAGGGAAAAGATAATGATTTCAGCTTTGGATATGTTAAGTTTAAGATATCTATTGGACATCTAGTTCAAGATGTCTGAAAGGCATCTAGAAATGCTAGACTGGAGGTCAGTAGAGAGGTTAAGACAAGAGGTAAATTTGATAATCATTAGTGTAGAGATGAAAATTAAATCCATGAGAGCTGAGGAGATCACCAAGTGAAGTAGTATATCTTGGTTGTTTACAGGGCAGCCACCCACGCTTCCCCAACTTGCAGAACCAGATCTAAGTAGTCCTACCAGCTCACAGCCACAAATGAAAAGAAAATATCAAACACCCCTTTTGTATATCCACTCAGTTCTGGGTCAGCAACCTCCAAGTCATCAGTTCTCCTGGCTTGACATCCAAATAGAAGACTTTATCACCACACAGTGCCGATGCCTGGGTTGTCCACATGGTCACTTAGACTGAAACAATCAAGGAATACCTGTATATGCTTCAAGGACTAGCCCATGTAAGCCAGCTTAACCATACTACATGAAAAACTTACACAAATATGTATTGGAGGGTAGAAGCATGTTGGAGAGCATTTATGTGGGAATAAGAGAAGAATCAACCGGAGCACATAGCAAATAACCTGACCAAATGGAGGCTGTAGTTTCCTAATATAAAATGTGAAAATGGCACAGACAAGTTAAAAGGAGTGAGGTATGTGGTGGAGTGGAGAGGAGGAAAAGAACACTCAAGTGTATCTATCATGCAAGATTCTCTTCTTGTCTCCCGCTGTTATGGGGGTGATTATGAGGACTGGCCAGTGTCTAGTGTCTTCAATTCTGCCTGGGGGATTTAGGAAAGAATCAGTCATAGAGGTTGTGGATATCAGCTGGTTCTTTGAGGACTAATTTGGGAGATGTGAATGCAGCAGGAACAACATCTGCGGTTGGGGAGAAAACACACAGAGGTGTTGAAGCCAGCTGAAGTCAGCTCACAAGTACTGACTGCTAAATTATCAGTGTAAGCATTTACACCTAAGAAATCTGCATCCCCTGCTGATTAGGACTTTATTCATCATTTTGTTGGCATCCAGACTTGAGAAAATGATGGAGAAAATGTCAATAATTCAAATTAAGTTTAAGAGTGTGCTGAGCTTATGTTACCTCCCTACCTCACACCTAGATCTGGTTGTTAAATATTTACCAGCACACCACTGAGGAAGCATGTACTGCTTGTGTATTTGGGTGAGAATAAAGAATGAGAGCAAGTGGAAGTAAAGAGTTTGAATCCATAACAATTCATTGGGGGTATTGGCACGAGAGTAGAGGAAGTGACCTTAAGAGGGAACGTAAGTGTGGTGAGAACTTGAACAGACGTGGTATAACTAGGGTGTGATTTGAGTGGACTAGTGAAGTGAGAGGGGAGATTGCAAATGGGAGAATGAGGCTGTGACCCAGATGCTGGTGCACCACCCCACTGCACCCCACCCTGCCCTTTCTTGTTTCTTTCTCTTAGTCTCAACTATTTGGAACAAATGTGGAGTGAGCTGTGACCGGAGGCTGTAAGGTCAGATTTGGTCCAGTACCATGGGTTTCTGAACTCATTCTGGGTTTTGTTTTTTGCTTTGGTGTTTTGGTTTTTTTTTTTTTTGGAACTAGATTACTTGGGAGGGGGTGTGGGGAGCAGCTGGCCTAAGAGATAGAACAATTATGATATAGGATACGGTAGTGACTGGATTATCAGCTCTCTGGACTATTTATTGAATTCTTATTCTACTGCAAGTAGAGCATATGATAAATTCTTGACTTTCCTCATGGACAACTTGGCCACTCAGAATGTAAAAGAAACAGGAAGGGGAACTGGTATTCTGGACATCATTTGGACAAGAAAGAGGACTGGTTGGTGATATGGAAGTAATAGAGAGAAAATGATTCTATGATTGCATAGTTTATAATTGCAAAAGAAGGAAATTTCAGGCATAATTATACATGCAACCTGGACTTCAGAAAAGCAGATTTTAAAAAAATTTCAGAAGGAAAAAAAACAAGGTATGACTCCATGAGAAGCAACTGATATAGGGATAGAGAGCTAGATTCAGAACCAGGAAGGCATGGGTTTAAGTCCTGTCTCTGACACTGATTGGCCCTGTGAACCTGGTTAAGAAATGAACTCTTAGTGCCCTAGGCAACTTTTTAAGACTATAAATTGTAGAGGAGGTGCTGACCTACATTAATAGAGATAATTTCCTCACCTGGCTATTGCTTATACCAATAAAATCACAGGTCTAGACCTTATCCTGAGAGCCCATAAATGAAGACTCCTAAAGAGCACGGAACTGAAAGCAGTTCTTGTGAAAAAGAACTGGAGGATAGTTCTTCTTTACCACTTGACTATTTTGAAAATATGTTTAGTGTGAAGATATATGTAGAACCTATATCAGATTGCATGCTGTCTTGGGTGGGGAGGGAGGAGGAAAGGGAGGGGGAGAAAATTTGAAACTCAAAAACTTGAGGAACTGAATGCTGTAAACTAAAAATAAATTAATTAAAAAAAGGAAAAGAACTGGAGGAAATGGGTATATGACTTAGACATGAAGAATAATATCACCAACAAATTAGAAAAGCAAGGAAGAAATTACATCTTTCAGATCTCTGGATAAAGGAAGAGTTTGTAACAAAACAAGGGAGAGAAAGGATCCCACAAAATAAAATGGACAATTTGAATTATGAATTAAAAGTTTTGCACACAAAACCCTAAAATACCCCTAAAATTAGAAGGGAAACAGGTAACTGGGAGGAAATCTTTATATTAAGTTTCCTGATAATGGTTTCATTGCAAAAAAAAAAAAACCCAAAACGGTAATACTATATGTGTGTGTGTATGTTTGTGTGTACATACAGAAAGAGAGGGGGGGGCAGAGAACTGATTCAGTTGTATAAAATACATTCTTTAATCAATGAACAAGCAATTTTCAGATGAAGAAATCAAAGCTATCAATAGCCATATGAAAAAAATCTTCCAAATCACTAATAATTAGAACAATGGAAATTTAAGCAACTCTCGGGTTCTACCTCATATCTGTCTCTTGACAAGTTTGACAGAAAAGGAAAATGACAAATGCTGAAGGGGGCACATTACTACATTGTTGATGGAGTTGTAAATCAGTCTAGCCATTCTGGAAAGCAATTTGGAACTAACTCAAAACGTTACTATATGGTGCATATTCTTTCATCCAGCCATACCATTAGTAGGCCTAAACCCCAAAGAGATCAAAGAAAGAGAGAAAGGATGTATGTGTACAAAAATTTATAACAGCTCTTTTTGTAGTGGCAAAGAACTAGAAACTAAAGGCATGCCCGTCAATTGGTAATATTTTGGGGGTATATGAGTGTGATGGAATACTACTATGTGATAAAAAAATTACAAAGAGCATTTCAGAGAAACATGGAAAAACTTGCATGAATTGATGCTGAGTGAAGCAAGTAGAATCAAAAGAAAACTAATACAATAACAATACTGTAATTTTTTAAATGCCATAAAGAAAAAAAAAACTTTCAAGTACTTAAAAACTCTGGTCAGCATAATGACCAAACATGAGTCCGTAGGACTAATAATGAAGTATGCTACCCACCTCCTGACAAAGAGGTGATTGACTCAAAGTGTAGAATTATATGTATGTGTGTCTTTATCTATATTTATAGCAATATCTACATCTGGATATACACATACATGTATATATTTACATGTACATATCTGTGTGACTATATATCCGTACAGATATGTATATGTATATAGTCAAATGTGTACATACATACATAAGTATATGTTTGTGTATATACATATGTATTTAAGTATACATGTACACATATAACATATTATGTGTGCACACATACTCTTATGTATACACATATAAATGAGTATGTGTATTATATAGTCACATATTTACATATACAGGTATATGAGCGTATGTGTCTACATCACATATATATGTATGTATATTTATACTTGTATAGACATATATATGTATCTATATATACATACGTATGTGTATATAAGCACATTTACCTACATACATACAGGCACATGTGTATATATTGTATGTGTATACAGGTATTTTTTGCTTGACTATGTTTATTTGTTACAAAGGTTTTGCATCTCTTTTTTCCCCAGTGGACACTGGGAGAGAGCAAAAACAGATTTTTATTAATAGAAAAAATTAAATTAAATTTTAAAAAGAATACATACTCTTTGGGAACAGGGGCTATCTTTGCTTTTGGTCTGTATTTCTCCTGGGTTTTGTTTCTGGCACATAACATATATACAACTTAATTTTTTTCCCCACTCATTCAGTCAACGAAAAATATCTAATGAACCTTAGGTAACATGATCCCAGCATCCAGTGTGCCATCCAGAGATGAGAAATACACTGGGCAGCACCAACCTTGGGAACTGTCCTGTGAGTAATCTTAGTTCAAGAGTTCAGGATCAGACATTGTAGAGGGACAGGGGATCTTAATGCAACACAGAGTCCCTGGAGAAGGAAGAAGATTGGTCACGTAGTTCCTACCCAGTGTTCTATTTGGAAGGCAAAAGTCAGTGAGTTTCTTCAACAACAAAGCTTTAGTGGAAACAAGATTTCTTGTTCAGTAGTTCTCAAGCTAACTTTAAATTCTGGTGGAAGTTTAAACCACACACAAGAAAGTAGAACAAGTCTTGGGGAAAATGTGTAGGATTATGTGAAAGTCACCAGGTTGCTCTGATAGCAACCTCAAATTCATTTATTTCTAGAGGGAAGTGATAGTCTATTTGAATGGGGTTTTTTTTTTTTTGCATTTTCTGGAACTGCTTATGTTTTTTTTTTAATTCCATAAATTAACCCATTTATTGTTGGGCTATGGGCTATAGATACTTAATAAGAAGGTTTTACTGGTCTTTCAATTCCTTCAGTCTTCGGATGGCAGATTTGGCTGTGACTGCAGAGGTGGCATCGTAGGTCCATGCACCATCAGCTACTATTTTCATACAGGATCCATAATGCCAGATATCTATGGCTTGTCTCTTCATTTTGGTCTTACCACAGAAAGAGAAGGTATACTTGATGTGCTGGGTAAATTTAATTTTTTCCACCATTTTTTTTTCTGAGGGATGCTCTGTAATGAGGTCCATATTTACCAACAATTTTGACCTTCTTGGTATTTTTACCCATGTCACCAGTTGCAGGTGCAGCTTTGAGCATTTCTTTTGTATCTTAATGCATTTTTTTGTGGGTTGAAATAAACAGGTCTAATTGTTAGAAATAGTGATACTTGGAAATGCTTAAGCAGTTCCAGTATAATATATTGTAGAGGAATTCTTGATTTGGGAGAGTGGTTAGTTTAGATGACATGTAAGGTCTCTTTCAGTATTGCTGGTGATGTGAAAGATCTTGGGAGGGAAACCACTGTCAGAAAAGAGCCAAAGGGAGGCCTGGGGACTTCCACTAGCTACTTTCAAAGTGCTAAGTAGAAAGCCATCACCCATAATGGTGATCAGAGGGAAAATATTTCTGAGGGCTACTTTAATACTTAAAGGATTCATTTAATACTTAAAAGATTCATTTGTAGTGTGGGAAATTAACCCTATAGAATATCACCCTATCTACTCCTTACTAGGTGGTCTTCTTGAGTTGGTGTGGCCAAAAACATTTCCTTGTGACCAGCCTTCTGGTTGCGTATGATGGAACATGACCATTCAACTCTTTCTGACTCACATGTTTTAACCTTTGGCTTTCTCCTCTGTCACTTTGTTTCTGTGGCTTCCCTGCCCTATGGCAGTGTAGCCATCTCTTATGCCATCAACTGTGGAGCCAACTGTTAGCCTTTGCCTAACTAAGACTAATGGGTCTGAATATGATGACATCCACAATTTCTCCTGGTTGTTAAAGATGCTCTTTCCATTGGTATTGGGATGATGGTAAGGTGGGGCAAAGGGACAGATTTCTCTAGGACAGGTTGCCGATAATCTATTTTGATTTCTTGGATCATATCTTTATAAATGTATCTTTTCTTCTCCCCCATAAGAACAAAGAAAGAAGCAAGCATATTGTGCGTCAGGCACTGCGCTAAATGTTTTACAAATACAATCTCATTTGACCTTCACAACAACTTTGGGAGGTAAGTGCTATTATGATCTCTATTTTACAGTTGAGGAAACTGAAGTTGGTAGAAGTTGAGTGATTTGCCCAAGATTACAGAGCTGGTAAGTGTCTGAGGCTGGATTTGAACTCAGGTCTTCCTGACTCCAGGCCCAGTGCTCTATCCACTGTGCCACCTAGCCCCCTCAGCACAGTGCAATATAAGCTCCTTGAGGTCTTGTATCTTGTATCTCCAGTGCCTTGTGCAGTACCTTGTAAATAGTAGCTGTTTTATAAATACTTGTTGAATTGAGTTAAATCTTCTAGTGATATCTACAGAAATTTAAATAGACTGGTCACAAGGTGATAGATGCCTAGTTTGTTCCTGGCTCTATACTAGAAACCTTTACAGCTTGGTAGGAACTGCTTGCACTATCTTGGTATTGGTTTCAACAACTCAGGATAGCTTTCACACCATGAAGAATTATCAACAAGGCACGTACTAAAATTGTCAACATTTAGAGAAGAAAAATTAAAATAAATTTTTCTTTTTTACGAGGGCCATCATTTTTTATTTCCTCTTTTGTCCTACCTACTTGACCAATCTGGGATCAGTTGTTATCCTTATTTATGAATAAAGAGAGGAAATGTGGGAGAGTGGCCAGAGAGCTGGTCTTGAATCCAGGAACACCTGGGCTCAAGTACTGCCTTTGACACATATTGGCTGTGTGACCTTAGGCAAGTCACTTAACCTCCCAGTGATCTAAGCCACTAGTTCTAGAACTAGAAGTTGTAGAGAAGGTGATGATCTGCATTTCTAGAGGAAGCTTCCTCACCTGTATGTTCCCTAAATGAAGAAGACCACAGATCCAGTCCATAGCCCTATTGATGATGATATGATGATCAAATAACGGTTTTTTGATTTAGAAAGATTTTAACATAAGGGAGAAGGAGTGACTTGACCTTAACTGGATACTGCACATATCATCTGAAAAGTCAACATACTGGACCTGGCTAGCTGAAAATCAGAGCTCATAAAGATATAGCTGGGGCACTCCATTTCTACTAGATAAACTGTTGCCTTCTCTTGCTGGGGTCTAGGTCTCTATATCATTTCTCAGTCCTCTTCTTACCATAGCCCCACTCTACAATCTTCCCCATTCCACTAGATCCTTGGATTCTATCCCTGGTTTTATAGTCCCCGAGAGATGAGTTTTTTGCTTTACCTTGCCAGTGTTCAGGTCACCCAACCACTTCTTCTCCGTAGGTACCTTCTTCCCACATCCTTTTTACTTCCCTCTTTCCAGTACCCCTGGATGTATTGTCTTCCCTCATAGGAGGTAACTTTCTTCAGGGCAAGGACTTGTCTGTATTTGCTTGTCTATATTTGTATCCTCCAAACTTAGCATGGTGCTTGGCACGTAGTAAGTGCTTAATAAATGCTATCTAATATCCTCTTCCCCCATCCTCTATATATTAGCATTCTACATTAGAGTACAAGCTTCTTGAGGGCAGGAACTGTATTAGTTGCTTATATTTGTACTCTAGAACTCAGCACAGTACTTGGCACATAGTGAGGGCTTAATAAAAGTTCTGTTTATTTTTCTCTGTATCATATGTATGAAATGTATCATAAATATATGTAGATACATATATATATGTATATATATTTCTCTCTCTGACCTCTCTCATCTCATTTCAATTAACTTAAAAAATAAAACATGGGAGGTGATACTAAGATAATCAAGGAGACGAAACTCTCCCAACATTCCCCTCTAAACAATTTTAAAATAATGCAATAATACATCAAATCAAATTCTGGAGCAGCATAGCCAACAAATGGTTGGAGTGAGACACTTTTCCAACCCAAGACAACTTAGGAGGTTAGAAGGAGAGGTCTATGATAGTTGAGGAGGTGTGTGGGGGGTGGGGCGGGGCTGGCCAGGAGGGCAGCAGGGCAGCAATGCCAGCTGTGGGCTTTGGAGGTGGCAGCAACAATAGCCAGAACAGCAGCTGTTTTGAGAGCTCTCACCATTCAGAAACAGTAAAGGGATTGGACAACTGGTGAGAAAGAGATTACATGGGACAACTCTGCTGGTGGCACTGGGTGCACGACCAGGTACTGTTTGGCAACTCCATTGCCCATTACCCAGTTCTAGGTCACAGTTCCAGGAGAGGAGCTCTTGCAGTTGCAAGGGAGCAGGGGCCCTGATTGCAGTTCTAGGGCAGAGAGAAACCAGGAGTCTTAGTTCCAGGTCACAGTTCCAGGTCAGAAAGCAGCACTAGTATTCGTGGTTGCAAGGGAACAGGGCTGCTACCTGGGTAAGGACCAGAGCACAGACCAGGAAAGCAGTGACCATACCTATTTTGAGATCACACCAGCTTGGAAACACCAAAAACGTACAGATCCCCAAACTAGCTGTGAAAAAGGGCAAAAAACCCCTGAAACTTGGGATAGTGAAACCCCATCCCCCACCCCTCCCATGAGCAGAACCCAACTATAACATAAAGTTCAAAGCCAAGAAATAGTCTGGAAAAATGAGCAAACATAATAACAAAAGAATCTAACCATAAAAAGCTATTACAATGACAGGGAAGATCAAAACACAAACTCAGAATAAGACAATGATGTAAAACCATCTACAAGCAAAGCCTCAAAGAAAATGCATATTGAACACAAGCCTAACCAAAAATTCCTGGAAGAGTGAAAGAAAGATAGAGAGAATACAAAATATGATTTTAAAAATAAAAAAAAATAGTAAAGGAAAAATTGGAGAAAGAACTAAAAGAAATGCATGAAATTATGAGAAGAGAATTAATAGCTTGGTAAAAGAGGCACAAAAAATACCAAAGAAAAGAATTCTTTAAAAAAGCAGAACTGACCAAATGGAAAAAGAAGTACAAAAGCTCACAGAAGCAAATAATTTCTTAAAAGTTAGAATTGGACAAGTAGAAGTTAATGGCTTCATGAGATATCAATAAACAAAACAAAGTCAAAAGAATGAAAAAAATAGAAGAAAACATGAAATACCTTATTGGAAAAACAACTGGCCTGGAAAATAGATACAGGAGAGATAACACGAAAAAAATCACTGGACTACTTGAAAGCCATGATAAAAAAAAAGAACCTAGACCTCATATTTCAAGAAATTATCAAGGAAAATTGTCACAATATTGTGGAAACAGAGAGTAAAATAGAAATTAAAAGAATCCATCAATCACCTCCCGAAAGAGATCCTAAAATGAAAAATCTCAGGAATATTATAGCCAAATTCCAAAGCTCCTAGGTCAAGGGGAAAATATTTCAAGCTGCCAGAAAGAAACCATTCAAATACCATAAAGCCATAGTCAAGATCACACAAGATTTAGCAGCTAGCCTGTTCAAGAAGCGGAGGGCTTGGAATATGATATTCTGGAAGGCGAAGGAACTAGGATTGCAACCAAGAAAAACTTACCCAGAAAAACTGAGCATAATCGTTAAAGGGGGAAAATGGATATTTAATAAAATAGAGGACTTTCAAGCATTCCTGATGAAAAGACCAGAACTGAATAGAAAATTTGATATTAAAACACAACACTAAAGAGGAGTGTGAAAAGATAAACATTAAAAAGAATTCATAAGGGAATTAATAACATTAAACTGTTTATATTACTGTGTGGGAAAATGACTCCTAAGAACTTTATAATTATTAAGGCAGTTAGAAGGAGTCTATATAAACAGAGGACATGGGTATGAGTCAGTTATGTTGGGATGATCTCCAAAGAAATGGAGGAGTGAGAAAGAAGAATCACTAGAGAAGGGGTAAGAGAGGAAGAATGGGGAAAATTCCTAAAGAATGAGTGGGTCAAAGAACAAATCATAGAACCAATCAATTTAAGATGACAACAATGAGATGACATATCAAAATTTGTGGGATGCAGCCAAAGCAATGCTTAACAGAAAATGTCTATCTGTAAAGAGAGAAAAAGAAGAAAGAAAGAGCAGATCGATGAACTGGGCATGCAACTTAAAAGCTAGAAAAAGAACAAATGAAAAATCCCCTACTAAATGCCAAAATAGGACTCCTAAAAATCAAAGGAGAAATCAATAAATTTGAAAATTTAAAATAATTAAGCTCATGTATAAAACTAACAGCCGGTTTTATGAAAAAAAAATACAACAAAACAAGTAAGCCATTGGTTACTTTGATTTATAAAAAGGAAATTGGGGCATCTAGGTGGTGCAGTAAGTAGAGCACCAGCCCTGGAGTCAGGAGGACCTGAGTTCAAATCCGGCCTCAGACCCTTGACACATGTACTAGCTGTGTGACCTTGGGCAAGTCACTTAACCCCAATTGCCCTGCCAAACCCCCCCCCAAAACAAAACAAAACAAAAAAGAAAACCAAATTACCACTATCAAAACTTTTAAAAGGTGAATGTGTCACAATGAAATTAAAGCAATTATCAGAAACCAATGTGTCACCAATGAAACTAAAGCAATTATTAGAAGCCATTTTGCCCAATTATATGCCAATAAAACTGACAATCTAAGTGAAATGGGTAAATATTTACAAAACTTAAAATTGCTCAGATTAACAGAAGACAAAATATAATTCTTAAATAACCTTATCTTTGAAAAACAAATTGAACAAGCCACAAATAAACTCCCAAAGAAAAAATCCCAAGGACTAGATGGATTTACAAGTGAATTCTACCAAACATTTAAAAGACAATTAGTCCCAATACTATATAAACTATTTGAAAAAAAAATAGGTAAAGAAGGAGTTCTACCGAATTCCTTTTATTACACAAACATGGTTTTCATACCTAAACCAGAATCAGCAAAAACAGAGAAATAAAATTATAGGCCAATTTCCCTAATGAATAGTGAGGCAAAAATTTGTTTTAAATAAAATACTAGAAAGGAGATTACAACAATTAATCACAAAGATCATACACTATATCAGGAAGGATTTATACCAGGAATACAGGGATGGTTCAATATTGGGAAAACTTTGACCAAGTCAATAACAAAACACCAAAAATCATATAGTTATACCAATAGATGCAGAAAAAGCTCTTGACAAAATACAACACCCATTCTTATTTAAAACACTAGGTAGCATAGGAATCAGTGGAGCCCTTCTTAAAATGATAAGTAATATCTATCTAAAACCAAGAGCAAGCATTATCTGAAATAGGCATAAGCTAGAAGCCTCAATAAGCCTTTTGATGAGGGTGAAAGAAGAGAGCATAAAAGCTGGCTTGACTTTAGCATCAAAAATCTAAGATCCTGGCAATGAGTCCCATCACTTTCTGGCAAATAGAAGGCGAAGAAATGGAAGCAGTGACAGATTTTATATTCTTGGGCTCAAAGCTCATTGTAGATGGTGACTACAGACATGAAATTAAAAGATGCTCTTCTCCTTAGAAGGAAAGCTCTGGCAAATATGGACAGCATGCTGAAAAGCAGAGATGTCACCTTGCCAACAAAGGTCCAGATAGTCCAGGCTATGGTTTTTCCAGTAGCAATGTATGGTTGTGAGAGTTGGTCTATAAGGAAAGCTGAGTGTTGCAGAATTGACATTTTTTTCCTTTTTTTTTAAAATTTATTTAACATATTTAGTTTTCAGCATTGATTTTCACCAGAGTTTGGATTACAAATTTTCTCCCCATTTCTACCCTCCCCCCCAGTCCAAGATGGCATATATTCTGGTTGCCCTGTTCCCCAGTCAGCGCTCCCCTCTGTCACCCCACTCCCCTCCCATCCCCTTTCCCTTCCTTTCTTGTAGGGCAAGATAAATTTTTACGCCCCATTGCCTGTGTATCTTATTTTCTTGTTGCATGCAAAAACATTTTTGTTTGTTTTTGAACATCTGTTTTTAAAACTTTGAGTTCCAAATTCTCTCCCCTCTTCCCTTCCCACCCACCCTCCCTAAGAAGTCAAGAAATTCAACATAGGCCACATGTGTATCATTATGTATAACCCTTCCACAATACTCATGTTGTGAAAGACTAACTATATTTTGTTCCTTCCCAACCCATCCCCCGTTATTGAATTTTCTCCCTTGACCCTGTCCCCTTTCGAAAGTGTTTGTTTTTGACTACCTCCACCCCCATCTGCCCTCCCCTCCATCATCCCCCCCATTTTTTTTATCTTCTTCCCTCTTCTTTCCTGTTGGGTAAGATTCCCAATTGGGTATGTATGGTATTCCCTCCTTAGGCCAAATCTGATGAGAGCAATGTTCACTCATTCCCCCCTCATCCACCCTCTCCCCTCCTCCCACAGAACTGCTTCCTCTTGCCACCTTTATGGGAGATAATCCATCCCATTCTATCTCTCCTTATCTCCCTCTCTTAGTATGTTCCTCTCTCATCCCTTAATTTGATTTTATTTCTTTTAGATATCTTCCCTTCATCTTCAATTCGCCCTGTGTCCGCTCTCTCCCTCTCCCTCCCTCCCTCCCTCCTCTCTCTCTCTCTCTCTCTCTCTCTCTCACTCTCTCTATATATATATATATATATATATGCATACATACACACATAGATATATACATAATACACATTCAGCCATATATATACATAAACATATATGTATGCATATTCCCTTCAGCTACCCTAATACTGAGGTCTCATGAATCATACACATCATCTTTCCATGTAGGAATGTCAACAAAACAGTTCACCTTTAGTAAGTCCCTTGCAATTTCTTTTTCTTGTTCTTTTTCTTGATTACCTTTTCATGCTTCTCTTGATTCTTCTGTTTGAAAGTCAAATTTTCTATTCAGTTCTGGTCTTTTCACTGAGAAAGCTTGAAAAGTCCTCTATTTTATTGAAACTCCATAATTTTCCTTGGAACATGATACTCAGTTTTGCTGGGTAGGTGATTCTAGGTTTTAATCCTAGCTCCATTGACCTCCGGAATATCGTATTCCAAGCCCTTTCGATCTCTTAATGTAGAAGCTGCCAGATCTTGGATTATTCTGATTGGTTTTCCACAATATTCAAATTGTTTCTTTCTGGCTGCTTGCAGTATTTTCTCCTTCATCTGGGAGCTCTGGAATTTGGCGAACAATATTCCTGGGAGATTTCTTTTTGGGATCTATTTGAGGAGGTGATCGATGGATTCTTTCAATTTCTATTTTGCCCTGTGGCTCTAGAATATCAGGGCAGTTCTCCTTGATAATTTCTTGAAAGATGATATCTAGGCTCTTTTTTTGATCATGGCTTTCAGGTAGTCCAATAATTTTTAAATTATCTCTCCTGGATCTATTTTCCAGGTCAGTGGTTTTTCCAATGAGATAGTTCACATTATCTTCCATTTTTTCATTCCTTTGGTTCTGTTTTATAATATCTTGATTTCTCATAAAATCACTAGCTTCCACTTGCTCCAATCTAATTTTTAAAGTAGTATTTTCTTCAGTGGTCTTTTGGACCTCCTTTTCCATTTGGCTAATTCTGCCTTTCAAGGCATTCTTCTCCTCATTGGCTTTTTGGAGCTCTTTTGCCATTTGAGTTAGTCTGTTTTTGAAGGTGTTGTTTTCTTCAGTGTATTTTTCAGTATTTTTTTGGGTCTCCTTTAGCAAGTCATTGACTTGTTTTTCATGGTTTTCTCGCATCCTTCTCATTTCTCTTCCCAATTTTTCCTCTACTTCTCTAACTTGCTTTTCCAAATCCTTTTTGAGCTCTTCCATGGCCTGGGACCAGTTCATGTTTTTCTTGGAGGCTTTTGGTGTAGGCTCTTGCACTTTGTTGACTTCTTTAGGCTGTATGTTTTGGTCTTCTTTGTCACCAAAGAAAGAATCCAAAGTCTGAGACTGAATCTCGGTGCGTTTTCGCTGCCTGGCCATATTCCCAGCCAACTAACTTGACCTTTGAGTTTTTCAGTGGGGTATGACTGCTTGTAGACTAGAGAGTTCTATGTTCCACGTTTGTGGGGGAGGTGCCAGCTCTGCCACACCAGCACTGCTCCTTCCCCAACCCCCAACCCGGACTGGGCTTAGATCTTCAGCAGGCTGAGCACTCCTGCTCTGATCCACCACTTAATTCCTCCCACCAGGTGGGCCTGGGTCCAGAAGCAAGAGCAGCTATAGCTGCCCCACCTCTGCTGCCCCCGGAGCTGGTAGCCGAACCGAGAACTTCTTCTACTCCCACAGCTTTTCCCACTAACCTTCTCCGCAGTCTTTGGTATTTGTGGGTTAAGGAGTCTGGTAACTGCCGCAGCTCACTGATTCAGGGCGCTAGGGCCCCCTCTGCCCGGCTTCTGGTCTGAATGGTCCACACCGTTCAGGCTGGGTTCTGCTCCACTCCGTTCCCAGCTCCCAGCTCCCAGCTCCGTGTGGGATAGACCTCACCATCGAGGCTATCCTGGGCTGGAGCCTTGCTTCCCTCTGCTGTTTTGTGGGTTCTGCCGTTCTAGAATTGGTTCAGAGCCATTTTTTATAGGTTTTTGGAGGGATTCGGTACGGAGCTCACTCTAGTTCCTGCTTACCAGCCGCCATCTTGGCAGAATTGACATTTTTAATTGTGGTGCTGGAGAAGACATTTGAGAGTCCCTTGGATACCAAGGAGATCAAATCAGTCAATACCTAAAGAAATTAGTTCAGGCTATTCACTGGAAGGTCAAATACTAAAGCTGAAGCTTAAATACTTTGGCCACATGATCTCATGATGTTGGGAAAGATTGAGGGCAAAAGTAAAAGGAGATGGCAGAGAATGAGATGAACAGATAGTGTCATGGAAATAATAGGCATGAACTTGGACAAACTTTGAGAGACAGTGGAGGATAAAAGGGTCTCAAAGAGTTAGATACAATTGAAGTGCTGAACAATAACAACAACAACAAAAGCAAGTATGTCCATCCTTGCTTTACCACCATTATTCAGTACTGTATTAGAATATCACTACTGTTATTCAATATTGTATTAGAAATGCTAGCTATAGCAATAAGATAAGAAAAAGAAATAGAAAGAATAAGAATAGGCAACGATGAAACAAAACTAACATTCTTTACAAATTACATAATAGTATACTTAGAGAATCCTAGAGGATCAAATTTTTAAAAACTAGTGAAATCAATTGACAACTTTATCAAAGTTGAAAGATGTAAAATAAATCCACATAAATTATTAGCATTTCTATATATTACCAACAAACCCATTAGGAAGAGATAGAAAGAAAAATTCAATTTAAAATAACAGAAGACAGTATAAAGTACTTGAGAAGCTGCTAAGTGAAATTCAGGAACCATATGAACACAATTACAAAACATTTTTCATACAAATAAAATAAAATATAGACAACTGGAGAAATATTAATTGCTTATGGCAGGCAAAACCACCAAAATACAAATTATAATTCTACCTCACTTAATTTACTTATTCAGTGCCATACCAATCAAACTACCAAAGAATTATTTTATGGAGTTAGAAAAAATAACACAACTCATCTAGAAGAATGAAAGAACAAGAATATCAAGGGAATCATTAAAAAAAGTGAAGGAAGACAATCTAGTAGTATTAGATTTCAAACTTATGTTACAAAGCACTGATCATGAAAGCAATCTGGCACTGGCTAAGAAATAGAATGGTTGATAACTGGAACAAATTAGTTATACAACACAGTGGTAAGCGACAGTAGTAATCTAGTGTTTGATAAACCCAAAGAGCTAAGCTTTTGGGGCAAGAACTCACTATTTGACAAAACTAGGAAAACTGGAAAGCAGTTTGTCAAAAACTAGAGATAGACCATCATCTCTTACCATACACCAAAATAAGGTCGAAACGGGTACATGAATTAGACATAAAGGGTGATACTGTAAGCAAATTAGGGTAGCATGGAAAAATTTACCTGGCAGATATATGGATAAGGGAAGAATTTAAAAACAAGAGATAGAGAGGATCACAACAGATAAAATGAATAATTTTGATTACATGAAATTAAAAAGTTTTGCACAAACAAAACCAATGTACCCAAAATTAGAAGGAAAGCAGGAGAAAGGGTGGATTAGTAATTTACAGCAAATTTCTCTGATAAAGGCCTTATTTCTCAAATGTATAAGGAGCTGAGTCAAATTTATAAAAAATAAAAGCCATTTCTTAATTGGCAAATGGTCGAAGGATAGCAACAGGTAGTTTTCAGAAGAAGAAATCAAAGTTATCAATAGTAACATGGAAAAATATTCTAAATCACCATTGATTAGAGAAATGCCAATTAAAACAACTTTGAGATTCCACTTCACACCTATCAGATTGACTAATATGACAGAAAAGGAAAATGATAAATTTTGAAGGGGATGTGGAAAAATAGGTACAACTCGTCCAAAAGCTTGCAGAACAATTCAGAACCATGATAAAAGGACTATAAAATATGCACACCCTTAGATCCAGCATCACCATTACTAGGTCCTTATCCCAAAGAGATCAAAGGAAAAGGAAAAGGACTTATATGGACAAAAATATTTATAGAAGCTCTTTTTATGTTGGCAAAGAATTAAGAATTGGGACCTTCCTTGGGGAATGGTTGAACACGTTGTAGTATATGATTGTGATGGAATACCACTATGCTTTAAGAAATGATGAGCAGGATGGTCAGAAAAGCTTGAGAAGAGTTTCTTTAACTGATGTAAAGTGAAGTGACCAGAACCAGAACACTGTACACACCAACAATAATATTGTAACAATGATCAGCTGTGAAAGACTTAGCTACTCTGATCAATACTGTGATCCAAGATAATTACAAATAACTCATAACTGAAAACAGTGTCTACCTGCAGAGAGAAAACTGATGAACTCTGAGTATAGACTGAAGCATGTTGTTTTTACCATTTTTTTTGCTTTTTTTTTTGCAACATGGCTAATGTACAAATATGTTATGCACGACTTCACAGGTATAATAGATATCATATTGCCTTCTCAATGGGTTAGGGAGGACCTGAAGGGAGGGAGAGAACTTGGAATTCTAAATAAAAGAAAAAGAATGAAAAGAAATAAAAGAAAGCATATGTGAGGGTTTTTTAAAATCCCATATCTGGGTTCACATGGTGAAATAGCATTGTGAAGTTAACTCATAAGTTCTGATCAGGTAAGTTTTATGTTATCATAGATGGTCTGTGTGCCTATGCAAACCAGAATGTCTCAAGAAATTGAGTTTTGTGTCTCAGTTTAAATTTCTATTTTTAAAGAAAAATGAAGTTGTTAATTTAAAACAATTGAAGTTAAATTTAGTTTTAGTTTCTTGCTAATAAAAAAAATCTACTTTCTGATTATTTAAAAAAACACTGAGCTTTTAAAAAATAAAATCACTGAGGTGTACACACTAATGAATTATGTGGTGCATTGCCTCTGCCTGAGACCACACCCACATTCTTAAGATTCACTTGACATTGCAGGTGGCTCTCCCCATAGATCCAATTTCTTACTTGTACTCTGGAAAGTATTTGCAAAATAAGTATAGTATCAATAGTTGTCAGGGTAGGTTAATATTTACAGATGATTAAATTGACTTGAAGCTATAATGTACAGTTTCCCAGTAAACACTAGGGATAGTGTGCCTGCAGCAGCAGAGGTTAATGAATCTTATTTTGAATTAAAACATTTCTCTCAGCTGACTTGCTTTCAAAGACATGATCTAGAAGGAGCTCCAAAGCAGATTAGAGACCATTCCTCCCATGCAGCCACTCACTGTCCAAATATAGAATGTAATGCCAAATTTCACCTCTTAAGGTATCCAGGAATCAATGGGGAGGCTTTGTTTTTGTTTTATTTTTGTATTTAAGAAAAGATAGAAAATAAACCCATGACATTATTGGAAAGGGGGGTTTCTTTCTGAATACTGAGAACTGGACACTTGTCACACCCTAGCTGGTTAATGAATCTTGGAGATTACATTGTGCAAAAAAAAAAAATTGTTACATCAGAACGAGACAGCTATCTGTACTAGTAATGAGTATAAAGGAAATGAATAAAGCACCTACTCAAAATGTAAAGGCTTTGTTTTGTTTTGTTTTGTTTTAATCTTAACAACATATTCATTGTAACCAGGACTGAGAGTTAAGAACCAGATCTTACTATTAAGAGGTGTTAAGAAGCTTGAATGAAACTAGATTCACTTGCCATTTTGTTAACTGCCCATTAATAATAAAGGAAAAATCCTATGCACCTAAAACTTACTATCATATATGCATTATCAGTGTTGACCTAAGTGATGAGAAAATTTGAGTATGATACACATTAAATAGCCCTATGATCCAGGGGTGTAGTGCAGCCAGATTGTGAGAGCCGTTTGTTAAATTTTCAGTGCTAGCGTTTACATCTTGGAAATTAACAAATGCCACAAATTTGGACTTGATTTATTATTTTGTTGATTGTTTAGACTTAAGAAAGTGAAAGAGAAAATATTAATGATGCAGATTAAACTTAAAATTGTGTCATGAATAGCATCCCTATCCCCCAGCATTGGTTGTTAGAAGGGTTAGCAAAAACTTGTTTGCCTCAGTTTCCTCAACAGTAAAATATGGATGACAGTAGCACCTATGTGTGTACCTCCCAGGGTTGTTGTGAGGATCAAATGAGAGAATATTTGTAAAAGAGCTTAGTGCAGTGCCTATCACATAGTAGGTGCTATATAAATCCTTATTCCTTCCCCTCCCTCACTGTCAAATATTTACCACCACACCACTGGGACTCCTATAACAAGAAAGATGGAAGGAAACATTTTATAATGCTCTGGTATGTATATGTTTTTGGTGTAGGGTGGTGCATGTAAAAGATTGTTAAAAGGATGAGAACTGATCTTGGATTTTCGTGTCGCAGTGTGCTGAAGGCAGGTAACCAGAAAGTAATGAATATCATAGCAGGAATTGAACTCTATTAGCATATTTATTTCTGGATAGCAGCCCAAACAAAAACATGTTATGACATGGCTTTGTGAATTCTCCCACTCCCCATATCACATCCCCATTCCTGTGACCTTTCATTCTATTCTCTCTTTGTGAGAGAAAATACATTTAGAGGGAGAAATGGTTCTACTTAGTACCTGGGGAAGAACCATTATTCTGGATTCCAGGGGCCTAGGTAATAAATCCTATCTCTGATGGTTATGGTCTCTCTGATGTTGGGGAAGTCACTACACCTTCCTGGGCTTCAGTCTTCTTGTCTCTAAAAGGACAGAGGTGAAATAAATGACCTTATAGTTCTAAAAATTTATGAACTATGAATCAATTTTCTGGTATTGGTTATTTCTTTTCATTACACACCTTTGTTTTCTTTATAAAATAGTCTAAGGTACAAATGTAGGAGGAAAGTATTTTTCTACTGGTCATTCAGGTTGGGCTGATTCAGTATTTGGAGAAGAGGATAGATTGAAAAGAGATTTACTACAGAACCACAAAGACATAAATACAATGAATTCTTTAACTTATTTTAAAATTTAATTTTATCAAACAGCATGCGTCTTAGCAATGTAATGATTTTAGAAATACAAATGGTATCCACTTTAAATCCAATGCATTTCATGCATTATTTTTTCAATAAATACTCACCATTCATTCCCCAAAACAGTGATATCAATAAGCAGTCAGTCCTGCTCAATTAAAGCAGTTTGCTGAAATACTTTTTTTTAGTAGCAAGACGATGCACTGTATCTTGTGGTTCCTCTTTGATAATATGGTTCAATGGCTGAGTTTTAATTCAGAGCAATACTTCAAAGATACATTATAACAAAAGAAGACTTGGAAGGAAGCACAGAAAAGCAGGATAGCTTTGAAAACAATGTGTAGTATTTATTACATAGGTTTTTTTTAAAAGCAAACAATGTGAAATGGAAATTCATGGTTTTATATGGAATCCTCTTTTTATGTTGTGCTTGTTTACTTGGAAATGCTCTTTTTGGGGTCTTTCTGTATTTAAGTTCAAAATAAATATCATAAAAAGTTATATTGACTATCATACCATAAATATAATTTGGTCTGAGGTTTTTTCCTTTTCAAATAAAATTCATGGCCTTTGATTTACTGATTTCTGATTCATTTTTCCTTCACTACAACTTTGGCCTTAAGTGAGGGTGCCAGAATTGGGATTTAATAGCTAGATACAGACTCTGCCAATTCTTACAGTTACGTTCATCAGAGCCTAGCAACAAGTTGATTCTCTTAAACAGAGATGTGCAGCACCAGGCTTAGGGCAGAATCATGGCTATTTTAGGTAACCCTTAAAAAGTGAAGTAGAGAGGGAAGGGCAAAAAAAGCTAAACACATTTGTAGGTCATTTTCCTTGGGAAGATAGCTTTTGGATTCCCTAACACTGGTTACCAAGCCAAACTTTTAAGAAAAAGATTCTGCTTGCTGGAAAAAAAACTGGCTGGCGACAGCTTTAAACTCTTCCCTGTTTTTCAAGCAGCAGTGGTAAAAAATCTGCAGAGAGCAGAGAGGATTGCTGCCTTAGCAAGGCCCCACAGAGATGCTTCATTAACCCAATTAAGCAGGTGGATGGAGAGGGTCTCTCTGATAATTTACACCTTGCTAATGAAGTGTGTGACTCTTAATCTCCTCCAAACAAGATACACTTATGAAACTCTGGTGCAAGGAAAGGGAAAATTAATTAGGTGAAAAAACTATGAGATTATAGGAGAGGGATTCCAGCAAGGCAACTGTAACCTGGGTGGTTATTCATTTTAACCTTTCTTAAATTAATGGCTGAGCTGTCAAGTAAACAAGTTTGGGTACCATTTTGTCTTACAAGAAATTTCTGTTGCTTTAAAGCCAGGCATCATGACTTATCTGATTTTATATTTTCTTTGATATGTTATAAAAATCACTCAGATGGAGCCCTATGCATAGTCTTCTGGAGGCTGATTTTAATCTTTGACAACTGCAGGGCTGTTTACAAATTAGAATGAAGAGTAGACAGAAACTTCATTAATCTGTCTATCCATCTCAGCGTTTTTAGAAACCCTTTTTCCTCCAACCCTTTGCTATTTTGCATGATAGAATTTATAGAGATTTTGGTAGAGATATAAAAGCAAGAGTAAAAATGTATTTGCAGATTGTGTGTGAGTTTAAGGACTATCAAGTTTTGTGGCATAAAATTATCAATTTGAGGGCTTAGATATCTTTGGCCATTTCTTTTTTTCTTCTTCTACTCTTTATCATTCATCTCTTCTATGTTTTCACTATCTTCACTGTTCTTTGCCTTATCTAAAAAGCTACTTCAATCAAACAATAAAAAATCACAAAAATCTGGTGAAATGTGAAAGCTTATTACATCTACAATGCTGATGGTTATGACTTCGGCACAATTAACAGATCTAACTTCACTTTTTCAAGATTTTGGAGCTTTGGCATCAGGAAAAGTATCTTCTTGTTTTATGTAATTTTATTCATTTTGGGATTCTACTTGTCTACCTTAGGCTTGAAGATTTTAATGAATGTTATCCCAATATATTAGGTATCTTTGCCAGGTTTATGAAATCTGCACATTTGATAACACCTCTGAACTCTTGCTCAGGCATTTCCCTACTGTAAGAATATCTCCTCCCCTCTCCCCCTGCCATTTCACCTGTTAAATTTCTATTCATTCTATAAAACCCAACTGAAACATCTCTTCCTCTAGGTTTTGGTAATGAACTTCCTCGTCAGACCTCTTATAATACTTAGCTTTGCAACCATCTAATGTACTTAAGTAATATTGCTTATCATAGTCATCTGTTTTGCCTTATCCGTCCTTTATACTTGAAGACAGGGACTATGTTTTATCTAAACTCTGTTTTTGTCACCCTCTCTCCCCCTTAGTAATGGGTTCAGCACAAGGTGGCTGCTTGGTAAAAGACTTTTTTATTGGTTATTGTTGTAAGCAGAGGGATTTTGTTCTAAGCAGATTAGAGCTCCTAATGAACCTTTGGAATTATATAATCTCAAAGTTGGAAGGAACCTTGGAAATCATTTGGTCAAGTTTTTTTTTAATCCAGCCTTGAATGTCATAGTTTTGTGTCCCCTCACCACATGAACTGCCCTCTCTTGGACATGTTTCAGCTTTCCAACATCATTCCTAGAATGTAGGTCCCAGACCTGGACACTATATTCCAAATGTAATCTGCCAAGAGCAGAGTACAACAGGACCATCACTTCCCTTGTTTTTGACACTATACTTCTATACGTACGGCCTGATTGCGTTTGGTGTTCTTGGATGCCGCATCATGCCGTTGACTTACTTGAGCTTGTAGACCACATAAACCCTCAGATCTTGTTCAAACAATTTGTTATATAGTCACATCTTTCTACCTATACTTGTATGGTTGATTGTTTTTAAATCCAAGTTTAGGATTTTACATTTGTCTCTATAAAACAGGGATCTTAATCTGGGCTCCGCAGACCCTAGGGAGATCTGCAAATAATAATAACATTCATATAATAATAATAGCTAACATTTATCTGGTACTTACTATGCTCCAGGCATTGTGCTAAGCACTTCACAATAATCACCTCATTTGATCCTCACAACAACCCTGGGAGGTTGATTATCCTCATTTTACAGATTAGGAAACTGAGGCAAATAGAGGTTAAGTGACTTATCCAGGGTCACAGGGCTAGTAAGTGTCTAAGGCTGGATTTGAGTTCAGATCTTCCTAACTCCAGGTCTATGCCACCTAGGTACCCCTCTGTGAACTTGAACGGTGGGAAATCAAATCTTCATTTTCACTGAGCTCTCACTGAAATTTAGCATTTCTTTCAATTACTCAAAAAAATTATTCTGAGAAGGGGCCTATAGGCTTTATTAGTTGCTGAAGAGGTCCATTACAAAAAAGTTCAAGAACCTCTGCTATATGCTTTATTTTTGTGCATTATTCTAGCCTTTGGAGATCTTTTAGGGCTTCTACTTTTCATCCCATTGTATTAGGTATCCTACCGGGCTTGTGACATTTGCAAATTTGCTAATTGCATCATGTCTGCGTTTATCTAAGACACTGACAAAAATGTTGAACATAATAGGTCTTCAGACAAATCCCCAGAACAGTCTACTCCCCAGTTTTGCATTGCTCCATTAATGACTAACTACTCTTTGGGTCCAGTCATCCAATTAGTTCTACCTGACTATATTATCATCAAGCTCACATCACTCCAGCTTGCCTGCAAGAATATCGCAAAAGACTTTGTCAAGAGCTCAGTTAACATTTGGATATACTATATCTAGGGCATTCTCTGACCTACTAATCTAGTGATCTTTTCCAAAAAAGAGAAATAAGTTTAGTCTTGACCTGTTTTAGATAAATACATGCCGACTTTTGGATATCAATTCTTCTTTAAGTGCTCATAAACCACCCTTTCAATAATCAATTCTAGAATTTTGCAAGGAATCATATCAAGCTCAATAGCCTGAAATGTTTTTCCTGTTCTTTAGGGTTTACAAAAAAAATCACTGGCATCTGTCTCATCACAACTCTGTATTTTTTTTCACTTCTCAATTTAGTTCAATTTAACCAGGGCTTATTACATTCAAAGCACTGTGCTAGGGATATAAAGACAAAAATGAAAAAAAAAATGTCCCTGCCCTTAAGGATCTTGTGTTTTATTTGGAGGGAAGAGGGAAATGAGAAAGAAAGGAAAACAACATGTACACAGAGAAGCAAGTAACTAAATCTATAACTTCAAAGGGAAGTATACGTATACATTATCCAATAATTATAAAAATGTTGAGCTAATAGTTGCTTCACTGTAATTTCCACTAATTGATCCCAGTTCTGCTCTCTCAGGCCAAGCAGACCTAGTCTAATTCTTCTTGCACATGACAACCTGTCAAATATTTGAAGATAGCTATAATTTCCCCTGAGTCTTCTCTTCTCTAGGCTAAATACTGCCATTTTCTTTGAATAATTGTCATTTGGCATGCTGTCATGTTCCCTCACTATCTAATTTGTCCTATGGACATGACCAAGCTAGCAACTGTCTTTCCAAATCTGTGGGTTCCAGAACTAGACCCAATATTCTAGATGAGATCTGGCCAAGGCAGACAACAGTGGGCCTAGCACCCTTTTGTGCTCGATACTTTATTTGTACTAGACATGGAGCAATCCAAACTTCTTTGTTCCCTTCACAAACTAAGACCAACCTATCTTTCCAATCTTATTTACTCTTA
The DNA here is from genome assembly GCF_011100635.1 of Trichosurus vulpecula. Classification (NCBI taxonomy): domain Eukaryota; kingdom Metazoa; phylum Chordata; class Mammalia; order Diprotodontia; family Phalangeridae; genus Trichosurus; species Trichosurus vulpecula. The sequence continues at coordinate 211,298,496 of NC_050580.1, read as the reverse complement.
CTACACTATATGTACCCTGAACTCTGCCTGTGCTGCAATCATCATCCGCACCTCTGCCACACAAAGATCTTGCATTGTACCCCTGCAACCACCTGTGGCTCTGAAACGTGGGTTTTTACCTTATCTTGCCTGGAACTAGGCCTTTGTGACACTTTTGAACACCATTTACAAATCATGCCACTTCCCCGCAAATGGACAGCTCCTCCCCCTTCATTCTAGGTCCCTTTTATGTGCTCTCACATTAGAAAGTAAGCTCTTTGAGGGCTCTCTGTCTCTCTGTGTCTCTGTCTCTGTGTCTCTGTCTGTGTCTCTGTCTCTGTCTCTGTCTGTCTCCCTCTCTCCCTCCCTCCTCTTCTTTCCCTCCTCCTCCTCCTTCTCCTCCTCCTCCTCCTCTTCTACTTCTTCTTCCTCCCTCTCTCTCTGTCTCTCTCCTCTTTTTCTTCTCTCTCTCCCTCTCCCCCTCTCTCTTTCTCTCTCTCTATCTCTTTATGTCTTTCTATCTCTTTGTTTCTGTCTCTGTCGGTCTATATGTCTGTCTGTCTCTTGACGTCTTTCTGTCTCTTTGTCTCTGTCTCTGTCTTTCTGTCTCTTTGTCTCTGTCTCTGTCTCTCTGTCTCTCTCTGTCTCTCTCTGTCTCTCTCTGTCTCTGTCTCTCTCTCTGTCTCTCTCTCTCTGTTTCTATCTCTGTCTCTCTGTCTGTCTCTCTCTTCCTTCTTCCCTCCCTTGAACCCAACTTTCATTTTCCTATTTCCATGTATCTCCTGCTATTCCCTCTTCCTAGAATTTTCTCCCAAACTACTTCTCTGCCTATCAAAATTTTCCCTTCTTTGGAAGCTCATCTCAGATATAGTAATTCCTCCACGAGGCCCACCTTCATTCCCTCAGCTGGAAGTAATCACTCATAATTTGAAATCTGTGAGTACTTTGGACTTCTCTTGTGGCATTTACGGTACAATTTGTGTGTAGATGGATCCTCTGTGGAATTGTGAGCTTCTGGAGGGCAGAGACTGTGTCTTAGTCATCCTTGTATTTTCCACAGTGCTTAATAATGGTAATCAAATGTAGTGTAATGGAAGACCAACAGATCTGGAATATGGAGCCTGAGTTTGAATCCTGACTCTGTCACTTACTAGTGATATGATTTTTGGCAATTCATTTAATGTTTATGAGATGCAGTTTTCTGATCTGCAAAATGGGAATGAAAATATATCTCTTTGCTGGCAATGCATTACTTTGGTACTCCCTGTGATGAATACCTAGTACCTGGCACATTTTGGGAGACAGGGTAAACAAGGTTCCAGATATGTGATTTTACCAATGTGGGGGATCTTGGTGTGGCGACTTTTTCTATAGATGCATGTAGATTGGCAACTCTGTTATTCATAATCTTTATTTTGAATGGTTAGTTTTTAATAAATTCAAGCTATTCTAAGAATTCAAGTGAAGCCACTGTGAATGACATAATTTATTTTGGAGAAAAAATACTCAGACCTACATTATGCTGAATAGATAATTGGACCTTTTAAAAAATTTTTTCTCTAGGCAGCTTGCATTTTCTTTTTTAAAATGTTTTTTTTAATTAATTTATTTATTTTTAGTTTACAACATTTGGTTCCACAAGCTTCCCCTTCCCAACACAGTGTACAATCTGATATAGGCTCTACATGTACATTCATATTAAACCTACTTTCATATTAGTCATGTCATTTATAATCTTAAAGAATAGCAGAGTGTACTGAGACAATCTATGACTTATCTGCAAATGCACAGCTCATATGTGTTAAAGACAGAACCCAAATGGAGTATTACTGACTCCAAAGTCAGCTCTGTATCCATTATGATATGCTGCCTTTCACCTTGAACATAGCCAGTATTTAATACGTGTTTATTGTGTTGACATGAATTTTGCAAAGAAGCGAGAATGGCTCTATGTGCAAAAGGAAGGGTATTCTCAGAACGAAGCACTGAATGATAATTCTAAGAGCTACTATTTATAGAGTGTTGGAAGGCTTACACAGTGCTTTATACACGTTATCTCATTTTATCCTTACAACCACTCTGTTAGACAGGTGCTTTATTATTCTTATTTCACAGATAAAGGAATTGAAGCAGATTAGAGGTTAAAGTGACTTCCCCAAGGTCATAGAGTTAGGAAGTATATGAAGGGGGATTTGAACCTGATGCCAAGAGCAGCTAGGTGGTGCGGTGGATAGAGTGCCAGGCCTGGAGTAAGGAAGACTCATCTTCCTGAGTTCAAATCTGTTCTCAGACACTTCCTAGCTGGGTGACCCTGGGCTAGTCACTTAACCCTGGTTGCCTCAGTTTCCTCATCTGTGAAATGAGTTGGAGAAGGAAATGGCAAACCTCTCCAATATCTTTGCTAAGAAAACCGCAAATGGGGTCACAAAGACTGAACAACAATACCTACCTGATGCCAAGTCCAGCATTCTAATACCATTGTACCACCTTGCTTCTTAAGTGATTTACTAAATGCAAAGCAAGTTTGATGGCCAGTTCAATATGTGAGGAAATTTCACATCCAAAGATAGTAAGTTTTTTTAAGGTCAGTTAGAACCATCACATGAAATACTGACAACCGAGCAAAAGAATTTTATCAGTCATGTGTTTGTGGTATAGTAAAAAGAGCAGTGGTTCTGGAAACAGGAGACCCAAGCTTAATCCCCAGTTCTAAAATTTCACAGAACTATAGATTTAGAACTGAAAAGGACATTTGAGATCATCTAGTCTAACCCCTGACCCCACCTCTACCATTCATTTTGATGAAGAAGAAACCAAAGGCAGAGAAATTAAGTCACCTGTATAAAGTCATATAGGTAGTCAGTGGCAGGGCCAGAATTTATACCCACATCTGCTTTAAAACCTTTGCTCTTTGCACTGAAGCTTTAACTGGATTATGATCTGTGTCACCTCAAGCAGGTCACAAAATCTCAGAGTTAGGAGGAGCCTCTGAGGCTACTGATTCTAAGCATCAATGGAAATAGAATCCCTCTACCATATTCCCAACAGTGGATCATCCAATGAAAAAATGTAATCAGAAATTTTTGGAACTGGAGCAAACAGCATGAAATATATCTTCACTAGACCCCGAGGGAGAGTGAGACCAAGAACCTGAGATACTACTCTACGGGGGAAACATGGATGTCATTATACTGCTACTGGCAGGTAAGAATCTGGACCACTATGATGCCTACTTTTGAGGAAGTTGATGTGGGGGATGGGAAGTCTACATTAATTATTCTTGCTAACTAGGAACTAAGTTCTATTGTTTCTCCTGAAAGACTGCAAGTGCTTTCCAAGCACCCTGAGGTAGAGCTTGGACCTCCCCCATCTTAATTGTAGCTCTCTTTCCAACTGGACTTTCAATCTCACAGAATCTGCTACTGACCAAAGCAGTCCATTCCACTGTTGGACAACTCCAATTATTATGAAATATTTGCTTATGTAACCCATGACCCAGAGGCTGGTTTCCATTTAAGCACTCAACGAAGCACCTGGGGCACTTTTTATGTCACGTCAATGCAATGCATTAGATTCAATGGAGCCCATAAAGAAGTTCTCAAATAGCCCATTGACTCCTCCTGGAAGGGAACTGAACATGGCTTTACCACTGGAGCCCATAAACAAGTTCTCAAATAGCCCATTGACTCCTCCTGGAAGGGAACTGAACATGGCTTTACCACTGACATCCTGGTAAATCTTTTCCTCAGGATCCTTCAAAGTCTCCTCCTGCCCTAGATACACACACACACACACACACACACACCCCAAACCCCACACACACATCACACACACACATCATACACACACATACATAGTACTACTTGAACTGTCTGTCGATAATTGCTCTCTCTTGTCACATCATCCTGTCTTTTTTGATTACACATTTCCGTGATGACATTCTTTACACAATTCAAGAGGAGATGATGGTTGAGGTGGTGGTAGTGGTTTGACCCTACTGACACACTCCACCTCCTCTCTTTCCACCAATTTAGTGTGTTATACTAACTAGCCTATAATAGAGTCTCATAAGAAAAGCCCAGCAAAGTGTCTTAGTCACAATGTATTGCAACTACTCATGGACTCCATATGCCTCTCCATTGCCCTTCCAATGGTCTTCAAGTTCAATTTTTCAATGTATCTAGCATTCCATGACTCTCCCAACTGAATTCCTCTCTTTCTAAGCTTCTTTACCTATTCATCAGCAGCCTTCTCACCTAGGAGATGTCTCTGTTCTAAGGCTCTCTCTCCCGATTGGTGAGTTCTTAGCCTGAACCAAAGGTGCCTAGGCCAAGCTTCCTTTATTCCTGACTCTACTTCTCACTCTCCAGATCACATCTGCTTACTAGCAACCTTGCACCCTTACCCCTACAGGTGCTTTTGGTGGGTTTATCTTCTTTCATTAGAACGTAAGCTCCTTGAGGGTAGAGACTGTCTTTTTCTGCTTATGTATTTGTATCTCTTTAGCACAATATCTTGTAATGTAGTAAAATTTTAACAAATACCACATGTATTTATCTCTAGACACAAAAGATAAATGGAATAATAATCTTATTGAAAATATAGGTCTTTGTTTTATTCATCTGCATGGTACCATGAAAATGTATTTTATTAAATATTTGGTAAAAATATGACACATTGCACTGACAGAGTTGCAAAAGATGTGTAGTACTCACAGTAAGGCCTAGTTTGACAAATGTAGTTTCTATTCTTTGAGATACTTGAGGGTTTTCTTAAACCAATAGTTCATAGTAATCCATGATACCATAGTGAGAAGGAGCAAGGCTCTTCAATGATAAATTGGTTTGCAATATGAATTAAGATTAGAGTCTGCATATTCTAATTAAAAAGCATCACAGCCAATGGACTACAGCTGACTGTCTTATGTATTTATTTGCCTATGACTCCTTTCATATTTTTTCTTTACTATTTAAATGAAACTTTCTTTCTATCTTAGGTGAATGTTAAAGGTTCAGGAGATTGAACTCTGGGTACTTTGGGTGCTTGGCAGAGAAGTTCTGGATGACATATTTATCTGCTTAATTACTCCCCCCTCTGCCCACACCCCCTTTTTCCAGCCTTCACTTCCAAACCATGGCTAGCAGTCATTCCAGGCTGGGGAAAGTTGTTGTGAGAGCTAGCAGCAGATTCCACAACCAGCCCTTGGCTGCCATGGATGCCAGCAGCAGTGATGGCCAATCCTTCAGGCCCATTACAGCTGGCCAATTCTATGTTTTCTGTGGTTACTGGCAGGAATCTCAGGGGAATCCCTAGGGTTACCCAGATTACCCAGGATTTGGGAATTATTGCTTGTGGCCATAACATCACACATCCCAACCTTCCATAAATCCCTCCATCTTAAAATAGTTCTAAATATTCCCACCATTTTCAAAGGAAAATGTTGACCAAAATCTATGAGATGATAGGATTTAAATCTGGAAGGGAAATTAAAGAGCACCTAGCCCAACTCCCTCATTTAGTTGGTATTAAAACTAAACTAAAATGACTTATCCAAGGTCGTAGAGGTTTCAGGCAGGAGAGGCAGCATTAGAAGTCAGGTATTCTGACTTTAGATCAAGTGTTCTTTCAACTACACCACCCTAGTGCAAATGAATTATTCATATAAATTTAGAAGTACAAAAATAGTATATTATTGAAAAGTAACATATGTGCATGTCAAGTACTTACGACACACATGGCATTAGGATTACAAAATTGGAAAAGAACATTAAGGCTAGACACCCTCAGGGAGAGACAGGAGGCAGCTTGTACTAAGTCAGTCAAGTCAAACCACTTTCCCTTGGGCCCCACTGCAAACTGCCCAGCCTCTGCTGCCATTATCCAGGAAATTAGCCCTTGTGCAGATGCAGCTTGGCAACTGCTTCTATAGGTGCTACGGCCTCCATCTGCTCAGCAGCCACAGCTACTGAAGATCTGAGGCAACCTGGGGCACAGTGGATGGGGACCTAAGTTCAAATCTACCCTCAGATACTTACTCAACTGTGAAATGGGTATAATAACAGTATCTACCTCCCAGAGTTGTACTGAGGGTCAAATGATCATATTTGTAGTGTTTAGGACAGTGCCCGGCACAAAGTAGGCACTATAGAAATGCTTATTCCCTTTCCATCCAGAAAAGAAAGTTCTCACCACCAAAGACTTTGCCACTGTCAGAATGACTCAACATCAGAAATGGAAATAGCTTTATCAGTGGAAATAACATTTAAAGAAGTTGTGTTACCATCTCCTTTGCCACTGCATACGTGCCCTAGGGACCTTGGGGCTTTTCCTTCTTCCTTGTAGCTGTAACCTCCCCCTTAGAATGTGAACTCCTTGAGAGCAGGGGCTATCTTCACTTCTCTATTTGTAACCCCGACACTCACAACACTTAGAAGGAATTTTCGTTCATCCATTCATAGTTTCTGCTCTGAAAGGACAAAGTAGTAGAAAATTATGAGTTAGAGACCTATCTCCTAAATGAAGGAATTCAATTTTCTAATAAAGTATTTATGGGACTGGATAACAAAAAGACAAATATATGAGCTTCATTATGCTAATCAGCCCTGGATAATCAGAAAACAAATTTTCTTTTCAATCAACAGAGTGCCCATAATGTCTAATTAGCGGTACACTGTCAATAATACACTAGTGGAAATGGGAAGAACATGAGTAGGCACACAGCTTAGAGAAATTCTGACCACACTAGTACAGTCAGTCAGTCAAGTAGCATTTATTAACCACCTACTATGTGCCAAGCACTGCGCTAAGTAAGCACTGAGAATACAAGGGAAGGCAAAAAAACAATCTCTCCTCTCAAGGAACTCACAATCTAATGCGCATCAACCCCTCCTAGATTACTGCTTTGTCATGGTGGAGGGGCTTATGTAGCTCAGTGAAACTATGAGCTACCGTGTACCGGTTGCCAAACATGGAACAACTGATTGGTTTAGAATTAGAAAAGAAGAATGACAAGGTTGTATATTGTCACCTTATTTATTTAACTTATACACAAAGTACATCATGTGAAGTGCCAGGCTGGATAAATTAAAGGTTGCTGGGAGAAATATCAACAATCTCAGATATGCAGACAACACTACCCTGATGGCAGAGTGCGAAGAGGAATTAAGAAGCCTTTTGATGAGGGTGAAAGCAGAGAGTGTGAAAAGCTGGCTTGAAACTTAACATCAAAAAACTAAGGTCTTGGCAACTGATCCGATCATTTCCTGGCAGAAAAGGGAGAAGAAATGGAAGTAATGTCAGATTTTGTACACTTGGGCAGACAGTGACTACAGCCATGAATTAAAAGACACTTGTTCCTTGGAAGGAAAGCTATGGCAAGTCTGGACAGCGTACTAAAAAGCAGAGACATCACCTTGCCAACAAAGGTTCACATGGTCAAGGACATGGTTTTCTGATAGCGATGCACGGCTGTGAGAGTTAGACTACGTGCAGAATTGACACTTTTGAATCGTGGTGCTGGAGAAGACTTTTGAGAGTCCCTTGGACAGCAAGGACATCAAATCAGTCAATACTTAAAAAAATTAATTCAGGCTGTTCACTGGAAGGTCAAATACTGAAGCTGAAGCACTTTGGCCACATAATGACAAGATGGAACTCACCGGAAAGATGTTGGAAAAGATTGAAGGCAAAAGGGAAAGGGAATGGCAGAGAATGAGGTAGATAGTATCATGGGAACAATGAACATGAACTTGGACGCACTTCAAGAGATAGTGGAGGATGTTATGTATGGTCTATGGGGTCATGAGTTAGACATGACTGAATGACAATAACATTATGCAGATTATTTTATTGTTCTAGATCAAGGCTGAAAAGTATAGTAAACCATTGCTGTCTTCATCCCTAAATGTACAAGCCATATGGCAAACAAACTTCGGTTTCTTGGAATAGTCTGTTCTCCTTCTGGCTAGTAGGTCAAACCTGGAATTCCTTTAAAATGGAGCTTAATGGCAACTTTGCTTCTGAAATTAAAGTACTTTTCAAAATATGTTTCATTTAGTTCTGCAAAAGGCAACTTTCCAGGAATTATATGTGGGTCTATTTAAAAGTGAGAAATAAAATGAAAATGCATTAAAGGTTTTACGGACCTTTTAATTTTCCATATTGATGGTGTGTTGAGTTCTTTGAATTGTTCTTAATTTACTGTGACATAGACAGTTGGCCAATGAGGGCCCAGTCCTTGGAGTAGGCACAGGGTTCTCTGTCTGCTGCTTACCCGTATAGAGGCTTTGTGAGTCCCCTTCTAGACTTCTGTGATATAGGGCCCCACTCTCTACTTCAGAACACATACAGAAGTAACTTTACTGTATGGCAATGAAAAGCTTTTTAACTGGCTGTGAAGACAGAACCAAGCGTGCTTATAAAACACAGAAACAGAAGAAAGGAAGAAATAATGCTGTAAGCATCTGGTGCTTTTGTTTCTTCTCTCCTATGTTTGTTCTTCCTAGATCTTAGGTGAATGGGGTATTTGAGACAGAAAAACCTTATGAGCTTCAAAATATTATTTGTTTCTTTTTGGAGGGGGGAAGGCAGGGCAATTGGAATTAAGTGACTTGCCCAAGGTCACACAGCTAGTATGTGTGTCTATTGTCTGAGGCCGGATTTGAACTCAGGTCCTCCTGACTCCAAGGCCGGTGCTCTACTCACTGCGTGAGCTTCAAAATATTGGAAGAGGAGGGAATAAGCATTTATATGGCACCTACAAAAGCCAAGCATTGTGCCAAGCTCTCTTTACAGATATTATCTCATTTGGTCTTCACAACAACCTTGCAATGTAGGTACTTTTATTATATCTATTTTATAGCTGAGGAAACTGAGGCAAACAGAAGTTAAATGACTTATCCAGGGTCACACAACTGGAGGTTGGATTTGAACTCAGGTCTTCCTGACTTCAGCCCCAAGGTTCTCTCCACTGCCTGACTCTGCAATCATATGATTCTGTTAGGAGCCTACTCACATCCTCATTCCTAAGGAGTTGATAATTCTTAATTTTCTAAAGGTAAATTGACTCGTATATATAATCCAGTGACATATTTCCCTCAGCTACTGCTAAAATGTTGAATGTATCTTAGTAATGGCTAAAGAGCTGCCAGAGATCTTGGAAGTCCATAGCAGACCGTGATAGCCACAGTAGCGAAGCCCAATGAACCAATGAAGTTCTGAGGAGCAACCAGATTGACAACCCAGAGTGTAACAACCTCACAGCTGAGACATCATGTCTTGTAAACAAGGGAGCAACTCATCCATTTTATATGCTGTACCCAGAAGCATGCTTAATGGGAGCAATGCCTTGTAGCTAACCGCTTTAAGGTAACCAGGTTTATTCTTGGACGGCAGAATCAGACTAGGAGACTTTCTAGCTTTATAGAAAGGGCCAGAACTCGGGATCTGCTGGCAGAATCTTTGAGAACCCAGCACCATTTTCATGCCATAATGAAATATAAAAGTAGAATGTTTTGAGTGTCAATAGAACTAGTACTAGACAAGTAAATGCTTTTGTTTGGGGAGAGGATGATGAAAGCAGGGATTTCAGAGGTGTATATTGGCTTCTGGTACTCATAGTAAGGAGACAATAGAAAGGAGGAATGTGAGAGTTTCAAAGGGGAAAAATGCAAACGAGGAAAAACTTTTTAATTAAAAGCAGTGTCTTTAGTAAGAACAAAACCTTTATTCTCTTTGAAAGATGTCTTGTAGCAGTAGAAAGGAGTAAAAAAAAATAGGAGAAACAGGCAAGGAAAGCAAGCAATAAAAAAAAAAATCCATTCCTAACTTGGATATTCAGCCATTATTAAAATATACTCAACATTTCAGCAGTAGCTGAGAGAAATCTATCGCTAAATTATAGACACAAGTCTATTTAACTTTGGACAATTAAGAATGATCATTTCCTTAGGTATGAGGGTATGAGTAGGCCCCCAGTGGGGTCATGTGATTGATAATCCATAGAATTTCTCTCACTAGTCCTGACTCTTCACAATCCACTAGAGATAGGTTGTGCAAGATTGTTCATCTTTAAGAATAGATGAATCAAGTACAAAGGCTGCAAGGAATTCAGACACAGTGGGAATCGGATCAGGTCCATCAGGAAGCAAGGGTAGCAGATGGAGCAGGGAAGCCAACTGGTTGTGTTTGGGGGGGGAGGTGGCAGAAAGACTAAGGAAGTTATCTGAGAGTCTATTAAGGGGAAGGAAGCATTCACAGGGGCAGTGAATGCGACAGCACAAGAAACAGGAAGAGACTGATAAAAGCTATGAAGAAGCTACAAAATATGAACAGAGTGGATTAGAAGAAGCCATTTATAAGTTAATAAATGACAGTATTTATGGCCAGATGCTGCCTAATAGAATGCACATCCCAATATCCCATTGGCCTAAGAAAAATGTATTTTCCTTAATTTGTTCCCAAGTATCAACACATTAACACTTTATTACTCATAATGCATCCTTGTAGTTATGTTTTCAAAATTGTGAAGACATTCACAATTCACAAGGCAAATGGTCAAGCCTGTATCTACAACTATGTTAGCCAGTTTGACTGAAAAGACTAGTCAATTAATCTCAGAACTGGTCTGAATAATTCCCACTCTGTATCCCACCCCCAACCCCGATTTTGACAGATAAATCAGTTCAGTGAAAATATTTGAACCAAATGTGTGTGAAGAAAGCTTGAAAAGATCTCGAAGGACAGATAAGGAAACTGGAAATACAAAAAGTAAAACAGATTTAGTCGAGGTCATGCACATTTACCTTGCAATTCCCTTTTCAAGAAAGATAATGGCCACAATGAAGTCTATTGACTTCTTCATCTCTATACATGTGGTGCTCCACAGATACTTTCAAGGTCCTAGGACCTGTTCAGTCACAATCCATTCATTATTTATGAGCGCCTGTTTACTCTTTAAACTTCCCACATATCTGACAGAATTAATCACATGACATCATGTCAATATGAAAGGCATTTACTTAGAACACAAGAGATATACACATATATCACTAGATAGATAAATGGATAGAAAGATAAATAGACAGACAGATAGATAGACAGCAAAAACTACTTGCTAATCTAGGAGCTCTCCAAAAATCACATATTCGTCTCATTTTGTTCCCATCTGAGTTTCATTTGAGGTCTAAGAATTTTACTTGTTTACCATTAACCGGTGCTTCCTCAGGGAATTCAGAATTTATCTCATATCTAGGCCTCCAGAAATATGGGCAAGAGAGTGCTTAGTTCTCACACAAATATACAGCTAGTCATATATTTCAGATATAAGAGAGACTTTATCTTACCCCACAGAAAGAATGAAAATGATATTAAAGATTCATAGTAGTCCTTTAACAACAAAAATAATTCTCCTCTCACCCTCTCATGAGTCCTACCTTCCACCCCAAGGACTAATAAAGGACTCCAATCATATAGGTCTACTCTAAGAGTCTGGATTCCCAATAGAAGAGAAAGAAACTTAAGGGTTCTAGAGAAACTACCCTTCCTTCTTGTAAGACCTATGAAATCCAAATAACTCATGGTAATAGCAGGGGACCACTTTTGCTCAGTCACATTCTGGCTAACTCCCTTACTGCTTCTTCAGATCTAAGATCACATGTTTAGTTTCCTTCTCTCCATTTGACTGGATCCCAGTTCTCTTGCTGCTCGCCCATTGATTGTTTTTGAATGGTGTCCTATCTGGGTCATGTGGTTGAAAGGTTCTGCCATTGCTTCATCATAGCTGCCATTAGTGACTCTCTAGGGAGAATGTACAGGTGTATAGCTTTATTCCAATAAAAATCTTATTTCTGCTCTGGTTCTATCTCTTTGTCAGATTCACTGCCTAGATTTTCGGTTGGTCTGTCTGCTTGAACCAATCAAATCATCCACAATGCTGAGATAACCACCCAATGAGATCACCCATCGAGTACTTTTGTACATAGTCAAAGAACCAAATAATGTCCAGATCCCTTTAACATCATCAAGTTGACCAAGTTTGCTAAACAAACCTTCGTGCAAATTGAGTGTCTTTAGAGTTAGAATGCCAATCCCAGCTGCAATTTAGTACTTTGGGTTTTGGTTACCTGAATAAGAAGAAAAATGGAAGACTTAGTTCTGTCTTAACAGCCTTCATTAACTAATGTTAATCTTGTAGTATCTGAAAGGAAAACTAAGGATTTTAAAACTTCAAGAATTGTTATGGGGGTTTGTGCTTTCTGAGCAACATATCTGAAAATGGACACAGGGGTATGCTGGAGCCAGTTCAAGAGAGACTATTGTTAAATTTTCTATTTCAGCATTCACATTTCAGAAATTAGCCAATGCTACAAACCAGATTGGGTTTTCAATTGTCTAGACTTTTTTTTTAAATTGTTTAGATTAAGAAAGAAGCAGCTAAATAGCCCAGTGGATAGAGTGCTGGGCCTGGAGCCAGGAACACCTGAGTTCAAATCTGACCTCAGATATTCACTAGCTGTGTGACCCTGGGCAACTCATCTAACTTCTGTTTGCCTTAATCCACTGGAGAAGGAAATGGCAAACTATTTCATGTCTTTGCCAAGAAAACCCCACAGACAGCTTGGCCCATGGGGTTGTGAAGAGTTGGACATGTCTGAAAGACTGAACAACAACAAAGAAAAAAGTGATGGATAAAACATTAGTAAGGCAGATTAGATTTTAAAATGAGCTATACATACTTCATTTGTTTTATTTTATAGAGCCGGTTGTTAAACATTTACCAGCCCAATCGTGAATGAGCACCATGAGATGTTATAGAAAGGTTGCAATCTGCATTCATAAAGGGAGTACTCACATACATGGGATCACAGATCCACAAATGCTGTTGTGAGATAAGAACATTTTACTTAAAGTTCTATATTTCTTAGATGATTAAGTGAGATCTTAGACTTATTCTTGAGAAACTTAGTGAACTTTCACAAACTGGGCTCTACTCAGCTTAGACCTACACCCAGAAACCAAGAGGCTGTAGGTACTTCTGAGTGGATCTTTCCATGAGAGTTTTCTTTGGTGTGATTCCACATTCATGCTTTTCTATTATTTCATTTTGTTTGTTTGCAATGCTACTGAAAAAAAATTCACAGGCATAGAGGAGTGATCTTGGAAGGGGAGTTCTTAAGGAGTGTTATAGAAGGAGCTCCATTCTCTCATTCCCAAATTCCTCAACCCTACCCTACCCGACAAATCCACCCTACCCCCTTTGATTCTAACTCTGCCCTTTCTTTCACTATGTCTGCTGAAATTCCTGTTCCATAATAAAAAAAATGTTCATTCTGGACTTCTCATGCTCCATAATCTCTCCTTGCTCTCACTAAGATGTAGCTTCCCCTAGGTAAAGCCACATCCCTAGAGAACCCCTCCAGGATTGACTGCTCCTACTCTCATAACCCCTGATACGTAGATCTTGTAGGAGGAATGGGGATATTTGTCACTCCCCACTGCCACTTCCAGACTCTCTTTTTGACCCCATCACTTAGCAACCTCTCCTCCATTTGAGTTTACAACATTAACTTTTTTTTTCACTCTTTATAGACTAACCCATCATTCTCCCTTCTATCGCAGGAGTTCCACACCTGGCTTACCATCTTTCTACCCTCAGCTCCTTATTCTTCAATATCCATGTTGATGCTTTTTTTTCAACACCTTAACGTCCCCGTTCCTTGATTTCTTCAATTCCCTTGGCCTACTCCTCTACTCTACCTCAGCCATGAACAGCAATAATCATGTCTTGGATTTCCCCATTATCCACAAGTGATCAGCTTCCTTGATCAAAAGCTCTGACACTCCTCTGTCCACCTATAATTTCCCATCATCCCATTTCTTCCCGTGCTTTACTCTCCTTTCTCTATTCTTTACCCCCATGACCCTCTCCTGTCCCACCAGTCTTCCATACTTACTCAAGCCTTTACCCTTCCTTTGATTTCCATTTGCTTCCTTCCTAGTCTCAACACTATTGTTAACCTGTTCAGCCCTAGACTATGCTCTGCTCTTGCATCCTTTGAGTAGAACTAGAGCAATTCATATAATGAAAACAAAATTATAGAGAAAAAATAATTTGGAAAGATTTTAGAACACTGATTAATGAACTGATAAGCCAGAGTCCAGAGGACTTGAAGAGGAAGCACACTGCTCACTCGGATAGACATAACATCCAGGGCAAGACATGCATTTTTGTGGCCAATGTGCAAGTTTTCTTTGCTGGACTATTGTGAGTTTATTGTGAGCTTTGTTTGTTTGTTTATTTTTAATTGTTCAAGGGGGTGGGCAGTGGAAAGGAGAGAAATAGTGATTACTCATAAAAAATAAATTTTTTAAAGAAATAATTGCTTATACTCATCATCTCCACTTTCTCTCTCCTTAGTCACTTCTTTAGTCTTTGCAATCTAGCCTTGACTTAGCTTTCCAGCTTCATTGTTCATTGCTTCCCTTCTCATGCTCTATGGTCCAGCCAAACAGCCTTCTCACTGTTTTTTTTTTTTGTAAAGATTTTTTTTTATTTGTTATTACTAGTTTTTCTTCTTTCATGGGTGTGGAGACAAACTTAACTACTTTAGCTTTGCCTTGCCCCTTACTGCTTATCTGACCTTGAGAACTTCTCAGTTTTTTCATCTGTATAATTAAGCTGCTTGGGCTGGATGATTCTTTTGTTGTTGTTGCTGTTGTTTGTTTTTGTTTTTTGGAGAGGGGAAGGCAGGGCAATTGGGGTTAAGTGACTTGCCCAAGGTCACACAGCTAGTAAGTATGTCAAGTGTCTGAGGTCAGATTTGAACTCAGGTCCTCCTGACTCCAGGGCCAGTGCTCTACTCACTGTGCCACCTAGCTGTCCCCTCACTGTTTTTTAACATGACACTTCATCTTCCATCTTTGTGTCTTTGTAAAAGCTGTCCCTTTTTCTGGAATGTACTCTGTCCTCCCTTCTGCTTCATTGAATTCCTGTCTTACTTCAAGCTTCAGCTTAGGTACCACCTCTCTACAGAAATCCTTTCCAGAAATCCTCAACCACTAGTACCCTCCTTCCATAATTACTTGCATCTAGGTGGTCTAGTAAATAGAGTCCTTGACTTGGACCCTGGGCAAGTCACTTAACCTTTGTTTGCCTCAATTTCCTTACCTATAAAAAAAGAATAATAATAGCACCTACCTCCCAGGGTTGTTGTGAGATAATATTTGTAAAGATCTTAGCACAGTGCCTAGCACATAGTAAGTACTTACCAAATAATTATCTATATTGTATTTATTAATTAATAATACTAATTAATAATTATATTAATTGATAACAATTAATAATAATTGTTATCTATATTGTATTTATTGTGTAAGTACTTATATGTGTACACATCAATGCCTTTGATAGGACGTAAGCTCCCTGACAATAGAAATTATTATTTTTTTTACTTCTACCTCTAGCATCCAGCACAGTGCCTGACACATAGTAGGTGCTTAATAAATGTTTTGTTGATTGATTGTCTTGGCCCATTTCCTTACCTGAAGAAGGTAATGAAAAGTGGCTGGAATTGTATGCTATTATTTAAAATAAACAAAACAAAAAGCAAACACAGGTAACACCCAACACTTTTTAGGATGCAGTTTGCACAGCGCCTACATGGGAGAGAATAGCAATGCCTCTGTATTCATTCAGGTTAATCATTTCTTGATGACATATAGAAGGTGAGATTATGTTCTGTATGTAATCTAGATTGTAGAAGGACTTGAGTCATTGATCTATTGACCTACAGCAGATTTACTACCCTCTCTGCTTCTTTTCAGAGTGTCATTATTTATTCATTTTTAAAATCTTTGTGTGACAACAGTAGTGGAGGTGGTAGGTTAACTCCATGAACTGCTTAACAGAAAAAGTCACGTGACCCTGAGTCCTCAGTTGTTAAGCACTTCCCTTGATCCCTGAAATTACTTTAAATTAACTTTACATGTTTGCATTTACTTATCTGTTTGCCTATTGTTTTCTTCCAGAGCAATGTAAGATTCTTGAGGGTAGAAAATGTTTTCAGTTTTGTACTGAATTTCATTTTTGATCTTTCTCATTATGTCTGTCATGTAATAGGTAAATGCCTGATTAATTGAATTGAAAAAATACACAGACATACAAACAGAAATTTATATATGGCTTTTTTGTTTTTATAATTCTATGCAAACAACTGAGTTAGTAGACCATTAAGCTTCTGTTTCCAAATGGTTATGGTGAAAATCATGTGCAGTACATAAGTTATGGTAACTGAGTAGCCTTCAAAGGTCTCTTTTCACCTATGTTGCAACTTATGATTAATATCTGGCACCTATGGTTAATCCTGGAGATACTAAAGATTTAAGATCATCAAGATCGACTTCAAAACAAAAAGCCACTCTTAGCATGTTCGTATAAAACATGTATCCTATATTATGGATACACCCTTTGGATGCTGGAGAATGTCTAGATGATTTACACATAAGTAGCACATATATTTTTACATATTAGTTCGCTCAGTACTCTCCAAATCAAAATCATCATGACCATCTTCCCCTGTGGTTTTTTTTGTTTGTTCATTTGTTTGTTTTCCTGGCAGTTGGCTCATGACTGAGGTTTTCTTTGTGCAAATTCCAAACTTCTTGTTGTAAAAAAATATCTTACTCTTCACTGTCAATATGGGGTACAAAGAGAAACAGATACTAGTTGAATTGGCTGATGGTCTAATCCTATTGCTAAGCCGAGCTTCTTTTTTTCATCCTGTCATGAGTAACTTGTGGTCGCACAAAGTGTTTTTAAATGTCAGATCTATCAATCATATAGATAAGACAAATAAAGAGATGAATACGAATATTTTTTAAAAAAACATTTCTCACGAGGAACTGAAGGAGAGATTAGAGGCATATAATTCCCTGTATGTTTATAATAGCAATCATTTTGAATATGGTGAATGAGAATACTTTTTTCATATTAAAGGACGTACTATGTGTCCATTGCTAATCAAAGGAGTGTATCAAGCAATTAATTTCCTCCTATCTCTTCTTACCACTCAGTCCTCTCTCTTCTTTCACTCAGGCAACTGCTGAGGTAAATGAGACCATGACACCTTAACTTTCTGGACACTGGTGCTTCAGAGGTGGTTGAAATAAGTCTTATTAAAGGACAGATTCTACAAAGGTAATTATTTTTCATGGCTGAAACTGTATTATGTGCCTCTTTGTTGTCATCAGTTGAAGCCTGTTGTTTCTGCAAAAAACAACAATGGCCTTGAAGATTAGGACTGCATATTATGAACCTAGTAGCACGGCAGGGTAGCAGTATTTGTACCAATCCTATCAATTCCTGGCATCGGTCCTTCTTTACTCCTGGTAATTAATCTTTTCATGAGCGCTGTCACATTTAGAAGCATTTTATTAAGTTTCTGGATTCCAGATTGTATGTAACTCACTTGCTACTTTGCCTCATCCTCCCTAGAAGCTCAGAACAAAAAAAAATAGATCTGGTGTTAGGTGGTATTTATTCTATTCCTGCTTTTATCATCTCCTCTCATCAACAATCGAGTAACTTATACACACATAAAAACAACAGATCCTATCCTCCTCATGGCAGAGCCTGTGACTCCAATTTGGTGGTAGGTTGTCTGTTCTGGTGTGGCTTCCCTTCTCAGGTTGGTTCTATGGGGGTGGGGGGGCTCTCCAGATGTTAACAAGCTTTTCAGGTTAGCTGACTTTCTCTTTTTAGACTTCTTCCTTTCATTGCAGCCTTCCTACCTCAAAAAGGAGAAAGCTAGAAAAGAGAGATGACCTGTTCTGAGTGAATTTTGTTTGTTGCCCTTGGACCCAAGACTCTGATTCTGCCTGACAAAACTGTATCCCATTCCTCTGCCGCCTTCCCAATTGCAATTGAATTGGAGTGTGGGGGTGTGAATGCTTTTTTCTTTGGCCCACTGACCTGATTGCAATGGGGGAGGTAAAATATTTTCATTACCCTCTCCCCCAGAATGTAGAAATCTTCAAAGGGAACCTGGGAGGGAGGTTAGCTTCTTACCCCTAATTTCCCTACTGCTGCCTCCGCTTGGCTGTGCATCACCAAATTAGTCTTCAGCCGCTGTTCATAGTGGCACCAGGGTTGTTGTCGGTTTCACTTTTAAAAATCATTTCATATTGTAAACCCAGCGATTATTTCATGCTGTTTAAACTATATTTGTAGTCTTTGATCATGCATAAGTAGTCTGAAGTTAACTGCTGATAGAATGAAGATATCGTTCTCAGCATTTCTTTCTCTCTCTTTAAGAACCCTGTGCCTAAAAGCTGGAATCCAGAAATTTCCGCTACTACATTACAACATGCCTTTGTTTTTTAATTGGTTCAGGACTACCCATTTGCATGACAAGCAATATAATTCAGTCAGAAAAATCTGTGTATGGTATGTGTAATACATATTTATTGCATTTTATAAATGACTGACTATTTAAATAATTTGAAAAATGCCGTATTGGCAAAGAATGCTGAAGAGAAGGAGAAAGTGTTAGGCACTACTGATTATTGTTATTGTATCATGGGATGGGTTGTCTCCTCCTTCTTCCCCCTTCCATTTTTCCTCAGGAGATCCTTTCCCACTGGCCATCCCTCTTCTCACCCTGTCTCCCAGCAGGGAGACACCATACAAGTGAGGGCAGAAAATGGTGGCTGCACAGGTTTTGAATAGCACAGTCAACTAAATTCAAATGCTTTTCTAAATATATTTCAAGATTGAGTAATTAAGGATTGTAAAGCCCTTGGAAACTATAAAGTGTTATGTAAGTGCTAAGTAATAAAGAGTGATCATAACAATAATAAAAGAGTGAGCTGTTAAATCTTTCTCCTTTCTTCTCCTCTCAGAATCTCCATCATTTCAGATTTGGCTCTTGAGAGCAACACTTACTTTTTTAATGAGAGACTAGGACTTGGGGAGGAAAAAAAAGCTCTCTTTGGTGAGTTAGACTATCTCTCCTTTTCCTTTTATATCAGTAAGGCGAGAAGATCTTCGATCACATTAATACTACACCTTTTCCCCAAACTCTATCACACACAATACCATTGTTGTACCCACCCCCAAGCCCCCCAAAGCTTCATCCTAATGCATAGGTTGTAAGGAAATCTGATCCTGAACTGTACCTTCACCTTCTCCCAATAAATACCCCCAAACAGGCACTCTGTCATGCTTAGTTGCTATAGAGATGACTAGTACTTTAAAGTTATATGTCTGAGGCTTGTAACCTTTTTTTGTGTCCGGGACACCTTTGGTGGTCTGATAAAGCCTAGAGACTCCGCCTCCCCCTTCTCAGAGTAATGGTTTTAAGTGCTAAAACAAAATACATAGGATTGCAAAAGAAATAATTACATTCAAATAGTTATCAAAAATCTATTTTTTTTAAGTTTGTAGTTCCCAGGTTCTTAATGTCATTTCAAAATAAGACTCTAGATCCCCTTCAGTGATGGCTCTTTTCCTGTATTCAGCGATTAATATTACGTTACTCATACCCTACCTCCTCCTAGGTCTTGGCTAGTTTTGCTTGTGGCTGACATGCTGAGGCAGAGATGCATAGCAATGTTTGTGATTAGAGTTGTAATTACCATGGGAAAACAGGGTTTTATCCCAGGGATCTAACATGGCACCGAGGTGCACTTTCAGGAAGGGCATAAGTCCTTTCCTTCACCTTTCCTTGGTGGGCTCTGCCACATGAGCTGCAATGCACAGCCACCAACCCCTAGACCATACAAGCATACCCTCAGTGGAACTGAGTTCTCTGATGCTCTCTTTGACTTCTGTCAGAATGTCTTCTTTATCACAGCCCTTCCGGTCCCTTTGAACAATGACTGGGAATTGATTCCCAGTAATGGTGCTGTGTATGACCGTGCTTGTCTGAAATGTACTTGGTCCTCTGATTCATTCATTGAATAATTTTCTGCCCCTTCCAACCTCGGGATGAACTAAGGGAGCTATACTCTTATGTGTGCACATATCTACTTGTGAGCACATCTAATTCTGAAGGCCATGAGGCTCTGACTGGCACAGGTTGTGATTTCAGTCCTCACAGCACTTAGAGCTTATTCACCAAGATACAGGCTGGAGAAATGATTTGTTCAAGGGACACAAGGTTGAGCCAGGAATAAAATTTGAATTCTTGATGACCCTGCACCCGACCTTGGAGTTTATATGCCTGAGGCTTGTTATTTGATGGGCAAAATATGCCATACCAATGTAGATTTAGAAATGTCATTTTCTTTTTTTCTTTTATTTTCTTTCATATTATAGTTTCTGGGATCAAACATCTTAAAAATACATACAAATTTTATTTTATAGAATTTTTCTGATTTTCAGGTCCCTTACCTATATTGAATATTAAGCCACACAAGTTTATTTTTTAATTTATTTTAAAGATCACATCATCAATCATGAAAAGTATTAGTTAAAATTTTAGAATAGTGTCAGAGAAGCTGGGCTAAGAGGCAAGCTTTGACTTTTAATGAATAATTAATTGCCCCTTTTAAAAAAGAGATGCTACTTTTATTTATGTGATACATATTATATATATTATATAAATATATTATAGAAAATATGTATTATATATAATATCTATATGAAGAATCATTCCAATAAATATCTTTAATTAATGTATGTTGTAATGATCTTTGCATAGTTCAATAGAACTTGACTTATTTTGTAGTGGAAGGATCTAACAATGTTCTAAATCAAGGTTTGGTGAAAATATAGCTGACTATAAGATATTTCAATAATAATGATACCTGACATTAGCTAATAATCACTGACATTGGGATAGCACTTCAAATTTTGCAAACCACCATACATATGTGATCTTATTTGCGTCTCACAACAACTCTGTGAAGTAAGTACTAATGGTACCGTACCACAGGTCACCCTCATTTTACAGATAAGGAAAATAAGGTTTAAAGAGGTTAAGGGACTATCATCACTCTATCAACAACCCTTTATTAGTGTTTATGATGTTCCAAGTCCTAAGGGACACAAAGAAAAAAAATGTGGTCCCTGCCTTCATCAAGCTTATATTCTAACAGAGAGACAAAATATACATAATTCAGAACCAAAAGAAAAATAAAAAGTAAATAGAAGGTAACCTTAGAGGGGACAAAATTAGCAGCAGGGAAGGAAGAGGAGGTAGGAAGGGAATCAGGAAAGGCCTCCTGGGAGAAGTAATACTTTAAGCTGTTTTAAAGGGAGCTAGAAATTGAGAGATGGTCATCTTCAATTTTAGAGAAAAGATTCAAATCCAGTGTTCCTAGATTCCTAGTCTATCTACCACCCTATCTACCAAGCCATCTGACCTCTCTTAAATTCCCAACATCCCGAATTGCAGAGCTTTACTCCCAGCCCAAAGATATTAATTTTATCACTGACAGTTTGATGATCATGTGACTTAATCTTTCAGTGATCCCATTTGATGTACTATTATAAGAGGGGAACAAAGAACTAATCAATTAATCCACAGGCTTGTAAGTGTCTACTATGTGCCGTCCACTATAGAATAATGTATAAGTGAGCCATCCTTTAAGCTTAAATTTAATCTGGAAAGTTAGAAGTATTTTATTATGTTTTTGGTCATCTTCCTGGGGAAAAAAAATTCATCTCTTCCCCTTCAAAATCTATCCCTTTCATATATTATGACAATATTTTAAATGGATAAGCTTATATTTCTAAAATATGCAGACTTTCCACCCCCTTAAATATTTATAGTTCCTAGAAACTCTTCAGGGATCTCCCATTTGTAACTTCATCCAGGTACAAATCTATGACTGGTACACCCAAAGGATGGTGTTATTTTCCAAAGCAAATAAAACAAGAGCCAAACATTTTGGATTTAGTTGCGATGGCTCTCAGACCAACAGTCGAGCTGTAAACATGTATCAAAAGACACGGCTTTGAAACTATCTCATAGAGGCACGCATCTTGGGAAGGCTTCTTTTTGTAATGTTTCCCAAAATGAAAGAAAACTTCCAGACAAGCACATGTGAAAAATCACAACTGGGAGTAAGGGACTTTATTTTTTTTTTAACTGATAGATCTTGTAATCAAAGTAGACCTCTCCTATAAAGGCTTTTATGTCTGCGCCTCTCCCTGCCCCCCTCAAAAAACCCCGTAAAATATAGAAGTAATAAGATTAGCAGATTAAAGATACAAGGAGCAGACAGTATATTATACTCTAGTTCCACAGTATACTATACTCTAGTTCCTAATACAGTTTAGTTCTTTATTAGTTCCCTTCCGGTGCTTAAAAAAATTAATCAGGTCAAATAGAAACTCAGTATTGAAAGTGGGGTACGGGATTTTTGAGAATGAGACCATTTTGTCATCGGTTGGAAATCTATCTTTGCTTCATTGAAGAAAAACCTGGAAACAAAAGGGAAGGTGTCCCAGGGCCAGTTCCTTGTGTACTAACAATCACCAGGCACTTTTTGAAAGTTGTGGGCACCAGCGATTTCAGGAACAACTTCACCGGGTGCTATGGACCCTGAACAGATTGCCTAACTGTTGCAACAACTAATGTGTACAAGTGTGTCACTAATTTAATTTTAATTTTACTGTATGAGTTTGTATAAGATCCTCCAGCTGTCATGTGCTCATCAGCTGTCACCAAACTATCACTAAGCCATGCTGGGCTAAGACAGGATTATAAATGATGAACTACCATGTGCTCTAAATCTTCTTATTTGCCTAGCCTGGAAGGTATGCCCTGTAAAATTTGATTGGCAGCTTGCACTATTCTGTCAATTGACTTTTGAAGACCCTTTCCATTGGTGCTTTGAGCAGATCTCAGTGGCTGTATTGACTGTCACCTGCTGATTCCAGCACGTGCCTGACCTCCCAACCCTCACTTCTTCTCTCTTTTCACACTTGTTTGGTTCCTATCTCCGAGGCTGCCGTGGAGGCTGGGTCACTCTGGTGGCACGTGCAGCATATAGGGCATATGGCTGACTAGTTACATGCAGAATAAGATAACTGAAGCCAAGCAGGCCGGGTGCTGTTATTACAGCAGATGGGGGAAGCGTGGCATTCAATATTTAGACAGATGCCACCTCCTTATTCCACCTGCCTGAAAGTTGGACATTGTACAGAAGGAACTGTCTGCCTAATAATTAAGGAAACAAAGAACACATTTATGAAAAGCATTAGAGCATCATATTTGCTAAGCAGGCAGGATATAATTGTTGACCATAACAATACATATAAACTGTTACTAGTCGCACAGGCTCATACACATGTACACTTCTAGCCAGAAGACAACTGTTACTTTCATCGGTTGCCGTCGCTTTCTTTGATTTTGATGGTTGGGGTGGCAAATAGATCAGGAAGGACCTTGCTGCTAGTGGAGAGGACCCAAAAGTTTTGAAGTTTTGCAAATGATAATTGATGTTTCTTCCATTAAAACCAATTACCTTACCTGGTTTGCATTCCCTTGAATTTTATTTTCTCAGCCGTCAGCTTAGAGGGAAGTAGGAGGAGAAGATATCTGTGTAACTGCAACTATTTCGATGTGATTTGCTTCCATGTGGGTATTCATGACAGGATGGTGCTGAACAATAGAGATGAACAGATTTAGTATGAGATGAAAAAATTACTGACTAAATTCTGTGAGGATGTAGGTTTTTTTTCTTATTGGTCTTCTTTTGCATGTTTAAATCTTTCGAGTTGTTTTTCTTCCTTACATATAGATTAATTTTCTGGATTTTGTATATTTCTGTGTGTGTGTGTGTGTGCGTGTGTGTGTGTGTGTGTGTGTCTATGCATCCTTTAAATATCATATGAATTGACAAGAAGGAATAAGTGTGTATACCTGAGAATGGCTTATCAGTCTCTCATCTAAGCAGTAAAAAGTTGACTAATAGACAATATCGTACAATGGAAAAGGTTTGAGCTTTGGAGTCAGAGGACCAGAGTTCTAATTCAAGTATAACCAAGTATTACCTTGTGACTTTGGGCAAGTTGCTTAACTTCTCTGGGACTTGGTTTCCATGTCTGTAAAATGAGGGAGTTGTATGAGAAAACTTCTAAGCTTCCTTCTAGCTCTAAACCAATGAATCTATGTCTGAAAAAATATATAAATAATTGCTTTTGACTTACTCTATTGATTTATTGTAGGTACATGAATGCAATGGAGAGCTCCTTATGTAGGAGAAGCCTGCTTCCTCCATCCCCACCCCCATCCCATAACTGTTTAATGCATGGAATTCCCCAAAGCAGAGCAATCAAGCCTTGAACTTGTTCAAGAGGATAAAGGGCTGTCAAAAGGTGCATTCCTCTGTGGGAAGATGCATATCCACTTTAAAAGATTCCCAGTTATCTTTTACAGGGAGTTTTGTTGGTCTTAAAAATCCCAACTGATTATTTTTAGGGGGACTACCAATTAAAAACTCTAATTTTATGAATGACAGACATGTTATAAGTTGAAGGACTTTATCATTTTCATCCAAGTTTTTTTTTTAAAAGAAAATTTCCTCTATTTTTGGTTCATTTTCTTGTAGTGATAACTTTATATGTAAAGCTCATCTAACAAAAGACATGTGGATGGAGAGGGGAGGTCACTCCTAATTCAGCAACCTAGGTCTGGTGAGGTTAATTACAGATTTTAACACTGCTGTTTTTCAGCCTCTTGCCCTCAAGGAGCCTCTAGCTTCCAAATGACCTGGCTTCAACAATGAGACTCTCTTTAGCCCAATAACTAATTGATAAAAATGTGAGTATTTAGAATGAGTCTAATTAAATCACTGAGTCTTACAATTACTGGTTCATTTGGAAGCTATTGGGAGATGGGTAAGCTCAGCTGGTATTGTAAAGGAATAAAAGATAAAAATAAAAGGGCGTTTAACCAAGATCATTTTGAAAGCTGTTCGTTTGAAGACAAAGTACACATTTTCCTGAAATGCCCACATTTGCTACTTCAAATGCATTCCTTTCTTGGGGAGCACAATATCAGGAAAAGAAAATACTTTCAAACACATTTTTTTCCATCTTCTTTAGAGTGGAGAGAGTATGCACCATTCTGCCTAATAACTGAGTAAGTAGTTTAAGTATTTTTCTGTTAAAGAATTAAGATAAATTCCTTTAGAAGAGCAAAAATGCTGAGGTTGATCAGGTGATAGCCTGAGAGCCTACGCATGCCCTGCTCTGATTCATTACATAAATGTCAATGGTGATGGAGTATCATTTCTATCATGACAGGGACTATTGTAAGAGATCACCCATCAGGCATGTATTAAGAACCTAGTAAATCAATCAAAGGGGTTGGATCTCTGAATAGTGAATGATGGTAATTCCCAGGCCAATAAATGCAGGAGACTAGGAAGAGGACACAATGCCAGCTTCCCAATGCATCCTTTTGGTCTACTTATTAATAAAAGGACCAAGGAGCTTAATAAAGGGAAAAATACAGTTTCTTTTAGGGCAGCTATGTGGCTCAGTGGATAGAGTGCTAAGTGCAGAGTCAGGAGGACCTGAGTTCAAACCCAGTCTCAGACACTTACTAGCTTGTAACCCTTAACCCTGTTTGCCTCAGTTTCCTTGTCTATAAAATGAGCTGGAGAAAGAAATGGCAAACCACTCCAATATCTTTGCCAAGAAAACCCCAAATGGGGTCAGGGATAGTCTGAAATGGCTGAACAACAGTAACAAGAAGTTTATTTAGATTATTATCTCATTGACTCTAAAAGACTACTGGATGGTGATTTAACCTGATCAACTGATCCAACCGTCAAGGCCAATTTCAACCTCTTTATTAAAGCTAGGGAAGGCATGAGAACAGAGAGAAATTTGTACAAGTGTTCCCCATTTCCTATAGTTTCTCTGGAGTTCAACTGTAAAGAAGATAATGCTCTAAGGTCCCTTTTAGCTCCAAGTCTAGAATCTTCCGGAGCTCAAGAGCAATGGTCTTGGAGTCCAGTTGAGAAGCAGTACAGAAATCAGGGTTTAGAGACTTTGCTGGGACTTTTAAAAAAACTATTACCACTGAAAATACCCTCATAATTGATTAACAGCTGACAATTCATCATCCTTGAAGGGTTTGTGACAAAAACACAAATGGTTCTACCAAGGCATACATCAACTTCATCAAGAAAATCCAAAATATGAAACCATAAAACTGTCGGACCCGATGCATTTAGTAATAAGTTGGGAGGAATTACTGCTAAGTAATTAGACTGTATGCTGTATGTTAATATAGCCTCTGGGTTAGAATGTGAAAATTGAATTCAATTTCTTTCATCATTTGTTTCCATTCTCAGAAAAGATGTATTTTCTGTCTGTTTATCCTGTCATTGGGCTCACGCTAATCAGTGAGTATATAGCAACTTTGGTAGTCCATTTGGTTAGAGCTATACTCAGGCCTATGGAGGTTTAATGACTTGCTAATTATCTGGTGTCCAAGGTAACATAATATCATACATATAAATGCTATAATATTAATCCATCTAAAGAAATGTAATGTGGCTTAGTCATGGATATGAGATGTCTGGAGGATGCTGTCTACAAAAGCACAAGTATCAGATCTTTCATCTAATTCACTAAGTAAAAGTGTGATATGGATTATCACCTGGACAAAATGAAAAAAGGGAGAAATAAAAGAAAAAATAAAGTCATAGAGAAAGGGCAAAATAGCTGAGACTGGTGTTGGCAGATGTTTTTGTTAACTGAATAGATATTTCTAAGTGAGTAGCATGTGGCAGACTGGATTTGGAACAAAAGGCTTGGATTCAAATTCTGGCCCTATAATTTATAAACTATTTATGTAGTCTTTGGCAAACCATTTTACCTTTCTAGGTCTTCTTTGTTTCAATTGCTATAAAATGAGAGAATTAGACTAAATGATATCTACTGTAATAAAAAATGTTTCCTCCCTTTCTCCTTCCCTCCCTCCCTCCTTTTTTCCCTCTCTGTATTCCTTCTTCCCTCTCTCCCTCCATCTCTCCCTCCCTCCTTCCCTCCCTCCTTTCCTTCCTTCCTTCCTTCCTTCCTTCCTTCCTTCCTTCCTTCCTTCCTTCCTTCCTTCCTTCCCTCCCTCCTTTCCTTCCTTCCTTCCTTCCTTCCTTCCTTCCTTCCTTCCTTCCTTCCTTCCTCTCCCTCCTCCCTTTCAGCTCAGGTACCTGAGATACACTTCATTTCCTTGTCCTTGATTTTTAAATTCCCTACAATCTGGCTTCAAACTTTGTGGTTCAACTGAAACTACTCTTTGCAAAGTTACTAATGGGTTTTAACTTACAAATATGATGGCCTGTTCTCAATTTTAATTGTTCTTGACCATTCTATGCTTTTGACACTGTTGATCTGATTACTAAATGCTCTGTCCTCTAGGTTTTTACCAGACTATTTCTACTATTTCTACTCCTACCTGTCTGGCCATTGTTTCTCAGTCTCCTTTGCTCACTAACTGTGGGTGTTCTAGAGCTAACTTGAACTGGTTTTCAATCCTCTATGATTAAATTTTTAGTGTGAGCATTTGCACCTCAGAAATAGGCAAACACTACAAATGTGGGCTTGATTTATTGTTTTGTTGATTTTCTAGACTTAAAAAAGTGGTAGGGGAAGTTGCTGGTAATGCAGATTAAACTTAAAAATGTGTCCTGCTTACAGTGTTGTTTGTTTTTGGTTTTTTTTTCCAGAGAGTAGGTGGCTAAGCATTTACAATCACACCTTTGCCATATCCACAGCCCAGGGAAACAGGTCAGGAAAGTTCAAGCCATAGCAGGGGACAATACCAGATCAAAGACTAGGCATAGGTGCTAGACGATTTTATCAGAGTTCTGAGATCAGTTTTATCTCAGCCAACACTTGTATTTGGCCACCAAGAAAGGAGGCAGAAGCCAGATTTTGCAGCAAAGAATTGAACTTCATCCTAGCCATCCCATAAAGAGGTAAAAACCTAAACAACCAACAGATAGGAAAAGATCACACTCCATCCGAGAGCTAGGGAAATGGTGTAGACCTACCATAGTAGAAGTTCCAATCCATAAGCAGGGGCTGCAAACATGAGCAAATAGAATAAACAAATAAAAACACTGAACATGATGACTAAAAACTATGCATAAAGAGAAGTCCAAGATATTAACCCAGAATAAGAAGAATAATTCCACAACATGTATGGATAGAGCTTCAGAGAAAAAAATGGCTTGCCCACAAGGACTCCAAGAGTGATTAGAAGAAATAAAGCAAGAAATAAAATTGAAATTAGAATAGAAATTACACCTTTTGAGTGAAAAAATGAAAGTGAAAAAGTGAAGGAGAAAAAAAAACAGAAGTTGGAAAATCTAGCCCAAGTAGCAGATTCCCTGAAAAATAGAATCAGACAAAAGAACTAAATGATGTTATAAGACTACAAGAAATATTAGAATAAAGACAAAAGACTGAAAAAAAATAAAAGAACATATAAAGTATCTTCTGTCAAAAAACATCTGACCTGGAAAACGGGTCAAGAGGAGATAATTCAGATTCCCTGAAAACCATGACCAAACAAAAAACTTGGCTGTCATACATCAATAGATCATAAACGAAAACTGTACAGATCTATGAGAAGCAAAGGCCAAAGTGAGAGTAGAAGTAATATACTACTCACCTTCTCAAATAAATTCCATTTGGGAAACATGCAGGAGTTTCATAGCCAAAATCAGGAGATTCTTGGTCAAGGAAAATATGTTGCAAGTAGTAAGAAAGAGTTTAAGAACCAAGGAACCAAAGTTAGGACCATGCAAGTGTATGCTGAAACTATCATAAAGAAAAGAAAATCTCGGAATATGTTATGTCAAAAAGCAAACTATACAGGTTTATATCCAAGAATAGCTTATTTTACAAAACTGAGTCTAATATTAAAGGGAGGATAAATGAAAGTTTAATGAAATGGAGGACTTTGAAGGGTTCCTGATATAAAGACCAGAGATTGTTGAATCCTTGAAATACAAACACAGGAAAAAGAGAAATCTAGAAAGGTAACTACATTTCAGCAATTGAAAGGAGATTAATTATGATCTCTACTCTCCCATTTATTTTCAAGTTTTCCCTGTCTACTGGCTCATTTCCTGCTGTCCACAAACATGTCCATGTTTCTCCTATCCCAGAAAAAAAAAACCAACTTCATTTGATCCTTCCATCCCTACTAACATTAATTCTATATCTCTTTTGCCCTTTGTAGCTAATCCCCTTCAAAAGGACATCTGCAATGGACACTTCCACTTTCTTTCCACTCTCTTTGGAGTGCCTTACAATCAGGCTTCTGATGTTATCATTCCATCAAAACTGCTCTCTCCAGAGTTACTAATAATCTCTTAGTTGCTGAATACAAGGGGTGTTCCTCTTTTTTTTTTCTTCTTCTCGACCTCTCTATAGCTTTTGACACTGTAGATCACTCTCTTCCCTTTGATACTCTCTTCTCTTCAGGTTGTCAGTCCTATTCACTGAATGGGTGTTACCTCACTCAAAGTGAGAACCTGAAAAGGCCTTAGCTCGAAAGGGCCAGGTTCTCCCATTGCATCCTGGGCCCTCTCCAGTCTCCTGATGAATATCTGGTCACTGGATCTAGATGGCTCTGGAGGAGAAAGTGAGGCTGGTGACCTTGCCCAGCCCTCCTTCCCTCAAATCAAAGTCAACTGAAAATCATGTCAGCATTTTCCTGATGTCATGGTCTTCTTCAAAAACAAAGGACAAACACAACAACCTGTTCTCCTTTGCTGGATCCTCTTGCAGATCATGCCCTCTAAGCTATAGGTGTCCCTCAGGATTCTGTCCTGGCCCCTCTTCTCTTCTCTCTCCATTCTGCTTCACTTGGTGATCTTATCAGTTTCCATGGATTTAATTACATCTCTGTGTTGGTAATTTTCAAATCTACCTATCCTGCCCCAAACTCTTTGCTGACCTCCAATCTTGCATCTCCAAATGCCTTTCAGACATTTCAAACTGGATGTCCAATAGACATCTGAAACTCAATATGTCCAAAACTGAACTCATTATCTCTCTGTCTTTTACTACCTTCCTTGTTGGTTGTTTTCTTTTGTTCTCAAAGAGGACCAAAATGACATCACTATGTTAGAGTCAAGTTATGGTGTGTCTGACTGTGGCTGATCAGACCAATACAAGCTCAGAATGCTCTACCACACATTGGGCACAAATAGTCCATGTGAACACTTAGGGAGGATTCTCTAAATTTGCACATCTTGTGTTTTGGGGTTTTGGGGGGTTTTTTGAGCCACCTCAATTCTGCTTTCCTCATAGAGCACAGCACCTTCTTGGATGAGGGCATGCCATGCTGGGTGGTCCTGTGCCAGTGTCTCCCATATCTCACAATCAAATCCAAAGTTCTTAAGAGAGACCTTGAGCGTGTCCCTGTATTGATTCTTCTGACCACCATGTGATCACTTGCCCTGTGTGAGTTCTCCATAAAATTGTCTACTGTAGAAGGTAATACCATTCTTCTTGTCCCTCAAGATCTGAACCTAGATGTCATCCTCAGTTCCTCACTATCTCTAATCCCCCATATCCAATCATTTGCCAAGGCCTGTTGATTTCACCTTTGTGACATCTCTCAAATGTGACCCCTTCTCTCCTCTGGTACTGCCACCATTCTAGTACAGGCCCTCATTACCTCATGCCTGAACTATTGTAATAGCCTGCAGGTTGGTCTGCTTGCCTCAAATTTCTCCCCACTACAATAGATCCTCCATTCAGCCACTAAAGTGATTTTTCAAAAGCACAGGTCCAACCATGTCACCCACCTACTCAATAAATTTCAGTGGCTCCCTATTGCCTCCAGGATCAAATACAAGATGTGCTGTTGGGCATTCAAAGCCCATCATAACCTAGCCCTCATCTATCTTTCCAGTGTTCTCATACCTTACTCCCTAACACATATTCTTCAATGAAATGACATCTAAGGGATTTCTTCTAGGCATTCCACAAGCAAGACATCTCTCAGCTCTAGGCCTGTTTTCTTTCTCCCATACCTGGAAAATGATCCTTCCTCTACTCCACCTACTTACCTTTATAGCTTCCTTTAAATACTAACGAAAATTCCTTTTGTTACTAGATGCCTTCCCCAATCCCTCTTAATTCTAGTGCCTTCCCTTTAATTACTTCCTTTTTATCCTACACACACACACACACACACACACACACACACACACATATAGGCAAGCATGTGGCACAGTAGGCCTGGAGTTAGGAAGACTCATCTTCCTGAGTTCAAATCTGGTTTCAGACACTGTCTAGCTGTGTGACCCTGGGCAAGTCACTTAACTCCATTTGCCTCCCAGATGGAGAAGGAAATGGCAAACCACTACTGTACCTTTTTCAAGACCCAAATAGGGTCACAAAGAGTCAGACATGACCAAAAAAATGACTGAACAACAACTTTATCTTATGTATAAGATTTATATATATTTGTGTATGTGCATGTATGTATATTTGTATATATTTATCTCCTTATTGTCTTTCCCATTGGACTCTAAACTTCTTGACTGGCAGGGATTATCTTTTGTCTCTTTTTGTATCCCTTGTACTTAGCAAAGTGCTTGGTACATAGTAAATACTTAATAAATATTTACTGATTGATTGATTGACAAATGGGGGATAAGAGACAAGTATTTCTTCAGACTCTCACTGTCTCTATCACAAAGGGAACTAATAAAAGACAGAAATAGGACTTGGGTGTAGTTTTGTTCTATTGCTTTTATTTTTGTTTTGTTTTAAAAAAAGAAAAGAAAGGAGGAAAAGGGATAGCTAGGGATGAAATGAGAAAGAAGAGAGAAATCTGGTATTTCTCATAATTGGGGATGTGTGAGGAAAAAAATGAACACATTGGGGGGGCAGGTTATAGGAAGTGAACATCTTATGACTTTCAATTCTATCTGAACCATTCTAATACAAACACAGAATTTGGTGAAGGACAGAGAGAGGGGAGACTGGTGTTTAAGAAGGAAAGTAGAGTCATAGAGGGAATAGTCAAAAGCAAAATATTACAACTTGAGATAGTAGGTCATAAAGGGAGGATCAAAGGAGAAAAAGAAGGTATAATAAATTATCAGGTCGAGGAAAGCTAAAGAGAGGAGAGGCAGAAGAGTAGGAACAGTCAATTTCAACTGTAGATTACTAATATTAATCACATTGCTTTTCTTTTGGGACCTTTTTCTTCATTGTCAAGAGAGGGGATAGGTGGCAAAAAGAGGTTAGAAAGAGGATACGATGGAGGGAAAAACAAATTTGTCAATAATCGTGAACATGAATAGGATAATTTCACCCATAAAACAGAGAAGGGTGGTAGAATGAATGAGAAAACAGGATCCTGCAATACACAATTTACAAGATACTTTCTTGAAACATATTAATATGTAATTAAAATGAGTTACTATAGAAGAATGTATCATGTTTCAGATAAATTAAAAAATGCAAGAGTGGCAAGCATGATCTCAGACAAGGCAATAGTAAAAATAGACATTGTTAAAAGAAACAAGAAGAAAAACTACATTATATTCCAAGGCAGCTTAGATAATGAAATTATGTCAATAATTAATATATATAGAACCCAATGGTATAAATCTAACTACTTAAGAATTAACTGATTTATAGGGAGAAATTGACAGCAAGACTATCATAAATGAGGAATTCAATGTCCCTCTTTCAGATCTGGATAAATTAAAAAAAATTTTTTAAAAATAAGCTAAGAATGGTTTGGTATTATAGAACTCTAGGAATTCCTGAATAAGAATCAAGAGAAATGTACATATTTTTAAAGTATTCAAGACACCTTTACGAAAATTTACCATGGCTTGGGCATAAAAATCTCATAAACAGATGCAAAAAACCATAAACGAGTAGAAGAATAGATACAGAGGAAACTGGGAAGACACATGTAAAGTGGGCAGAGTTAGAACAATTTATCCAATCACTACAATATTATGAAGGGAAATGACTTTGAAAACCTTAGGAATTCTAAGCTTATAAGAGCCAACTATGACTCCAGGAGACTGATGGTGAATTATGTTTTCCACCATGTTAAATTTAATATATACTTAAAAAACAAGCTGTGAACTGCAGATTCATGATTTTCGTACAATCCTCTTTCTCTGATTTTCTCTATATATAAAATGTTTATTTTTGTTGATATTTGTCAAGTTTATGATTTTAAAAATGAAATTTTTTTTAAATCCCAGATGGAATAAGTTTTTTTGTGAGAGGCACAAACTATGCCAGGTAAGTAGTGGGCATAGAAGAAAACAAAAGGACAGAATAAAAAAGATTGCCATTCCCATTTGAGTCTTTTCAGCCATACCCATGCACAATGGGAAAGAGAGCCCTGCACTGAGGGGGGTCAGTAATGCCCTCTCTGGAAACCAAAGACAATGACATATTTTGTCTGGAGGGCTGAGCACATGGGAACCAGGGGGCTTAGATTTTTATAGTTATCTTCTGGTCTTAGTATTGAGTTGCTGTGTGACTCGTAAAACAATCAACTTCACTTTTTCTTTGAAGAATGAACCAGATGACACTTATAAAGTCCATGCCTGGTTTGCCTCATTGGTTTGAGGATAATATCAATGGGGCCAATGTCACCAATTTGATGATCACTTTGGCCAATTAATTTTGCTCCATTCCGTAAACCCGGACTACAAGTCTAACCCCGGCTTCACCTTATCCTATTTAGCTGCACGCTGTTTGTCACAAGAGGGGTCCTGTGAGAAAATGAGGAGAGCGCAGTTCCACTTATCTCCACTTCTAGAAAAGCAACTCAAGGTATGTGGAGGTTTAATCATATCATTTTTTTATTTGGGGGACAGCATCTCATCCTTATCATCACCATCATACAGAGTAGGCTGGAGACAAAATGGTGAAGTGAACTGTCACACACACACACACACACACACACACACACACACACACGGTCTTCCCCTTCTTTAGCTTATCCCCTCTCCACTTCAGGGGCTCTTATGCTATTCTTTTGTCCTGGAAAAAGATATGAATTCCGTCATATATACCTTTGTCTGGTGAGGATGAATGTTACCTCTCTGAGGATATTAGCGGTTAAAGACTTAACCCTTGAATTATGGAAGGAAAGGCTTTGCTCTTTGTTAAAGAAATGTAAACCAGCAGCAGCAGAGTAAGGTTCAGGAGGGTCTTCACAATGCCACAGCAATCATGTTATAGGTGTAGCTTTTCAGTCTGCAAATAAGGCTAGCCTTGTCATCACTACTTGTAAAGTTCTGTGCTCTCTTGTTATCGCAACAGCAGCAGCAGCATTTACATAGCGCTTTAACCCTTGCAAAGCACTTTACAAATACCATCTCATTTGATCCTCACAACAACCTGGGGAGGTAGGTGCTGTTATTATTCCTGCTTTACAGATGAGGAAACTGAGGCAGACAGGGGTGGAGCAACTTGCCCAGAGTCACTTAGTGTCAGAGACTGATTTGAACTCAGGTCTTTTTGACTCCAAGCTCGACTCTCGAATGTATCACTTAAGCTAAGCTGGGCTCTGAAAATTAAAGTTGTTCCTAAGTGGAATGAGCTGCCTCGAGATGCGATAATGTTCCATCACTGGAGGTCTTCAAGCGGAGGCTGGATGAGTCTCTATTGCTGAATTTATAGAAGGGATTCTTGGTTGGATTTGAGGTGGATTAGATACCTTGAGATGTCTCTTCCAACTTTGAGATTCTGTTAAGTTCTTGTTTGAAAGGTACAATGCCTTTAATACTGAAGTACTCCTCTCATGTTTCATCATAGCCTGGAGGTGACTCTGTGTTCTAAAGGCTGTACTATTATAGGTCTTAATAAGCTGAAGAAGCCCTGAGTATTGTCCTATTGATGGGCTTTCTATCTATTATCTGAGGTCAAGCCTACTTGAGTCTAGAGAGGCCTATCACCCACCAGATATTGATTTTTTTAAATCATAATTCATGAAGGATGTATGGCATGGAGAGACTGTAATCTATATCACTGGAGGTGAAAGCCTGCATGGATGAAATTGTGGCTGTTTTGAAATGTTGAAGAAACTCAAGGACTAAGAATTTATGCTTAGGATAATAAAGGCATATTTCCTTAATTAAATTTAGGACCCAGTCTTCCCCACTCAAATGCCATGGATTTGAGATCAATGAGGACCTTACTTCGACCTTAATTGATCTCTGTGTGCAAACAACTTATTCCCCTGGCAGAAGGGTTTTCAAGCTTTTTGAAGCCATGGAAACTTTTATTTAGAAACAAATTAATTTACTTGTAAAATTCATTTTAAAATGCTTAGTGGTTGCCTTGGTTGCTAGCAGGTGAAGTGACTCAAATGTGTCAAAAGAGAGCCAAATTCATAGTTTCCCGAAGAGACAGAAAGAGGTACTTTGGGTGGGGATAGAAACATGGGCCAGAGGAGAGCATTAATTATCAATAAGCCTCTAAGATTGAACCTACATCTGTTTAAACCCCTAGAGTTGCTTCCTGTGGTTCTGTGTCATCAATTATGTGAACAAAATGGAGAAGTTTCACCTTACACAAGTCTTTGACTCTTTTGGTGTTTTTGATATTATAAGGGTACAAGGAACAACATGTTCTCTTGTACTTGCGATTTTGGTGACCATGTGGCAGCTAAGGTTAAGCTACATATCTGTTCATTTCTTGAGGTGGTTCAAGTTTTCTCAATATAGTCATCCTACCCCAACGCTAATACATGAGTATTTTGAGAAATGCCTTTAGGATGCAGGTTTTGACAGGGAGAATCTAAAGTTAGAAGTTGAAAATGAGGGAGCAAGTAAGAGGGAATTTGAATTTTTGGCAAAACAAAGGTTATTTATCCTGTTGAGAACACTGATGTCTAAGGTTGAAAAATTCATGTAAATGTATGACTTTTCCTAGAGGATGAAATTTAGCAAACTTTGTCCTGGATAAATTCATAGTTGTAGAGTAAAAGAGAGAGGGAGGGGTAGGAGGGAAAGATAAACATAGACAGACACTACCTCTTATACAACTCTACTGCATCAAATCAGGTATGCTAAAATTGGTGAATTCATTTTAACATCTGATTTAAATTTTGGGATTTGAATTCTATTCCCCAGAGAAGCAAATCCAGGGCATTAACTCTCAACCCTTGCCAGTTCCCTACTCGATAACTAGAATATTAACAAGGAATTCAGCTTTGGTGGTCAGGGTTTCTCATCAAACTTTCTAGGAGAAGCTAGAGGCCTCAAATCCTTCTCAAAGGCAACAAGAGAGAACACAATCCTGGAGAAACAAAAAACAAAAGCCAGCAATTGGATTAGAATCTGAAAGTTTAACAAATATACCAGATTGGAATAAATCCCCATCAATAAAGAAAGACATCCTCTATCTCACCAAAGTTGAGAAACAATCTGAGACAAGAAAGGAATGCATCAGGCAATGAGGGGAGTAGCTGAAGATAATGATCAGCTCCAGTCCCCAGTAATTATTTGTGGGCCAAGGAGCACCATATGCACTGTACATTGATTTTGATAGTAAAGGGATTACAAATAATCTCGTGCATTTTGTATATTATTCAAATCCAACAGATGGAAAATTGGCAGGCCCTGTCAAATACAAAATTCAACATTAACTCAAGTGGGTTGATAAAATTATCATAAGCCATTTTTGAATATCCTTCAACCACGAAGCTTAATGATGAAATCACAGGCCACTCAATCCATCCTCCTTTTAAATGGTCAGTACAATATGTATTAAGCCTGAGGCTTCTCATGTGTTAAAAATTTGGAGAAGACGAATTCAATTTGCTCAGAACAAGAGGTGTATAACTTTGGAGATTCAAAAGCAGTAGTGGGAAGTCAGGTCCAGGAGGAAATTTAGCCACGGACTGTGTCATTATCAATTAATCATTCAATGAGCATTTATTACATGTCGAACGCTATTCTAGGTTCTGGGAGACACAAAGATACGGATGAAATGCTCCCTGTCTTCAAGGAGTTTACATTTTACAATATATATAAAATTACACACAGTAATCCCGAGGTAATTTGAGGTGTGGGACACACTAATACCAACGGGGGTTCTGAAAAGGCTTCATATAGAAGGTGGTGAGTTTTGAAGGAAGCTCGGAATTCTAAGAGGAGAGGTGTTCATTCCAGGTATGGGAGATAGCCTATGCAAAGACTGGAAAGACAAGGCCATAGGTGAGCAATGGCAAAGAGGCAAGTTTACTAGATCATAGAGTTGTAAAAGGGGGTCGTGTATAATAAATGTGGCAAGGTAGGCTGAAACCAGGCTTGAGGAGCTTTAAAAGGCAAATAGAGGACTTCTTTTTTAACCTAATGAACAGTAGTGGTTCTCAACTATGGTCCCAGAAGGGCTTTCTAATTATTGACAGGCTAGTTAGGACCTGTGATAAGACCAATATCTACCAGTATTTTCCCCTCAATGCCCCATATCTGGGTTAGGAAAAGGTGATGAAATCAGGACTCGGTTGACCTACAAGTGGGGGGAAAGGTCCAAGCTGTTTGGGGTTTGAATAGTGTCTCTTCTGTACTTCCAAAAGCTTGAACTCCCACCAGTTATATTTCCCCAATTTGTTAGGGGCCTGTGACTAGCTTCCTAGTTCTATTCAACCACAATGTCAATTAGCTTTTATAAAGGGATATTTACTTCAAAGATGTAACAAGAACAAATATGTAAACATTCCCTCCATCTGCAACCCCTTAATGGCGTATTTTCTCCTACGTTAAGGTAGCTAGATGGTGCTGGGCCTAGAGACAGGAATACTCATCTTCCTGAGTTCAAATCTGGCCTCAGACACTTACTAGCTGTGTGACCCTGAGCAAATCACTTAACCCTGTTTGCCTCAGTTTCCTCATCTGTGAAATCAGCTGGAGAAGCAAACAGGAACCCACTCCAGTCTTTGCCAAGAAAACACCAAATAGAGTCATAAAGAGTTGGACAACTCCTATATGACCTTGGTCTTGGGGGTTGAGGGGAGGGAGGTAGGCTCAGTTTAGCTCAGTTTCTACATAGTATTTGTCCCATTGAGTTCATTTTTGGATGCAGCATGACTGTTGGGTGGGTCTGTCCACCAGTTTGGGGTCACTGAGGTCACTTACAAAGATCTTTATCCTTGGGGCATCAAAGCTGCACAGGCTCCAAAACCTGGCCTGGATCGACTCCTAGATTCTTTGACCTTTCTCTCTGAACCTCTAGAACTGCCTTCACCTAGAACAAACAAGAAAAAATGAATAGGCCAAAGACTGAGACTCAGGGAGCCATAGAGCCTAAGAAGGGAAGAAGGCCCTAAGGCTTTTCCCTTTACCACACATTCTCTCACCAGAGCTATGAGTGAAAGAGTCATGAAGATCCTTCAAGGGCAACTGAGGCAAATGGAGAGCAGCTGATGCTTGTGGGCCTTTTTGAAGATGCCAACAGTTCCAGCTGTACAGCCAACTGAAAAAGGTGCTTTCTAGTGATGTGGTTAGCCAACCAGAACCAGTCACTGAATGCCTACAATTCTTCACAGGATCTCCAAGATATTTCCCCTCCACGTCATCATGATTCTCCTGGAAGCAAGCTCCCTAGCACCCTCCATGTGGAGATCTTTCATCAGCCAACAAAGCTGATGGGGTCTACTCAGGCACCAGGTCCTCATTACATCAGCTATTGTTGCTGTGGTTGTTAATCAACTTCATTTAGAGACTCACTATTATTACTAAGACAACTAAAGGATGGCCGTTTTTCCCCAGGTGAATTATTTTTCACTATAATTATGAAAAGACATTTTCACCTCCTCCATAACCATTAAAAAGCAAAGCAACTGCCAATAAGCCTAGCCCTCGGTCTCCCAATCCCAGGGAGAAGGAAACCCACTAGTTAAGGGGGACCTGACCCACTTCTCTAGGATATATAAAACCTTCTGAGTTGACAAAACCCCAAGGCCACAGTGACTGTAAAGAAGATGGAATAAAGAAGATTAATTGAAGCTATATCTAAAAGTAATCTATACTTATTGGGGGAGTCTTCCTGAAGGGGGGAGTTTTATTCAGTTCATGCCTTCTAATTGTAGGTGTTCTGCAGGGCTTTGTCTTGGGCCCTCTTCTTTTCTGCTTCTATATTATTTTCCTTGGTGATCATCTCATCGTCTTTCATGGGCTGTTGTACTCTATGCTGAAGACTCTCAAAACTACTTATCCAGTCTTAACCTCTCCTAATCTCCAGTGTAACATCTCCAACTGCCTATTGGACATCTCCAGCTAGATGTCCTATAGACAACTTAAATTCACCGTGTCCAAAACTGGACTCATTAACTCCACCCCTTTTTTTTCTGAAATTCCTTGTCTGTCCTCTCAGTCACCCAGGCTTATAACCTATATGTTATTCTTGACTCCTCCTTCTCTTTCACTCCCCATATCCAATCAGTTGCAAGACCTGTTGACTTTACCTTCGTATTTCCCACACATGCTCTCTTCTCTCTTCTGACATTGCCACTACCCTGGTGTACACTATCATCTCATACCTAGACTATTACAGTAACCTGTTAGTTATCAGTTCATTTTCCATTCAGTTGTCAAAGTGATCTTCCTAAAGTGCAAGTCTGACCATGTCACCCCCTTACTTAACCTCCAGGATACAATATAAATAAAATCTGATCTTTGGCATTATAGAGTTCAGTGCTACCAGCTTCCTGAAATAGGTACGAAAAACTGCAAAAGCCAGTGAATGTAATGACAATGGTTCTGTTCTTGGAACTTTTTTTATGGTCAAATGGGTGTCCTAATTAGAAGCAATGGTGTGTGTGTCCATAAGGAATACATTCTGTCAGGGCTTTGATGCAGGCTGCCAGGGTAGTAAAATATACCATCATTGCAATGTAATAACCTAAGTATCAACCGAAACAAGCACAAACTTCTCACCCTAAAGAGGAGGAAGAAGGTCAACATAATCAGTTCGCTATTTAGTGGTGGGTTGAAAACCACATGACATCATGCCATACTGATCTTTCAAAGGTGTATGTATACCTGATTGGCCCAAGGAACATCACTGAGCAGAAATAGCTGCATCATCCTTAGTTAAAGATGCCACGTGGTCCCACAGATGTGCGTCCCACGACACTGTCCTGTATGCTGGTGCCCATTCTGTCCCTAACCTAGGACTTTGTGTGTATTTATGGGAGGATGTGCCCCAAGTTTAGGGGGAGATGCTTTGTAACAACTATTTTTGTCATGTTTGCATCTACTAGCTGATTGTGAATGAGAAGCACAACAGTGAGAGCCTGTGAGCTGCGGTGTTAGGAAGATAACCAATCACAGGTTCGCTCCTAGAACCTGAAGTAGCAGCTGCTCCTCTAGCGATACTCATGTGAGGATAAGATGTGAGAGGACAAGTAAGTTCAGGAGGGCTAAAAATACTAACCTGGCAGCCAAGGTCCAGTAGCCCCTTGTGTACAAAATATTGTGGTCCCTTCCATTTCAGGCCATTGGGACTTGGGTACATAGCTTCAGCTACCTTCACAGTCCTATATCTAGAATGAACTAGGCCTTGAGAAAACCCCAGCCTTGGCAAGGGGCACTTATCCCTGAAATTCTTTAAGTCCTAATGCAGAAACTTGAGTGGCTCAGTACTACCAAGTGGGGTGGGGCCTTTAAGGGGATTCCTTAAACTTGGCCAAGGCAAAAGGGCATTTACTGAACCCAGTCATGTATGTCATGGAAGTTTTACTGGTACCCTCACATGTTAGTAATATAATACTTTTTTACGAAGCACATTTTTCAGCTACCACACCAAACCCTATGGGAGAGTGTATTATCACCCTTTACTCACCTAGCAGGGTATGGTCAATATATTTCTCGCAAACCCCTGAATTTGCCCCAATAGCCCTGTTTTCTCATATGGACACTACTCTCCTTATCTACCAGTCAAATTTTACCTGTTGGTCTACCCACATTGGTATGGAGGTCTCTAGTTAAAATCTGATGCCACTGATGCCACACATAGCAGATCAGGGAGGATGAGGGGGGGATCTATGCATAGGCATAGATCCAATCTACCAAATGAGAGAGAGACAGAGAGAGAACATTTGTTAAGTGATTTCTAGATTTCAGACACCATGCTAAGTGTTAGAGATATTAACACAAACAAGTAAGACATCCCTATCTTCAAGGAGTCTATATTCTAATGGAGTAAGATAGCTAATGTGGTAAGGTAGCCAGGTGGTGCAGTGGATAGAACCCTGGGCCTGGAGTCAGGAAGACCTGAGTTCAAATCTGGTCTCAGATACTCACTGACTGTGACCATATGATGTGGTTTAGACTGTGGGAGCCCCCTTGAACTCTCCTTGAATCTTCACATTTGATCTGGCCTTTGCCTCAGGCCATAAGCATTTCATTATCACTAGGTCCACATCTCTATCTAGCCTAGCCTTCTATTGTCCAGCTACTTCCCACCCTTGATCCTATCAAAATATCTATGACCAAATCTGTTACCCTTAAACTAGCCTAGTCTGTTACCTCTAGATTGCCACCTGTAACTTCCCACCCTTAATCCCATTCCTGAAGTCTGAGCTCACCCCAGTCACCCCAGTCCCATCCTTAGACTCCTCCTCAAGACCCTCCCTAAACTCCTCCTCCCATCACCCCAGGACCACCCCAGATCCCTCCCACAGCCTTCCTGTATGTAAGTCTCATCCTAGCTCCATGAAGGTGCTTAGATTCAATCTAGCTCGCCAGAGTGAATCTGGCCCACTTATAAAAACCAGCATTACAGATGGTGAGATTTCTTAAGACTCTACACATTATGGAAAATCTTTAATAAACTTTGTTTTTCTCTTTGGCTAAAAGAAGGCTTGAGTTGAATTCATTCGAGCAGGATCCGGGGTGTCAGTATTTTGGGTTCTTGAGCAACCCTTAAACCTCAATTTATGGTTCCCTAACCTTATCACCTATGCAAGTCATTTAAACGCTGTTTGCCTTAATCAACTGAAGAAGGAAATGGCAAATCATTACAGTATCTTTGCCAAGGAAACCCCACATGGGATCACAAAGAGTTGGACGTGACTGAATGACAAGAAGAGCACACAAGAGGGGTGGGGGAGGGTGTGGAGAATTATAGAAATTTCATCCCTTCTTTGTTGACCACTATCAGGGAAGTGGCTACAAAGTGAATTCATCATTTTGTAGAGACAGGGATGCATAAATCCTCATTTTAGTCACTTAAATAAGAAGAAAGAATGGCCACCATCTGGAGCTTCCAATTGATCTAACTGACTTTGCAAAAATAAGCCTTCCTTAAGTACTCTGCCAGGGAAAGGATCTCTGAATTGGCTCCATTGCACCATGAATTCAACAGCTATTGTTTTAATGACTTAACAGGTTGTGATTTAGACTTTTCCTGCAGTCTTCTGAATTCCTTGGTTGTGAAAGCCTGTCTAATCTCCTGCCCTCTTTCTGAAGGAAATCATGTTGGAGGGGGGAGGGTAGCATGGGGGAAGGTAGGAGCCTAGTTAGAGGGGGAGGGCATACTATTAGCAATAGCCTAAAGCTTTCTTGTGAGCAGCCACATTTACCAATTCCCATCCCTATTCCAGCTCTCATTTTCTTCTCTTATAGCCCTGATCTCAAGGATCTAAGACATTTTGTAAGAAAACTTCTGGATGGGAGACTGTAACAACAATGTTGCTAGCAGCTGTTCTGGGGGTGAAAGACGAACAACAAGAGCATATAGAAGGCTGCTAGCACAGGTTCTTTGATCTGCTTTTCTAAGGAAAGCAACTTTAAGGGGTTAACAATCTCAGTTTAACTAAACATACACATATCATTCACTTAGTTCAGGAGGAAAAGATCAGCCCCCTGAACTTCAGGGTAAATGCAAACAGAGATTACAAGCATACGTTATAAACAGAGCAAATAACACAAACCAGTCTGTCCATAACAATACATAGTTACCAGAGAAGCACCAACATTTGGGTTATCAAAGCCAGGGGGCTATTTCAATGGCTTGCCCAGAGTCTTGTCACCCTTTCAATGAGTGTACCCCCAAAAGTGAAATGCTAACCTTCCAACACATATACTCTGTTCAGGGCCCTGAGGGCTGGGGAAACTTAGCATTTAGGGTGTGGGAAACCAAGGCATGGGAAATTTCCTCAATCACCAGCACCACATCCTATACAAATCAATGACTCCCAGTTGTCTTAGCGCTGAGAAACACTCCAAGACAAAAAAGATCCCACTTTACCTGCCCCATTCAAACAAAGGCCAGACTCATTAAAGGCACTTATAGCCTTAGCATCCCAAAAGAGAAGAACAGTAAAAAATCCTGCCCTGATTACCATCACAGAGACTCGACCTCTTGTGGATGGCAGACTCTAAGTCTTGTGGATGGTCTATAGGTCCCTGCCCACATTACCATTACTATTTTTACTTGTGCCATTACTTTGTGTCTATCATTTGACCCTCTGCACTCAGGGCATGGAGTA
Organism: Trichosurus vulpecula; assembly: GCF_011100635.1. Taxonomy (NCBI): domain Eukaryota; kingdom Metazoa; phylum Chordata; class Mammalia; order Diprotodontia; family Phalangeridae; genus Trichosurus; species Trichosurus vulpecula. Next base: position 211,255,048 of record NC_050580.1, on the reverse strand, counting down.
GACAAAGAAGTAGCTCTTAAATTCTATAATTCTTTCTCGGAATCATACCTTTCTGGAACTTTCCAGTATTGCTCCTACTGCCTGGCTTCACATAAATCATATATTTATGCAGCAGTGATGTTGCTGTTCTGGTGCTGGCAAGTATACAAGCAGGTATCAGTCAGTGTTTCTACCCTCTCATCTTTTTTTTTTTTTAATGGTCTAGACCACTTTTTTCCTAGGCATCTGACTTTCTCTCTGGCCACTTTTTAGGCTTCTCTTATTCTGGAGAAATAGTATTCTTTTTCAAATCAAGCAATGGCAGGTTTGTGGGTCAGTCATTAAACATCTATTAAGCATTCACTATATTCCAGTCACTATACTGAGTACCGGGGAGAAAAAGAAAGGCAAAATACAGGTACCTGATCTTAAGGAGGTCATACTCTAATGAAGGTATCAACAGGGAAACAACCATGTACAAACAAGATACATACAGGATAAACTGGAGATGACCAATAGAAGGAAAGTACTAGTCTTAAGGGGGATCAGGAAATGTTTTTTGGTAAAAAATTGGTTGGATTTTAGCTGAGACTTAAAGGAAACCAAAGAAGCCAGGAGGGAGAGATGAGGAGGAAGAGAATTCCAGTCATGGGGATAGCCAGTGAAAAGCTAGAGTTGGATAATAAAGTCAGAGAAACCAAAATGGTGCCATTGTCATTGGATTGCAGAGAATGTAACAGGTGGAGAAGAGTAAAGTGTAAGAAGAGGTCCAGGTTATGAGGGGCTTTGAATGCCAAACAGAGATTTTTATATCTGATCTTGGAGGTGATAGGGAATCAGCGGAGTTTATTGAGCAGAGGGACAACATGGTCGGACCTGCACTCTAAGAAGATCATTTTTACAGCCAAGTAGAGGATGGACTGGAATGAAGAGAGACAAGGTAGGGAGGCCAACCAACAGACTATTGCAATAGTCCAGATCTGAGGTGATGATGATAACTAGCATTCAAAGAACTCTTCTAAGTTTGCAAACAGCTTTACAAATACCATCTCATTTGATGCTCACAACAACCCTGGGAGGTAGGCACCAGTGATGGGATTCAAAAAAATTAACAACTGGTTCTCCCCAGAACCGAACAGAGGCACCACCACCGCTAACAACCAGTTTGCCAAACTCAACCTAAAATTAGGTACTGGTTCTACTGAACCAGTGCAAACTGGTTGAATCCCATCACTGGTACACACTATTATTATTGATGCAGTTTGGGGTTTCTGGGAACCTTGAAATTTCAGGGTACAGAGTAGCGCCTACCTGGAATGAATTCATACACTCAAACCTTCTTCCAATCAAGGGTCAGATTATTGTAAGGCCAATAGAAGTGGGCAGGGTTCCTAGTGAACCTGCAACTTAATGGGAGTGAGACTGATGCTTACATACAAAGAGGACAGTGAAAGGAATCTGGATAGAATTAAGGAGTAGTAAGTAGTCTGTGGTGGGCCAGGTACAAAAATAAAAGGAATATCAAGTAGGCTAATTAGGTGATCTAGATGGGATTAAGGAGTGATTGGTATGTGCAAGTAGTCTGGGGTGGGCTAAGCACTACGAAAGGAAAGTCAAATAATTAATTAGGTGATCTAGGTGGGCTGTGGTGGGCCAGTTGCCTTGGGTGGAGGGACCAGTGATCTGGGCTGCTGAAATGTATGGGAAAATTCAGGGACTACGTTGCTTTCAACGTAGGGATCTTTCCTTTTTCTTTTAGGGATCCAGGTCTCATCACCCCATCAATTATCATTATTTTACAGATGAGGAAACTGAGGCCCAGAGAGGATGCTGAAAATCACACACACACACACACAACGAGTAAGGGTCTGGGGCCAGATTTGGACTGAGGTTTTACTGACTCCAGGTCCAGTGCTCTATCCCCTGTGCCACTCAGCTTCCTCAAAGTATTTAGGTGACAGAGGCCTTCACCACAAGTACGGCAGGGTCAGAGGAGAGAGGGGATACAAAGATACAAGAGCTGTTGTGTAGATACTATCTGTAGACTTTGACAACAGATTGGGTAAGATAGGGGTGAAAGTGAAGAAAGAGTTAAGTGAAACACCTAAATTATGAGCCTGAGTGACTGGGAGGATACCAGTTGGTACCCTCAACACCACAAAAGGGAATTTTAAAAGAGGGGAAGGTCTTAGGGAAAGATAATGAATTCAGTTTTCAATGTGTGTAGTTTAATGTATCTGTAGAACATCCACCTTGATATGTCTAATAGGCAACTGGAGATGTGAAAGGTCAGGAAAGAGGTTAGGGCTGGATAAAGTAGATTGACAGCCATCAGCATAGAGATGATAATTGAATCCATGAGAGCTGATGAGGTCACTAATTGAAACAGTATACCAGGGAAAGAGAAGAGAGCCCAGGGCAGAGCCTTGGGGGACACTCACTTTTAAATTACATGGCCTGGATGAAGACAAAGCAAGAGAGAGTGAGAAGGAAAGTGAGAAAGAATGAGAAGGCAGATATTTATCTGGATCCCTGTCATCTCCCCAGCCCTTGCTATTGATTCATTTGCCCAGAGAAATACCAGTAAATGTACTCTGTCTGACCAGGGAAATTTAAAAAATGAATCAATAAGTCTTTTTAACTTAGTTCCCCAGCCACAAATCTTACTCTGGCAAAATACAGCAGTTTAAAATCTATTTTTCTTCCTTTCCAGCCATTCTCAATCATCCTTCTCAATCCTGAATTTATACAACTGCACACACAGTTTAACAATGAATTTGGTTAACAACTTTATCACGTTTCCCAGCTTAAGAAAACAAAGCAAACTTTTAGGAAACAAGGATAAGCCTCCCAAGCCCCTAGGGAAACCATCAAGCTCAGAAACATTCACCTGAGAGAAAACAGAGCGGGAAATGAAGAATCACCAAACTTTGATTTTCAGTCTCCAGGCTTCAGCAATGAAGCTGAACACACCATATATGTGGCTGGGAGATTTCTGATGTCTCTAGTGTTTTGATCTCCATGATAACACCTGTAGTAGCCATGACCAAGACAGTGATACATGTATGTAAACACAGAGTGGGAGGGGTCCAACAAACCAGGCATCAATACACTATGTCACATACTCCTATCTTTCAGTGAAGTAGTGACATAATTCTCTCTCTCTCTCTCTCTCTGTCTCTCTCTGTTTCTCTCTGTCCTCATCAAGCCCTTCTGAGCATTCTCATCACTAACAGCCTCCCCTTATCTCCACAGCTCAAGAAACTGCCTCTTGGAGGCTATAGAACAGTTGTGTCTACTGCAATTTTGATAACCCAACTTCTGAAACTAAGGCATTTTCAGTTTTTCAGTCCTCTGGATTGCCTCCAGCCTACCTCCCCACCCCTCTATGTCCAATATGTTTGCTGCAATTTTAGGTATCTAGATTTTAAAGCTAAACCCATATTACAGTCTTCCAGTTGGAATGGCAGGTCTAGGGAAAGTTGAAGTTCATGAATCAGATAAGACCTGAGTCGCAGGGTGAAAGAGGAGTTGGCTATCAAGGAACAAGAAGCCTAAAGAGAAGGAAAGTGGAAAAAGGAGATATGAGAAAAACACTGATGCTTAAAATGGATTAATACAGCACATAGGATATACAGGCAGCTGGCAGAAGGAAGGAAAGAAGGGAAAAGAAGAGACTTCAGTATCAGTCCTTCTCAGGGCCTTCCTCTCAGCGATGTCCTAGGGCATCTTCACCCAATTCTTTTGCAAATAGCCCTGAAAGAGTCAGTCTAAAGACTAAAGATGTTCACTTACAGAAAGGAAGGAGGAGCCCAGAAAATTGGCAAAGGTAAAAGTCAAGAAGAGGCCCTGCTACAGCAACCATTTGGAGTCTCCCTGAATCAGTGTCTTGACCAGACACCCTCACCTTCTGAGGGAAAAAGAGCTCATGGAAGTCTGGAGATATGAAAGAAGAGAGAAGAGGCAGCAAGTTCTGGGGAAGGGACACCATAGCACCAAACCTTCTGGAACTGACAACAAGCTCTTCAGCAAGGACATCATAGAAAAATTGGTAGAACAGTAGACTGACATTGAAAAAAATCTGATGGAGGAAGAGAAATAAACAGGCATTCAAAGGAAGGATCCATCTAAGTGGTCAAGCATGCAGCAACAAATCTAAGTCCAAATTTAGTCCAAATTTCTTAGGGATGGTGAAGATAGCACAACAAATTCTGTTAGGCTCCTTGAAATGATGACAGAGAAATTCCATGAACCCCTAGAATTGTTAAGAAGAAAAACCAAAGAAATAAGGGAAGAAAAAAATTTTAAAAAAACAGAAATCAGTATTCTTAAAGAAGAAATAAGTATATCTAATCTGAGAAGAGAGAAATTAGAACAAAACACAGATATATACTTCATATCAGTAGATTCAATAAAACAGAATGAAATGCAAATTGTATAGACAGAAAAAAAATCATGGAACAAAATTAAATTAACAAAAATAATTTTTTTAAAGTATGAAAGAACCAATGAGAGATCCATAGAACAGCTAGGTGATACAGAGTACTGAAATCCATTCTCTAGTCACTTAACCTCTTCATGTCTCAGTTTCCTCATCTGTAAAATGGAGTTAGCAATAGCAACTATCTCACAGGGTTGTGAGGGTAAAGTGAGATGATATGTATAAAGTGTTTTGCAAACATTAAAGTTTTATGCTGGTTATTATTATAATCATTACTATGATCATCATTATCAGTGCCTGCTACCACTACTACTACTACTACTACTACTACTACTACTACTACTACTATACCGTGAATATGGAACTTGGATATAGGAATCAAAGAGGTAATCTAAGGATTCCAGAAAATCTTCTAGAAAGACACTATGAGAAAAAAAATCTAAATAGCATATACTAATAAATTAGACAATAAAGTTGTTCAGAAGTACTGAAACAATCAACAATGTTCAAGTTGTGAGAAACCACAAAACACAAACAGAAAGAAATTCAAAGTTTAAATTACCCAGAAACATTGTAACCAAATTTAAGAATCATAAAATCAAAGGAAAACTTTTGCAAGTAACAGAAGAAAGAATCCTTCAAATTCCACGATGAAAAATCTAAGTAACACAGGATTTATTCCTAAAGTAGGGATAGAGATAGAGATTGCATTTGTGATTCATTGGCCTAGGGAACACTCAGATGAGAAAACTCCCTCTACCAATGTAATCTGGCATCTTCTCTGCCGTTTATAGTCTTAGAGAGTTTCCTAGGACACTATGAAGTTAAGTGCCTCGCTAAGGGTCTCATGGACAATATGTGACAAGTGAGAGTAGGTCTTCCTCACTGAAAGGTCAGCTTTTTATCCACCATAACTGCCACTCAGATACAAGAATTCAAAGTAAAAAACTTGACTATTATATTCCAAAGAGCGAAGGACATTGGCAGGAATACCAGAATAGTATATCCCACAGAGTTGAACCTAAACACAAAATAAATCTATTGGGGATTCAGCAAAGGAAAATTCCTTTAAGGAACCCAGAGGTAAGCTAAGTATTCAACTTGCTACTCATCCTCCATTCTTAAAGAGGGCCATGACATCAAGAAGGAGATGCCACTACTTGCAAATGAATTGGATTTAAACAAGGGAGGGCCATGCAAAGTCACCAGTCTCACTTTCTCCTCCAGAGCTAGCCGGGTCCAGTGGAAAGACATAAATCAGGATGACTAGAGATGGCCCCCTTGTAAACTGAACTTGTAAACTGATGAAACAGCAGAAAAAATAAATACTTTCAGGTAGTACTGAAAGACTAAGAAATTAATTTTTTTTCATGGCTCTAAGGGTAGACAGGCACCTGAATATGGTGGCATTGAGGAAGGAGGGAGTATTTCTATTTATTGACTTATTTTCCTTTTTTTAAAAAAATCTTACTTTTATTGCTATTTTGTTTTTCCATCATCAAGAGGTACAGCAACACAGGCAACTGGAGCTTAGAAAGGAGAGGGAACTTTCAGTAAACACCTTTAGTTCTCTGGACCTCAATTTTTTCATTTACAAAATGAGAGAGCTGAACTAGAAGACCCCTGAGATCTTTCTAGCTCTAAATATCTGATGCTATTGTCTTTCTTCCTAGTGTCCAGGCTCACATTTTCAGGAGGGAGAGGATACCCAAACTTCTGATTTCATCTGTATGGGGGAACTTCCAGTGTGGAAACTTCCTCCACTGAGACATCTTGGCCATTACAATTGTAGTCCAAAAGTCTGTAAATTAGAGTCCAGAAGTTACACAGGGGCGCTGAAATGCTAAGTGATTTGTCCCTGGTTCAATAGGCAGTATGAGTTAAATGCAGAACTTCAGACTATGTTTTTCTGATTCTAAGTCTTAGAGAGTTATCTAGAACACTGAGACAAGTGACTTGCATAGGGTCAAAATATGTGTCAGAAGAAGATGGCGGCTGGAAAGCAGGGACTTGTGTGAGCTCCCTTCCAGGTCCCTCCAAAAGCCTGTAAAAAATGGCTCTGAACAAATTCTAGAACTGCAGAACCCACAAAATAGCAGAGGGAAGCAGGGATCCAGCCCAGGACAGCCTGGATAGTCGCTGGGTAAGGTCTATGTGCACGGAGCAGAGGGGAGCTAAGCCCAGCGTGGGTGGTGGCAGGACCAACCAGACCAGGAGCCAGGTGGGACAGGCCCTAGCACCCTGAATCAGTGAGCTGTGGCAATTACCAGACTTCTCAACCCACAAACACCAAAAACAACAGAGAAGTTTAGTGGGAAAAGCTGCGGGGGACAGAGTGAAAAGAGTTCATGGTTCAGCCACTGCCTGGAGGCAGCAGGGGAGGTGCAGCTACAGAACTACAGCTGCAGATGCTTCCAGCCCCAGGCCCACCTGGTGGGAGGAATTAAGTGGCAGATCAGAGCAGGAGTGCAGAGCTTGCTTAAGATTTGCTTCAGGTCAGGGTTGGTGGTTCTTGGGGGAGGAGGAGTGCTGATGTGGCAGAGCTGGCTGTATAGAAATAGCTCTGAAAACAACAGTGCATCCCCTCAAGCTTGGAACAAAGTACTCTTTACTCTACAAGCAGTCATAACCTGCTGAAGAACTCAGGGGTCATGTAAGTGGGCTGGGAACATGAACAGGCAGCAAAAATGGACTCATATTCAGTCTCAGACTTTGGAATCTTTCTTTGGTGACAAAGAAGACCAAAACATACAGCCAGAAGAAGTCAACAAAGTCAAAGAGCCTACATCAAAAGCCTCCAAGAAAAACATGAACTGGTCTCAGGCCATGGAAGAGCTCAAAAAGCATTTGGAAAAGCAAGTTAGAGAAGTAGAGGAAAAACTGGGAAGAGAAATGAGAAGGATATGAGAAAACCATGAAGAACAAGTCAATGACTTGCTAAAGGAGACTCAAAAAAATACTGAAAAAAAACATTGAAAAAAACAACACTTTAAAAAGTAGACTAACTCAAATGGCAAAAGAGCTCCAAAAAGCTAATGAGGAGAAGAATGCCTTGAAAGGCAGAATTAGCCAAATGGAAAAGGAGGTCCAAAAGACCAGTAAAGAAAATACGACCTTAAAAATTAGATTGGAGCAAGTGGAAGCTAGTGACTTTATGAGAAATCAAGATATTATAAAACAGAACCAAAGGAGTGAAAGAGTGGAAGACAATGTGAAATATCTCATTGGAAAAACCACTGACCTAGAAAATAGATCCAGGAGAGATAATTTAAAAATTATTGGACTACCTGAAAACCATGATCAAAAAAAGAGCCTAGATATTATCTTTCAAGAAATTATCAAGGAGAACTGCCCTGATATTCTAGAGCCAGAGGGTAAAATAGAAATTGAAAGAATCCACAGATCACTTCCTCAAAAAGATCCCAAAAAGAAAACTCCTAAGAAAATTGTTGCCAAATTCCAGAGCTCCCAGGTCAAGGAGAAAATACTGCAAGCAGCCAGAAAGAAACAATTTGAGTGTTGTAGAAAAACAATCAGGATAACACAGGATCTAGCAGCTTCCACATTAAGGGACTAAAGGTCTTGAAATACATTATTCTGCAGGTCAATGGAGCTAGGATTAAAACCAAGAATTACCTACCCAGCAAAACTGAGTATCATGCTCCAAGGCAAAATATGGATTTTCAATAAAATAGAGGACTTTCAAGCTTCCTCAGTGAAAAGACCAGAGCTGAATTGAAAATTTGACTTTCAAACACAAGAATCAAGAGAAGCATGAGAAGGTAAACAAGAAAGAGAAATCATAAGGGACTTACTAAAGTTGAACTGTTTTGTTTACATTCCTACATGGAAAGATGATGTGTATGATTCATGAGATCTCAGTATCATAGTAGCTGAAAGGAATATGCATATGTGTACATATATATATACATATGTGTGTGTCTATGTGTGTATATATGTAGGTGTATATATATGTATATATAATATATATGCATATATATTATATATACATATATATGTATTTGTATGTACAATGTAGACAGAGGGCACAGGGTGAGTTGAATATGAAGGGATGATATCCAAAAAAAATCAAATTAAGGGATAGGAGAAGAATATATTGAGAGAGGGAGAAAGGGAGAGATAGAATGGGGTAAATTATCTCACATAAAAGTGGCAAGAAAAAGTGGTTCTGTAGCAAGGGAAGAGGGGGCAGGTAAGGAGGAATGAAGAAGAATGAGTAAATCTTGCTCTCATCAGATTTGACCTGAGGAGGGAATACCATACACACTCAATTGGGTATCTTACCCCACACGAAAGAAAGAGGAAGAAGATAAAAAAGGGGGGATGATAGAAGGGAGGGCAGACAGGGGGAGGAGGTAATCAAAAACAAACACTTTTGAAAAGGGACAGGGTCAAGGGAGAAAATTCAATAAAGGGGGATAGGTTAGGAAGGAGCAAAACATAGTTAATCTTTCACAACATGAGTATTGTGGAAGGGTTTTACATAATGATATGCATGTGGCCTATATTGAATTGATTGCCTTCTTAGGGAGAGTGGACTGGGAGGGAAGAGGGGAGAGAATTTGGAACTCAAAGTTTTAAAAACAGACATTCAAAAACAAAAACAAGCTTTTGCATGCAACTAGGCAATAAGATACACAGGCAATGGGGCATAGAAATTTATCTTGCCCTACAAGAGAAGAAGGGAAAGGGGGATGGGAAAGGAGTGGGGTGACAGAAGAGAGGGCTGACTGGGGAACGGGGCAGCCAGAATATATGCCATCTTGGAGTTGGGGGAGGGTAGAAATGGGGAGAAAATTTGTAATTCAAACTCTTGTGAAAATCAATGCTGAAAACTAAATATATTAAATAAATAAAATAAAATAAAATAAAAAATAAACAAACAAACAAAAATAAATTAACCAGAAATGCAAAAAAAATATGTGTCAGAAGCCAGCTTGAACTAATAATAATAATAATAATAACTAAAATTTATATGCTCTTTAGTATTTTCAAAGCACTTAATGAATATCATGTCATTTGATCCCCATGGCAACCCTTTGAAGCAGGTGTTATCATTACCTCCATTTTACAGAAAGGTTGTGATTTGCCCAGGTCACATAGCTAGTAAGTGTCTGACACAGAATTTGAACTCTGGTCTTCTTGGCCCCAAAGCCAGCTTTCTATCTACTATACCACATCACCTCTTAAAAGGCAAAGGTAATTGTGTGAAATGCATTTATGATATTGGATAAAACCTAATACTTTTTCTTTGAAATACAAGATACTCTCCCATGCTTGAGGAAGACAGTCTGAGAAGACAGGGACCTTCCTTTAAAAAGAGGGGAAGGAATAAGCATTTATTTATAGAATTCCTATTACGTGCCAGGACCTGTGCTAATTGCTTTAAAATATTATCCTAGGGAATGATGACTTTTGGATATCCCAAAGCTTTCTATTTCAACAGACTCACTACTGGAAAAGTAAGAAAATACTTGTGAAGAGTTGTGATTTGATTCCTATTGAGTGGGGCTAAGTTGATAATGGCTTGGGGGAAAACATACACACACCAAAAAAAAAAAAAACATGGGAAGCAGATTCATGTTACTGACAGCCCACTTCTCAAACCATCCCAGGATATTATTCATCACTTGATGTTTACCAATGACTTTGGAGAGATCACTTTTATAGGTGAGTGGATTTTTGCACCCTGAAGGATCAGTGCCTCATTACCAGTGCTGAGAACTCTGAGATTCTTCAGAAACAAAGAGGGGAAAGAAAACACTGGAACATAATTGGTCACTGCCACAAAGCTTTACTCAAGAGACAGAGAGCACAACCAGAGGTAACAGCTTACACATATATCCGTGAGCTGTGCAATAGATGGAAAAGGGTCCCAGATGGATTGGGCAGGGGCTTAGTTCCAGGATTATGATGAGACAGTGGGTAATTATTGAGTGGCAGTGTCTCAGCCCTGATTAGTATCTGAAAGCTTGTTCCTTTCCTTCAGAGTAAAACATTGATAAAGATAAACCATGCTGCTCCAAGTCCTTCATGCAGTACAAAACAATACATTTCAATCTAACAGGATCAGGTCTCCCCTTTGATCACAATCTGTTACCTAGATGCCTTTGAAAATTAATCAACCCTGCTTGTTTAGCTCTAGTCAGTTTGTACCACTAAATTAATAAGTGTTCTAGGGGCAACAAAATACATAATTAAATTCTATGGTTTAATCTCCACATAATAATTTTGACCTTCATCTGGGCCCTTGGTTCTAGCCAGCCGGAGGAGCAAGCACAAACTTCTCATGGAAGTGTCAAGTCTACACTCATTGATTCTTCATGCACCCCAGAAACAGTAGTTCCTAAAAATCAGAAAAATACTAAGAATTCCATGAGGAAAAACCAAATTGTGCCCAGACTTAAAGGCACAGGAAATGGAAACATTGATCATTTAGGACATATAACTGTCCTGAAAACAGAGAGGTTTATAAAGGCATGGATTCTGCAAAGTTCTTTGGTGAAAACATGATTCCCAATTGCAGTGTGCATGCTAGCAGCAAACTGAATAGAAGCCCCAAATCAAGCAGCATGCATCTTCTCTTGAAAAGAGACAGGAAGCACTGGCTTGGGTTTGCCCAGGTTATTTTGATGTAGAGTATTTATTTTGATGGTCATTATGTTGTATTTTATCCTTCATATTTTATCACAAAGCCAGTTTTCTTTCCTCTACAGAAACTATTATTTTCCCTGCAGATCTTCAAATGAGAATGTTTTTAATTGGATACTTAGTGGTGGATGCAGCATTTTTCTTTTGTTGATCAAAGTGGACTGATATTCCTTTACAAGACATTTTATATTTTCTTTTACATTTTAGCATAATTTAGGTTTAGAAAAATGCCAACCTACAGGGCTCAATGCTTTTGGTTTCTTGTAGTGTAAGGGGTCTCACTAAATTAGGAAAGTCATCAGCACTTGTAATTTACTTTTTTCATGTAAAGCCTACATTCTCAAAGTTTTGAGCTAATGTCGGAGATCTACTACAGTTGCCTTTAAGCTCTGCTGTTAATTGCTTAGATTTCTAGCCTTCTCTTTCTTCATTTATGAAATGAGAGGATCGGGCAATGTGACCTCTAAAGACTCTTCCAACTATAAAATTCAACAATTCTAGTTAGCATCTAGTAGACATGGTGGCTAGAGCTCTACATCTGGAATCAAGAAGACTTGAGTTCAAATCCAGCCTTAGACACTTACTGCCTATACTAACCTGGGCAAGTCATTTAGTCCCTCTCAGCCTCTATTTCCTTATCTGTAAAATGGAGACAATAAGAAAACCTACCTCTTGTGATGATAAGATGAGAAAACACTCATAAAGCACTTTGTAAACCTTAAAGCATTACATAAATGCTCTTATTGTTATTAATATTATTGCAAAAGTCAGGTCAGGAATTGATACACCTCTCTGGGTGGTTCCAGATAAAGAGTTATGCTTCTTTCAGTCATCTGAATATTTTGGAAATGTTTTAAAAATATTTTGTTAGGTTTTTAAAAATTTTTGACTGGGTTGACTTGTTAAACAAGACTTATTGGCAAGGGGGAGTCTGGGGTTGCCATCTAAGGGGCTGTATCTCCAGGATCATGAAGAACAGATTCAGTCATGACTGGAGGGTCTGATCTCAAAAGTTAGGGGTCAGAACTTTTTCTTATTATCTATGATTCTATTATCTCCGCCAAAGGAATTTTCAAGATCTCTTCTAGAAAGGTACACCATGTACAAAATAGATTAGGTATAGGACAATGATTTATTTTCATTACCACAAAAGAAATGATTAAAATACAAACTTTTCATAAGTACATAAGATTTAAGTATGTAAGTACAAAGTACAAAGATTTAAAATAATAAACATTAACATATAACTTATAGAAGGGAATTCTCTCTCTCTCTCTCTCTCTCTCTCTCTCTCTCTCTTTCTTCCTCTTTCTCTCCTTCTCTCCTCCTCTCCTTCTCATTTTTTCTTATTCATTCTTGTCTTAGGTTCTCAGAGAACTGAGGTAGTCAAGATATTTCTACATTAATTACTAAAATTTCAACATCTTTCTTAGCTATTAATTTACTTCTGAGCCCTTAATCTAGTTTATTAAATATTACTTATTTAATAAACTGGGAAAACGTCTTTTCACAGAAACTTTTGCTTCTCTCTCTCCACACACTGTGTGTATACATACGTATGTACATACATATATAATACACTCATACGTATGTAGCCACCAATCTATTAGGCTTAAATAACATCAAGATTACTGGCTATCAGGAGGACCTGAGTTCAAATCCGGCCTCAGACACTTGACACAAGTACTAGCTGTGTGACCTTGGGCAAGTCACTTAACCCCAATTGCCCTGCCAAAAAAAAAAAAAGTAAAAAGGGGCAGTTAGGTGGCGCAGTCAGTAGAGCACCGGCCCTGGAGTCAGGAGGACCTGAGTTCAAATCCGGCCTCAGACACTTGACACAAGTACTAGCTGTGTGACCTTGGGCAAGTCACTTAACCCCAATTGCCCTGCCAAAAAAAAAAAAAGTAAAAAAAAAAAAAAAGATTACTGGCTATGCTATTTGTTGACAATAAATAATGTATGGAAAGGGATAAATAATTATTTACAATCCATTAGTTGTGAGAAAAATCACAGCCAAAATTACTTTTAATAATCAGCACAATTAATGACTTTTCCTTAATTCTGGAAATGCTGCCTCACCAGTGAGTTTCTAAGAATACCAGTTAAAGTTTTTTTTTAAGAATTCTTCGTTTTTCTTCACAAAATAAAAATTAAACATGGTTTTCACAAAAAAATAGTTTTTTTAGTTTTTTTCTTTGCTCGCTCTCTGGCCATTGTATTTAACCATCTCACTATAATGACAGTTAAACTCTCTTTTCATGGAGTTCTCATGTTACTCTGATTTCATTGCCGCTTAATGAAACAGTAACAGTATCTACAGTCGCTGTTGAAGATACCTTTGAAGGTGCTATTATGCTTCTATTCTGCTCTCCTGGGAGGTTGCTACTTAAAATACGACATGAAACATTTAATGGGATTGATGAATAGACATTTCACTGTCACCTCCGTTCTGTACTCTCTCAAGCAACTTCCTCAAGATCCATATCTTCTAGGAAGTCAGATGATGACTTGGGTACATCTTTCTATTGGTTGTCATCTCCTTCGAGAAGCATTTTGTTAGCTTCAGAGAGTATCTCTTGCTCTTAGTCATCCAGACCTCCCAAGTATATCAGGCAGCCACAAGTGTGGGACTCTTCATTTTAAGATTATTGTTCAGGCTCCTGTGCTTAGAGAAAGAAACACAAAGCAGAATAGGCAATTGAAGCCTTGAGATCCAGACTCAGGTTCTTCTAAATGAGTGCTTGTTGTTCTGTGTGAGCAGCCATGATTACCTAGAACCTTTCCCCTACCTCTCCCCAGGGAAAGTCCAAGGGATAGTTGTCTGAGTCCCCAGTCATACACTGTTAAGAGAAGAGTAAGAGAGCCACAGTAGAAGTTATCTCTCCCTTTAAAATCCATTGAATTAGAGTTCCTTGATGCTCAGCCTTCCACAGTTCTTCTCCCCTATGATGTGGGGGTGGGAGTGAGTGAGAACATGGGGACAAACCAGAAGCTTCTGATTTCAGGTGGCATTTATCAAATGAACCACCAGAAAGAATCAGGGCAAATATGTCACTGGATAGAACCCAGCTATAGGCATGTTCCCCAGAATAAGGATGTGCTTAAGCCAGAGCAGATCAGGCTGCTCCCCGATTCCCTTCCCTCTTCCCATTACATTTATATGGATAATTGCCTAATTTCTCTTTCATCTTCCATCTGTAAACTTAGCTAAAATATTTCTACTAGGTGATAAATGATTTATTTAGATAATGAAATAAATTTTTGAAATTCTTATCTGACTATTTCAGTAGAAAAACTATAGGGGAAAAACAACCCATTTCTGAAAATCATGAAATCTTTATGAAGACTGAAACTGAAAAACAAAAAGAAATGACGATGTTTTAAACATAAATTGGTTTCATCACAAAGATGCAGAAGTTGTTAACAACGCAAGGAAAGTAACATTTCAATAAGATCTTAAACTACAGATAATTTCTGAAAAAGAGGAAGACACTAAATGTTCTCATTCAAAACTGTAATTAACACCACTTACTGACATTCTATGAAATACATATCACAGTTTGTGAATGGATATTTGAATGTGTATTAAATGTATGTTTGTATATTTGTGCTGTAAATGTCCAATTAAAAATCTCTGGTCCAGAGAAGCATTTTGCTAAACTTTTGGTTTTTCATTGCAGAAAACTTTAAACATTCAAAGCAATAAAAATTAGCTTATTCTTACATTTGAAATGAATCATGGGTAATCATAAAAATAACACACAAAAAATACCCTATGGGTTTTTGATAGAACCTGCACCAAGAGGTATCTTCAATATCAGTTTGTATTTGGAATTCTCTAGGGAAATTATATTAAAGTGTCTGCATGTCACTTAAGTGAATACCAAATGAATTAATTATAACCAATGCAATTACAAGGAATATCTAATGAAGCCATAATGACCAGACTCTTGTGGTTTAATTTCAAAGCACAGTGAGAGGTAAATGTGGTGCAAGGCCCCCGAAGGAAATAGCAAGCTTACCTTGGAGACTCTGTTTTTAAAATGTGGACTGTGAAATAAAGCATTTTGAGAGCATATATACTAAGTATATACTATACTTCCCAAGATATATAGCAGTGGTATTTCTTGAATATTTTCTTTTGGTTTTTTTTTTCCTTTCATGGCGCAGTAGCCTTTGCTCTAAGGAATCATGGCACGTTGAATGTTTACGTTGGCAACAAAGAAGGATCCCAGGCCAGCTGGGCTTCCGGGAGACATTATCTGGACCTTGAGATTCCTCCACCTCTCCTCCCCCTCCTCCACCCCTGCACCCTCATATCTCTTTACTTCTTCAGGATTGGCAATGGAGGGGGTGGCTTTGTGCCTCCATAGATAAAGGGTACTATTGTGGCCTTCCTGATGCCAAGATAAGAAGCGCAAGCAACAAACTGCAGCTTGGGTGGGAGGCTGGTTGTTTCATGACATATCTAATGAAATTCACTGCACATGATAAATGGTATGTTTTTTGAGAACCAAGGCTATATTCCAACCTAGCAGTAGATTAGAAATTATTGGGAGGAGCAGTGGAAAATTAGCCAGTCAAGTGGCACTGATCATTTCACTCCAGTTGGTCAATTCCTTAGAGTAAGAAAATAGAAAAATTGAAAAGTCATGAGAATAAAAGCTTTGGTAACCAAAAACAAGTTCATGATTACTACTGTTATTTACCTGTTGGAACCCCATCCCCTTTATAAAATTATTATTAGACTAGCAAAGAAATAGATGTTTTCAGTGATTTCGTTCATTTAAAATGTAAACCTGAGTGGTATTCGAAAATGAGCTGGTCCTACTAAAGAAGCCCATCCGTCAGATTTCAAGGTAAATGCTGGAGAAGAATATTTGAGTCTCTATGACAATGGACAAACTCCCTGGATAGACCCTTCTTTAAACAAACTAACCAGTGTGGATGTCAATGCCTTCCTCACTGAGGCAACACACTTTCTGATAGGAGGGGATTAGAAGAAGGTCAAGGAGCAATGAATAGGTAATAATAGTGGGTCTGTCACATGGAAATCCTAGAGGATCAAGTTCTAATCCCACCACCACCTTTTTCCTCTATGAATGTATTTATTCACATTTGTGGATGTGAATTATCTAATACCTGTCAAAATAATACCACATTGGGATCCAAAATATACAGAAGACTAAGAATTCACTGCCCAGGGTATTTTGATATTGGTTTATCTCTAATACCTCCATCTACCATTTTTTCAGATTTTTAGAAATTCCCATTTTTCACATCTCAAAGTGAGTGTCAGATTTTACTCCAGCTGTCCATCTCTGATTGGCTCACTTAAGAAAAAAAAAGGTCAAAAAGCATTCAAAAAGGAAACATTCTCCAAAGGTCACAGTATAAGCTGATTTCAATGCCCTCTCTGTGTTCATTTTAAAATTCATTAGATCTAGAGAAGGACTAACAAATCCTAGATAGATCTCAGTTTTGTTTCAAATTTAGTGTCTGTTGGATTTTAATAACTCTAGAAAACAACTAGACCTGATTTTAGACATATATAATATATATTTAATTATAGCTAGCATTTATATAATAATTTTAGATTCACAAAATACTCTACAAATATTACCTTATTTGATCCTTACAAGAACTTTGGGAGGTAAGTGCCACTATTATTCCCATTTTACAGATAAGGAAACCGAGGCAGGCAGAGGTAGTAAGTGTCTGAGGCAAGATTCAAACTCAGCTCTTCCTGGACTCAAGTCTGATGCTCTATCCATCATACCACTTAGCTGCCCAGTGCATTTTGAAGATTATATGAAAATGTTTATATTCTTTGTACTTGTTTTTCCTCAACAATTAAAAATTAGACAAAATTCTAAATTCCAAGTTGCTATATTTAAAAAATAGAATTTGATCATGGTTTAAAATCCCACATTTAATTAAGCTCCTGAAATCAACCAAGAAAATTAATCCAGTTACCATTCATATTAATTATCAACATTACATATATGGGACATTGCATCAGCAAGAATGAGAAAATCCTGATGGACAAGATTATAACTTCCTTCAGTGTAAATTTACTAGACTGTAAGCCCCAACGTTTGTACCCCCAAGTGCCTTGAACAGTCCTCTGAGCCTAGAAGTTTGTTAATAACTCTTTGGTGAATGAATATCTTATGCTTATTTTGTGTATTTTTACTTCCTTAGCACTACACACTTTCAATAAATATATGCTAAATGAAAGAAAGACAAGCAGTACAACCAAGATCATACGCTGAACCCTAGAGACTAAATTTGTTGTTGTTCAGTCATGTCTGACTCTTCACGACCCCCATTTGGGGTTTTCTTGATAAAGATACTAGAGTGGTTTGCCATTCCCTTCTCCCTTCATTTTACTGATAAGGAAACAGAGACAAACAGGGTTAGGTGACTTGCCCAGGGTCACACAACTAGCAAGTGTCTGAGGATAGATTTGAATTCAGGTCTTCCTGACTCCTAGTCCTATCCTCTGTATCACTTAGCTGCCCCTAGAACTAAACAGGTATCGTCAAAAACAAAGCCCAATCAAATTTTGTTTGTAAAAGCAAAGGAGATGAAGATTTATTGGTATACTATCGACCTAAAGCAAGAAAGAAGCATTTACTTACCATATTCCAAGTACTGTGCTGAATGCTACAAATATCATTTCATCTAATCCTCACAACAACCCTGGAAGGGAGGACCTATTATTATCTTCATCTTACAGTAAAAGAAACCGAGGCAAATAAATGTTAAATTGCCTAGAGTCTCACAGCTAGGAAGAGTCTAGGGCTTGATTTGAACTCAGTTCTTCCTGACTCCGGGTCCAGCACTCTATGCACCAGGCCACTGAGCTACCTCCAGGAAAATAACTTGAAAAAGTGAATACTTAATTTTCTTTATTTGGCTACTGACTGTTTTCAAGGGGAAAAAATTCCTTCAGAGTAATCGGCATTGGGGTTTCTTGTATAGATTTAGTGGGAGGAGACTGGATAATGAGCTACTGAGTCAGCACCCTACGACAATTGAGAAGGGGCAGTTTGCTTTGTTTCAAAATGTCCCCAACATCACTTTAAAGTAAGCAGTAAATGATAATTGTTCGTAATTAGGCCTTCAGTTTTGTTAACTGTTTTGGGCAAGGTCCAAGGGCAAACCTTGGCAAGATTAAGACTTACAACTACTGGGTTTTGGCTTTAAGTATGCAGACAGTAAAATGCACTAAATTCACTGCATGCATTGCATGGAATATGGTAGGGGGTGCAGTGGATAGAATGCCTGATCTTGAATCAGAAAGACCAGAGTTCAAATCTACCCTCAGACACTTACTAGCTGTGTGACCTGGGCAAGTCACTTAACCCTGTTTGCCTCAGTTTCATCATCTGTAAAATGAGCTGGAGAAGGAAATGGCAAACCACTCCAGTGTCTTTGCCAAGAAAATCCCAAATGGGCTCAGAAGAGTTGGATGTGACTGAAACTAGCGAACATCAATAACACCATTGCCTGTAGGATACAGAATCCACTGTCTCCTTGTAGATTGATTTAATTTTCATACATGTTGTAAATAAATGTATAATATGATGTGCGGGGGTGTGCATAGATAGATAGAGATATATACTGAACTTTCTTTCATAACTAACATGTTTAACCTGTAAAATATTATCAGAAAATAGGCATCACCACGTATCTATGTGAGAATGAATGCACCTTAATATAATTTAAATTTTTATATGCATATCAGCACATGGGCAGGGGTCAGAAAATATGGGTCATACCATTGGCTGTGTTACCATGGAAAAAGTCACTTCACCTTTTTCAGTCTCAGTTTTCTCTATCCATTAAGTGGGATGATCAATAACCAGCCACCTCTAGAGTATGGGAGAATTCACTGACTGCCTCTTCTTTTGTATGGTAACAACACATATGCTTAATCCACAAAATCTGAATGTCTTGTCGTAGCCACTCTGAGTTCTCTAAAAGCATCTAGACCACAACAGACCAAAAGCAAATGCTGAACAGTATTTCTACAGCTAAGAAGGTTATCCCTCAAAGTGACACGTAAATGAAACTCTGACCCTGAGATATCCAGAGGAACCAGACAAATACTCTAAAAGGGAACTACATTGTCAGCTTGTTAAGTTGGGAGTTTGGCTGACCCAGACTTCCCCTAGGGTCCTATTTTCCCAATGGGTGAATTTTTTTCACTGTTGTTGTGAGGTGATAATGTGTTAGAAATATGAAATTCAGATCATTTGTGTTTGGCCGCCTATTGACATTCTGAGGGTTGTGAGGGGCATCATTTTAAATTTAATTTACGGGGTGTACTATCTATCTGTTAGTAACAGGAGGAAGCAGGCCTTGTCCGAGTATTTATCAGACACATGCCACCCATCTGCTAGAGCTAGGTTGAGGAGGATTTGCTGTTAATCCTTCAGACCCATCTGCAGGGGGTTCAAAATGCTGACCAGGAAGCTAGACAAGATGAGGTTTATTTAATTAAAAAAAAAACTGCTGCAGAGGTTACTGGAAATCATTCTGAAGAAGGAAGAGTTTTTGATCATGCCATTGCTGTGGGAGAGGAGTAGGGTAAAGGGAGACAGGGCATCTGGATGTGAGGGAAAATTGTATTTAAATATATATATATATATATATATATATATATGTATATATATATACACACACATATATATTTTTAGTGTGTCTTGTCAGTAAAGATCTAACTCAGCAGTAGATCATGGATGGGGTTCATCACCAACACTTACATTTAATATTAAGTTCATAGAGTACACGAAAATGTCACAAGGTAGAACTCTGTTAAGGCCACCATCCTGTTCAAAAATTTGGATACTAGGATCAAAATAAGTGAGACATGATGCTTTATGATTCCAGAATGATACTAGGTGGGCAGCTCAATGACTGGTATTTATACTAACCTGCTATTAGGGAGGAAAGAGCTTCTGGGAAACTATATTACTAATACTTTAGTCCACTAAATTTATGGGAAGATTTCTGTAACTGGGGTTTTTTGCCATTTGAGATCTATTTTGGGGAAAGAGAAACAACAAAATTGTATTTACATTTGCCCTAATTGAAAAATTATTTCTGTTCAGTTCAATAAACACTGATTTTTGTTGAGTCATTTTTCAGTCGTGCCCAGCTCTTCATGACGCCATTTGGGGTTTTCTTTGCAAGAATGCTGGAGGGGTTTGCTATTTCCTTGTCCAATTCATTTTATAGATGAGGAGCTGAGGCAAACAGGGATACGTGACTTGCCCTGGATCACACAGCTAGAAAGTGTCTGAAACTGGATTTGAACTCACAAAGAGGAGTCTTCCTGGCTCCAAGCCTGGCACTCTGTGCCACCTACCTGCGCCAAATATTTATCGAGCGCTTATGTGCCGGGCACTGTGTAAGTGCTGTTCAAAACAATATAACCAACAATGGCACATTTCCTTTTTATTATGAAAATATTGTTAGCTTAATTGGTTTCTACATGACTGCCATTTGGGAGATCTAAGTAGAGGAAATTTTGCTTCTTCTCCAGCATCTGATTATTTCATTGCAATACACAACATAGTGATTTTCATAGAACTCCACAGAGATAAATTATCCCCTCTCTGTCTGGGGCTTTTGAAATGGCATTCTAATTGCTAGCCAAATTCAATCATGAATCATATTCTTCTTTTTTTTCTGGCATAAAACATCTTTAGGACTATCAAAGAATCATGGAATTTGAGAGCAAGAAGGAACCTCAGCCCCCATCTAGTCTAACCCATACAGAAAAGGAATTCCCGTTATAACATAGACAACATGGTCATCCAGTCATGCCCGAAGACCTTGACAGAGGATGGAACTTACCACTCCTCAGGGCAGAGCATTCCATTTTTGGACAACTTTTTATGAAGCTTTTATTTTTTTCTCCCCGATCTCAGTCCAAATTTGACTATTTGCAACTTTCTACACATTGCTCCCAGTTCTGGTGTCAAACAGAACAAATCTTATCCCTTCTCCACAAGACAGCCTTTCAAATACTTGAAGACAGCTGTCCTGTCCCCTCTTAGCCCTCTCTTCTTTGAGCTGAACCTCCTCTATTCCTTCAGCTGATCCTCATGCGACATAAGCTCACAAGTCACTCACCACTCCAGTTGCTTCCCTCTAGACACTCTCTAGTTTGTCAATATCTATTTTACCATAGAGCTTGGAACTGAACAACAGTCCAGATGTCGTCTGACGAGGGAAGAATACAATAATTCTATTGCCTTATTTCCCAAAGCTATGAATCTTATATAACTGTATCACACTGCTAACTCGTCATTGAACTTGTGGCCCATCAAAACTGCCAGATATTTTTCAGACAAAATGGTATCTAACCATGACTCATCCATTTTATACTTGGAAAATATATGTACTTAGGGCAACTAGCTGACACCATAGATAGAGTGCTAGATCTGGAATAGAAAAGTCCTGAGTTCAAATTCATCCTCAGGCACTCACTAAATGTTTGACCCTGGGCAAGTCACTTAACCTCTCTGCCCCATTTCTTTTCATCTGTAAAATGGGGATAATAATAGTACCTACCTACCAGAGTTGTTATGAGGATCAAATTAGATATCTGTAAAGCGGTTACACAGTATCTGGCAAGTAGTAGGCATTACATAAGTAATATTATTATTATTAAGTCTTTTTTTAACCTAAGGGTAAGACTTTATATTTATTCCTACTGAATTTTGCCTTATAAGATTCAGTCCAATGCTCTAGACTAACAGTATTTTTTTAAAAAATTCTATTTATCTAACATGTTATCTGTCTCTCTAGATTTGTGTTATCTGAACATGTAAAGAATAAATTATCTATGCCTTTTATTCAAGCCATTTAAAAAATGTTAAATAGCTTAGGGTCTGAAACTATCCCTGTTGTCCTTCAAGATAGAGAAGGACCAAAATGACATCACTATGTCAGGGTCAAGGTACAGAGTGTCTGACTGTGGCTGATCAGGCCAATAGGAGCACAAAAGGCTCTATCACCGAAGCATATGAACAGGAAGTTTTCAAAGGAAGAAATTAAAGATACCTATAGTCATATGAAAAAATGCTCTAAATCACTATTGATTAGAGAAATGCAAATCAAAACTACTCTTAGGTACCACATCTCACCTGTCAGATTGTCTAACATGACAAAACAGGAAAATCATAAATGATGGACAGGATGTGGGAAAATTGGAACACCAATGCACTGTTGGTGGACTTGTGAACGGATCCAACCATTCTGGGGAGCAATTTGGAACTATACCCAAAGGGCTATAAAACTGCATATCCTTTGACCCAGCAATACTACTTCTAGGGCTGTATCCCAAAGAAATCATAAAAATGGGAAAAGGACCCATATATTCAAAAATATTGATAGCAGCTCTTTTTGTGGTAGCAAAGAATTGGAAATCAAGGGGATGCCCATCAATTGGGGAATGACATGAATGTGATGGAATACTGTTGTGTTATAAGAAATGAGGAGCAGACAGACTTCATAATAACCTGGAAAGACTTATATGATCTGATGTTGAGGGAGGGAAGCAGAACTAGGAGAATATCATACACAATTACGGACACATGGTATCTGTGATGACTGACTTTGATAGATTTGGTTCTTCTCAGCAATGCAAGGTTATAAGACAACTCCAAAAGACTTATGATGGAAAAAGTGATTCACATCCAGAGAAAGAATTACGAGTTTTAATGCAGATTGAAGCAAACTATTTGCTTTTTTTTGTTGTATTTGTTTTTGTTTCTGTTTTGTTTCTTCTTTCTCGTGGTTCATTCCATTGGTGGTAGTTCTTTTTTTGCAACTTGACTATTGTGAAAATATGTTTACTGTGAAGGTAAATGTAAAGTCTATATTGGATTGTATGCCATCTTGGGTGGGGAAGGGGGAGGAGAGAGAGGGGGAGAAAATTGGAAATTCAAGAACTTGAAGAACTGAATGTTGTAAATTAAAACTAAATTAATTAATTAATGAAAATAAATAAACAAAAGAAGGCCCTACCACAGGTTGGGCACAAATACGAACATTTGGAATAGAGATGTTTCTAAACCATACTGTACTGGAAACCCCATGGCATGTGATCATTTCAATATCAAAAACTCTTAATTTTAGTCCAGCTAAAGGATATAGTTCACCTGAATCAATAACCTGAATTCAAAGGGCAATTAGGCTCTCTCTTACTTATCTTGAGCATCAACTCCCTGTTTGTTTTGTTTGTTTTCAATCTCCAGCTGAAATATCCTTTTCCTTAGCAGAAAAAAAAGAAGCAAAGTAAAAACTGAGTGACTCTGTGTTCCTTTTGCCATCATCCTCCAATCCTTCCCAAATATCTCTTCTTAGATCCTCATTTTTCTCCCCAAACCATTTTTCAAAATCCATTTTCATTTCCCTTAGCTTCTCTCCTTAGTAAAGTCAGTTTATTCTAAGCTTCTGTACACCTAAAATTAATTTTATAACAACACTCATATTCATCATCTCTGATGTGGTTTTGCTCCTATGTTCTGCATGTAACTAGCTACATGTAACTAGTCTAAGTTTTCTGGCTGGTACTTCCTCCTTTCTTTTCACTCCTTTCTGGAAATGGGGATAGCTGTATCTTCCCAGGCCATAACTATTTCTTCCCATGGGACACCTCTTTTTGATCAGTGGTCTCTCCTTTTTGCTGCCTCTATTTCCTTCAGAGGCTATATGCAGGGGTGGCCTCAAGGCCGTATGTGACCAAGGTGCTCAGGTGTCACCTTTTGACTGAGTCCAAGTTTTACAGAACAAATTCTTCTATTAAGGGGATTTGTTCTGTGAAGTTTAGATTCAGTCAAAGGGCCACACTTGAGGACCCAGAGGTTCACATGTGGCCTCAAAGACGCAGGTTCTCTGCCCTTGGGCTAGAGATACAATTAGCCATAGCTTGTTACGATAATTAGCTTGCTTTTAATCTAGGGGCAATCCAATGGTCCTCAGGTCCACATGGCTTCTTTTCTTCTAATATTTTATGGAGTTTATATTAGACAGAAGTTATTAATCAAATCATAATAGCTAAGAGCCCCCAGTTGAAAAAATTCCTAACATTTGGACAGAAGTTTAGATCTCAGCTCTATTTATATTGTATTTCCAGCTCTCCATTCTTTGGCATGGATTTTATCTAGACATGCAAGACAAAACTTCATGATTGACCATGAATTTTTATATGAACAGAAATCAAGATAAAACAAATAGCTTAGATAAAAAGAAATAACAAACTAATATATAACAATGCTTCTTTTGTTGAGGAAAGTTAGGGAAAGAATAGTGCATCCTATAGTCCGTAAAGAGGTGTTTACAAGTAGAAGTTCCAGGCTGAAATCTTGAATACAGATGCAAGGACCCTATATCCCACTCTGTCCTTTCTGCCCAGACAAAGTTCTCTCTCCCTCTCTCTCTCTCTCCCTCCCTCCCTCCCTCCCTCCCTTCCTCCCTCTCACTTTCTGGCTCTCTGGCTCTCTCTGGGTCTCCATTTCTGTGTCTATCTCTCCTCCTCCTCTTCCTCCAATTCTCCCTCTGCTCTCTCCTTCCCTCATTCCCTCCCTTCGTCCTTTCCTCCTTCAGTCTCTCCCTCAATATTATTTTGGTGAATAAAATTACTATTAGTCTAACCTCAGTTAACTATTTACTTGTATTCTCTTCTAAAAAAAAGAGTCAAAGACAACTTGAATATTCACAATTGTGGAAAATTTGGTATTAAGCCCTGGTCTCTCCCTCTAGAAATTATGTCGCATAATATCTATATCTATCTATTTACCTCTTTCTCTCTATCTTGAGATATGTATTTTATATTTTTAAAGGCAATGTAGCCTTTGTAGATGTATGTAGAACTGCCTTTGGAATAAGTAACACCTGGTTTTAAGTTCTATCTCTGATGCACACTAAGTGTGAGACCCTGGGCAAGTCACTTAATCTCTCAGTGTACCCCCAGGAGCCAGTTATTGATCTGCATTAGTAGAAATAGTTCCTTTACTAGGAATTTCCTACACCAATGAGATCACAGGTCTGGACCAAAGAGGAAATATTTTATATTTACTTTTCTGCTCACATGTTGTTTTACTCCCCAACAGAATGTAGGGGCAGGAGGGCAGGAACTATTTTTTAAAAATTTTGTCTTCCAACGTGAAATATCTCATTGGAAAAACCACTGACCTGGAAAATAGATCCAGGAGAGATAATTTAAAAATTATTGGACTACCTGAAAGCCATGAAAAAAAAAAGAGCCTAGATATTATCTTTCAAGAAATTATCAAGAACTGCCCTGATATTCTAGAGCCAGAGGGTAAAATAGAAGTTGAAAGAATCCACCGATTGCCTCCCAAAAAGATCCCACAAAGAAAACTCCTAGGAATATTGTCACCAAATTCCAGAGCTCCCAGATCAAAGAGAAAATACTGCAAGTAGCCAGAAAGGAACAATTTGAGTATTGTGGAAAAAAAACAATCAGGATAACACAGGATCTAGCAGCTTCTATGTTAAGGAATCGAAGGGCTTGGAATACGATATTCTGGATGTCAGTGGAGCTAGGATTAAAACCAAGAATCACCTACCCAGCAAAACTGAGTATCATGCTCCAAGGCAAAATATGGATTTTCAATAAAATAGAGAACTTTCAAGCTTTCTCAGTGAAAAAGACCAGAACTGAATAGAAAATTTGACTTTCAAACACAAGAATCAAGAGAAGCATGAGAAGGTAAACAAGAAAGAGAAATCATAAGGCACTTACTAAAGTTGAACTGTTTTGTTTACATTCCTACATGGAAAGATGATGTGTATGATTCATGAGACCTCAGTATTACGGTAGCTGAAGGGAATATGCATATATATGTGCATTATATATATGTGTGTGTATGTATGTATATATGTATGTGTATATATATAGACAGAGGGCACAGGGTGAGTTGAATATGAAGGGATGATATCTAAAAAAATAAAATCAAATTAAGGGATAAAAGAGGAATATATTGAGAGAGGGAGAAAGGAAGAGATAGAATGGGGTAAATTATCTCACATAAAAGTGGCAAGAAAAAGCAGTTCTGTAGGAAGGGAAGAGGGGGCAGGTAAGGAGGAATGAGTAAATCTTGCTCCCATCGGATTTGACCTGAGGAGGGAATACCATACACACTCAACTGGGTATCTTACCCCACAGGAAAGGAAGAGGAACAAGATGAAAAAGGGGGAACAATAGAAGGGAGGGCAGGTAGGGGGAGGAGGTAATCAAAAACAAACACTTTAGTCTTCTCTGTCCTTCTTCATGGCCACAGTCTCTGACTTGGGGAGTCCTCCCAAGCCTTGGCTTCAGCTTGCTAGATTCCAGGGAAGTAGAATCTTCTGGGCCTTTGTTAGGTGTCCTCTCGCTGGCCTGTGTTTGCAGCTCTGATCCACACTTTTGCATCCAACCATTCTCAGACCTGCCCCCCCCCCCTTCTTAGGCAGCTGTCAGCTTTCTTCCTCCACACACTTTGCCTGTGCTGAGCAGCAACAGGGAAGAAACTGCCGCCTGTGCCCCTGCCTGGCTCCCATTTCATCTTTGGCCCCGGGATTCGAGGCCTTTGGGAATCTTACTTGTATCTGTAAGAATACTAGAAGCCAGGTCTCATCTGCCTGACCGCCCTGCAGACCCTAGATGTGGCCATCCCAATCCCTCTGCAGCCGGTCATCCCCAACTCCTCCAGCTGTTCCTTGTTCCCCTGCCCTCCTGGCCACATCATAGAACGTGGCTCCCAGGACTCTCCAGAGCTGTGGTCACGTCCCTCTCTGAGTGCAGCCTGGAATTGTATTGGCTGTTGCAGATGCCAGTCTCCTCACAGCTCCCTGGTGGGTCAAGGGAGAAAATTCAATAAAGGGGAATAGGTTAGGAAGGAGCAAAACATAGCTAGTCTTTCATAACATGAGTATTGTGGAAGGGTTTTACATAATGATACACATGTGGCCTATGTTGAATTGCTTGCCTTCTTGGGGGGGGGGGGGAAGAGGGGAGAGAATTTGGAACTAAAAATTTTAAGAACAGACGTTCAAAAAGAAACAAAAAAAAAAGTTTTTTCATGCAACTAGGAAATAAGATACACAAGCAATGGGGTGTAGAAATTTATCTTGCCCTACAAGAGAAGAAGGGAAAGGGGAATGGGAGGGGAGTGAAGTGACAGAAGGGAGGGCTGACTGGGGAACAGGGCAACCAGAATATACGCCATCTTGGAGTGGGGGGGAGGGTAGAAATGGGGAGAAAATTTGTAATTCAAACTCTTGTGAAAATCAACGCTGAAAACTAAATATATTAAATAAATTAAATAAAAAAAATTTAAAAAAATTTGTCTTCATGCCCTCCTGAGCCTCACCTAGTGCTCTACACATAGTACATGCTCAGTAAATGTTAGCTGAATTGAGTTAAATAAAGCTTATACACATTTGGGGAAAATCTGGCCAATAGTTTATTATTCTTAGCTTAAAATGTCTATCTTCTTTAATGTACAATCCCACTCCCAAGGGACAAGTGATATAAAGTTATGTATTCCAGATATATATATATATAACAGAATAAAAGCAAGATGAGTTTGAATGAACTTTTTTTTTAACAGAAATCAGTCATGAGGAAAGCTATTGTGAAGTGACAAAGTTATTTCTGGATGTAAAGAGACACCTGATGAGTTATAGTTCTCCATCACAGGATATTGTCCATTTCAGCTCTCAATAACTACACCCTCTGTACTGGTTTCTATTGGAAACTGGATAGCTATGATATATTTTCTCATCTACACATTGGTTTTCTAAAACTGTTTAAAAATATCCTTATGAAATGTTATCATGTTGAATATTTTTCTGATATAATTCCAAGTTGATAAAATATAGACTCACATACTATGCTTTGTGTTTAATTTAAAGAGCAATAGGGTAAACCTCTTGTTCATTGTCTAATTAAATATAAATATTACAGAATCATAAAATCTTCACTGTCTTCCTAACCAAGAACTGAAACCTCAAATTTGTTGTTCCCTATTTTCAGAGTTTTGCAGCGAGTCATTTTTAACCCTCTCTTTGGAAACCTTTGATTTCATTCAATGTCATGCTCTCCTGGTGTAGGAACTCTCACCAAATATGTAGAAGAGCAAACTATTTTTAAACCTGTAGTCTTAGAAAATTACCTGAGACAAGGGAGGTTAAGTGACTTGCCCTTGGTCATATAGCTAGGATGTATCAAATTTAGGACTTGATCCTGAATCTTCTTGACCCCAAGACCAATCCTCCTAATGATGCCAGTTTAATTTTTTTAAATGTGGGGGTTTTAAAAATTCTAATTAACATAAGAAAAAATCATTTATCAAAAGTGAGCTAGGAAATGGCCATATTCTCCTCTTCTGTACTTATTGAGCATTGTCCCTGTAGAGAATATTTAAATTTTGGTGAAAGGGTTGTAGATAGATTGTGGCACCTTTCAACTATTGTCTAGAGTCTCAAACAAAATTCTGAGCAAAATCTAGAGGGTTTTTATTCATTGCAACATAGACCAATTGGTCATTCTTTGAACTGATATAAAACTGAAAATAGCGTGGTCTGTAATTCAGTCTATTACAATGTACCCACAATATAACCACCCTATAGGTAGGGTCTACAGACAAGCCCCCAAACGAGACAATTGAGGTGATTTCATCCAATGGAGTTACCACCTAATATATAGGTGTGTTAGACACCTCTCTGGATTTGACTTGAATCTCCAAACTGCTTTGCAAAGCAGGTCTAAGTTTACAGAGATAGACCATCACCACAGAACTTACGCTTAAACTCCCTCACTGCCCTAGGGGGTCACCCTGTCACTACCACTCTACCTCTCAAGCCTATATCCCACATGTCTTCTTCCTACACACCTCAAAATAATGTCATTTAGTTCTTAAATATAATTTGCTTAACTTAGGCAAAATAACTCTATGAATATTAACAGATTAAAGTAAACATATAAATAATAAATATTTTTCAATACATGTATAAACCTGGATGACACTCTCCTTGCCAATGCACTCAACAGTTGTGGTGAAGAATGGGAACACACTTATAGGAACCTGGAATGGAAACACATGAGAATAGAAAACTCATGTGCATAGGGTAACTCACAACTCTAGACTATAATATTTTAATATTTAATATATTAATTTTTAAAATATTAATTTTTAAAGGGAGAGAATGGAGGGAGGGAGAAATGGAAGAACAAGAGGAAGAGGAGGAAAAGGAGAGAGAGAGAGAGAGAGAGAGAGAGAGAGAGAGAGAGAGAGAGAGAAAGAATTTTAATATTATTGGCTCATTCAGCAACATCTGTACCACATGAAACTGCTTTTCTTCTCATTGCTTGATTATTGATCCTCAACAATCCTTCTGGAGAATTCTCTACTTTTATATGCTCTCTCAAGTGAGTGTCACCTTTAGCATCAGTGGTCAGGACCCAAATGAAGATCCAGCAAAGGAAACTGAAAAGAGATGACCAGAGAGGTAGGAGGAGAACCAGGATAGGACTTACATTCTACTGTCGTAGCAGGAAGGATACAATATATACAAAGATTGGTAAATATAAATGTACATGCAAAGTAATTTTTGAGGGGGTGAGAGGGAACAAGAAATGTTTTTAACTTTAAAGGCTTTTAAATTTTATTTTATTTTCAGTTATAAAGTCTAACCCCTCTTTCACCCTTCCCCCATCCACTGCAAAGGTAGGAAATAGATATCCATTATAAATGTGAAGTCATACAAATCATGCCGTGGAATAAGCATTGATTAAGCACATGCTATGTGCCAGACTCTACGCTAAACACTTTATAAATACTATCACATTTGATTCTCACAACAACCCTGGGAGGTAAGCACTAGTATTATCTCCATGTTAAAGTTGAGGGAAGCTAAGTGACTTTACCCAGGGTCACACACAACTAGGTTGTAGGCCCAGCTCTCTAATCCTGTGTCATCAGCTGTCTGAAGAACACAAAGCAAGACAAGGAAGGGCAGAGGAGGGGGACATACACAAGAGAGGTCTTCTTTTGTAGGAAGTGTTACCTGAGTTAAGCTCTGCAGGGAGCTAGAGAGTCTAGGAAGCAGAGATGAGGAGGGAAAATATCCCATGCTTGGAAGATAGCCATTAGAGAGGAAGAGAAATAACCAAATAGATAGCAAAATTGTCCACTAAAACAATATTTTCGTGTCTTTTGTGAAATGACAGTGGAAGACATTGTCCACTATGTTACCCAATGCCCCTTATATAAAGATTCTTTCAATAAATTCTTTCTGAAGAGGATGTGTAGCATAATGGTAAGAATGCTTGAGTCAAAACAGTCAGATGATCTCAGTTCAAGTCTGAGCTCTTCTGCTTATTAGCCGTTTGATCTTGGGTATCTACTGCCACCTTCACTGGGACTTCTAGGTCATCAAGATAAGTAGGGAGATGTAGCTGGCATGGAATTCAGCAGTTCATCAGGGAAACTTGAGTGGTTCAGGGAGGAGACAAGTATAATGCTCAAGGCTATCAAATTTAGTAAGAACTATGCTTTGATCAGGTTTACATATTTTCCTATTCTTACTTTACATCTGGGGCAGGATTTAATTTAAGTCCTTCTCTAGAATAGCTATTGCTTTGCAAACAGATTCTGCTGGCCAAATGTACTAGACTCTTCCACATTCCTAAGAACTTTGGTTGCTATTAGGCAGTACTGATCCCTAACTCATATTGATGAGGGTCTTTCAGCAAATTCCTATTCTTTACTGCAAGTGCACCTGGGATGAACCCATCATCAAGAGCATCAGAGTATGCATTGTGCTACTTAACCCGTCTGATCCTCAGCTTCAACCATTCTCATCTCACAGGGATGCTGTGAAGAAACCATAAAATGGTATAAAAATATAAGTTGTTGATTCTGATTTCAGGAATAAGTATGCCATTGCTTTTGTTCATTCATTCAGCTAATATTCATTAGACTCTATGTGTAATGTACTATACTCAGCATTGGGGAAAAACACAGGGTCTCTGTCTTCAAGGAACCTCAAAATTAATAGAGTTGAGTGAGCCAGCCTACAGAGAGAGAGGGAGAGAGAGAGAGAGAGAGAGAGAGAGAGAGAGAGAGAGAGAGGAGGACTGTGAATACTACATTGGTGCCACATTATGAGGGCTCCTCTGGGATTTATTAGGGTGCTCTTGTTGGGAAACCATTGAAGAGATTCTTCATCTAGGAGTTATTGTATCCCCTAGTGTTAGAGGAATCTGCTAGAGAAAAAAGTGAATTTTTAAAATATATTTTTCCAGTGTGTTTTCCTTTTACAAATCAGACCATTTTCTGCATTTAAGTATTAGTATATATTATTTACCACATCTATTAGTATATATGGAGGCAAATATGAGTTAATAATGACATAGCATGTCCAGAGCACTGGTTCTCAGCTATGCCATTAGAGCCATACAGAAAACTCTTAATTAAGGGAATAACATCTGACTTAAGGAATAAAGATGTTTTTACAAGATGCTATCGAAAATGTAAAGTATTAAGAGATATGAGATGAAAAATAAAATCTTATCTATTTTCTTCAAATTGCCCAAGGATATAGATCCTTCTGAAATAACTAGTAGGGCAGGAGTTTCAAAAAATGATTGGAGCTGATTCCCAGATCTCTCACAAGTCAGGAGAGGATATTTCACATAGTTAAAATGATGTTTAGAATTGACCTCGAAAAATAGCCATTTGAATAGCCAGAAACAGAAACAGATAAAAATAGGCACCCATACACTATATAGTATAATCAATTTCAACACAAACCTAGGTCAGGATTTTTTTTAGAGAAAGATGTATGTTACCCCAAGAAACTAACATGGTATCTTTGAAGGAGGAATGGAACTGAAGTGTCATTACACTGTCTTACAATGACTAGTAGTGTACAAAGAAATAACCAAGCTATCTTTTGTTATCACAGTGGCTTAGATATACATTTGAGTGATGTGAAAAAT
This sequence comes from Trichosurus vulpecula, assembly GCF_011100635.1. Taxonomy (NCBI): domain Eukaryota; kingdom Metazoa; phylum Chordata; class Mammalia; order Diprotodontia; family Phalangeridae; genus Trichosurus; species Trichosurus vulpecula. Next base: position 211,222,922 of record NC_050580.1, on the reverse strand, counting down.
GAAATGCAGTTTCTATGTGCAAGAAGATGAATTCCAAAGAATCAACTTTGGGGAATGGATATGGGGCCAGGGATGGAGATCATTCTATACTACAAGGAAAGTAAAAATAATCCCCAATTAAGTCATAGTGAGTTGATACTGGAACACTAAAATAAGTTAGTCAATAAATATTTATTAAGCACCTACTGTGTGCCAGGCACTGTGCAAAGAACTGGAGACACAAAGAAAGTCAAAAGACAATCTGTCCCTGCTATCAAGGATCTCACAGTACAATAGGGGAGGCAACATTTAAACAACTATGTACATACAAAATATGTACAAGATAAGTTGGAGGTGATCCATAGAGGAAAGGCATTAGAATTAAAGGGGAATTAAGGAAGACTTCTTATTAGATGGGTTTCAGCTGGGAATTCAGGAAAGCCAGGAGCCAAGAGAGAAAGAATTCCAAGCATGGAAAACAACCAAGGAAGAGGCATAGAGAGTTAGGAGAGGGAGTATCTTGTTTGAAGAAGCAAAGAGGCCAGTGTCATTGGATCAAAGAAAATGTGACAGGATATAAGGTGTAAGAAGACTGGAAGGGTAGAAGGGCAGATTATGAAGGACTTTGAATGCCAAACAGAGAATATTAGAATTGACCCTGGAGTTGATAGGGAACCATTAGAGTTTATTGAATAGAGAGGTGAAATGGATAGTCCTGAGCTTTAGGAAGATCACTTTGACAGTTGAGTGGAAGATGGACAAGAATGAGGAAAGATGAGGCAGGGAGACCAACTATCAGGTTATTATAGTAATATAGGCATGAGGTAATCAGGCCTTGCACTCTTGTGATGGTAGTGTCAGAGGAGAGAAGGGGAAACATGCAGGAAATTTTATAAAAGCAAAATTGACAGGCATCAGCAACAAATTGGATATTGGGGGAAGGGAGAAGTGAGAGAGAGTGAGGAGGTGAAGATGACATATAATTGGCAATCTTGGGTTACTGGGAGGATATTGGCACCCTCAGTAGTAATAAGGACTAGTAGGAGGTAGAGTCAAGATGATAGAGTGAAGCCAGTATTTTTGCTGAGCTCTCCTAACACACTCCCTCTAAAACACCCTAAAAAAATGCACCAAACCAAATTTTAGGCAGGAAAGCCAATTAAAAGTCACAGTGAGTCATTTTTCCAGCCCAGGGAAGCTTAGGTAGACTGAAAATGAGGTCTGCAGACACTGAGATGGGGGCTTGCCAAGAATGAGGCATGACAGAAGTAGCACCAGTGGTGATGGCAGCGGTGGTGAAGAACAGCCCAGTACCCAGGGATGGTAAAGGGACTGAACACCCAGTTCAAAAGAGATCCCAGGGGGATACATGTACTAGCACTAGAAGCAGGAATATAATCTGATAGCCCTGTTGAGCATTACTCAGTTCTGAGTTATGGTTCCAGGGTGGAGAGGAGAAGTTATGGCCATAAGGGAGTAGGAACCCTTGCTATTTAAGGACTAGAGTATAAAGCAGGTGGGCAATGGCCAGATCTTTTCCTGAATTTGGAAGCACCAATCTTACAGGCCCCAAGACTAATCCATGAAAGCAACAGAAGGGCATAAAAGACAGAAACTCAGGCAAGTCATTCCCCACCTCTACCCCAGAGGTGAGCAGAGCCAATACAACATAAAATCCAGAGTTAGAAGTAAGTTAGGAAAATAAGCAAACAAACAAAAAGAACATGACCATAAAAAATCTATTATGATAACAGGAAAGCTCAAGACACAGACTCAGAAGAAAACAAATGACTTGAAAACACTTACAAAAGAAAAGCCTCAAAGAAAAATGCAGATTGGACACAGGCCCCAAAAGAGTTCTTACAAGAGCTTTTAAAAAGAGCCAAAAATGATTTTCAAAATCAAATAAGATCAATAGAAGTAAAATTTGGAAAAGAAATGAGAGCAATGAAAGAAAATTATGAAAAGAGAATTTACAGCTTGGTAAAAGAGATACAAAAGTACCAAAGAAAACTCCTTAAAAATCAAAATTGTCCAAAATGGTTAAAAAAGATACAAAACCTAACCCAAGAAGATAACTCTTTAAAAATTAGAATTGGTTAAGTGGAAGCAATTGACTCAATGAGACATCAAAAAACAATGAAGTGAAGTTAAAAGACTGAAAATAAAAGGAAATGTGAAATGTCTCAGAGGAAAAAATGACTGACCTAGAAAATAGATTGAGGAGAGATAATTTAAAAATTATTGAACTACCTGAAATCCATGATAAAAAAGAGCCTAGATGTCACATTTCAAGAAATTATAAAGGAAAAATGTCCAAGTATCTTAGAACCAGAGGACAAAGTTGAAGTTGAAAGAATCTTCCAGTCACCTTCTGAAGGAAATCTCAAAATGGAAACTTTCAGGAATATTATAACCAAAATTCAGAGCTCCTAGGTCAAGGAGAAAATACTGCAATTCAAATAACTCAAAGAAAAAAGTAATTCAAATACTATGAAGCCACAGTCAGAATACACAAGATTTAGCAGCCACCATGGCAAAGAAGAGGAGGGCTTGGAATAAGATATTGTGGAGGACAAAGTAACTAGGATTACAACTAAGAATAACCTATACAGCAAAACTGAGTATAATCCTACCTGGGGGCGGGGAAAATGAACATTTAATAAAATGGAAGACTTTCAAGCATTCCTGATTTATTTTTTTAAATGGAGCTGAACAGAAAATTTGATATGCAAACACAAAATTCAAGAGAACCAGAAAAAGGAAAACATGAAAGATAAATTCTAAGGGACTTAATAAGGTTAAATTGTTTATATTTCTATATGGGAAGGTCACATATATAACCTCTAAGAACTTCATCATCATTAGGGTGTTAGAAGGATTCTATTTAGAGGGCATGGATGTGAGTCTAGTATATTGGGATGATCTCAAAAGAAGAATGGAAGGTTGAGAAAGAAGGATGCATTGACAGAAGGAGGGAGAGGAATAATGAGGAAAGTTGTCTCACATTGTCTCACAAGGAAGAGGTTTTATAATGGAGGAGGAAATGGGGGGAAAGGGAATGAATGGACAATGCTTGAACCTCACTCTTATATGAACTGGTTCAAGGAGCAAAGAATATACATATGTGTGTGTATATATAATATACATATATGATATACACACATATACATATACATAAATGTATATACACACACACACACACACACACACACACACACACACACAATTGGGTACAGAAATGCACCTTACCTAACAGGGAAGTAGAAAGGGAGGGGAAAATGAGAAATGGGGGTGGGAAGGATGTGAAGGTGAGTAGATTAAGGGAAGCAGTGGTCAGAAGCAAATCAGACTTTTGAGGAGAAGACAGGGTAAAAAAGAGGACAAATAGAGAAAAGGATGAAAGGAATTACACAATTAGCAGTCAGAATAATGAATATAAAAGGGATGAATATATCCATAAATAAAACAGAGGGATGAATATATCCATAAAATAAAACAAGATGGCAGAATGGATTTGAAATCAGCATCCAACAGTATGTTGTTTACAAGGGACACATTTGTAATAGAAGGACACACACAGAAAAGACAAGGGGTTGAAGCAGAACCTATTTTCAGCTTAAGTAAAAAAAAAAAAACTCCGAGTAGCTATTTTGATCTCAAACAAAGCAAAAACAAAAAATAGACTTAATTAAAAGAGATAAACAGGGAAACTACAGTTTGCTAAAAGATGCCACAGACAATGAATTAATATCAATACTGCACATACATACAAAGCATCCAAATTCTTGAAGGAAGAGTTAAATAAGTTACAAGAGGAAATAGTAAAACTGTTCTTGTGGTGGACCCCAACTTCCCCTTCTGAAACGTAGATAAATCTAACCATAAAATAAATTTTAAAAAGGTAAGATGAATAGAAAATTTAGATTTGACAGAACTCTGGAGAATATGAAATGGGAATAGAAAGATGTACAACTATTTTCAGCTCTACACAGTACCATCACAAAAATTGACCATATATTAAGGAATAAGGGGCAGCTAAGTGGCACAGTGGAAAGAGCACCAGGCCTGGAGTCAGGAAAACCTGAGTTCAAATCCAGCCTCAGACACTTAGTATCTATGTGACCCTGGGCAATTTACTTAACCTTGTTTGCCTGTTTCTTCATCTGTAAAATGAGCCGAAGAAAGAAATGGCAAACTCCAAAGATACTCCAGTATCTTTGCCAAGAAAAGCTCAAGTGGAGTGACAAAGAGGTGGACACAAGTGAAAAAACAATTGAACCACACCAACATTAATAGAAAAGCAGAAAAATCAAATGTACCCCTTTCAGACCATAATGAAATAAAAAATAACATTCAATAAAGGGCCTTGGAAGCAAAGGTTAAAAATTAACTGGAAACTAAATTACCTATTCCTAAAGAATGAGTGGATGAAATAACATGATAGAAACAATTAATAATTTCATGAACAATAATGACAAAAGTGAAGCAACTTACCAAAATTTATGGAATGTAGCCAAAGCAGTACTTAGGGGAAAATTTATATCTCTAAATACTTTCATCAATAAGTGAGAGAAAGATCAGATCAACAAATTGGACATACAGCTTAAAAAGAGAGAGAAAAAAACCAACAAATTTAAAACTCCAATTAAACACCAAAACAGAAATTCTGAAAATCAAAGGAGAGATTTATGAAATCAAAGTTAAAAAAAATCTTTCAAAGTAATAAATAAAGCTGGAAAATGGTTTTATAAAAATAATAGTAAAATAGATAAGCCATTGGCTAATTTGACTCTGAGGATAAAAAAAGAAGAAAATCATATGACCAGTATCAAAACTGAAAAGGTTGAGTGTGAAACTAATAAAGATGAAATTAAAACAATTATTAGGACCTATTTTGCTCAACTATTTGCCAATAAAATTGACAATCTAAATAAAATGAATACTTATAAAAATATAAATTTTCTAGATTAAATAGAACAGGAACTAGAAAACTTACATAACTCTATCTTTAGGAGAAGAAATTGAACAAGCCATAAATGACCCCCCAAAGAAAAAAATCCCCGGGCCCAGATGGATTTACAAGTGAATTGTACCAAACATTTAAAGAATAATTAATTCCAATACCATATAAACTGCTTCAGAAAAATAGGTAAAGAAGGAGTCTAGCCAAATTCCTTCTATGGCACAAATATGGTTTTCATTCCTAAATCAGGGAAAGCAAAAACAGAGAAAGAAACCTATATACCAATTTTCCTGATGAATATTGGTGCAAAAAATTTAAACAGTAATAGGTAAAAGAAGAGAAGAATTTGGAGAATTTGGGGGTGGAAGATAATGAGTTCACTTTTGAATGTGCTAAGTTTAAGATCCCTGTGGGACATCCAGTTCCTGATGTTCAATAAGCAGTTGGATATTTGAGACTGGAAGTCAGCAGAAAGACTAAATATGGGTAAGTAGATTTGACTGGAGAAGGAAAAGGCAAGCCACTCTTCACCAAGAAAATCTTTGCCAAGAAAACCCCAAATGGGGTAATGAAGAGTCAGACACGACTGAACAACAAGAAGTAGATTTGAGAATCATCATCTTGAAATGATGACTAAATCCATGAGAGCTTATGATAACACCAAATGAACTAGGATAAGAGAGAGGTATCAAACTTACTTCCCACTGGCTAAAGAGTGGCTTGAACCATGGAGCCCAAACCAGATTAAAATGTAACTGGGAAATGTTCAACAAAATAAATAAAAATAAAATACAACATAATGTTAATCTGTGGTTTTCTAAGTCAATATGCCCATTTCTATTTGAGTTTGATACTACTAGTACAAGATATCATCAGAAGAAAAGAACCATTTTCTGATATAACCGTGGACTATCTGATTAAAAATATGTTAAGTACATTGGATGGTAGAATTATCACTTGATTCAAAGGAAGCTGCTATGCATGGAACAAATGTTGACAAATAAGTGTATCAGTAAGGCAAGATTCATGACCTCAAAAATGTCCATGAATGTGCCTGTAGAGTTCACAATTGCAAAGTATAAGAGGTTCTCTAGGTAGAAGGCATGGGAAGTATAACATTTATTTAGATACCAGAGGATCAAATCCAATTTGACATAGCAATAATTGTATTCCAAAATCGGTAAGTGCACTTCAATGTAACAATAAGGAGATTAAAACACAGTATCACAGCAAAGAACCAAGTTATCCTGTAACCTTCCCCACTGCTGGGACCTTCCCGTAAACATTCGCAAATCCCAAGTGTCTGCTTGCCTGCGTTCTTTCCCGCCTCAGTTCTCTGGTCTCCACAGCTCTCTTGTCTTTGGTCTCCGCTCTCCACTCTGCACTCTCTCTTATATCTCTGCAGCTCTCTGAGTTCTATATCTCGCTAGTCTGCAGATTCTCAGCTCTGTCATCTCAGAGTTCTTACTCTCCTTGGGCTGCATTCTGACCTTAATGGCTACCTTCTGGGTATATACATTCTTCTTAGGGCCTGAGGGCCTCATGCCCAGTCAGCAAAAGGGTATAGGCCTAGGGCTTAGCACTCAGTAAGTAAAGTGTGTAGGCCTCCCTCTAATCAAGCCTCCCTCAACTTGCCCCACCTGAGGCCTATTGAATGGCTGGGGAAAGATCTTTAACCACTGATTGGCATCACAATAAGTTACAACATGAGTTCTGAAAATTCTAAGGATTGAAGCAAGATAACAAAGTTTTGTGAAAAAAAACTGATGATCAGAAAATATTAGAGGAACTTTTTGAAGGTAAGATTCTCAATTGCTGACAAAATTATAAAGTGATATGTGCAAAAAGCCTAATATGGCTAGCAATCTATTTGGTATAACAGGAGAAGCTACTATACTAAAGGAGAAATCTAGCTAATTGAAACTCAGCTTGTTCTAAAGTCAGCAAAAAAGATACGGCTTTAAACCACACTTCCCCCCTCACCCCACCCCATACCTCAATGCTGTGACTAGAATTGAAGAGGGCTTCCGTTCAGATGTAATTGCATATTGGTACCCCCAGAGGTTCAAGTAAGTTCAATTCAAATAATGAAAGAGTATTAAACCTCAAAACAACCCCATTTTGCCTTTGTTGTATGGAGAGAACAAAATGCATTATTAGGTAACTGTAATAAGCAGCGAAGTCCACAAAGAGCTTAGAGTTACTTTGACATGACAATAACCAACAATCTAGAAATTTAGAGACTCAGGGTTTCCCTACTCATGCAACTCCTGTGTATGGTTTCTATAAGAATATCTTCTCCACAGACACTGTGTGCTTTGGCTACAAAGTATTTCCCAGATTTATGGGTAGATTAATTTTTTATTATTGTTCTTTATTTTTTCTTCTAATGCTATGGGAATTTTTGTAATCTCCTTATCATTCGTAAATGTTTCATGCTTAAGAGTCAATAGTGTCATTATGGCTGATTTTATGTGAATGGGAAGGATACTGGTGGAGGCCCCTCAAGGGCTAAAGTGGTAAGTAGTAACAGTGTATCCTCACAAGTAGATTACTTCTAGGACCTTTAAAGTTTTTTGTTTTGTTTTGTTTTGTTTCATAGCAGCTATATCCTCCGGACCTACTGTGGTAGCAATTTGGATTTGAAGATCTTTCCCACCCATTAATAGGCCATGTGACCTGCTTATGTCACAGGAAGCCTAAGACATATGTGGTGGGAGGAGCTTCCTGATAGGAAAAGGAAGTTATGTCACAGGAAATGCTGAGAGAGAAAGAGATGTTATGGCTGCTAATGGCCACCCTCATGATTGTTAGAAATGAACAGGCTGACTTAGCTGTACTGTGAGTTTGTTTTGGGGAAGACTCCAGCAGGGGGTTGGAGAGGTTTTGGGGTGGTGAGGCTCCACGCTGTGGTATGGTATTTTAAGTTCCTTGCTGTTATGATAAAGTGGGCTAACTGGCTGTGGGAGCTGAACATTTGGTTATGGGATATGATTTTCTGGTGTCTGAATAAATGTTATACTTCTTTTACCTTCTTTATGGAGACTCTCTCATACCTTGTGATACAGGCATATTCACAATTATCACAATTATTCACAATTATCATTGATGTTGTGTTTATTGCCTTACTGTTACACCTACCAGTATGAGTGCAGATTGGAGTGTTAAGTCCAGTTGAGAGAGAAAGGGGATACAGGTGCCATGTCTAGTCTGCATATACACATAAATTCTGTCTGTATGACCAAGGACTGTATTGTAGAGATGCTTTGAAGAGCAATGTCAGAGTACAGAACGCGGTGTACTTGAAAAATTTGAAAAATATTGCAAAGGCAAAATTGACAGGCCTTAGCAATAGATTGGATATGGGGGCAGGGGGAGGTGAGAGATAGTGAGGAATTGAGAATGACACCTACATTGTGAGCCTGAGAGACTGAGAGGATGATGTTGCCCTTGGTAGTAATAGGAAAGTTAAGAGGGTCAGAGAATTTAGTGGGAAAGATGAGATCAGTTTTGGACAGGTTTATTTTAAGATTGGACACCCAAGTTCAAGATGTCTCAAAGGCAGTTGGAGAAACAAGATTGAAAGTTGGGGCAAGATAGGCAGATTTGAGAGTCATCAGAATAGAGATGGCAATTAAATCCATAGGAGTTGATGAGATCTCCAAATGAAGTAGTAGAAGAGGGGACTAGGATAGAACCCTAAGGGACACCCACATGATCCAGATGAGGATCCAGCAAAGGAAACTGAAAAGGAGAGGTCAGATAAATAAGAGAACCAGGAGAAAGTGGTATGCCAAAAACCTAGAGAGAAGAAAGCATCAAGAAGGAGAAGGTGATCAACCATATAGAAGGCTACCAAAAGGTTGAGGTTGAATGAGGATTGAGGAAAGCCCATTGGATGTGGAGATTAAGAAATCATAAATATCTTTGGAGAAGTTGACAAAAGGAAAATCTCTGAAATCATCCCTTTCATCATTTCCAAAAGAATGTATTCCATTACATTAATATATCACATGTTCCCCTACATGACACATATGATATATGGAATCATATGTTCTCCATATTCCCCAACTGATAAGTACCCCTTTAGTTTCCAGTTCTTGTCATTACAAATTGAATGTTACAAATATTTTTGCATATATGATTACTTCTCCTCTTTCTCTAATCTCTTTAGGATCTAAGCCTAGTAGAGGTATTGATGGGTTTGTAGGAGTTTGCACAGTTTAATAGATTTTGAGGTAAAGTTCCAAGTTATTTTCCAATATGGCTGGACCAATTCACAGCTCCACCAAGAATGCATTAATGTGTCTGTTTTTCCTCAGGCCCTTTAATATTTGTGATTTCCCTTTTTGTCAACTTGGCCAGTCTGATGGATGTAAGGTGAAACCTCAAAGTGACTTTAATTTTCATTTCTCTAATAACTAATGATTTAGAGCATTTTTTTCCATATGGCTACTGATATCTTGGGTTCCTTTCTTAGAAAATTGCATGTTTATATTCTTTCTTACATTAATCAATTGGGGAATGCTTCTGATTCTTATAATTTGAATCCATTACTTATATATCTCGGAAATGAGACCCTTACCAAAGAAATTTACAGCAGAGATTTTCTTTTTGCTTACCTGCATCACTTCTAATTTTAGCTACTTTGGTTTTGTTGTGCAAATATATATTTTTAATGTTATATAATGACAGTTGTACATTTTATCTTAAATGATGGTCTCTGTCCCTTGACATGAGTTTTAAAAGCTAGTTTAGGGCCAGATTGTGCAGCTGCATGAATGTCATGAAAAGGACTTTGGATTTGATTTTCTGGGCAATGGAAGGTCACTACTACCACCACCACCACCACTACTACCACCACCACTACCACTACTACTACAGCTAGCTGACTAGCTAGCATTTACATAGTGCTTTAAGGTTTTCAAAGCACTTTACATATGTTAACTGATCTGATCCCCACCACAACACTATGAAGTAGTTGTTATTATCATACCCATTTTACAGATGAAGAAATCAAGGCTAAGGAAAGTTAAGTGACTTGACTAGGGTCACATAGTGAGCATCTGAGTTGAGATTTGAAGTCAGATCTTCCTGACTCACAATACTCTAGTCACTGCACCACCTAGTTACTTAAGGTTTTTGTGAGTTGGTGAGTGAAGACTGCTTCATTAAAACATTACCCTACAACATGTAAATTGAAGAATGTTGAGACTGGGGGGAGGGGGATCATTTAGGAGGCTATCGAAATAGGTTAGATGAAAGATACTAATAACTTGAGCTAGAATAGTAGCAGTGGATTAAGCTTCTGTGATTCCTTTTGTCAGACTCTGAGCAATGTTTCTCCTTCCTCCTCCCCCACCCCCACCCTCTATCTGTCTGGAAGCTCAGACACAAATTAGACCAGATGGCCACATTTTTTTTCCTTGAATTTGTACTGATCTTTTTATCTTGTTGTAAAGACTTCCTTCTGTACCTTCCCAATTCTATCAAGCTGTCCTTTCGTCTCCTGGAGAGCATTGCTTCATATCAAGTCTTCTATCCCCACCTTCCAGTGATTAAGTCATTGACTATATTCCACACTGGGTTTTGATTTGGATCAGGTAGGCCCAATATCAATTTTCAGTAAAATATTAACCAAACACACAGAGAAGCAGCTCATGTGGCTCCATCCTCTCCTTCAATAAAATTAATCGAGTTAGCTATTTACTTTTGCCATGGCTATAGTGTTTTCCCACCTTCCACTCCAAACAAGGAAATGGCACTAAATTCACTTAACACAAATTTATATTATTGTCTGAAGCATTTTAAACAATGCTTAATTTAATTTCCTTGTTTGGAATGTGGTGCTGGAGAATGGGACTACTGTGTAATGTAAAAATATGATTCATGTATAAACCAGGAGCATACACTGTATTCTCATGTGACTTGCAAGTCTTCTGTTTACATTAAATTGCAATTCAGAACTGCCAACACAGCTAGATGAGCTTTCTGCTATCTCACAAATGGAAAATCAGGTTTTTTCTGGTCTGACACAAGTTCTAGTTAAGTCTTACCTCCAATCAGACATCTGCTTCATTAGCAAAGCATTGGCTGAATGGATTTAATTTCCATGTTCACTGTGCCTAAGCATCACAAAGCCTGAGTCCTATCCTTCCTGTCCGCACATTTGTAGTTTCTTGCTGATTTGAGGCGAGTCCTCTCACACTACTCTAGAGTTCACAAGGGAGTGTTGTGTGCCAGATTTATCTGAGAATGGGGCACCTTTCAACTCACCCTTCTCACCTAGCACTTGAACTCAACCCAGTGTTTTGTGTGTAGAGATCCAGGACAGAGGGATGGATAGGAGCAAAGCAGGCGTACTCATTTCAGCATGGATGCTACTGCTTTTTTCTCATTGTCCTCCTAAGTGTCCAATAACTCCTTTTTTCATGCTATCCAAATAGTGGTTCTTATGATTAAACTTGTTGTTAGTCATTTTTCAGTGGTATCTGACTCTCTGTGATGCCTTTTTTTGGCAACGATATTGGAGTGGTTTACCATTTCCTTCTCCGGTTCATTTATAGATGAGGAAATGAGGTAAATGAGATAAAGTGACTTGTCCAGGGTCACATAGATAGTAAGCATCTGAAGCCAAGTGTGAAATCAGGAAGATGAGGTTATTCAGTAACCCTCACTGGAGGTATTCAATGAAAGCCTACATGTCCAGTATTGATATTGCAGAAGGATTCTAGTTCAGGAAAAGTTGGACAAGATGGCCCTTGAGGTCCTTTCCAACTCTGAGTTTCTACCAGAAAGGATGATTTTTATAGATTTATCTGTGAGGAAGAATTAGAAACAGGTTGCTATTTGAGAGCGACATTTTTATGTATTATGTATTATATATTATATATGTTGTATATTGTGTATGTTTTATGTATTATATATGTTGGTACATTTTGTAGTTGTTGATTGTTGCCAAATAACCGCCAAACAATCCTTAAGAAGGGCAGCTAGGTGGGCAGCAGAGAGAGTGCCTGGAGTCAGAAAGACTCAACTTCCTGAGTTCAAATCTGGCTTTAGATGCTTACTAGTTGTGTGATCCTGGGGATCACAAATGGGGTCACAAAGATTTGGACAGGACTGAAATCATTGAAACAACAAAAAACCACTAAGAGCTCAGGTTTTCTTTAGATTCTAGTGATTTCTTCCCATTGATTTTATTTCAACCTTTCACTAAAGGATTGTGGAAATGTAATAAAGGTTAAGAATGTCGAGTTCTGTAATTACATTACAAGTTGGTTGGATTCTGCAGGTCTTATAAATGGCTAACTTGAAATGAACAATGAAAACTACATTTTCAATGCATAATTGAACAATGATAATGAATGGAAAGTAGGAGGAAATCCTATACATACATACATATATACATATATAATATATGCATGTGTGTGTGTGTGTGTATGCATATGTAAAGGTGAATTGTTATGAATCACTACTAATCTCTAAGAATCTCTTGTTATCTTGCATCCTGAGAGAAATGCTCTGTCTTGGTCCTAGAATGAATTGAGATGAGTTGGACAGCTAGTGACTTTAATCTTTAGTAACCATGCTTAAGTAGATATGCCATTACTTTTTATTTGTAGGTGTTTTATCTAATGCTAGGGCGTCAGAGACCTTTCTGACAGTAACTGGACCAGTTGTAAAAAGACTCCTGAACTGAAAGCTAGGTCTGTGTTGTTGCACTTCTAGGTAATACAGTGGACAAAATACTGGTTCTAAAGTCAGGATGATCTGAGTTCAAATCTGGCCTCAGACACTACCAGTATGACCAGTTAAGTCATTTAACATCAGTTTGCCTCAGTTTCCTCATAGATAAAATCCTCTCAAGGTTGTAAAGAGCAAATGAGGCAATACTCCTAAAGCATTTAGCACAGTGTCTGGCACATAGTAAGCACAATGTAAATATTAACTATTATTTATTAACAGACCTCTTCTCTGGGACTCAATTGTCTCAGTCTGCAAAATGAGTAGGAAGGTCATTTAGCTGGGTGGCTCAGTGTGCAGAGTCCAAGATCTGGAATCAGAAAGATCTGAGTTCTAATTCTGCCTCAGATACATCCTAACTGTGTGCAAGTCACTCAATCATTATCAAACTCAATTTCCTCATCTGTAAAACAAGGATAATGATAAGAGGATCAAATGAAATCACATGTAAAGTCCAGTGTTAACCTTGAAGCACTGCGTAAATTGCGAAGTATTATTTTTATCGTTATTATTATTATTAAAATTGAAATTAAAATTTCAGTTCTAAGATTCAGTCTATGAAAAGAATTGACTTGCTACTCCAAAAAGTTCCATGGGCTATTTTTAATTAACTTCTATGAGTCCATGTTATTTTAAGATGACAAAGGATACAGTGAAAATTGCAGCAAACATTAATCAAGTCTTATACACCAATCCAAGTTAGGAGTTGATATTGATGAATTAACTGTCCATGTACTCTGTAGATGAGTAACAGGCGATCCACCAGCATGCCCTGGACCATCTGGTCTCTACTCACCATGGATACCAGTTATCCCTCTAAGTTTCTGATTATAATCATTTGATGACAGTCACACACTTGATTTTAAAAAAATCAACTGCAAGATAGATAGTACAAGATAGAAGAGACCTGGATATACTGTCATTAATGTGAAAAAGGCCCAAGGCTATTTTGCATGCTCATTATGAGTCAACAATATACCATGGCAACAGCTTCTGTTGTTGTTCGGTCATTTTCAGTCCTGCCCTGCACTTCGTGAATCCACTAGGGGTTTTCTTGGCAAAGATAGTGTAGTTGTTTACCATTTTCTTCTCCAGCTCCTTTTACAGATGAGGAAACTGAGGTAAGCATGGTTAGGTGACTTGTCCAGGGTCACAGCAGTGTGTTGTTAAATGTTTAACAACCCACCCTTTAGGCTTAATCTGAATTATTAAGATTTTCTCCATCTTTCTTAATTCTAGACAATAAGCCAAACAATAAATCAATCCTTGATTTGTAGTGTTGACTCATTTCTGAGGCATACATCTTCACACTGAAAATTTAACAATATGCTCTCGAGAGCCAGTAAGAGTTGACTCCAGGATACCCCTCCGCATGGCAAACAAAAAAGTTAATGCGATCTTAGCTGGAACTAATAGATAAGATCTTCAGAATAAGGGAGGTAATAGTCTGCTGTGGTGCAATCATATATGAAGTATTGTGCCCATTTCTGGATGCCATGTTTTAGGAAGGACATTGACAAGTTGGAGCTCATCCAAAGGAGAGTGAACAGGATGGTGAAGAGATTCTAAAGTTAAATGAGCATTTGGGAATTGAAAAGACTTAAGGAAGATGTAACAGTTGACTCCTAATATATTAAAGGTTGTCACATAGAAAAGAAATGAGATTTCTTCTGTATAATGGAGAAAGTCAGATCTAGGACCAATGGGTGAAAATTAGGGGGAAGTAAGACAGTTTTCACAAGGAGGAAAACTGATACAAGAGAAGAAAAAATTTCCTAATAATTTCTTTAACTTTATTGAGGAAAAGATAAAGCTCAAAGGATAGAATGGCTGCTTCAAATGAAGGAGACCATGAAAACTGGCAACAAAGACAACTGCTTAATTTTGTTTCTGTTTTCTTAGCTAAGGTGTCATTGAAGGAGAAACCCAGGGATACAGGAATCCTGAGATTAAAGTTCCCAGGGCAAGATCACCTGGAATGAATTCACAGACTCAAGCAGTCTTTAAGTCAAGTTGGTAAAAGTTTATTGTTATGCTTTATAGCCAGCAAGACTTCTTAGGGCACCAGCAATCTTAGAGGGGATATGGGCAAAGATTATGTAGGTTATTCTATAGTAAAACATGTACCAAATAGGCTAATAAGGTGAATTAGGGTGGGATTAGGAGTGGTTAAGGAGTAGTTAGTTCTTAAAGGAATATGCACCTTTAGTATCTACTGCCCAGGCTATTTACCCAGAGTTCACTGGGAAATAGCTTGGGTGGGGGAGGGGCTGTCTATGTGGAGGTATGGTTTAGGCCTGAAACCTCACTAAGTCAACTAATTGTCAGTACTGGGAAATGCCCAGGCTGCCCCCTGTGATTGTCTTGTTAGATAAGATAAATGTAAGTGAGTATACATATGTCAGAATCTAGGATACATATGATAGGTATGAGTAGTACCCAGTACACAGCCAGTTCAGTCAGTACACAGCTGGTTCAAACTAATGAATTCTATAGGTGCAGATTGCTACTGTGTCAGGAAGAGAGATAAGTATTTTGCTAGGGCATGTTGCCCTTAAGCTGGAGAGAAACTGCCTATGACAGTGTTTTGAGGCTAGGGAGAAATGTGATTGGTTTTGAGGCTAGGGAGAAATGTGATTTTAGAATTGGGGTCCAAGCACAGGCACCCAAAGCACTCCATCAGTGTGATAATAAGCCAGGCCTGACTCAGGCTGGTCTAGTGCTTCAGGTTTGAGACTATAATGAAAGTAGGAACTCTGGCTTACTTAGCCAGAAGCATAGAAAGGATACTTAACAAAGAGACAAAAGTGGTTCAGGTAGACACATTTCCTATCATCTCCATATGGAAATACGTATTGTGCGAAAAGAGTGTTGACTCATACAGCCATCGGACATTTGTCAGGTCTGAGGGGCAAGTGACTCCTCCTGAGCTAGCCCTTTCATGAACTAGCTGATTGGAAAACCTCGTCAATGGCTCAAATAGCCTCCTGAACAAATCTCATCTTGAGGATAGCTTTCTCACCCTTAGAGAAAAAACTAGCCTAGCCTATGTGGCAGAACCTTAGGTACCTGAGAAGTCATATCAGTGATTCAAGTCTTAGTCATTTGGTTCAATCAAGTCTCAGGGACATCTTTGCTGCTTTATAAGGGAAAAAAAAAATCAAGACAAGCCTACATGACATATATTGCTCTTACCATTCAAAAGGAATGCGCTTTGGCATTGGAAATGACAGGAGAAAATTATTAACAAGGAGTTGATTCCCAAGATCTGTAAGGATATATTAAGGGTTTCCAGTTGTCCTTGATGAAATCAAGTCACCTGGCCTATATTTCGGGGGTACCAAAAGAGCTGGCAGATAGATATTATTTTAAACCACTTTTGATGATATCTGTAAGTTTATGGAGAGCAAGAACACTATAATGGGACTGGAGAAGAGCAAATGTCCTGATTTAAAAAAAAAAAAAGGAAGAAAACAGTCTGCAAATTATAGGTCAATCAGCTTAACTTTGATTCCTGGGACAATTCTAGGATGGATTGGTAAACTGATGGCTAGTGTACATCTAGACAGGGAAGTGATGATTTCAAAGAGCCAACATAGATTTACTAAGGACAAGTCATACCAGACTAACCTCTATTTCCTTTTTTGAAAGGTAAATGAGAGAAATGCTATAAACTATCTTAGCACCCAGTATACCACCTTCTCTCATGGACACTACAGATACTATTACTATATCTCTAAGAGCTAAATGGAATATTGAGGAAAAAAATAGCTTGTTGGACAGTTTAAAGTCACAGTTGTGACCGTCTTCTATGAAGTATGTTGTCCTATAGAATCAGTGTTTTTATCTTTAATATATGAAGATCTATGAGATGAACATTGAAGAAGATGTAGAGGAAGAAAGAAGGTGCAGAGAAACTTCTTTCTTGTGAGAACTGTCTTTATCATTTTATGAAGAAATATTGTAAAGACAATTTTTTGATGAGTGAGTCTGCAGACTGTTCAGAGGGATGGCTTGACAGAAAGTGAAAAAACCATTTTCTTGTCATAGCGGGAGAAGAACCTGGATAATAAAGAGAGAAGGAACATGGAAGGGCCCTCTTTTTTGAAGGAACTATATTAACCTCTATTCTGCAAAGAGGATTGAAGAGAATTCTTGTTAAAGAATTATTAAGATTTATTATTAAGAATTATTAAGATTAAGAATAATTATAAAGAATATTATTTGTTGTCCTGATTTTACTAAATGGTGTAGAACTGTATGTCCACAAGTGAAGAGAAGTCACCTGCAGCTACAATGAGGGTCTGAAGGAAAAGGAATAAGCATTTATACTTACTATTTCATTCGATACAACTAAGAGTAGGTGTTATTATTAACCCCATTTTACAGTTGAGGAAATTAAGGCAAACAAAGATTGAGTGACTTGCCTGAGGCTGCACAATAGTATATATCTTAGTCTGCATTTGAATTCACAGTCTTCCTAACTCCAGATCCAGAGCTCTATCCACTGTGTCACCTAGCTGCCTTTTAGGTTTGAAGTGACTCTTGCTGCTAAATTTCCATAGCTAAATTATTGTGTATAATTATTTGTCTCTTTTTCTTCTTTACTTCATTGTCTAAAAATTGTCTGTCTGGTCATTTTAATATTTTTTTAGTCCTAGGAGGTTAAAAGATTTAGTAAAGTAATATGAATAACTGCTATTAGAAAAGGAAGCTTCTCTGATTTATTAAATAAATCTAAACTCCTCGAATGTAGGGATACATTTTTCCTTTCTTCATATCTCCAGTGTTTAGCTATAAGGGCAAGCAAAGTGGGACTTTTTGTTGTCTTTTGCTCTGTAGTGCTTCTCAGCACTGGGGCAATCAAGTGCTTTGATTGAGTCTTGCCTTTGTTTGTAGGGAGGCCCACACCCTTTTGCTAGTTAGGTCACGAGAGGTGTGAAACCCTCTAGAGGTGTGAAGTGCTCTGACCCTGAAGAAGTGTATATATGCTCTGAGGTTGGTTTGGTGCACAGTCATTGGAAGAGTGTTGGTATGGAGACTCTAGGTATCCATTAAGGAGTCCCCCAGCTTTGAAAACCCAGATGTTGGCGCTTCTCTCTCTGGTAACTATGTATGTATAGCTTTGATTAGACAGCTAGAAGCTTGTCTGTTGATTTGTGTCATTTGCTCTGTTTATATTTTCTCTGTTTATAATTTCTGTTTGTATTTGCTCTGAAGTTCAGAGTGCTGACTTTTCCCCCTGAACTAAGTGAATGGTTGCATGTTTAATTAAAGTGAGATTGTAAACCCCTTAAAGTTGCTTTCCTTAGAAAAGCAATCAAAGAACCTGTGCTAGCAGCCCTCCTATGTGCTGATGTTATTGGCCTTACACAGCCACAGTAGCTGCAAACAGCATTGTTGATACATTAGCATAGCGCCTGATATATAGGAAGTATTTAATCAATGATTATTGATTGATTAATAAATATCTGATGAACTGGTGGGGGCTCTGATCTAAGTTGATTAACTGGGAGATATATTGAAATTCTATTAATGAGAAGATATCCAAACATCCTCCTATGCATACACCCCTCAAGCTTGGGATGACAAAGTTAACTATTGGAATGAGTGTCAAGTAGACATATAATTGAATATAACTGACCCCAGAATTCATGTAACCCTGTTACCAATAAGAGAGTTGGCCTCTGATTCTTGCTAGACTGTATAGTTTCCCTAGATTTTAGCAAACCATTTGGTAAAATTTGGTATTATTTTTTTCACTTTAAAAATTTTGAACATAACCAAAAAACAAGCATTTCCATAGAGACAGCAGAACACAAAAAGATTGTATATCATGAATCTCTATTGCATATCACTTCCTTTTTTTAAAAAGCATATAATAAATTCAGCATATTCTTTCAAAACTGTCCTTGTCCGTACTTCTTTCTGAACTTTCTTCTATTCTCTTCTTTTTAAAAAAATGTTTCAATAGTCTTCATTTTTGCATCATTTACTAACTCCTTTGTCCTCCACCCAACCGCTCCATCCCCAATTTAAAAAAGAGAGGGAAAAAACTCAACCTTATGACAAGCAAGCATAGTCAAGGAACACAAATCCACACAGTGGCCACATCCAAAATTTTACACCTCCTTCTATACATTGAGTTCATTACCTCTTTCTTTTTCAGGAGATAAGTAACATACTTCAATCATAGGGCTTTGGAAACATTGTTAGTGATAGTTTGAAGATTTGAAAACAGTAACTGTCTTCCAAAGTTGTTTTTCTTACAACATCGTTTTGCTTGTATAAATTGCCCACCCTGCATTAGTTCACACTCTATCTTAGGGCACGATCATATTCTATTACATAAATGTAGCATAATTTGTTTCCCCAGCTTATGGATATCCTTTTAGTTTCCTGGGTTTTTGCTTTTTTTTTTTGCCTCTTTTATTTCCTCCTACTATTCTTATGGAAACCACTGAGAGATGTGGACTACAAAATGAAAGTCATAGGGACGTAGAGCTGGCTGAATGGCTGGACTCAAAGAGCAATCATTTATGCTTTAACATTAACTTAGAAGGTGGTCTCTAGTGGAATACCCCAGGGATCTTTGCCTGCTGCTTAACATCGTCATCAATGGCCTGGATGAAGGCATAGACAGCATGTTCATCAGATTTGCAGAAGATCCAAAGGTAGGAGGGAAGCTAACACACCGGATGACGGTCACGTGCAAAAAGTTCTTACAGGTGAGAGCACTGGGCTGAATCTAATGACATGAAATTCAATAGGGAAAGCTTTACGAATAAGTTAAAAAAAAATCACCTTTACCAAGTTCAAGAAGGAAGCAGCAAGGTGAAACAGCAGTTTGTCTTTAAACATCTGGGAGTTTTAGAGGACTACTTCAAACTCATATGAGTCAGCAAAGTGATGTAGTAACCGAAAATGCTAATGCTGTTTGTGCTGAATTTAAGAGAGGCATTATAGCTTTCAGGAATAAGGAGGTGATATTTCATTTGTACTCTGCCCTGGTCAGATGCCCTCCATAGTATTTTGTTCAGTTGTAGATACCACAGTTTAAGGAGAACATTAATAAGTTAGAGAATGTCCTGAAACTTGTAACTAGGAAGGTGAAGGGACTTGAGTCCAGGTTAAATGAAGCTGAGTTGAAAGAACTGCAGCAGTTTAGCTTGGAGGAGAGAGGAATGAGAGAGAATGTGAAACAATGTTCAAGTATGTCCTGTGGAAGAGGGATTAGAGTTGTGTTGTTTGGTTCCAGCAGACGGAACCGGCAACAATGGGTGCAAGTTGCAAAAAGACAAACTGAGGCTTAATGTAAGGAAAAATTTCCTAATAACTAGAGTAGTCTGAAAGTGAGACGTTGTTGTACAGTTGTTGTCCAGTTTTAGTTCTGTCTGACTCTTCATGACCCCATTTGGGGTTTTCTTAGCAAAGATACTGGAGTGATTTGCCATTTCTTTCTCCAAATAATTTTATGGATGAGGAAACTGAGGCAAACAAGTTAAGTGACTTGCCCAGGGTCACACAGCTAGTAGGTTTCTGAGCCAGATTTGACTCAGGAAAATGAATGATCCTTACTCTAAGCCCAGCACTCTATCCATTGTGCCACCTAGCTGCCCTCAAAGTGGGATAGACTGCTTCGGGTGGTAGTGGCTTTCCCCTCCATGAAGGTCTTGAAAGAGAGGTTAGATGAAGATTTGTTCAGTATGTTATATTTCATTTTAGTGACGGATTGAATTTGATGATTACTGAGCTCCCTTCCATCTGTGAAATTTAAAGATTTTATGAATTACTACTGTCCAAAAATGGAATAGGTATCCTTGTGAAGTAGTTAGTTTCTTGTCACTATAACTCTTCAGTCAAAGGCTAGATGACCAACTGTCATGGATTTTGTAGTCTCTATTCATGTTTTAGATGGAGGTTTGGACTGGATGACTTCTGAAATCCTTCCCAACTCTGCAAATGTCTGATTTTCAGGCAAAAGGCTGTTAACAGGCAGGTTTATGACTGATGGCAGCTCTGATTCAGATTGCAAAGGTAGCTGGTAGCTGGTGGCTAATTATATGCTTGATAAATTTGTTGTTAAGACAATGCAGCATGTGTCCTCCCCCCATCTGCAAATTGCCAGGTTACTGGAGAGTTTCCTATGTGAACAGCAATTACGCTTAATTTGGTCCTGAGATTTCCCCATTTGTCATTATGTCACAAAGTTTACTATTAAAACCTGCTCATGTTGATTGTGAATGAGGCTACATTTCTGATGGCTCACACATGTAATAAAGCCATTCATAAAAACCAGCAGTGTTTAGACTTCCTTAAAAACCACAGAACTTTGATGGCTATTTACATCCCTAAGAAAAGTTTGCTTTCTCTAGGTATTTGTTTGCTCAATGCATTACTTGCCTAGGAAACAAATAATACCAATAAATGTTATAGATCATAGAGCAAGAAGGGACTTTTGAAATTCTCTAGTCCAACTCGATTGGTTTTTTTAATTATTTATTTAATAGTTTTAGTTTTTGGCATTGATTTCCACAAGATTTTGAATTACAAGTTTTCTCCCCATTTCTACCCTCCCCCCACTCCAAGATGGCATATATTCTGATTGCCCCATTCCCCAGTCAGCCCTCCCTTCTGTCACCCCACTCCTCCCCATCCCCTTTTCCCTTACTTTCTTGTAGGGCAAGATAGATTTCTATGCCCCATTGCCTGTATATCTTATTTATTTTGCACGCAAAAACAACTTTTTTTTGAACATCTGCTTTTAAAACTTTGAGTTCCAAATTCTCTCCCCTCTTCCCTCCCCACCCACCCTCCCTAAGAAGGCAAGCAATTCAACATAGGCCACACATGTATCTTTATGTAAAACCCTTCCACAATACTGATGTTGTGAAAGACTATTTTTTGCTCCCTCCTGTCCTGTCCCCCTTTATTCAATTTTCTCCCTTGACCCTGTCCCTTTTCGAAAGTGTTTGCTTTTGATTACCTCCTCCCCCTATCTGCCCTCCCTTTTATCATCCCACCTTTTTAATCCCCTTCCTCCTTCTTTCCTGTGGGGTAAGATACCCAATTGAGTGTGTATGTTATTCCCTCCACAAGTCAAATCCTATGAGACCAAGATTCACTCATTCCCCCTTACCTGCCTTCTCTTCCCTTCCAACAGAACTGCTTTTTATTGCCACTTTTATGTGAGATAATTTACCCCATCCTGTCTCTCCCTTTCTCCCTCTCTTAATATATTCCTCTCTCATCCCTTAATTTGATTCTACTTTTTAGATATCACCCCTTCATATTCAACTCACCCTGTGCTCTCTGTCTATACATACATACATATACATATATATATGTATATATATATATATATATATTCCCTTCAGCTACCCTAATACAGAGGTCTCATGAATTACACACATCATCTTTCCATGTAGAAATGTAAACAAAACAGTTCAACTTTAGTAAGTCCCTTATGATTTCTCTTTCTTGTTTACCTTTTCATGCTTCTCTTGATTCTCGTGTTTGAAAGTCAAATTTTCTATTCAGCTCTGGTCTTTTCATTGAGAAAGTTTGAAAGTCCCCTATTTTATTGCAAATCCATACTTTGCCTTGGAGCATTATACTCAGTTTTGCTGGGTAGGTGATTTTTGGTTTTAGTCCTAGCTCCATTGACCTAGAGAATATCATATTCCAAGCACTTTGATCCCTTAATGTAGAAGCTGCTAGATTTTGTATTATCCTGATTATGTTTCCACAATACTCAAACTGTTTCTTTCTGGCTGCTTGCAGTATTTTCTCCTTGATCTGGGAGCTCTGGAATTTAGCAACAATGTTCCTAGGAGTTTTCTTTTTGGGATCTTTTTGAGGAGGTGATCTGTGGATTCTTTCAGTTTCTATTTTACCCTCTGGCTCTAGAATATCAGGGCAGTTTTCCTTGATAATTTCTTGCAAGATGATATCTAGGCTCTTTTTTTGATCATGGCTTTCAGGTAGTCCAATAATTTTTAAATTATCTCTCCTGGATCTATTTTCCAGGTCAGTGGTTTTTCCAAGGAGATATTTCACATTGTCTTCCATTTTTTCGATTCCTTTGGTTCTGTTTCATAACATCTTGATTTCTCATAAAGCCACTAGCTTCCACTTGCCCCAATCTAATTTTTAAGGTAGTATTTTCTTCAGTGGTCTTTTGCATCTCCTTTTCCATTTGGGTAATTCTGCCTTTCAACGCATTCTTCTCCTCATTGGCTTTTTGGAGCTCTTTTGCCATTTGAGTTAGTCTATTTTTTAAGGTTTATTTTTTTTCAGTATTTTTTGGGTCTCCTTTATCAAGTCATTGACTTGTTTTTTATGGTTTTCTTGCATCCCTCTCATTTCTCTTCCCAATTTTTCCTCTATGTCTCTTACCTCCTCTTCCAAATCCTTTTTGAGCTCTTCCATGGCCTGAGACCAGTTCATATTTTTCTTGGAGGCTTTTGATGTAACCTCTTTGACTTTGTCGACTTTTTCTGGCTGTATGTTTTGGTCTTCTTTGTCACCAAAAAAAGATTCCAAAGTCTGAGTCTGAATCTGAGACAGTTTTTGCTGCCTGTTCATGTTCCCAGCCAACCACTTGACCCTTGAGCTTTTTGTCAGCATATGACTGCTTGTAAAGTAGAGAGTACTGTGTCCCAAGCTTGAGGAGCTATGCTGCTGTTTTCAGAGATGCTTCTACATAGCAAGCTCTGCCACACCAGCATTCCTTCTCCTCTAAGAACCACCAAGCAGGATAGCGGTCCAGATCCAGGCAGGGCAAGGCAGGCTTTGCACTCCCACTCTAATCTGAGGCTTAATTCCTCCCACCAGGTGGGTCTGGGGCTGGAAGCAACTACAGCTGGAGCTCTGGAAGCAGCCTCAGAACTGCACCACCTCTGCCACCCCCAGGGTGGTAGCCCACCTCTAACTCCTTTCACTCTGTCTCAGCAGCTTTTCCCACTAACCTTCTCTGTTTACTTTGGCATGTATGCGTTGAGAAGTCTGGTAACTGCCACAGCTCACTGATTCAGGGCGCTATGGCCTGTTCTGCCAGGCTTCCAGTCTGATTGGTCCTGGCGCAGCCCACACTGGGCTCTGCTCCACCCTACTCCCAGGTCCATGTAATAGACTCTTCCCAGCAACCATCCAGGCTGTCCTGGGCTGGAGCCCTGCTTCCCTTTGCTATTTCGTGGGTTCTGACCCTCTAGAATTTGTTCAGAGCCATTTTTATAGGTGTTTGGAAGGACCTGGAGGGGAGCTTAAGCAAGTCCCTGCTTTCCAGCTGCCATCTTGGCTCCGCCCCCCCAACTCGATTATTTTTACAGATGAGGAAACTGAGGAAACAAAAAGAGGAAGTGCCATGCCCATGCTAATTAGGGACAGAGCTAGGACAAGACCCAAGTCTCTTAACTCTTAGTCCTCAGTGTTCTTTTCAACTCACCAAAAAGCTTCAAGATATCACACACAGGACAGATAGATAGACAGGTAGATATCACACAAAGGACAGAGAAGAAGTAATAGCAGTTAAAGACCAGCTTAGTGAAGGATAGTTTTTTTTTTCATTCTAAGACATATCCTTTGTCATTTCTCCAGTAAAAACAATAATCATAATAATGTTATTTGTCCTTCATTTTCAAAGAGGACCAATGACATCATGGTGATTTAAGTGAAGCAGAGTTGCACAAAGTCATCAGCCTCGCTTTCTCACTTAGTCATCTAAGTCCAGTGGTAAGACAAAAGTCAAGATGATTGGCAATAGCCCAGAATACAATGGATGACCTTGGCATCTTCGGTGTTTGACCAAGCTTTAAGTGTTCCATATTGCCTGCTGCAGCCACCTTTGTGGCCATTGGAACAAGTTGCTCTCATCTGCCTCTTCTCCCAGGGAAATCTTTACATGCTTGGTGTAGACACCCCCTTTCCTCACCTACAGGTTTGAGGCCCATCAGTTACCCTCAAACTGGTTTAGCCCATCTGCTAAGATGGTTTTACCGAGATGTGGCAGCTGTGCATGCCACAGCTTCTTGGAGTCACGAGAGAGTTGAGGACAAACGGACACCAAAGTCCTCATACCAGAGGTGCTAGTCCTCCCTGAACACCCCATACACTATCATCATCATCATCATCATTATCATCATCATAGCGTAACAGGACTTTTATGGTTTGTTTTCTTTTTTTATGAGGAGAAGGGAAAGCAACAGAGGCAGCTAGGTGGGATAATGATTCGAGAGCTGGAAGTCCTGAGTTCAAATTTGACCTCAGATACTGTGTGACCCTGGGCAAGTCATTTTGCCTCAATTGTAAAATGGGGATGATAATGGCACCTACTTCCCAGGGTTGTTGTGAGGCTCAAATGAGATAATATTTAGAGAGAGAGAGAAAGAGACAGACAGACAGAGACAGACAGAGACAGAGAGAGAGGAAGAGAGACACACAGAGAGAGAGAGAGACAAAGACAGAGAGACAGAGACAGAGAGACAGAGAGAGAAAGGAAGAGACAGAGACAGAGAGAGACAGAGAGAGACAGACAGACAGAGAGACAGACTGACAGAGAGAGAGAGACAGAGAGGAAGAGAGAGAGAGAGAGAGACAGAGAGACAGAGAGAGAAAGGAAGAGACAGAGACAGAGAGAGAGAGACAGACAGACAGACAGAGAGACAGACTGACAGAGAGAGAGACAGAGAGAGAGAGACAGGGAGATAGAGAGGAGAGAGAAAAAGAGAGAGAGACAGAGACAGAGAGAGAGAAAGAGAGACAGAGAGGAAGAGAGAGAGACAGACAGACAGAGAGGCAGAGAGAGACAGAGAGGAAGAGAGATACAGACAGAGAGAGAGAGAGAGAGAGAGAGAGAGAGAGTGCTTAACACAGTGCCTTGCACATAGTAGGTTAGTTTATTATATAAATGTTTATTTCCTTCCTGCCTTCCCTCCCTCCAATACAATGATGACATATGAGTATTGTTGTGGTCAATTCAGAAATTAAATGGTGATCCTCAGTTTGGTTCTGAGGAATAGGGGAAGAGAAGTGAGGGAGGTGGAAGGGAAGAGAGTGAAAGAGAGTAAGGGAAAGAGAGTGGTAACAGGGCTGCCTTTCTTTGTATCCTTAGCATTTAGCACAGTGCCTGGTACATGTTGCCCAGTCATTTTTCAGTGGTATCCAACTCTCCCTGACCCCATTTACCCAAATTGGCAAAGATGCTGTTTGCCATTTCTTTCTCCAGCTCATTTTACAGATGAGGAAACTGAGACAAACAGGGTAATGTGACTCTCCCAGGGTCACACAGCTAGTAAATATCTGAGGCAGACTTCAACTCAGGTCTTCCTAACTCCAGGCCCTGCACCCTATCCACTGTACCACCTAGCTGCTCTGGTACATAGTCAGCCCTTAATAAATGCTCAATAACTGATTGATTTTATAATTTAATAAACAAGAAGCAAGATTATTATGCTGGGTGAGATAAAAAGGGAGCTAAGGGCTAGTCTCCTGAGCATCAGCTTGTTTGTAGAGAATGTGAGATGCTAATAAGCAGGCAGTTCCAATGTGTGCCATAATTCTCTCTTTAAGAAAGAGAGAGAAAGACTCTTCGTTGTGTCTCACTCTTCATGACCCTGTTTTGTGGCTTTCTTGGTAAAGATACAGGAGTGGCCTGCCATTTCTTTTTCCAATAATGACCTGCTGAACGAAATTACTAAATCATGCAGGTCAGTGATCAGTGATCAGGTCTATAGGCCCAGAGCTGCAACACTGGCATTGCCTTTTATTTCTCATCCGTAGCCATTTGGAAAGATTGCAAAGTGAATTTGTAAAGGTCAGAGAGCTCCATGACTGGAGAATTTCCGTGTGGAAAAGAGCATAAAAAAAATCCCTTTGAGGCACTGGGTCACATCTTGTTGGCACTCCCTGGACAAGTCCCAAAGCCCATTGGTACTCTGAGGGATGGGGCAGAGTGGGCGAGAGGTAAGAGCTTCAATTCTGAAATAGTTCCCCCTTTGGTGGCTCTTCAAGCAGGAGCCCCCTCTTGGGAAGCTGGAAGCTTCCTAGATTCCCACTCAGGCATCAATTAGCATTCCCAATGCATGCCCAGTCTGAAAAAAAATATAATTCTCCTCATTTAGATCTATGGAACAACTTGCTCACCCTAGCAAAAATCTTCCTGCTGATCTTGCTCTCCCAAGAAAAAGGTTGTTGTGAGACCTGTGGGCAAAACAAAAAGAGAGTGACTGGGCCTCAGTGATTTTTAGCATTGATCAAATAAAGGCAATCCTCCTACTATCTATGCTTCTGACCTAAAAGTCTGGTCAGTGACCAGATTAATTTAAAAAATAAAACAGAATAGTGCAATCTACCTGGGAGATCACAGGAAGCTAATTCAGATAACTGATGTCACCAATTCTCTGACAAGATTAACTAGATATCCCCTGAGGCTTTTCAACATCTTCCAGAGAATGCCTAAGGTTTAATAAATAGAAACAAATGGAGAGTTCTAGGGCTGCTCTTCCCTCCAGTCCACCCCATACAAGCATAACAATGACTGAAAAAACTTTTAAGGTTTGGAAAGCAAAAGTCTCTGGGATAGTACCTACCTTCCTTAACTTTTTGTTGTTCAATAATTTCTGACTCTTCCTCACCCCATTTAGGATTTACTTGGCAAAGATAGTGGAGTGGTTTGCCATTTCTTTGTCCTGTTCATTTTACAGCTGAGGAAACTGAGGCCAACAGGGCTAAGTGACTTGCCTAGGGTCACACAGCCAGTCAGTGTCAAAGGCTAGATTTATGCTTGAGAAGTCTCCCTGACTCCAGGCCTGGTGCTCTGTACACTGTGGCGCCACCTAGCCGGCTTTTCCTTAACTTACTGGTAAGGATAAGCAGCTGTGGTACAGGGGAACAAGAGCTAGCTTGGAGGCACAACATCTGGGTTCAAATCTCACCTCAGGCAATGTAGTAGCTATGTAATCTTGAACAAGTTACCTCCTCTGTGAAATGGGACTAGGGATATTTACAGTAGCTACTTTTCTAGGTGAGGTAGCTAGGTGGTACAGTAGATAGAACGCAGAGCCCGGAGTCTGGGAGACCCGAGTTCAAATAGGATCTTAGGTACTTACTAGCTGTGTGACCCTGGGCAAGTCACTTAACCCTGTTTGCCTCAGTTTCCTGTTCTGTAAAATGAGCTGGACAAGGAAATGGCAAACCACTCCAGTATCTTTGCCAAGTGTAATGGGTAAATTAATAATAACTTATGAAATAATCCAAGCACAGATGATTTATTGGCTAGTCATTCAGAAAGAATGGGTCAGTGGACTCCCCAGTTAGTTCAAAGACTCTAAATAGAGAGTAAAGCAGATTTTTGTATCCAAAAAACCATTCAAATAAGTCCAAAAAGTCCAATTAGTTATAACAAAAACAATTAACCAGGATATAAAAGTAGGTAACCTAATTTCCAATTGGAGGAAACTTTAAGGGCTTTTCAAGATGGGGGGGAAGAGTAAGTTTCAGTCCATTTGGGAGGGACACAAGTAGGTTTTGGGCTCTTCTTTTCATAAAATGAAAAGATGTTGATTAATTGCATTCACCTGCATGTATGAAATAATAGAGAGCTTATATAATATAATTTCCCATGGCTGAATAACAGAAAAACAAAATGGAAAAGAATATATGTCATTGCCATTTGCCATTGCCAGTCACTGTTCATTGAATTGTCTTTCTGATTCTCACACAAAACCAACTCCATTGTGTGCATGGTCTTTATTTTATCTTGTCACAGGATAACCCCAAAAAGGGACTGCAAAAATTTGGGCACAACTGAAAACAACAGCACCTTACAGGGTCATCACGAGGAAGGTACTTTGTAAACCTTTGCAGACCCTTTAGGGACACACAAATTTGTGTTACGATTACATAATACCTTACATAGCATTGATGCCTAGTAAATAAATATATACAATTTTAAGTCCAACAGAGCACTTGTACAAGGGTCTCTTCTTTTACTCAATTAGCTTTATTTTCCTGGTAATATCCCATAAAAACCACACGTTTGTAGCTACTAATTCAATTGTATTTTTCACCAGGTTAAAAAAGTACAGTAATATTTGTCATTTGATTTACGGACTCCATCAGACTACTTCGGATGTAACTGAACCTACTGGAGAGAGGAAGGCTCAAAGATGATCTAAGGCAAATCACAGGGAAGAATAAAGACGGTTTGTAGAACAATGGTTCTCCAAGTGTGGCCCCTTGACCCCTGGAGGTCCCTGAGACCCTTTCAGGAAATCCACAAGGTCAAAATTATTCTTATGATAAAAGACACTATTTACCTATTAAAATACTCTTCCTTTTTCCACCTATATATTTATGTGAGGTGAGATTTTCTTAGCATACTTCAACCAAAACAACATATCACAACAGATTAGATGTAGAAACAGATATGAGAATCTAGCTGCTTCTATTAAATCAGACATTTGCTTTGCAAAAACAATATAGAGCAATGCCCCTCTTTTTTTGTTTGTTTGTTTTGGAAGCTATAATTATTTTTCATAAAAAATATAGACTAGGTTATGATATCATGGATTTATTATCACAATTTCAAGTGAATTAATAAATCTTTTAAAATTTTATTAGCTTTAATTTCCAATGCAATAAACATTGACATAAATCAATCACATGACCAAAAGCTTCTTTGGGGTCCCCAGTAATTGTTAAGAGTGTTAAGTAGGCTTGAGACAAAAAAGTTTGCTCTACTATTATTGAGGTCAGGGAACCATAAGTTGAGGTTTGGTGTTTAGGGGTGCTCAGGACCCCAAAATACCAACACACCGAGTCCTGCCAAATGAATTTGACCCAACCCTTCTTAAAGCCAAAGAGAAAAACAAAGTTTTTTAAAGATTTGCCACAATGAGTAGAGTCTTAAGAAATCTCACCATTTTCTGAGGCTTGTATTTGACAAATGGGCTAGAACAATCTGAGCTGAGCTAGATTAAATCTGAGCACCTTCATGGAGGCAAGATGGATTTTATATACAGAAAGATTGTAGGAGGGATCTAGGGTGGTCCAAATAGTCTGGAGTAATGAGAGGAGAGGTTTGGGGAGGATCTTGATGGGACTGGGGTGAGGTCAGACTCCAGGAATGGGATTATCTACCTGGAGATGATAGACAACAGAGGGCTAGGGTAACAGATTTGGGTATAGATATTTTGATAGGATCAAGGGTGGGAAATGGCAATCCAGAGATAATCAGACTGTGGAGGGCTAGGCTAGGCTATTTGGGCATGAAAAGCCAGATCAAGTGGGAAAATTCAAGGTGGGCTCAAGGGGGCTCCCACAGCCTATACCCCATCACTGTTGTAGAGTACTGAATAATTGGGTTTATGAGTTTATGGGGCAGCTAGGTGATGCAGTGAATAGAGTGCTGGGCCTAGAATCAGAAAGACCTAAATTCAAATTCTTCCCCAGATACTACCTGTGTGACCCTGGGCCTCAGTTTCCCCATCTGTAAAATGAGGAAGCTGGACTTGATGGCCTCTAAAATCCCTTCCAGCTCTAAACTTACATGGTCTCTTTTGAATGATTTTCTGAAAATAATAAAAAATGTCTGTGGTATGAAAGGGTTAATGCACTCTCATTCTTACCTTTATTAAAAAGAGGGCATAATTAAGGTCAAACTTTGACTAAGAATAGCTGATATGTTTATAGAAGGTGCTAAGGCTTGCAAAACACTTTGCATACATTATCTCCTTGAAACCTCAAACAACCCTGTGAGGTGTTATTGTTTGACTTTCTTTTTCCAAAGAGGACCAATGACATCACAGGGTCTTCACTAGTGCATGAATTGGATTTAAGTGAGAGTTGCACGAAGTCACCAGCCTCACTCTTTCTTCCAGTTATTTAAGTCCAGTGGCAAGTGAAAAGTTAGGACAACCGGTGATGGCCTGGGATGACGTTGGCATCTTCAATGTCTGACCAAGCTCTACCATAGGGTCCCAAAATGGGTGAGACTGCCCCCTGGGGGGCACTGGAATGATCCAGGGGGGCAATAGTAGCCTTGGGTACAGTTGGAGGGTGTTGAATAAAACCAAGGGGGCAGTGGAAGCACAAGGAAAGAAGAGAAGAAAATTTTGAAAAACCATTTGTACATGTTTCATCTGGTATGGAACAGAGTTAAAGTCATAGTGATTAATTATTTTCCAAATAAACTTACAAAATGCAAGTTATAATCAATCAGTGGTCAAGTCCACTGACAGGTCTTAAGAAGCAAGTGTTGATAGGTAAGCATGTTGCACATTGTCAGGAAGTCCAGCATGCGCTGGCAGGAATATGTGTGTGTAATGACTTGTTTACGATACTACACTGATGCAATTTCAAAGGAGGAAAAAGACCATAAATTTACAATAAATTATTAAATTTAAGATGCACCACTAAAAAAAATTTAAGATGAAACAAATTTCAAAAAAAAAACCATTAAAGGGCTAAAGAAAGTAGATTTGCAAGGGGTCACTGAGTATTTTTTTTTTGAAAAGGACAAATAAGTTTGGAAACATCCACTCTTAAGTGCTCCACAGTGCCTGTTTCAGCTATCTTTATGGGCATTGGAACAAGCTGTTTTCATCCTCTCATTCTGTGGAGGGGGGAGTCTTTACATGGATGGGTTCACTCATTATAGGTTTGAGCCTTGTTGGTTACCCTCAACCTGGTTTAGCCCTCTGCCAAGATGGTTTGTCAGGGTGTGCCACCGGGTATCCTACAGCTTCTTGGAGCTTAGAGTTGAGTGCTAAGTAGGCATCAAAGGTAGATGAGCAGCCCTAAAAAGGGCTCAGCAAGCCCTCATACCAGAGATGCTACTGCTCCTTGAACCCCCATACACCACTGAGGTGTAATAATACCACAGATACCATTGTCCCCAGAAACTGAAGTTCATAGAAGTTAACTGTCCGTGTTAGTAGTTAGTTAATTCGTAACTAGATATGAACTCAGGGTTCTCCTGCCTCAAATGTAGGTAATTTTCTTCTATATCTTCCTACTTCAAGCCATTCCTGAACCTGTGGCAAGCCTGTGATTTTTGACTCATCACCCTCCCTCCACCACTTAACTCAATCAAACAATAAACATTTATAAGCACCTACTAGAAACCAGACACAGTGAAGAAAAAAACAGCCCTGGGCCAAAAATAGGCAAAAGACAGTCCCTATCCCCAAGAAGCTTGAGATCTAATGGGGAGACAACATGCAAACAAATACATACAAAGCAAGCTGTATACAGGATAAATAGCTAATGAGGAAAGGCAGGGCAGTTAGGTGGCTCAGTGGGTAGAGCTCCGGGCTTGGAGTCAGGAAGACCTGAGCAAGTCATGTAACTTCTGTTTGACTTAATACACTGGAGAAGGAAATGGGAAACCATTTCAGTATCTTTGCCAAGAAAACCCCATGGACAGTACTGGTATGCTATGGCCCACAGGGTCATGAATAGTTGGACATGACTGAATGACTGCACAACAATAAGGAAAGGCATTAATTATGATACTAGCTAACATTTATACAGCAATATGTTCCAGGCACTGTTATCATACCTTCTTTACAGATGAGAAAATTGAGGCAAACAGAGGTTAAGTTGCTTACATAGGGTCAGGCAACAAATAAGTATCTGAGGTCATATCTGAACTCAGACCTTCCTGACTCCAGTCTCAGTGCTCACCCACATATACCACATAGCAGCCATTGAATTAAGAAGGGTCAGGGAGGCTTCACATCCAAGGTAAGATTTTAGTTGGGACTTAAAGGAAGCCGGGGAGGTCAATGGTCAGAGTAGAGGAGTATTCCTAAGCATGGGAAACAATTAGAGAGAATGCCTGGAGCTAAGAGGTGGAAGGTCTCATTCATGGAACAGCAAGGAGGTTAACGTCACTGGATCAAAGAATAGTGTCAGGGAGTAACTTGTAAGAAGCCTGGAAAGACAGGAGGGGGGCTGGGTTGTGAAGGGCTTTAAATGCAAAATAAAGCATTTTGTATTTTGATCATGGAGGTTATAGGGAGCTCCTGGAAGTTTATTAAACTGAGGAGCTACATGGTTAGATCTGTACTTTAGGAAAATCACTTCAGTGGCTGAATGGAAGATGATTTGGAGGAGAGACTGGAAGCAAGCAGATCCATCAGCAGGCTATCGCGGTCATCAAGACGTGGAATGAAGAGAGCCTGCAGGAGAGTGGTGACAGCATCAGAGGAGAGAGAAGGGAATGTTCAAGAGATGTGGCAAAGGTGAAATTGACAGGTCTTGGCAAGAGATTGGATGTTGTATTAGCAATTTAGATTTGAAGATCTTTCCCACCCATTAATAGGCCATGTGACCTGCTTATGTCATAGGAAGCCTAAGTCACATGTGGTGGGAGGAGCTTCCTGACAGGAAAAGGAAGTTCTGTCACAGGAAATAGAGAGAGAGAGAGAGAGCAGTTATGGCTGCTAATGGCCGCCAAACAGGCTGACCTAGCAGTACTGTGGGGTTGTTTATGGGAAGACCCCAGCAGGGGGTCAGAGAGGTTTTGGGATGGCGAGGTTCCATGTTGTGATATTGTATATTGAATGTTTTACTGCTCTGATAGATTGGATAAATGGCTTGTGAGATATGGTTCTCGCGTGTCTGAATAAATGGTTCTTAGTGGAGAGCCTCGTATACTTGGTGATACAGAACCACATAGGCATTTTGACAATTATCGTCTACATTGTTATTATTGCCTTACTGATACAGATATGGGTGGTGAGAGGTAGTGAGGGGCTGAGGATGATACCTAGATTTTGAGCCTGAGGGACTGAGAAGGTGCTGTTGCCTTCTACAGTAATAGGGAAGGTAGGAGAGGGGAAGAATTTGGTGGGGGGAGGGGAAGAAAATGAATTCTGATTTGTACATTTTGAGTTTAAGATGTCTATTGGACATTCAGTTTGAGATGTATGAAAGGTGGTTGTTGGAGGTCAGCAGAGAGATTGGCGCAGATACACAGATTTGAAAATTATCAGCATAGAGATAGAAATTAAATCCATGGGACCTGAGATCATCAAGTGAAGTAGAATAGCAGGAGAAGAGATTGTGAGAGGATAAAGAGACAGCCGAAGAGAGAGAAAAGGATTTATCAGATACATAGGAAGAGAACCAGGAGAGAGTGGTGTCCTGAAAACCTAGAGAGAAAAGAGTATCAAGGAGGAGAGAGTGATCAACAGCGTAAAAGGCTACTGAGGGGTCAAGGAAAAAGAGGATTGAGAAAAGGCCATTGTATTTGGCAACCAAGAGATCATTAGTAATTTTGGAGAAAGCAGTTTCAGTGGAATGATAAGGGATAAGGTCCCACCTTTATCCTTATCCAGTCAGATTGTAAGAAAGGAGAGGAGAGAAAGTGGAGGTACCTATCATAGGTGGCCTTTTTGAGGAGTTTAGCTACAAAGAGCAGAAGAAACATAGGATAATAGTTGGAGGAGATGAAAGGATCAAATGAGGTTTTGTTTTGGTGGAGTTTTTTTCAGGATAGAGGAAACATAGGCATGCATGTAAGCAGTAAGAAATGAGCCCATGTAACAACAATGTTGCTAGCAGTTGCTGTGGAGGTGAGAGACCAACACAAGACCAACAACAGGAGCACACAGGAGGGCTGCTAGCACAGATTCTTTGATCTGCTTTTCTAAGGAAAGCAACTTTAAGGTATTAACAATCTTACTTTAATTAAACATACATATATCATTCACTTAGTTCAGGGGGAAAATCCAGCAGGTGGTTACTGAAAGTCAGCAGAGAGATTGGGGTAGATACACAGATTTGAGAATTATCAGCAGAACTGAGATCATCAAGTGAAGTAGAATACAAGGAGAAGAGATTGTTAGAGGATGAATGGATCAGAAAGAATGTCTGGAGCCAAGAGATGGAATGTCTCATTCATGGAACAGCAAAGAGGTTAACGTCACTGGATCAAAGAGTAGCGTCAAGGAGTAACTTATAAGAAGACTGGAAAGACAGGAGGGGCCTGGGTTATGAAGGGATTTGAATGCAAAACAAAGCATTTTGTATTTTGATCCCGAAGGTGATAGGGAGCTCCTGAAAGTTTATTAAATTGAGAGGTGATATGGTTAGCCCTGGTAAGGAGTAAGGCCACTTCATCACGTGAGACAGGGATGGAGAGAGTGGTAGAAGGCACCTGAGTGATAGGAGATAAAGAAGAGGGAAGAAGAGGGAGTTCACAGCAAATGGCCTCCATTTTTTCTGTAAACCATTAGTCAAGATTCTCTGTTGAGAGAAGACAAGGAGCCATGGGAGGTTTGAGGAGAAATGAATAGTTTTGAAAGAGCTGCTGTGGAGAGTGGAACAGTGTGTTGATAAGGGAGGTGTAGTAGGGTTGCCTTGCAGCAGTGAGGGCCCAGTTGAGGCAATGCAACATAAATTTGTAGTGAACTCAGTCAAGACAGTTCTGTGATTTTTCTCTACCTTTATTCAGCAGGAATGAAGGTGACAAATGATGGGAATAATATGAGACTGAGGCTTGGCTGGATGTAATTGGCAATATAATAAGAGGGCTACAGATTCAAGAGAGGAGGGCAGTATAGAGTTTAATTGGTTCACTGAGGAGTCAAGATGGGGAGAAGAGGAGAGAGTGGCTAGTGCAGGAGAGATGTCCTGAAAGAGAACTTAGAGGTCAAGAAATTGAAGGTCATGGTACAGATGAAGAGTAAGGTTTTATAAGAGAAGGCAGTGGGGAGGCGAAAAATCAATAGATTATGATTGGATGAAGAGATTTCAGAATTCTTGAACATAGAGTATGTGTGGCTGGGGTGTGGTTAGCTTATGGAAGGTAGGGTGAGTAGGTCTCGCCTGAGGAAGCTGGCTAAGAGGTTGCAGCAGGAAGTAGTAGATTCTGCCCAGATGAATGACTTGGGGCCTGCCTGTGTTAAAACTGCATCTTGTTTTGGTCTCCCTGACCACCAACCTACCCTTTCTAATCCATATAGGAAATAAGTTTATAAGTAACCAATATAAAGTGGCAATAGTAGGAAGTTAGAGTGTAAAGGGGAATCTGGAAGTCACATACAAACTGTCCCAAGCATCAAAGGAGCATAATTTACAAATCGTATCATATATTAACCAAATATCATGTTCTTGTAATATGTGCTGAAACAGGGGAAGCCACTAGGCTTTGCTGTCAGGGCCTTTTGGTCTTATGCTTATAAATCTCAGACAAATTCCAGACATCCTCAGTAAGACCAACAGAACACAAAACAGTGCTGATGGTGGACATGTTAACTTCAAACTTTTACTGACAACTTTGAGATGATTTGGACGTATTAATGAACTAAGCCTAAGGTGGCTCCCCTCAAAAACCCTATAAAAATGAGACCTCAAACTCCTGTCCCTGATCATTCTTCCATCTCCATTGGGTCCTTGCTGCTGAATGCCCCCAACTCTTATCCATGGCTACATGAGTGATACTCTCTGCCTCTCCCCTTCCCCATACTCTTCCTCATGCAGCCTGCCTTCCTTACCCACTCTATCTCCTATCCCCACCTCTGTAGCCCTTTTTACTACTTGTCTCCATACTTTCTGTGCTGTTTGTCCTGACATCCTTTCTGTCTTATTAAAGTATGATTGCCATTGTGGTCTTTATACCCCCTAAATAGGGCATGTCTGCCCCATTTCATAATTTCACAAATTAATTATCGGTTAATGTCCCCTAACTGCACCCAGCAGAAGATGGAAGGCTCCACTAACACTTGAGTTTTGACACTCAGTGGCAGAGCCTGGATGCAATGTATTTTCCATGAGGATGAACTCCTCCATTACTCATATTCCTCTGCGCAATCAATGGAAATGCCTTCGTTTTCAGCTTATAGTTTGCCAGGGAATCTTTTCTGCCTCGCTATGACTTTTCTTGTAATGATGGAACTCAGTATCATGATTATGCAGTTAGAGTCTCTTGTAGAACTTGCCCGCCTTTCACGGAACCTTCTGTTTCAACACCACTTCACGATCCAAGTGAGATGCTTGAGATACTGCCTCCAGCCTCAGACCCTCTCCTAGCCCAGGTAGGTTTTTATTTTTTTGTTTTCTTTTTCCTAGAGACACTGTAAAACAGTGCGAGGCTGACATCTGGCTTTGAGCCCAGGAAGCTATTGGGGCAGATATTCTGCTGGATGGAGCCCGCACCAGCACTGAGTAAGAATTGCCTTTGTCTTCCACAGACTGCCATTTTCAATAGCGTAGCCTTATGTTCTCTGTCTTCTGCCTTTGCCATGAAAATTTGCTCTAGGCAGAAATCTGGCAGAGGGCAACTTGAGCCAGAAAGAGAACTTTTATTCCTTTGATAAAATTTGAATAAGTGCCATTTGGTCAATTTCAATTTAAAAAAAATATCCCAAAACAGAAGTAATCAGAACCTTCTGGGTGTCCCAATGCCTCTAACAATTGTCTATGATTTTTCTTTTAGAAATGTTGCCTTACATCTCCATTCTTGGACCCTTTCCTATGGAAGCATTCAAAGACCTACAGTTGTCTTCTTCTCTAGTTCCCATTATCATTCTTTTGCTGTAGAAAAATGTCAAACCTTTTTAATAATGTCAACATTATCCTGTACCCAAGATTTCCCTGGGGATCAATAGGAATAACATAGGTGGAAAAAGTAGATGGGAGTAAGATGGTTTGTGGAATTTGTAAACTTCATGACATAAATAATAAATCAATGGCTTAATGGGAAATATTAATAAAACAATTATACTCAAAGAACAATTTTATTCAAAAAATCTTTCATTACAGATATAGAATAATGATTGACATTTATATGGCCCTTTAAAATTTTTTTACAAAGTGTTTCACATGAGTCTAGTGAGGTAAATTTTGTGTGTGTTTTAGTTTTTCTTCAGGGAGGAGGGGAAGAATCTTGTATTTAATCTGTGTAGGGAACTCTTTATGTAGAAATCCCTTCCACTAATACACTAATATACTAAAACTTATACTCTTACAGGTGAGTGACATAACACTGAGATGTTATATCATTCACCTGTATCGAGACAGGATTTGAACCCAGGTCTTCCTAACTTCAAGGCAAGCTCTATCTACCAGTACATCACTCTGACACAAATTAGAGCATCTTGCATCCAAGTAAAAGAACTCCCTCTAACAAAAATGAGAGATTTTGAAAAAGAACAGATTCAAGGTGCTGTGAGTAGAATGAAATCTTGTGATAATTAAAGGTTTACTTTTAGGGATAAATTCCCATTAATCTCATTATACCTAATTGAGTGTTTTTATTTATATAGGACTTGATTTCTGAGAGGCTCTCCTCTAAACATCACTATTGTATATTTGCCAGATATTTTCTAAAGGCTTTTAGTCATCATCAAAACTCATTTTCAGGAACATAAAAACTTTCCCAATGGAGGCAGATAAAACCCTGAGAACCTCCTAAGAGATTTGCTTTTGATCACAAAACAATGGCAGAACCAAGATGAGATTTCAGATAGTTTGAGTGCCGTGCCAAGACTTTATGACACAGAAAGAGGCCCTTCAAATGAGGTATTTGTTCCTAAAAACTGTATCGGGTCCCTGATACCACTGAAATTGGGAGTGAATTCTCTCTGGGGTGACAGAAGGGACAGGTGCTAGGGTAGGTGACATGTTTGTTGTGGAGGGGGAGAGAGGGAAGGCCGACTCTTGTTGACATTGTAGAGTTAATTTTTGGCATCCTCATTTTGCCTTTCTGTGATCCCATTCTCCACTTAGGCTATAGTCAGTGAATCAATAAGCATTTATTAAATGCCTACTAGGTTCCAGATACTGCACTAAGCACTATGGATACAAGAACAAAAGCTCCTTCCTTTGAGGAGCTCACACTAAGCTTCCAGTTTCCTAATTCTCCACTCACCTTTCATGTACTCACAGCTGAACAGAATAGTATCTTAGACAGTGTCCATACCTCTAGAACTTTTCATTGCCTTCTTCTCTACTCTGAAATCAAAATGTATCTGTGTTTTATTCTATTAAGGCCCTGCTTATTGAATTGCTAACTAATCTGGGAAACAAATTAGTCTACCATTTATGGTGGGTAGATCAAGAAACTTCTGATACATGTATTCCTCCCAATCACCAGATGAAGTTATAGGATATAGATGCAAATAATGGAAACAATGAAGTATTACAATTTTGCCCCTTTCAGAATTTGATGGGGCAGGAAGTGTGAAGAACTTCCATAATCAACTTGATACAGTTATAGAAAAGATAGTCATCAGTTGGCTAAAGGATCTGCAAATGTTTGGTGGTCTTAAAAAGCAGGAACAGGAGACTTTTTGTTACTATGCTGGTATAATAAGTCATGGACAATCACAGCTCTGCCATATATATTCCAGTGAACCCTCCCTCCAAAAAAAACACCAAATGGAATAATTATCAAGAAATTAAGCACGTTCATTTATCCTGCTTCTGCATAAAAAGATAGAGAAGCCTGTGGGTACTGGGGAAGGGACTCTACCAGAGAAACCAACACTTAATATACTATAAAAAAGCCAGAAGCCAGACAGTGCTCTGACTAAAGGTGTTTCATGGGAACCTGAAGCCTCCAGCACTATGTTCCTAGGGGGCAGTGAGCCTAGAGTTCATAAATGGGGAAACTTTAGGAGAGTCCAAATGCCTCATTGCTCTAATTAGGTAAAATGGGACAGGAACTGGCATTGTTTATACCAGGACATCTAAGGGAGGCTGAAAGTCTAAAACAGATCAGAGATGCTCCAAAGGGCCTAGAAAAGCATAGAACATTGACCCCCCATATAACATAAAGGGAAAGGAAGATGAAACCTTCCAACACTGTGAGAACATATACAATATGAGAACTGAAATCCCAGAATGCGAGTAACCAAGGTCAGAGCCAAATAAACCCTGAACACCTCATGTATGGCAGGGGGCAGAGCCCAGTCTTGGCACAAAGCCCCAGATCATAAACTTAGGCTAAAGATATGAGTAAACAAAAGAAGACATTAAATACTATAAATAGATATTCTGCATCAATAAATGCCCAAGAGGTAAACCCAGTAAAAGAGAGTAGCTCCACAGCTACAAGCAGAATATCAGAGGAAAAAATGTGGCTTGGCCATAAGGATACAAAAGAACCTGAAAAAAAAGAATATCTATATCTATCTATCTATATCTATATATCCATATCTATATATTTATATCTATCTCTATTTCTATCTCTTCCTCTCTCTTTGTTGTCTTCTTCTTCTTCTTCTTCTTGTTCTTCTCTCTCTCTGTCTCTCTCTCTCTCTCTCTCTCTGTATACACGCACACACACATATACACACACACGCACACGCACACACTCTCTGGAGGAAAAACAACTGAAGGAATCAGAAGCTTAGAACAGAATATATAAAGCTTATCCAAGTAATAGTTCCCCAGAAAACAGAAAATTGGAATGAAGCAAACAAAACTAAATGATTCCATGAGACAAAAAGAAAGTAGAACAAAATCAAAAGACTGAACAACAAAATGAAGTATAATTTGTCTACTTGTATAAAAAACAAGTCACCTGGAAAACAGGTCAAGGAGGGATCACTAAAGAATTGTTGTACTCCCTGAAAACTATGATCAAACAAAAAATCTGACCAGTTCAAGAAACCATAAAAGAAAGTTGACCAGATCTATTAGAACCAAAGGATGGAATTGCT
Organism: Trichosurus vulpecula; assembly: GCF_011100635.1. Taxonomy (NCBI): domain Eukaryota; kingdom Metazoa; phylum Chordata; class Mammalia; order Diprotodontia; family Phalangeridae; genus Trichosurus; species Trichosurus vulpecula. The sequence continues at coordinate 211,182,557 of NC_050580.1, read as the reverse complement.
TACTTCCTGATATAAACTCCAAATGAAAACTCCCAGGAATGTCATAGCCAAAATTCAAAGCTTCCTGGTCAAGGAAAAATATCCTTTAAGGAGCCACAATGAAAGACTACAGGTAGCAAGAACAGTAGTAAGGATCAAAAGAGAGTTGGCAGGAACTAAAATAAAGGGGGGAAATTGTAGAATAATACATTCCAAAAGATGAAGCTTTGCAACTAAGAATAACTCATCCCCCAAATTATGAAGAACAAGAATGGCTTAAAAGAAGAGATATGCAGACATACCTCCCCACCCCCTCATTCCACTCCTTTGCAGAGATGGGAGATTCTTCTCCTTGATACTTTTAATGGTGGTCTCTCTCTAGATTTTTGGGTCATAATTCTCTCCTGGTTCTCCTCCTACCTATCATACCCCTCCTCAGTCTCTTTTTGCAGATCCTACTCTAGATCATGCCCTCTAACTATAGGTGTTCCACACGGTTCTGCCTAGTCCCTGTGATCTCATCTGCTCCCAAAGATTTAATGGCCGTCTCTATTGTGTTGACTCTCATATCTACATAGTCCACTTTAACTTCTCTGCTGACTTCTAATCTTACATCTCTAATTGCCTTTCAGAATTCTCAAACTGGGCGTCCAGTTGTTGTTCAATAATTTTTCAGTTATGTCTGACTCTTCATGACTCCTTTTCAGGTCTTATCAGCAAAGATGCTGGACTGGTTTTTCATTTCCTTCTCTGGTTCATTTTACAGCTGAGGAAATTGAGGCAGAGTGAAGTGACTTGCTCAGGATCACACAGCTAGCAAATGTCTGAGACCAGATTTGAACCCAGTTCTTTCTGACTCCAGGCCTGGTGCTCTATTCACTGCACCACCTAGCTGCCATGTACCACCTAGCAGTTACTGGGTGTCCAGTAAACATATTAAACTCAACATATCCAAAACTGAATTCATCATCTTTCTCTCTAAACTCTCTTAACGTCCCGATTACTGTAGAAGGCAACATGGTCCTCCTAGTCCCTCAGGATTGCAGCCTAGGTGTCATCCTCACTATCTCTCACCTCTCACATCCAACCTGTTGCCAAGGCTGTACGTTTCACCTTTGCAACATCTATTCTGTCTTCTGATACTGCCACCACTCTAGTGCAAGCCCTCAAGTCTAGACTGTTGCATTAGCCTGATGGGGGTGTGCTGCCTGGGGTCTCTCACCATTTCAATCCATCTTCCATTCATCCACTAAAGTGATTTTCCTAAAGCACAGGTCCAGCTATATCACTTCCCCACACTCAGTAAATTCCATTGGCTCCCTCTCTCTTTCAGGATCAAACACAAAATCTTCCATTTGGCATTCAAATTCCTTTATAACTTGCTTCCCCCCTCCCCTTTCCAGTCTTCCCACACCTTACTTATTCCTTGAACGCAACACTTGACTCCAAGCTTTTTCACTGGCTGTCTCCCATGTTCTCGCTCCTCGTCTCCACTACTGGCTTTCCTGGTTTCTTTCAAGTTCAATTAAAATTTCATCTTCTACAGGAAGGCTTTCCCAGCCCCTTTTAATTCTAAAACCTTCTATTTTTTAAATCCTTCTTACTTACGCTGTATATAGCTTATTTGTACATGTTTGCTCCTTTTCTCCCCTGCCAGACTTTAAAAATCTTCGATGACAAGGATTGTCTTTTGTTTCTTTTTACATCTCTAGCACTTAGTACAGTGCTAGGCACATAGTAGGTATTTAGTAATGTTTATTGACTGACTGAAGGGTTTGTATATGGTATATATTTTCAGATTTATTTTTGCTGTGCAAATAAATTTACGTTTGCTATATTTTTGCTATAATCAGTTATCTGTATTTTCTCCACTTCTTTTTTTATCTTTAAACAATACTACTTATTATAAAGATTGGCTTTCTGGGAAGGGAAAAGGGAATATACTATGGAATGTTATGGTGATGTTAAAAAAAAGACATCAATAAAAACATTTATAATTCCACAATCTTTGACACTATCAATCACCCTCTCCTGAATACTCCTTCCTCTCTAGGTTCTCATGACCCTGATCTCTCCTAGCTCTCTTCCTACCTGTTTACCCATTCCTTCTCAGTTTCGTTTGTTAAATGTTCATCCAGATCATCCTCTTTGAGATCACACACTTTGAGAGGCAAGATTTCAATTCTTCCACAGGAATAGAAGAGGGTCCATCTCATAGACCACAGTCTAATGGAGCCCAGAGCTCTAAAAGGTAAGCTTCGAGGAACTTTTGTCTACCAGAGATGTCCCTCCTATGACCAGCAACATTTCTATCTCCTCAGTATCTAGCAGAGGGGTTTGCACATAGCAGTCAATGTGTGTTGTATTCATGGTTTGGTTTGGCTTTTTGTTTGCTAGTTTTTAAAAGATAGCCCTAGAGGGAAAGAGCATAAAAAATAAGGGAGGAATTTGCAGAGAAGAGAATGTCAAGCTAGAATTCACTTGTTTCACTGAACCTCTACCCCACTTAGATGCAACCTCCAGGAGGATCCCAAGTGTTATCCCTCTTCCTCTCCCTCTTATCTGGGTATTTCCATGGATTTTCAGCACCTCACATCATATAGGTGATGCTATGATACCCCTGCAGTAAAGGAGAAGCAACTTTAAAACTAGTCAAGTTCAGATTTGCTGAGGAATCTCCTTTTCAGATTAGGAGACACTTGCCTGTTTTAGCAACAAAAGCTCAGACATGTTTTAGGTTTATTTGAGAAGCTACATTAAGTGGGTCTTCTCTCTCTTCTTTCTCCCAGAGGAATTCAGAATCTGTTTCCATGACCTTGTGAATAGGAAATAACATTTGTTTTAAGTTATATTTAACTTAGCAGCTTTCTCAAACTTACCCCCTTTTGACATGTTTTTTCCCCTTAAGAAAACTAAGTCTATTTTAATTTTATGAGGTTGAGAGACCTAGGACAATAGGACAATGTTTGCTCAGATCAAATTTTTTTTGTGGATTTTTTGGCAGAATCGGTGTTTGCAAAAAGCAGATAAAACTTTACTGTTGGAGAGCCTCTCACAGTCACAAACAGCTGCCTGCCAGCAAATTTCCACTTAACAACAGAGCCCAAGTCATTGTTAGCCAGGTAGGAGAGATGGAGGAGAGAAAGCCAGAGAACTTCCTTGTTAGGCTATAAATGAATTTGTTGTTTAGCAATTACTCTAAGACAGCAAATCTAGGCATGTGAACCCTCTAAAGATAACATCTAAACTTGGTTTGCCCTCCTTAAACAACAGGGATGAATATGTATTTTAAAAAAAGCCCACAACCCATTGGTATTTTATTCACATCACACTCTGAGGAGCTCACTGACTGGAATTCAATAGAAACTGTTCTCTGTGTGAAAGTAATTTCAGAAACTAATCTAGTTTATGAAAATGAAAGGCATCAAAACACACACACACACACATACAAAAACAGTGTTTCTGTACAAGTGCTTTGCTTCAAATATTTGACATGGAAATTTGTATAATCCCTCTGGGGGCACATTGGTTTCACCAGCGTTAACATCTCTTGAAATGAATTTCACAAATATTTATTTGTAATGCCAGGCCTACAAATAATTTAGAATATCAAGGCATCTTGTTGAATCATCCTTAATGATATGGATCTCAGATGGTTCTGAAGGTTAAAAGGTGTGAATTTTAATTTGTTATGTGCAGATATCACTTTTAAACACTGCATCCTGAAACAGAGAACATCACTGCCCTACTCTGAGCTCCCCCACACCCCAACCTTTCTACTTAATTCTCCTTAAAAATTGAAAACAGTTTGTCTATTAGAGCTTTTTTTTAAATCTCTCACATAGAAAGGCTTCACGGTGTCTGTTTGGGGGAAGGGCAGGTGAAGGGAGGTGAAAATGCATTTGGCAGGCTCGCCTCTAGATTGGTTGTAAGTCAAAGGGAATGAGTATGGCAGCCTTAGTACCCATCTTCAGCAAAGACATAATCATGAGCTAAAACCAGTGAGTGAAAGATGAGGCTTCCTGATAGAGGAGAAGCCTAAGGCTGGAAGAGATAGGAATGAAGTGTTTTAACATGAAGCTTATGTTTTGCTTCATCTACAGATACTGAGTTCATTATGAGCCACTTGTAATCATGCTTTGAGCCTGTGCCAGGAATGAGGAGCAATGCATAGAAGTTCCAGAGAGACACGTTTAAGCTACACAGAATTACAACATCTCAGAGCTGGGAGGGATTTCAGAAGCCATCTATTCCAACCCATATTGAATAATAATGCCCTCCATAGCAAGCATGACAAGGGGTCATCTAGTTTTTACATGAAAGACTCCAATGAAGGGGGCCCCATTACTTCCTACAATAGTCCATCCCACTTTTGAATAGTTTAAGCTGCTAGGAATTTTTTCCTTATATCAAGCCTAAATGTTCCTCCTTGAAAAATCCACCCATTGCTACTTCTACCCTCTGAGGTCAAACAAAATAAGTCTAATCATTCTTTAGGTGATTTTCCTTTTTTAAATAATATTTTACATGTTAAAACAATTTTTTGACATTTTAAAAAAAAGTTTTGAGTTCCGAATTCTAGCCCTCCTTCCCTCTTTTCCCTCCCTGCTTCCTGAGATGGTAAGCAATTTGATACAGTCCCTATTAGTCATTTTGTACAAGAAGACTTGAATTAGAAAGAAAGAAAGAAACAAAGAAAGAAAGAGAAAGGAAGGAAGGAAGAGAAAGAAAGGAAGGAAGAAACAGAAAGATAAAGAAAGGAGGAAGGAAGGAAAGAAGGGAGGAAGGAAAGAAAGAAGAAAGTGAAAAAAAGCAATGCTTTAGTCTGTATTCAGATAGTATCAGTTCTTTCTCTGGATGCAGATAGCATGCTTCACCATGAGTCCTTTAGGATTGTCTTGGATCATTGATTGCTGAGGATAGCTAAGTCATTCACAATCCTTCATCAATATCACTGTTACTGTGTACAACATTGTCCTGGTTCCACTCACTTCACTTTGCAACCAATCACATAAGTCTTTCCAGGTTTTTCTGAAATCATCTTAATTGTCATTTCTTATAGTTAAGGTGGTATTTTTGCAAATATTTCGGTATACCTATCAAGTCACCATTAAAGCCTTCTTCAGATGAAACATTCCTGACTCATAGTAACAGAATCACAATATATAAGGATGATCAGAGGAATCTCTTCATAGGCTGTTCACAAGAACATTTTGTTTTACATTCACAAGAACATACTGGGTTTTAGAGACTGGAAATGCTTCCTGACTGCAAATCAGCTGCCCCTCCCTATGGTCTATAAATGTGAACTGGTGGCTTTGGGGAAACCTAGACATGAGCTACAGTATGAATATACTAGGATATTTTTCTGAAGCAGCTACGGATGGTAGCAGTAAGCCAAAGAGAGAAAATTACCTGGTGAAACTAGGTCAGCCTCCATGATTGGACTTAGTCTGTGTGAACCTAGAGCCTTGGAGGCACTGTACCATAATTTACAATAGAATCATGGAATTTTAGAGTTGAAAGGAGAAGCACCTTAGCAGTTATTAGTAATAGGAGGAGGAGGAGGAAGAGGAGGAGGAAGAGGAGGAGGAGTAATCACTAGTATTTATATAGCACTTTAAAAATTACACAGTGCTTTTGCATATATTAACTCATTTAATCCACACAATAATACTGCAAGCTAGGTACTGTTATTATCCTCATTTTGCAGATGAGAAAACTGAGGCCAACAGAAATAAAATGACTTGTCCAGAATCAATATAGCTAGCTAGTAAGAGTCTGAGGTAAGATTTGAACTCAGATCCGAGTTTAGCACTCTCTCTGCTCTGCCACCTAGCGGCCTATAGTTCAAACTAGTTCAACCCCTGGCTGAAAAAGGAATCCACCCAAAGAATCCAGATCATACCATATAAGGGGTCATCCAGTCATGGCTTGAAGATTTCCAGGAAGGAGGAAGCCACTACCTCTTGAGACAGCCCATTCCACTACTGAACAGCTCAAGTTACTAGGAGGTCTTTCCTGACAACAAGCCTAAATTTGTTGCGTTTCAATTTTCACCCATTCCTCCTGGTTCTTTCTGACTACTGGGACCAAATAGGACAATGTAATGGCAAGAAAAGTGGGACTTTTTGTTGTCTTTTGTTCTGGAGTGCTTCTCAGCACTAAGGCAATCAAGTATCTTTGATTGAGTTTTGCCTTTGTTTGTAGGAAGGCTCATATCCTTTTGCTAGTTACGTTAGGAGAGGTGTGAAACCCTGGAGAGGTGTGAGAGGTGTGAAGCGCTTGGACCCTGAAGAAGTGTATAAATACTCTGAGGTTAGTATTTTGCTTGGGACTCACTCATTAGAAGAGTGTTAGTGTGGAGACTCTGGGTAACTGTTAAGGAGTCCCCCAGCTTTGAAAACCCAGATGTTGGTGCTTCTCTCTCTGGTAACTATGTTATGTATAGCTTTGGTCAGACACGTAGAAGCCTGTCTGTTGACTTGTGTTACTTGCTCTGCTTATATTTTCTCTGTTTGTAATTTCTATTTGTATTTGCTCTGAAGTTCAGGGTGCTGACTTTTTCCCCTGAACTAAATGAATGATAGATGGATGTTTGATTAAAGTGAGATTGTAAACCCCTTAAAGTTGCTTTCCTTAGAAAAGCAGATCAAAGAACCTGTTATAGCAGCCTTCCTGTGTGCTGGTGTTATTGGCCTTATACAGCCACAGTAGCAGCAAGCCACATTGTTGTTACAGACAAGTAGAATCCTTCTTCCAGGTGAGAGCCTTTCAAATAGTTGAACACAATAACTTGGCCTCCATGTCTCCTGCAGCCCCTCTTCTCCAGGCTAAGCATGGCTTGATCCTTCAACTGAGGATCATAAATATAGACAGTGGTGGGATTCAGCCAGTTCACACTGGTTTGGCAGAACCAGTACCTAATTTTAGGTTGAGTTCTGCGAACCGGTTGTTAGTGGGGGCGGGGCCTTCACCCACTACCTTAGTGGCAGCAGCAGTGCCTTGGCTCGGTGCTGTGAAGAACCGGTCATTAATTTATTTGATTCCCACCACTGGATATAGACCAGGAATTGGCAAACTGCAACCTAGAGAGGCCAAACTATGCTGTTGCCTATTTTTGTATGGCCCATGACCTAAGAATGTTTTTTACATTTTTAAATATATTTTATTGGAATATACTCAAACTCATTTATTTATGCTATTTATAAACCCAACTAAGCGAAATGTCATCCCCCAAAAGAATTTCATTCTTCCCATTAGTAGACCTCTATCACAAAACAAATGCACTCGGTTATTGATATATTGTGAATTTCATCAACAAAAGTTTGTGGAAATTTCTTTTCTCACTTGTTACATAAATATTTACATAATATCCTTGATTTTGCCTCTTGGCCAGCAAAGCCTAAAATATTTATTATTTGACCCTTTGCAGAAAATGTTTGCTGACCCTTGATATAGACTAAGGGCCCTTCACCATCCTGGTTAATTATCCTCTAGATACTTCCCAGCTTATCACTGTCCTTCCTAACCTATGGTGCCCAGAAATGAACATAATACTACAGATGAGGTCTAACCAAAGCAAAGTCACAGAGTATTCTTGGAAGTTATTCTTCTTTTGATGCAACCCAAAATCATAGATCATGAACCATATATGTTGGAGGAGAACTTAGAAGCCATCTATTTTAATACTCTCATTTTACCACATTTGTTTTTTTTTTCCCACTGCTGCATCACACAACTGATTCATATCGAGCCTGCAGTCCACTAAAACCCCCAGAACATTTTCAGACAAATTGCTGTCCAAGTGTATCTCTCTTATCCTACACCTGTGATGTTGATTTTTTTAAACTCCAATGTAATGCTTGCTTCAATGGTGAGTATACCGAAATTCTAAACTGAGATGAAAGACTTTACGTTTATCCCTGTTAAATATCATCTCCTATTCCACCTAATACTCTAGTGTGTAGAGATCTTTCTGGATCCCAATTCTACTATAAGTTACATTAACAGTCCTTCTCAGTTTTGTTTAATATACAAATTTGATGAATATGCCACCTAGATCTTTATCCAAGTCCCTAGAAAAAATATATTAAGCAGTGTAGGGCTAAGCAAAGATCCCTGAGGCACACTACTACAGACTTCCTGTTAAAGCTAAGCTGTCATCGAACCATTAATGACTGGTTACCTTTTGAATCAAGCCATTCCATCGCTTCCAAAAACATTTGATTATCTGAAGTACTAATACACATCTCTCAATCTTTTCTGCAAGGATGTGAAAAGTAGCTTGGTGGCATATTAGATATTAGAGGCATATAGAGTGCTGGACGCAGAGTCAGGAAGACCTGAGTTCAAATCAGTCCTCGGACACTTAGTGGTTGTGTGATCCTTGGCAAGTCACTTAATTTCTATCTGCCTCAGTTTCCTCAACTTTAAAATGGGGATAATAATAGTACCTACCTCATAGAGTTGTTTTAAGGATCAAATGAGATAATATTTGTAAAGTGTTTAGCACAGTGCCTAGCACATAGTAGGAACTTCAAGTGTGTTTCTTTCCCTTCCCTGAAATCCTTTATCAAATGCTTTGCTAAAAGTCTAGGTCAGGGGTGGGGAACCTGTGTCCTCAAGGCCTCATGTGGTCCTCTAGGTCCTCAAGTATACCTTCGCTGAAGTTTGGAATCCATCAAAGGGCCACACTTGAGGACCTAGGGGACCACATGCAGCCTCGAGGCCACAGGTTCCCCACCCCTGTTCTAGGTAAATGATAGCTACAGTATTCTATGCTAGGTGGCACAATGGATAGAGTGCTGAATTTGGCATCAAGAAGACCTGAGTTTGAATCATGCCTCAGACACTGACTGGCTGTGTGATCCTGGGCAAGTTATTTGACCTTCGTCTTTCTGCCTCAGTTTCCTCAGTTCCCTCAGTTGTAAGACACAAGATATGTTAGCATATATAACACATGATGGTACCCATCTTTCAGGGCTTTTGTGAGGATCCAATGATATAATATTTGTAAAGCACTTAGCACAGTGCCTGGCACATAGTAGGTGCTCAATAAATGCTTATCATCCCACAAGTCATTCTCCTGACCTACTACTTTAGTAACCCTGTCAAAAAATAAAATGAGATTAAGTTGATATGAAGTGTTCTTGATGTAGCCAAGCTGTCTCTTTGTCATCACACCTTCACTTTACAGATGTTTCTTAACCATTTATTTTATGTACCATTTGAGAATGTTTCCAAAAATCAAAGTCAAGCTCATTGATTTATAGTTTGTTGATTCTGTTCTCTTCCTGTTTTTGTAAGTTGAGCCAAGATCTGCCTTTTGATCCATTCTCATACACTTGAACTCAAAACCCTTGATTTCATCCTAATGGATCCTCCATTCCAAAGGATGCTCTAGAGCTTAAAAATGTCTTCCTTTAAATATGGCTCCTGCACTGGACATAATGCTGGACACAAGCAAGTCACATGGTCTTGCTTGATTCAATTTGTTCTGACCTTTATCACCCTTGACATTATTCTGAATCAGTCTATCAAGAAAACATTTATTAAGACACTATACTAGGTGCTTGGGATACAAAGAGGAAAAAAGAAAAAGAAACAATCACTGTCCTCCAGGAGCTTACATTCTTTTGTGAAGGTGAGGGGACAACACGTACACATACAACTATTAACAAAATAAGTACAAGGTAGCTAAAAACAAAGCAGCTGGAGAGGGAGGGAGCTGGCAACTGGGAGTTCAGGAAAGGCTTTGGCAGAAGATGGTGCTTGTACTGAATCCTGAAGGAAATGAAAAAATCCAAGGCACAGATGAGAAGGGAATGCATCCTTGACATAGTGGATGATCACAGCAAAGGCATGAAGAGACTAGAGGCAGGTTAGGAGGCCATTGCAATAGTCTAGGTGAGAAGTGATGAGTATATGAACTAGGGTGGAGACTGTGTGTGAGAGATGCAAAGAGTGCATTGGAGGTAGAAAAGAAAGTTGGCAACTGTTTGGATTGACTGGGTTGAGAGATTAAAGTACCATGACATAATTTTTTATTCATTCCTTATGACCTGGCCTTATATTTCTGAATAAGTCTTTTAAGACTCTCCTTTGGTCAATGAGGCTGTGACTTCCCCTCCTTTCCATCTTCACCTGACTTGCGTCTATTCATGTCTTCGGATTTTTATTCCCAAGAGCTTCCTATCCTTCTCCTTCTTGGTCAATTCCCCTGTAAGATTTTACTTTGTGGAATCCTAACTATTCTAAACCCTTTGAAATCTTACTCTCTAAAACCTAAGGTATATATCAAACTGTGTTTATTTTTCTTCTTTTCTATCATAAGTATCTATCTAAAATGAAGTAGTCTCTTTCCACGAGGTCTAATTATTTCCACCCTAGCAACAAGTTCCTCCTTGGTGAGCATCAGTTTCAGCATAGACACTTCTTTTGTTGGCTTCTTTGCCTTTACTCTGGGCTTGGAGTCAGGAAGACTGAATTTTACTCTTGCCTCAGATACTTATGAGCTGTGTGACCCTAATCAAGTCATTTAACATCATTCAGTCCCAGTTTCCTTATCTGTAAAATGATGGGGTTGGACTTGATGCCCTTTAAGGTCCCCCTTCCAGCTCTAAATGTTTGATTCTATGAGCTCAAGGATAAAATTGTTACCAAGGTAAGTCTAGAAATTATTAGCCACTTTGTTTTAGACGGAGATAATTCTAGCCATACCTAGTCCAGATGATTGACGTCCTCTCTCAAGTCTTGTAGCATGTCCCATGAAGGTTTGCAAACTGTTTTCTAAACTCTTTTTTTCCTAGCTAAGGTTTTTTTAAAATTCATTTTTTTATTTTTAGTTTGCAGCACTCAGTTCCACAAGTTTTTGATTTCCAAATTTTCTCCCCTGCCCTTTCCTTCCCCCTCCCCCACCAAGATGGCATGTAATCTGATATAGTTTCTGTATATACCTTTACATTAAACTTATTTACACAATAGTCAAGATGTAAAGAAGAATTATAGCCAATGGAATGAACCATGAGAAAGAAGAAACAAAACCAAAAAAGAAGAAAAAAAAACAGAGAGCAAATAGTTTGCTTCAATCCGCGTTCAGACTCCATAATTCTTCCTCTGGATGTGGATAGCTTTTTCCATCATGAGTCTTTTGGAGCTATCTTTGAACTTTGTTTTGCTAAGAAAAGCCAAATCTATTAAAGTTAGTCATCACAAATACCGTGTATCTGTAATTGTGTATAATGTTCTCCTAGTTCTGCTCCCCTCACTCAGCATCAGATCACATAAGTCTTTCCAGGTTATTATGAAGTTTGTCTGCTCCTCATTTCTTATAGCACAATAGTATTCCATTACATTCATATACCATAACTTGTTTAACCATTCCCCAATTGATGGGCATCCTCTTCATTTCCAATTCTTTGAAACCGCAAAAAAGAGCTGCTATAAATATTTTTGCGTGCATGGGTCCTTTCCCATTTGTACGATCTCTTTGGGATACAGCCCTAGAAGTAGTGTTGCTGGGTCAAAGGGTACACACATTTTTATAGCCCTTTGGGCATAGCTCTAAATTGCTCTCCAGAATGGCTGTATCTGTTCACAATTCCACCAACAATGTAACAGTGTTCCTATTTTCCCACATCTTCTCCAGCATTTATGATTTTCCTGTTTTGTCATGTTAACAAATCTGACAGGAGAGATGTGGTACCTAAGAGTTGTTTTGATTTGCATTTCTTTAATCGATATTGATTTAGAGCATTTTTTCATATGACTATAGATATCTTTAATTTCTTCCTCTGAAAATTGCCTGTTTGTATCCTTTGACCATTTATCAATTGGAGAATGACTTGTATTCCTACAAATTTGACTCAGTTCCCTGTATATTTTAGAGATGAGGCCTTTATCAGAGACACTGGTTGCAAAAATTCTTTCCCAATTTTCTGCTTCCCTCCTAATCTTTGTTGCATTGGCTTTGTTTATACAAAAACTTTTTCAATTTAAGATAGTCAAAATTAACCATTTTGTATTTCATAATGGTATTTCTTGTTTGGTCATAAATTCTTCCCTTCTCCATAAATCTGACAGGTAAACTATTCCTTGCTCTCTCAAATTGTTATAGTGTCAGCCTTTATATCTAAATCGTGAACCCATTTTGACTTTATTTTGCTATACGGTGTAAGATATTGGTCTATGCCCAGTTTCTGCCACACTGTTTTCCACTTTCCCCAGCAGTTTTTGTGAAATAGTGAGTTCTTATCTCAGAAGCTGGAGTCTTTGGGTTTATCAAAGAGTAGATTACTATAGTCACTGACTACTGTGTCTTGTGTACCTAACCTATTCCACTGATCCACAACTCTATTTCTTACCCAGTACAAAGTAGTTTTGATGATTGCTGCTTCATAGTACGGTTTAATATCTAGTATGGCTAGGCCACCTTCCCTAGCATTTCTTTTCATTAATTTTCTTGATATTCTGGATCTTTAATTCTTTCAGATGAATTTTGTTACTATTTTATCTAGCTCTATACAATAATTTTTGGTAGTTTGATTGGTATGGCACTAAATGAGTAAATTAATTATTTTTATTATATTATGTTTCCTAAACTCTTCATCTATTTCTTCCTCCTGTCCAGGTAGTCTACAGTAGAATCCAGAGATAATATCACTTCTGTTTCTGCCTACATTGATCTCCATCCGATTGTTCTCTTCTATGTTTCTCCATTTTATTTCTGGATTTCATCATTTTCATATATAATTCATTGGCCCTGAATCCCACACTCAGATTTTATATAGATCAAGTTCAATTTCATGCAACTCTCAAAAATAATTTGTCTTTGACTCATTTTGCCCACCCAGAATTTTCTTCTTTAAACTTCAGAATATATGGGGCAGCTAGGTGGCACAGTGAGTAGAGCACTGGCCCCGGAGTCAGGAGGACCTGAGTTCAAATCCGGCCTCAGACACTTGACGCATGTACTAGTTGTGTGACCTTGGGCAAGTCACTTAACCCCAATTGCCCTCCCCCCCCCAAAAAAACTTCAGAATATAACTCAATTACAGCTCATGTCTAGGACTCCACAGATATTGCTAAAAGAGTTACCAATTCCCATGTAAACACTCAAAGTGATAATACACACTGCATATAAGTTTTATTTCCTTCTACATACAAGAAGAGGAAAACATAAAGGACTTGTAGCTCATAAACAATCAACAATCATCTTCTTTGACTGATGAGTCTTATCTTCCTTCTAGGGACCTACAGTATCTTCTGGACACAAAGCACCACCCTGTGGTTTTGATTCCCTGGGAAGTTGTAGTTTCTAAAGAGGCAACTCCTTGAACACTACAGTGAGTTCTAGCTTCATCCAGGGATCCCATGTAGGTCTTCAGATTTATGCTAAATTGTAGAAGCACAGAAGACATATGAGATGCACAAATTTAGAGACATCTCCAGTACAAATGTTCATATGGACTATTTGTGCCCAACCTGTGGTAGAGCCTTCCAAGCTCATATTGGTCTGATCAGCCACAGTTGGACACACTGTAACTTTACCCCAACATAAATGATGTCATTTTGGTCCGCCTCAAGAATGAAGGACAACAACCACTATCTTAAGGACTTGCATTCCTCCAAGAAGAAAATTAATTTGGAGCTGCTTCTCCCTTTCCCATCACACTTTCACTATTCAGAGATAGTCTAAATTTTTGTTTCTCCCATCTTAGCTCAACCATTTGATACTCAGGTACTCTTGGTTATTTGGCCATGTAATTCTTTTCATTGTCCCTCTCTCTTGGGCTAAGAGGTGACGCTATCACCTCTCCAAAACTAGATCCAGGAAATCTCTTTTCTATCCAAGAGGCTGGGTCATGTTGCTCCATTCTCTTCTTTTGGGCCAACATACAACTGCAATCTGCCCCCCTGCCACCATTCCACCCAGGTGGGAGAATGGGGCTGTTTGAATGCATAGACTTCCCTCTAGGGTCACTCTTACTTCTATTGCTATTCTCTGGTCTATGCTCTGATCTCTCAGTTCTGAAAAGGCTCAACTCTGTAACTTTTAATTTTTAATGGACACAGCACAAAGAGGTGACTCTAACCCAAAAGAGCCCAAGGCAATCAATTGATCTCTGGTCCATGAGACATATATAGATGTCCTGCTTCTTAGAAAGATGTTCCTGGGAATGCATTATAGACTCATAGCATACAAATAGAACAGAAAGAAGTTTGTTCATGAACCTGCAAACCTCTATTATGAATAACTTGCTTTTCTTTTTTTTAAATATATAACAAAGTCAACATGTTACTTTCAAAGCTGTCTTGTTTATCTGCAATTCTTCTTGGCCTTTTCTCTTTTCTCTGTGCATTTCAAAAATGTTTAAATGATTTACTTTCCTTCCTTCCTTTCTAACTTCCTTCCCTCCCCCCCCCCTCTCTCCTCCCCTCCCTCCCTCCCTCTCTCTTTCTCTCTCTCTCTTTCTTTCTTTCTTTTTCTTTCTTTCTTTCTTTTCCTTCCTATTCTTCCTTCCTTTGTTTCTTTCCCTTCCTTCCTTCTTTCTTTGCAACCCTCTTCCTACCTACTCTCTCCCCTCTCTCCACTGCTATTGAGAGAAAATAAAACAAAACCTTTTCAATAAATAGACATAGTCAAACAATGCATATTCCCATATTGACCATGTCCAAAACCATATATTTCATTCTGCAACTTGAATTCACCATGTCTCTGTCAGGAGGCAAGCAGCATGCTTCATCGTTGCTCCTTTGGAGTCATAGCTCATCATTGCATTGATCAGAGTTCTTGTCTTTCACAGTTGTGGAAATTCAGATTTTCAGGACAGCAAAGTTGTTGAGGAGAGAGGTAGCGATTTTTCCTTCTTACAAAAGAACTCTTGATCTTATAAAGAGATTCACATTACTATTGTTTTGCATGGCTTTTCTTCATAAAAATGTGGTCTCATTTTTAAAAATTCAATTTTGGCATGTTTAAGCAACACATTTTATTCACTAAAACAAAATATATCTGTATGTGAAGGCTTCCCCAAAGAAGTAGGTAGGAGGAGGAACATGAAAATGAACTTAGTGTTCAGAAAGATATCTGTACAGGTAGAAGGTATATTGTGCACAGAGACATAGTCACGAGAATGCAGAGAAACAAAAGGTACAGTCAAGACATAAGCTGGGGTAGAGTGAAGAGAGCAGATGAAGGGCACCAGGATATGAGAAAAGCAATATAGGCAGGTGCAGATTGGTTGAGGCAAGGATGAGAAGCTTGTCACTCATATTTCCACCCCCCTTCCTCAATCAGAAACTCCCATCCAATTTGACAGAACTAATTGCATCCATCTAGCAAACACAAAGTCCTCTGTTTTGCTTATTTCCAGTTCATGTGATTTGGCAAGAAATGACAAGCAAGAAAAGAAAGTTGACTAGTATCAAGGATTAATTCTCCTGATGGGGGAAGATATTTACTATTTGACCAAAGAGATGCTTATGTCCCTATTTCTAAAATGCCCCATCTTCCAGGCAGCTCTGTTGACATAGCAACAGTGAATTTTGAAAGGGTTGTCAAAATACTAATATGCACTTCTTGCTGGGTCTGCCCTCTTTTGTTTCCTAACCTTGTGAACTGGATAGCTAAATATGTGCTCTTGATTTACAACCACCGGAAATGAGAAATTGGACACCTTATTCAGAAGCATGCAAACAAGGATGCCTCATTCAGGAATGAACAGAGGATTTCCAGTAACCATTGATTTGCCTTAACTAGTTTATGCCACAAGTCAGCCCTCCAAATCAGGCTTCTGTGAGATATTAACTGCACATGTTTAAAATGCAATAGAATGCACCTTGGGAAACATTTCAATTCCCTTTGCAACAGGGTGTTAAGCTGCAGCACCTGTGAGCTGTTGTTTATAAAATCAATTACACCTTGTGTCCAGTGATAAGAATGCATTCTCTTGGGTCTAATTTTATATTTTTATTTATTATTAGGAACTTAGCAACAAATATGAATATTTCATCATTTTTTAAAAAATGAAATAGGAGCATAAATTAAACTGACTCTCCACTATATAGTTATAAAAATATGTGTACAAGGAGCAAACAAATATATACAAAGCAGGCTATATACAAAATGAATAGGAAATAATTAAGAGACGGAAGGCACTAGAATTAAGAGAGGTTCGGGAAGGCTTCCAATAGAAGGTGAGATTTTAGTTGGGACTTAAAGGGAGCAAGGGAGGTCAGTAGTCAGAGCAGAGGAAGGAATATTCAAACCACAGGGAACAGCCGGAGAGAATGCTCAGAGCCAAGAGATGGTGTGTCTCGTTCGTGGGACAACCAGGAGACCAGTGTCATGGGATTGAAGAGTACATGGTGGATAGTAAGGTGTAAAAAGACTGGAAAGGTGGGGGGGTGGGGCTAGATTATGAAGGGCTTTGAATGAAAAAAAAAGTCTTTTGTATTTTATTCAGGAGATAATAGGAGCCGCTGGAGTTTATTGAGTGGGGAAATGACCTGGTCTGATCTGCCCTTTAGGAAAATCACTTTAGTGACTCAACGGAGGATGAATTGGAGCCAAGAGAGACTTAAGGCAGGAAGACTTGCCAGAAACCTAAACAGTTGAGGCATGAGGCTATGAGAACTCGAACTAGAGTGGTAGCAGTGTCAGAGGAGAGAAGGGGGAATATTGGGGAGATGTTGCAAAGGTGAAAGGTCTTGGCAACAGATAAGATGTCCTCTTCCTTCCAAAGGCTGGAGATTAGGCAGAAATAGGGCACAGCTTCAGATGGAAGTTGAATCTGCACAGAAGGAGAAAGAAGTCCCATTCCTCACCGGCTTCCTCTTCTGTTTCCCTCAAAGGACAAGTGCATCAGGAGATGGAAGGCATAGAGTTAGATGGTAGCTTACTTGTCTGCACCAGAGGGTCTCCACTTCCCAGCTGGGAGACTGTTCTGTCAATAAGGGTTGCCTCGTGCTGGTGCAGATGGAAGTCGTTGCTTTGGGGTAGATAGAAGAAACTCTGCCCCTTGCAACTTTTCCTCAGGGGACACCTCAACAGGATATGGGAGGCACAAGGGGCTCCCATAATCTGGGGTCTTCTCATCTGAGGAGGCTGGCTATGAGGCAGCAGGAGGGAGTGGTAGACTCCCTGAGTAGGGGGAAGTAGTCTCAGGCAGATGGGAGACACCTGGCCTGGCCCTTGGTCCTTTCGGGGTGTTTTTATAGGTGCATTCTGTGATATTTTATACATTCCTTAATTTATTTGAATGGAATTTCTATCTTTCTCTATTAAATAAAATCATAAAAATAATCAGTCTTTCTAAATTTTATTGGTAACATTAAGAAAAACTTATTATTTTTGTAATTCTGTTTAGTAGCCTACCACCTTGCTAAAGTTGTGTTTCAATTAATCTTTTAGTTGAATCTCTAGAAATGTCCAAGTAAACTATCTTATCATCTGCAAGTGATTATTTTTCTCTTTGCCTATGATTATTTCCCTAATTTTTCTTTCTTATATTAATGCTATAGTTAGCATTTTTAGAATAATATCGAATAATAGTAGCAATAATGTTATGCTTTACCTCTCCTTTATTGGAAAAGCTTTTCTCTTTTATATGATAGTTCTTAGATTCTGATAGATAATATTTACCCCATTAAGGAACACCTCATTTATTCCTATGCTTTTTAATTTTTGTAAAAAGAAATGGGTATTGTATTTTGTTGAAATATTTTTTGTGTAACAATTCTGCAACAATTAATGTAATCATCTGGTTTTTTAAATCATTTTTGTTATTAAGATGCTCTGTTGTGTTACAATAGAACCAATCTGGTAACAGTATATAATCCTCTTAATGTGTTTATTAAATACTTTTGTTAATATTTTATTCAATAATTTGCACTGGTGTTGATTAGAGACATCTGATTTTTGTTTTCTTTGTCTACTTTCTCTCTCTCTGGTTTGGATATCAAAAGCATATTTGTCTCATAGGAATTTAACAATATCCCTTTATTGATTTTTGCAAACAATGTAATTTGGTAATTAACTAGTCTTTGAATGTATGATAGAATCCACTTGTAAATGTATGTGTTCTTGAGGATCCTTCCTACCCTGATACCCCTACCTTGGTAGTTTTTTTTTAATAGCCTGTACACTTTATGTTTCTAAGATAGAGTTAAGTTCTTTATTTTTCATTCTGTTCATCTGGGTATTTTATACCTTTGTAAATATTCATCCAGTTTACTTAAGAAATATTTGATGGCATATATTTGGGTAAAATATTTTGTAAAATTTCTATTTTTCTCATCATGTGCTCTTTTCATTTTTTATATTGACAATTTGGTTTCCCTCACTTTGGGAACAGATGAGCTAAAATTCATCTATTTTAATAGTTTGTTGAAAATAAAGCCTTCATTTTACTCATAAATTCAATGGGGTTTTGTTTCAAAATTTAATCTCCGATTTTCAGAATTTCTATATTTGTGTTTGGATTTCTTTTTTACATTTCTGGGTTTTTTTTTTTTTTAGCTGTATGTCCTATTCATTGATTTGTTATTTTTTATAACGTTAATGAGAATGTTTAGAGACATACAATTTTAACTAATGACAATTTTGGTTACATGCCAAAGGTTTTGGCATATTGTCTAAATGCTGTAATTTTCTTTATTGAAATTATCTATTTTTTCTATGATTTGTTCTATGATCCATCAATCCTTTAGAAGTAATTTATTTAGCCTTCATTTAGCTTTAAATCTTTCCTTCAGGCATACTTTATTGATTACAACTTTATTGCATTTTCAGTAAAGAATGTACTTAATTTTTCAGCATTTAGGTTTTTATGCAAACATGCATTCATGAATAAATGAGTGAATGGATGGACAAAAAAAGACTTTAAGTGCTTACCATGTTCAAAACACCACACTGAAGTGCTATGGATACAAATAGAAAAGTAAGACAATTCATACTCTTAAGGAATTCACATTTTAATGGAGAAGACAATTCATACAAACTACTTAACTTACAAATCAGATGGAAAGATATCACAGTCCTTGGAGTGCAGTGACAAAGCAGATAGAAATGCTTCTTCTTTAATGTCATTTCTATTGATAAAATCATATCAGTTTCTAATATTGAGCCATTTGTCCATTCTAAGGATTTTGATGGCAAGAACTTTCTTTTCAGTAACAACGGTCACAGGAATCATATAAGTAGTTGCCAGGCTGCATCTCCAAGGGGGGTTGCTTTCCAGGATGATGACTTTAGAGACTGGGCTGGAAGTACGTCCATCAACAGTCATTAATGAGTAGTTAGTGGAGGTGATGGTGGGGAAGGTAAGCCCCTTCTCCACAGTGATTTATCCTCTCAATGATAGTTACTGCACCCAGCTCAGAAGCAGAGCTGTGGTCTAGGGAGCATTGCTATTCTCTTTTGGGTTCAGAGTCCTGGGTACCTCCACTGAGGTCTGAAGAGAGGTGGTCGTTGGGGTGACAGTGGTTGATTATGCAGGCCTGCCTGGCACATGCCACAGCCTATCTCTCCCTCAGATTGCCCTGTTGCTTCAGCGAGGCTGGCTTGCCTGGCCCATAGATGGAAATTGGTCATTGGTTAGTGGGGACAGCTGGCCCTTTCTCAACAGGAGTTGCTTCCCTAAATGATGGCTGTGGAGACTAGATTCAAAGCAGGACATTTGGTCTGGGTTGGCACTGCCACGTCTAGGGTTCTTAGAGTAGCACATGGTCGGTGTTTGTAAAGATGCCATATATAGCTTAGAAATTATATATACACACATATATAGTATGTGCGTGTATATGTATATATACATGCATATATATGTGTGTATATATATTATATACGCACATATATAATGTATATATAGTTGTATTTGTCCTTCATTTTTGAAGAGGACCATGGCATGGGGGAAATGCTGACATGACTTGCACTTGATATTGATTTGAGTAAGGGAGGGCTGTGCAAGGTTATACATGCACCCCTAATCACCACCTCTCTTCAGACCTCAATGGAGATAGCCCAGGACTCCAAACCCAAGAGCCTTGAGAATAGCAGTGTTCCCTAGACCACAGCTCTGCTATACATATATATTCTTTTCTATTTGATATTCAAAAATTACCAGAGCCATCATATATAACATCCAAAATTTTCATGTCCCTAAGTTTTTTCTTGCTTAGCTTTTCATTAGATTTATCTATGTCTGACCAAAGAACATTGAGATTTCCAGCTATTACAATTTTATTATTTATTTTTCCCTGTAATCAACTTAACTTTTCTTTAAAGTACTTGAATGCCATACTATTAAGTGTGTGTATGTGTGTATAGTGATAATAGTAATTTAACTAACTCTTTTATGACTTCAAGCCTAATGTGTTTTACTGTTTATCTCTTTGAACTACATCTATTTTTAGTGTTGACTTTTCTAATTATGATTGCTGTCCCTACTCTTCATACTCATCTGAACCATGATAAATTCTACCCCAATCCCTTATTTTAACTCTATGTGTTTCTTGTAAACAACATCTTGTTGAATTCTGCTTTCCAGTCCATTCTGCTCCCCACATTAATTTGGGGAATAGTGTGTCTCATTTCTATTCTATGCTTCCAATACCCCTTATAATTTTTCCTCTCACCTCCTCTTTACAAAGAAAAAAAGGAGTTGAAGAAAAAATCTAAGCAACATTAGATTAACATTAATTAAACATAACTGAAGTGGTCTGTTCTTACCCCTCTGCTCTCATTCTTCACTAAACTTGGGTTTTTTAGTTCTTACAGTCTCTCTTTTCAATCCCATCCTTTATGATACACTCTACAAAACTGAAGTTTATTTATTTGTAATTATTCCCTCCCTCTTATACTCTCCTCTCCCCTTTCCCCATTCTATCTGTTTCCCTGGGTGTCATGTGTATATGTGTGTTCAACCTGCATTTGTGTGGCACAAACGAGAGTAGGACCCGTGAGATGCCTGTTCCACTGACTCCTTCTTCCATATGTATAAACTCTATTTCAATATGCTCGTGAAAAAATGGCAAATTCTTACTCTTTCCTCATTTCTTCACTAGTATATTTTCTTTCTCCTCCCAAAATGAATATAACAACCACAACAACAAAATCACATGCAGAGCTTTGTTATCGTCTTGCTAAAATACTTCTGTGACACCGAGACTGTAGGATTCTAAAAGAAAGCTTTTCTCTTTCCCCCCAGTAGAAGGTAAGCACTTCAAAATTACTTAGTCCCTTCTAATTGCCCAAAGAAATTTACCTTTCTAAGTTTCTGTTGACTCGTGTTTTTATTTACAAGTTTCTACTCAATTGTGGTCTTTTCATTAGAAATGCTTCAAAGTCATCTATTCTAGTAAAAGCCTATTTTTCCTCATATACTTACTTTTCCAGGCTAAGTAGAATATCATATTCTAATATTTTCTCATCTTTACATATTTATAGCATAGTCTTACTTGATCCTAACTTTCATTCCTAGTCATTTGAACTCTTTCTTTTTGACTAAGTGTATTTTTTTAACTTGATAGCTATGGATTTTGGCTATAACCTTCCCAGGTGTTTTCAGTCTAGTGTTTTGTTTTGTTTTGTTTTAAGAAAGTGAGTGGTTTATTTTTCTATTTTTACTTTGTCCTCTGATTCTAATAGCTATGGACAATTTAATTTTGTTATTTCCTGAAATAGTTTTATTTGTGGTTTTCAAGAACTCCAATGATTATTTAATTTTTTTTAAAGGGCTAGGTCTCGCTATCTCTCACAGTCTAGAAGTACAGAAGCTACATATGGGTCCAGTCCCACTACTGATAGGCATGGGGTCTTGGACCTGTTCTGTTTCTTGCCTGGATGAATTCATCCCTCCTTAGACAATCTGGTCCTGCCTCCTTATTCCCACTCCCTGGGGCTTACCACATTGATGTTGAATTTAGAGTAGACATTCAGATCTCCTGAGCTCAAGAGATCTGCCAGCTTTAGGCACCCTAGTGGCTTGAATTACAAGTGTGTGAGACCACACTTAGTAAAGTCCAATGATTCTTAAATGATTTCTCCTTGATTTCTCTTCTGTGCACTATTCTTGAGTAGATAGCTTAAATTTTATTCTATTTTTCATAATTTTGACTTTGTTCTAATATTTCTTGTCTCCTGAAGTCTTTGATTTCTGTTTGCTCTATTCTTTCTTTTTTTTTTTTTAGTCCACTACTTTGGTCAAATTGAACTATGCAATCTATTTTCCTTCCTTTTCCCCCTGCAGAATTCTAATTTCATCTATAATTTCATTTTCACATCCTACTTAATTTCCTCCAGTCATTCTTGGAGTCCTTATGGCCAAGCCATTTTTCTTCTGACCTTCTGCTTGTGGAGATGCTTTCTTTTGCTTGTGTTTCTTTTAACCCAAAGTCTTTCTTAATTGTTTTTATGTTTAAGGTAGCTCATGTCACAATTCTTCAACTAAGACTTTGTACTATAATGACAACAACAATTACTGCTACTAATAACCAGCATTTATATAGTAGCTACTATGTGCCAGGCACTGTGCTAAGTGCTTTGAAAATTTTATCTTATTTGATTCTCACAACAACCCTGGGAAGGAGGTATGATTATGATTCCAATTTTACAATTGTGGAAATTGAGGGCATATAGAGGTTAAATGACTTACCCAAAGTCACATAGCTATTAATTTTCTAATGCTAGATTTGAACTTAGATCTTCCTGACTGCAAGTCTAGTACTCTCTCCACTGCACATAGCTGCTTCAGTGGCCTCTAGAGCCAGTCTCGTCTAGAACTCTTGGATGGGTTCCATAGGCCCTTTCTGATCTTGTCTCCTCTGTAGTCTGAAGTCAGATGCTATTCTGGACGCTGTAGCTAACGCTGGGCCTCACCCTCTACCTCAATCCCTGGCTATCTTTGGTTGATTTCTCTACTTCCCTTTGCACAGTCCCCCACTGGGAGTTAGTTTCATCCTGTGCAGTGGCCCTTATAACCCCTTCTCAGATAATAGATATTATGCTGATCACAGATCTCTTGCAAAGCTCCTGGGACAGGCTCTTTGATGCTGAGTTAGATTTATCACCTTAAAATTTGGGCCCCATTTCCTTATAGATTGACCTGTCCAAGATAGCTTTTTCTGTCTGTCCTAACAAACTAGGATCAGGATCTGGCTTTAGGACCCCAATAATTGGCACCCATATTGGTTTGTGACTCCCCTGTTCAGAGCACCATCTAGCTTCAACATTTATTATTGGAGTTTCCAATGGCCTCCATGGCATGGTCCTTCTCTCAGTCTTTGTCAGTTGACCCATGTTCTAGAATTTGAGCCTCTTTCTCCTAACTTCCGTCAATTCCTACTCATCTGTACCAGCTACCACTAGCTTTTAGCCATCTACTTTTTTTCACTTCTACATTGCCTGGTGGAGCTTTTACTCTTGTTTTATTTTGTTTTTCAATTTTCTTTAGCACAGCTCTATACAGGGTTGTTTTCAAATATGTCCTTGGTTTTGTGTGGAAGAGCTGAGTTTCTCTATAACTTTTCACCATCTTAACCTGAATTCCCTTAGCCAGATTTTTAAAATTCTTTAAAAGGCCTCTAACCCCTCTCCTTATTCTGAATAAAAAGAGAAACTACTTGTAATATTTACACACCAAATTTCTAGCATGATTTTCAAGGGAAAATCATATGTCCACATATGAAGGGCAAGTGAGCAAGTAACAGGAAAAGAAAGAACATGAGTTTTGCTCACAGGCTGCATGAAAAAATAAGATAGAACTTGAATTGGACTCAAAGAATTCAGGAGAGAAAACTCATTGCCATCCTTTGGAAATTTGGGTTCAGGTAGCTAACATAATCATTTGAGTCTTGAGGGTCACTGAGTGTACTCAGTAAGGAAGTAGTAACATTTTTGTTTATAAAGATAGAAGAAAGCCATTACTATAAAGGTGAGGCTTACTAGATGAAGATCTACTCTATAAAAACTGAACACAGGAATCATAGAGGGGTCTGTGATTCGTTTGGTGTGGCAGGATTCCAAGGCCTCAAAATTGCTACCAAAGGATCCCAAACCTGCCAAAACTTGCCTTCTTCTGGCAGAGCCTTCAAGAAGACAGGGTCCTCTTCCATGCACTGATGAGACTATGAAGTAAGATTTCAGTATGGAGCTTATTTCCATAGGTCAAAGCCAAGTTTAGCCATACATAGATCAGTAATGTAGGATATTCTGTGCATGTTAATGCCTCTCTTTTCTTCCTAAGGTTTGGTTGATTTCACAGATACTTATTTTTATTTTATAAGTTCCCTGTCACCAGGGAAATGTGTGATTAAATAAGATGGACTGAGTGATGCAGAGAAGGTGAGGAGCCACTGACATCGTCACCAAGTCAGGAAACATACCCCCAGTGAGATCAAAGAAAGAAAAAATGAATCAATATGTACAAAAGTATGTGTAGTCACTCTGTGATGGAAAGAACTAGAAACAAAGAACAAATTATGGTACATGAAAATAATGGATTACTAAAATGGAACACATCGTGCCACAATAGATAAAAAAGGCGGTTTCAGAGAAACCTAGGAAGATTTGTATGAACTGATTCAGAGTATCATCAGGGCATGGAAGAGGACCCTATCTTCCTAGTCCAGAAGAAGGCAAATTTTGGCAGGTTTGGGATCCTTTGGGAGCAATTTTGAGACCTTGGATGAAGGTTAAGGGAGCAGTCTTTATCCAACTACGATACAAAGAGAGAGCAGGACCTCACTAGAGAACCCTTAGCCCATATGAAGGGGATAAAATTTTATTTCATCCCCATGATGGAGTCCCTAGGAAGGGACAGGCTTTGGCCTGTGGGTCAGGGAACACTAAATGGGTGGCAGCACAGAATGAATCCTATTATGGGACAGGAATACAAAAAGACAATAAACTCTTCGCTATTATAATTCAGATAATCCAAAGCTAGTCACTAGACCAATGAGATCTTCTGTTTGGGGGACCTGATGTTCCTGGTACTACTCCTGCCCAGCATAATATTTTCATTTTTTATTTCATGAGGTTTATCACAAGCTTCCCCTGACACTGTTCCTGAATTTTTAGGAATATTTATTTTGTTATATACTCATTCTGAACACACTACCAGTTTGTAGGTGCCATATTTAGCAAAGGCTAAGGGGTAGAGAAACCCAGGAAAACTGACCATGACACACTCTCTCTCCTCTATCCCTCTCTCTTTCTTGGCTTTTGGGCTCACCAAAACATACATACATACATAAACACACACACATATATGTATGTATACATGTATATACATACTATATATGTATACATGTATATACATATATATGTGTGTGTGAGTGTGTGTGTGTGTACATATATATATGTGTATGTATACACACATATACACACACATATAGTCCACAGGAACAATAGCTCAGACAAAAATTTCTCTGCTTTTATTTCTCTTAGTTCATCACTTTTGGCTGGCTAAAGGCCACTGGGAAAGACTACCAGGAAGGAACTTCCCCAGGGAGAAGAAATCATTTTTCAGTCACTTTCCATCCCAGTGCTGGCTGGATGACTCCATAACTTTTATTCTACAATTATTCTAACCCAAACCCTATTAGTCTCAAATAATGATACAACAAAGTATAGCATGCTAAGTTCTTTTACCTGGTGTTGGGGTATCTAGTATCAAAGATGGAACACATAGGAAGTATTGGAGAGGGAAAGAACTGGGAAATTCTGGTCAATTCAGTCCGTTGGAAATACTGCAGTCAGCACTAAGTGCTTTTGATTACAAGGGTAGATTTTGATTATAAGCAATTCCTGGTTTCAACACCACGAAGGCACAATTAATACCTGGCTTTTGCCTCTCAGAAGACTTGAAGCTAGGGAAAAGAATGAGTATCTCTGAGGGGGGCAGTTCCACTCACCCAGATTCATTTAGCACTGCAGCAGACACATCTCTTTGGACAGTGCAAATTTAATTAAAATTACCATTTAACATCTGATTGAATTGTATTCATATATAGATTTGTCAACTATAGGACCCAATAAATGTACCTCATAGTTTTGCAACACATTTCACATATATTTTCTTCTTTGATCCTTATAACTAAGTGAAGAAAAATACCTGCCCTCTGCCTACCTCACAGACCTGAAAGTTAAGCAGAGGAATTGCTATTATCCCCATTTTACAGATAAGGAAGCTGAGGCTCATGATGACTTTGGATTTGCATTTTGAGGTCATTTCCCAAGGAACTAAAAGTTTAAAATGTGCTTTGTCATTAATTTTTGAATCATGACTATTAGTAAAGCAAAATAAATCTTCACTTCTTTAATATTATTACTCCTATGGTAGAGGTATTCCTAAGAGCTCCATTGGTCTTTTAATTAAACAAGAAACTAAATATAAAATCAAATGATGCATGGACTTGGATCTGTTCCAAATGCTTTACAGTCATTAACTATTTAAAAAGGACTCCACTTCAGTCAGTGAGAGGATTCATCCTACAGTGGCGGAGACCGGCAGAGGCACTAAACCTCACCAGGAAATGCTGGGAGATTCAATAATATTGATAGAATTAGAACCTGGCACGTGCCTCGCAGTCCAGTTGGCTCAGTCTCTGGTAATGGAACATGAAGGCTGCCCAAAAGGCTGCGTTGTCTGTCCCATGGTTCTGCCAGGCAAAAGCCAAGGAAGCATTTCCTCTCCTACTTCCATTGTGACTCATTTTAGCATCTCCTCCCTGTCTGGCTTTTTCCTTCATTTGGGAACCAGCCTTCTCAAAGTATGGTAGGAGTGACCACTTATATCCTCACTTTTATTATATACTTTACCTTTAGAAGGTAAAAAGCTTCACAAGAGACATCAGACCCATCTTACAGCACTGTTGTGAGAAAAAGGCTGTACACTGAATAGTTATTGTTATAAGAACATTATGTAGTGGAAAGAGTACTGGACTTGGTGTTAGGATACATGAGTTCCAGTCTGGACTTTAATACTTAATAGCTAGGTTATGTGGCCACATATTTCTTAGTAGCTATGTTATGTGGCCACAATCATTTCTCCTCTCAGTGTTTCCTTTTCTCCATTTGTCTATTAGGCATGACAATGCACACCTTACCCATCTATACAACCTGATCACACCATTGTGAGGAAAGTGATGGAAAGTCAACTTGGCATAGTGTCTTGAGTGCTCACCTTGGCATCAGTATGACAGGGCTTCAAATCTTGCTTCTGACTCTACCAGCTATATGACTGTGGCAAGTTTCCCTCTGAGCTTCAGATCATACCCATTGTACTCACTTCACTGGGCTGTTGCGGGGGCTGAAATGAAGTAATGCCGGTAAATCACTTTGCAAACATTAAAGTCTTAGACAAGGTGTCCCAAAAGTCTCAGGGCAGATTTAAGCTATTGATACTTAAAAGTCAGGTATTAAATTGCTTTTCACAACTTAAAGATATATTTAGTTCTGCAAATGTGTAAGAGAAAGGTGCTGTGCTGAGCGCCGGCATTACAGACAGAATCAAAACAGTTTCAAGGAGCTATTACTTTCATGGAGGGGTACAACATGTGGGTAAGTATAATACCAGGAAAGTAGAGGAGGGCGAGAGTACTAGAAGCTGAGGAGAGGCTGGAGGCTTCCTGTGGGAGGCGGCATCTAAGCTGAGCCTTGATAGAAGACAAGGATTCTGAAAGGCAGGGATTGGGAAGATGAGTTTTCAAGGCAAATGTACAGAGTCAGGAGATGGAGATATAAGTTTGAGGAGCAGCTAGTAACGCAGGTAATATATTAATATAAATTGTAATTATTTTATTAATTGCTTGGAGACACTCCAAGGAAATCCATGTTTGTCAACGTTCAATCGTTTCTGACTCTCCATGACTCCTTGTGGAGTTTCCTTGGCAAAGATACAGGAATAGTTTGCTATGTCCTTCTCCAGCTCATTTTACAGATGAAGAAACTGAGGCAAACAGGGTTAAGTGACTTGCCCAGGGTCACACAGTTAGTAAGTGTCTGAGGCCAGATTTGAACTCAGAGATGAGTCTTCCCGACTCCAGGTCAGGTGCTCTGTACCACCTAGCTCTCCATAAATTAATGTTAGAAGGAAATATATAAGTTCTCACTTTGCAGTGGACCTCTTGGGAAATCAATGAATAGCTTACATTGCCAAAGACAGGGAACTATTTCATGGTGTGGCTTAGGTAGAATACCCCACCCCAGCCCATAATTTGAGGAAAATTCGTACCCTCTCTCCCCAAAACTTTCCCTACTGGCCTATGTATTATATATAATATATATGTATTATAGCACTATGTATAATTTCACAATTAGTGATTCATTACTTTGGATTACAGGCAGGAGTGTTCTAGAGCTGATTGTCAAATTTTCAACATAAACATTTATACTTCAGAAACGGCAAATGCTGTATATATTGTTTTATTGGTTGTCTAGACTTTTAAAAAGTGAAGGATATAGTAACGCTGATTAATTTTAAAAGTGTGTGCTGTTTTTCAGAGAGTCTGTTTTTAAGCATGAGGAATACATTTCTATTTACTCTGAGTTAGTGCCTTATTAAAACATGAATGTTATCTGGGAGAGAGAAAAAGAGGGAGGGACACATTAAGCCATTATCATCTGCTTCAGTGACCTAGCAGGACACAGAGAAAGAGAGACAGGACAGGTAAGTTTTCCTGGGAGAGAGAGTGAGGGTAGTTTTAGAGGAAGGAATGTACCCTGAAAGAATAAACCCCGGTAAGTAGGTAGGTTGGTAGGGGACAACATAAGGACACTGGATACCTTGTTGGTGGGAAAGCACTGAAAGGAGAGAGAGGAGGAAAGCAGGGGAGGTCGCTTCAGACAAACTTTGCCAACATCACATTTTTGCTGAGGGCTGGCTCTGGTCCCAAGAACTCACAGAATTCTCAGGAAGAAAAAAGGTGGGGGGGGGGGGGAAATCCCTAAACTCTTTGGCCTTTCTTAAAGCCTCTGAATAAAAACTAACTGAAGATGCTCGGAAAGGTGAGGAGCTGGGGACCCAGTGTTAGGAAATAATCAGGTGGGTTGGAAGACGAAAAGTTTCTGATGATTCAAAGAAGCATAGATACTTAGGAATGTTTCTTGAACTGAAGCTGCATTGCAAACGCTGACCTTTACCCACAAGTGAAATATAAGACACATTTCCCCATATAAGGAGGCCAGTTTCGAAAAAGATTTGTACTGTAATGATGAATATCCTTCTCCAAACTGGAGTTTCACAGGAATTGGGTTACACTGGTGCTGCTTTGAATATACAATACTCCTCAGCTGGTAACTAAGACTCCATTTCTATGGGCCTAAATAAGCATCATAATGGGGAAGCTGTCAGGATTGGTAGGCATCAAATTTGACTCCTTTTTCCTTATCTGTAGTTGTAGTTTAGATGTTAAAAAAAAAAAAAACCTCCCACAGAACCCAGCATAGCCAGTGATATCTTGAACAGCCATTTCCCTCCCCTCCACCCTATGGTTCCACCACTCAACAAGGCAACTCAAATGCTAAGGAAATAGATTTCATTTTCAAGCTTCCAAAGGCATAGTAAATAATGCGATAAGAAAAATAGTAATATTCACAGGTAATAGGAAACCTCCTTCCTCTGTTGCCTTTAAGAGAAAATCTTTTTTGTTGGTTTTTATGTTTGTTTGTTTGTTTTCGTGTTTCCAGTTTGGGTCATTTTAAATAATTAACCCTGATTGTTGGTTTAACAAAACAGGAAGTCGTTGTTCACTGACTGACTGACTGGTTGCATAAATCCTGAAACTCTACCCTGGTGGGGATAAAGAAGGTGCCTTACACAGAGGGCAGAGAAAGTAAAGAGTATTTGTATTCCCCTTCTACTAGCTAAGCTCATGGGGCTCTTAGCACTAGTAATAACATGCCTGCTTGGAGTGCCTGTTACCAGTAAAGCTTGCAGAGACTGTTAAGGTGCCTTGTTCTGTACCTCCCCCGACTCATTTTTCTGTTCCCTCTCCTTTTCTCTACCTGGAGCAGACTGCTATGTGCTGAAAAATCAGTCTTTACTTGGCTACCACAGAGGATGGCTGTGGTGCTGGAGGGGGCAGCTCAGTCGCAACTCATGGGGCCAAACAGGAAGCCAACCAGGCAGATTATTGCTCTAAATTTGGGTTCTCTATATGTTTTTTTGGTGATGTAGGATTCATTGGACACTTGCGTGTGACAACTATATGACCAGCATTCCTTTTCCGGAAAAAAAATTTTCCTTAAAAGAGAGGCAACTTAGAAATCCTTAACTAGTAAAATGATGCTTAGAAAAACAACTAAATGAATAAATTCACTTTTTCTAGCTCCTTTCATTTTGCTTTTCCTTTTTGAACAGAATTTAAAATATACACCCTCTTTCATTTATGGTCTCATATGTGGCTTTCACCTCCTCATGGAGGGAGTACAATCAATATCCCCTTATTCTCTGTCATTTGGATGTTATTTTGTGCAAACGGGCAGAGAAAACAATGTCAGAAGCATTTCTATGCAAATCAACAACAACCAGGAGCTCCAAGTGGATTACTACTGAAATCCTTTTTGTTCTAAATTGTAATCAACTATATTGGATGCTGGGGTTTTTCCATTTAAAAAACTTAATAATGGGTTTTGGTTCTCTTGGTACTATAAAAAGGACATTTATAAATATTAATATGGAATACCAGGGAAAGAACAATACATAACAATAATGAGAGTCACAAAATCCCATCACATTTGACACCGTCATATCACCAGTTTAGGGATTAGCAGGTTAACTTTAGAGTTAAAAATATTGCTTCGTGATTTTTTTAAGAAAGGTCCCTTCCCGCATTATCTGTTCTTTTTGGTTTGCTCCCCATTCTCCAGGTTTTGGAATCTCGGCTCTGATGAACATCTTTGGGGAGAATGTGCTCTCAAGCACCAACCTGAGAGAGATGAGGTGGTAGGCTGACTTATCTGCTTTCATTCCTACCTCAGCCTCAAAGAGCCTTGGCCTTTGTCTGATTCTAACCCCTGACACTGACTGAGCCAAAGGCCTATAGACCAATATGCTCATTTCAGCAGGGTTTTTTTTAATGCCCCTGAAGCTCTATTTTCAATGATAAAGTTACCCAAGGTGTCAATTTTCACTACGACTTATAAATATATCTGGTAAAAATGCAGCAATTCCACTGAAAATCCAAGCTATTGAGATCTATTCACTGCTTAAGCTGTGGCTTTATTCAAATCTGGATCACCAAAATGGCTTAAGATGTAAATGAAGTGGAAAGAGAAATAAAGCAAGAAAATCTAAGATGGCCCTTCTGGCTGCCATTTGATGCCCACCGGAGTCCTTATCAGTCAATTAATGCATGCTAAACTTTAGTGGCAGCCTCAGTTTAATAGGCCCAAGAACTGAGGCAGTCGCCCAGCATTAGCCAAACAAGATGTACTTTTCAGCAGCCTTAATATGAGACTGAAAAAGGTCAAAATAGACAGGCTTTGCTGAATTAATCCTAAAGATCCATTCTAGTTTCCACTCAAGGATCTTTTAAATAGTTCCGGATGCTCTTTATGATACACTGATCCACACTTAGTTTCATTAAAACTGTGTGACTTGGTATTTTCCAACCTGATAGCACCAGTAAACTAGTTCTCAAAGTGTGAGCTAAGCTGCCATGCATGAAAGACTTTACTGTCATGGTGGCTTCTAATATCACCTAAATGCAGGCAGTTGCAGTTCTGGAAATGAACCTGATCTACATGCACTCCTAAGCTCATGAATTACTTTGCTTTTTGCATTTGCTGATGCCTTATGAAGTAAAGGTTCTGGTCTCCCTCCTTTCCCAGCCTTGACCCTTACTTCTCTTGAAACTTAACACTAAATTATCTATTGCCATTTATTTGTTCTGGAAACGACCTACATAGTATAGGACTTTTATCTGCTAAGGTTTCCAGCTGGGATTAACAGATACTAAACCACTATTGGGTGGGGGTGAAAAGGGGGAGAAGCTATCCAAATAGAAAAATAATTAAAATGTGAGTCTGTAATATGGTCTAGTCAGGGGCTAGCCAATAAAGGAGTACATGCAACAAAAGAAGTCTTGAAAACAAATGGTAGCCCCAGAGTGCTGTTGATAGAAATCCCCACCCCCACCTCCTAATTAGGGACAAGTACCTGTCCAGCCTGAAAATAACCTTACTTCAGAACAGGTGATATGGCTTCTACCTCCTCCCCACCCCAGGATATGTTCTTTCCCCTTCCCCCTCCAATTAGCACCTACTCCCTCTTCCTATATTCCTCATCCTGACAGAAGCCTTTATTTCTTTATCAGTTGCTGTGGTAAGTATACATTACTGCAGTCAACAGAATTATAGCAAGGGATTTCAAAAGAGGTGGAGATCATTTTTCTAAGGGAGAAAGGATTAAACATTAAATAAATAAACCAGCCAAGCAGACTCACCGACTCCTTGCTCCAGGTAACTTGGGTGGGTCAGTTCTCTGACTAAAAGTTTTAGGTTAGGATGAAGAAGAAGTCAAGTCCATGTCCCTGTGCAATTAGGACATGAAGACAGGTTCTCTAGGAACTTGGGATGCAATGCTTTTGGGAAGATTCAGGAACTCAGACCTTAGAATTTGACCTTTGCTTTAGTACCTTAATTGGGCTAATGGGCACTTGGTTTTAGGCCTGTATTCACAACCATGCTTCTAGCTATTTCTTTTCCATTGATTTGGTTGACCACCCAACACAGACTAAAGAAAAATGTATTATAAACTTGAGTGGGGTATACCTTCTATTAATCTTCATTTGAGTGAGCCCTATTAGCATAACAAAACCTTGTCTGAAATAGAAAACCCCAATTTCGAAAAGGGAATAAGTGGAAGAAATTTCACTTTTCCCAATCATACCCATAACTAGAAAGGTTGTCTGGATTCACCCAATACTTATGAGCGTGGCGTGGTTCCCTTTCCTTCATGGTCCCTGGAGTTGCTATGGCCACTGGCTGCTTCAGGTTCCCAGGAATATTTTGAAAAGGTGTGGAAGTATTAAAAGAAGTGGATATGCAACAGCTTAGGTACTATACAGGGTATCCCTAAAGTCTGGACACATAGGAAAAATGCATATTTTGAAATATTTGGAATATTAACAGACCTTAGTCCCCCTTGACTTCTTTTTCTGGGCTATGCTAAAGGAGAAGGGGTACTCAATAAAAATCACAGATGTAACACACTTGATTGAACGCATAAAGAGTGAATATGCTAAAATTGATGGCAATGTGGAGTTATTGCATCAGCTTCAGGTGAATCTTGCAAAGCACATCAACCTTTGCATCACAAATGATGGAAATCACATTGAAGATGTCATTTGTTAATATTCCAATTAAATAAAATGTTGTTGAAAATTTCATTCATCTCATTTCTTGAAAATATGCATTTTTGCCTATGTGTCCAGACTTTAGGAACACCCCAAATAAAGGAAAAGAATACATGGTACATGAACTGTGTGGACCTGGCCCTTAATACGCAAAATATCTTTGAACCCCACTGCATCTTCCCCTTCAAAACCCACCATTCTCCAAGATGGCTCCTTTTCTTGCAATGCATGACATTGTGTGTTCTTCCCTTCTGTTAACAGTTTGCTCAGCTCTGCTTCCAGCATGGAGTTACTTCAGTATCTGAGTAGTTTTGTTTTAAAAGGGAGGCTGCACAGTAATTAGAAATTAGCAGGGTAAAAAAAAAGCAAGTAAAAGAATTTAAAAATCCCTCCTATATTTGAGATCCTGAGAGACACAAAGGCTTTGATTCCACTCACCCAGGAAATCTCATTAGCTAAATGTGTTGGAATAAGAGATAGACACTGGGCCTGCAATTTCCTTAGTATAGGGATGAGGAAACTACCCCTACCGATGAAGGTTGGCTTGTTTTATGCAATTTATAGCATGTTGTGTCAAGCAGTGATGTCAAATTCAAAAGGGAAGGAGGGAGAATCCCTGAAGGCCTCGTATTGGCTTTAGAAAACCACATATTAACATTATCTACATCCTGTTGTATTTTTATTTATGTTGTTAAATATTTCCCAATTTTAATCTGGATCTGACTGAAATCCAGAGCGTTTCTGGCCACGTTTGATACTTCTGGTGTAGGGCACTGAGAGATTTGCCCAGTTTTACACAGCTGAGATGTGTCAGAATGGGGACTAAAACCATGGACTTTCTTGACTACAAGGCTTGCTTTCTATCCATTATATCAGGCTGTCTCTCAGCAACAAGGAGGACCATGCTTAATTAATCATTATCATGACAAATCATTATGAAAATCTCTAATTGTATATGGTATCACGTTAGACATTGATCTAGTTGCTAAAAGGGATATTAGAGGCCATTTAATCCAACACTCTCATTTTAGGGCAGCTAGGTGGTGCAGTGGGTAGAGCACCGGGCATGGAGTCAGGAAGACTCTTCTTCCTGAGTTCACATTTGGCCTCAGACACTTACTAGCTGTGTGACCCTGAGCAAGTCACTTAACTCTATTTGCCTCAGTTTCCTCATCTGTAAAATGAACTGGAGAAGGAAATGGCAAACCACTCCAGTATCTTTGCCAAGAAAACCTCAAATGGGGTCATGAAGAGTCCTACGACAGCCATTTTACAGACAAGAAAACCGAGGCCCAGAGAAGCTCAGCAACTTCACACATGCGTGCTGTGGCAGGGCCAGAATTCAAACTCCGCTCCCACGACCCCAGCTTTAGCGTTCTTTCCATTGTACTGCGCTGCTTCCAAGGGTGAAATCCTCTGCATGAGGCACTGAGACAACTCTGTGGTCATATCTTTGGAGGAAAGAGTCGGAAAATGGCCACTAATGAGCTCTGTGACTTTGGGCAAGTCCCTTCTCTGTTCAGAACTGTTGTTGCTGTTCAGTCACTGATGTCTGACTCTTTGTGCCCGTGGGATTTTCTAGTCTCTTTGCCACTTCCTTCTCCACCTCATTTTACAGATGAGGAAACTGAAGCAAACAGGGTTAAGCGACCGGCCCAGGGTCACACGGCTAACTAAGTGTCTGAGGGCAGGTTTGAACTCAGGTCTTCCTGACTCTAGACCCAGCACTCTGTCCGCTGAGCCATCTAGCTTCCTAAATATATAGCACTTTAAGGCTTACAAAGGGCATTGCAAATATTATCTCCTTTGATCCTGGTAATAACCCTCGGAGGTAGTTGCTATTATGATCTTCATTTTATGGGTGAGGAAACTGTGGCAGACAGAAGGGAAATGACTTGCCCAGGGTCACACAACTGGGCAAGTGTCTGAGTCTGGATTTGAACTCAGGTCTTCCTGACTCCAGAGCTCTATTCACTTTACCACCTAGTTAATTGCTCCGATCCCATCAGGCTATACATTTCTGAGTTCCCTCTAGAAGTGCATAATATGAAATAAAAGATCTTTCAACCATGCGAAAAAACGAATGACTTAATTGGATGATTAGAGCATCTCTGTCTCTGGAGAATATATGGCCAATATTCCGACCTCTACCTGCTTGGGAACAAGAAGCAAGGCTGGTCGAGCTCCTCAAGTTCCCTCTAGCTCATAGCAGGGGGTGTGCTAGAGCTGGCTTTAACAGTAGATTTTCAGTGTAAACGTTTATGCTTCAGAAATTGGCAATTATTAAAAATCTGGGCTTGATATGTTGTTTTGTTGTGTCTAGACCTAAGAAAGTGTTAGTAACAGAGATTAAACTCAAAAGAGCTTATACATACATTCTTCCTACCAATCCCCAAGTCTGATTGTTAAATATTTACCAGCACACCCCTGCCTCAGACTGGTTTCTTAGCCTCTTTTAGGACAGACATAGCCTTAATCGCTGAATGGGTGTTGCCTCAGACAAACTGAGACCTGGGAAAGACCTTAGCAAAAGGCCAAGGTCTCCCACTGCAGTCTGGGCCATCTCTAGTTGTCCTGATCTATGTCTTTTCACTGGACCCAGATGGCTCTGGGGGAGACAGTGAGGCTGGTGACTTTGCACAGTCCTGCTTCACTTAAATCCAATTCACTTGCAAGTCAAAACATCATCTTCCTGATGTCATCGGTCCTCTTGAGAATGAAAGACCAACAGCGACAACAAGATCCCTCTGACCGATCAAGGAAAGCTATGGACCTCCTGCTCAGAATAATATCTGTTGCCTACATTTGTAGTCAGAGGAAATGCTAAACTTCGGTTAGAGGCTAGTGAAAATAAAGCTAGATATTCTTTTCCCATGCAAGTTCATGAGCCCCCTAAAATCTGTCTGTGGACCCAGGTTAAGAATGCCTGCTCTAGCCCTAGTTTTTTTTTTTTTTTTATTCCAGGCCTGAATACACTGATGCAGACAGATCTACATACCCTAATGCAAGACAGACCTGCATGGACAGAAGCAATCATACCAGAAGGGTGAAAAAACATTAAACCATCGCTGGTCCAGAGCACAGACTGGATGGGGCATAAGTGGGTGCTTAGTGAGTGAGCGAGCCCTGTTTGATGCTGACAATGCCCTTAGGACAGGGCTAATTATTCCCGCCCCCCCCCCCTTCCTGCCCCCATCCAGTCCCCAGAGAGCATCAAGGGAACAAGAAAAGCTCTGCACGAAGCTTTCTTGGCTTTGGGAAAATTCAGTCCAATTTGTTACCAATATCAAGGCCAGCTTTTGATTATGTTGATGATAAAGACTGTAAACAAAACAGCCTTTCGTTGCTAATTAATTCCCTTCGAAGCACTCTAAAGATCTTTAATTACTCAGTTTGAAAAGCAGTAGCTCCCGATTGGGTGCTGATCAGCCTTGCCTCTCCTCACTGCCCACCCGACTACGGAAGCATTTTGTTGTTTGCCCAGCTCCGCACACCTAAGATGGCTTTGCACTAAATCCTGTCAACTAAACGCCTGACAGAAGTGCTCTGATGTCAGGTATAAAGAATGCCACCTACAGCTTAATGTCTGGAGAAGAAAAAAAAATTCTGAGTGTGGCAAACAATGAAGGTTTTTGTCTTCGTAAGGCCCAGGATGCAATCGAGTGGAAATGCTACTTCCATCCATAATCTACAAATGAAATTAAAGTTGTTGAAAGACACATGATAAACCAGAACCCTTTGTTTCTTACAGAAAAGGAAAAATTTAAACCACTAAATGTTTTAGCAGATTTACTGAATTTCCAATTAAATCTGGAAATCTATTATTGCTGAGCATTAAATGGGCTCCCCTCCTTGGTCTGCCCCCCTTTTTTCTATGCCCTTTCTTCCCCACCTCTCACCCCCCCATCCAAATACCACATGCAACATAAACAGAGCCTGTTCTATGTAGGGACATACTGAGACCCTGATGCTTTCCCTTGGGCCTAGAAGGAATATAAGGCGGGGTTCGCCTGTAGGAAAAGGTAAGGAGAGCAGGGAAGCCCTTAAACCCTGCTATGAATTAAAAGGGCCTTGTTGTGGTCATGCTCAGGGGCTGGGCCAAGCCTTTGAAAAAGCTGCAGCATTTCGTGCTCCTGCATGGCTTCAGAGCTCCAAGCAGGTGGAGGCAGGGGTGACTGAAGCTGTAACTCATTCACACTGATTATGGGGAGGGAGGCAGATATGCTATGCAAGAGCACCCTCTGCCAGTTGGCAAGAAGGGTTGGTCAGATGTGCCGGCACCCCCATCAGAGTAAAGGTTAGGTAAGTTGCTTACAAAAGACAGATGAGATGAGAGCTGTGTCAGGAGCAAGGTTATATATACATTTTTAGTTTGGGGTGAAAAGATTATATTATATGTGCGTGTGAATCTGGCCTCAGATGCTTACTAGCTGTGTGACCCTGGGCAAGTCACTTAACCCTGTTTGCCTCAGTTTCTTCATCTGTAAGATGAGCTGGAGAAGGAAATGGCAAACCATGCCAGTATCTTTGCCAAGAAAACACCCAAATGGGGTCACAAAGAATCAGAAATTACTAAAATGACCGAACAACAATAAATATATATATGTGTGTGTGTGTCAGTGTATACATTTATGTGCATATATGTATATATACATGTGTATATAATTACATATCACACAAACATATATTTTTAAAATGCCACAACCCAAGCAGAAAACACATTTGAAATAATAGCCAAGACTGTCCAGACTACCCTGGTTTCCATAGTACTGACTATTCTAGTTCTCCCCATGAAATAATCCAGTTATAAAGAACCTCCTATATGGTACTCCATGTACTTACTAATATCTGCAATGAATAATGATTGATGGACCTTGTCTCTTAGCGTTCTCTAAGGGGTTCTGCTGCCCTTTTGACATGTGTATACAGAAATAAAACATCAAACAGCTAGGGGGATTGGGGCTGGACACAAGGTTTCTTTGGCAAAGGCTAAGTCCCTCTACCAATGCAGGCCAGCAACAGGTGGTGTCATGTCAGCCCCTGAATGGATCCCCAGGGCTGGACTGCTGGATGATATTGACTATTAGATACCACCTCAGTGGCATACAGGATTGACAGAGGAACTGTGATCAACCTCTGTATGGAATAGGATATGGAAATGTATGGAAATGAAAAGATAAAATTAAAATAAATATAAAATAAATAAAAATTAAAAAATAAAATCTCCTCTCTACTCCTTTTGCAATGCAAGGGCATATGAATTTGAGGAAATAAAATATAGAAGGCTCAAGTTTGGAGCTGGATCTCTCTTAAGGCGTCACAAATCTCATTAGCAATGGGTTGGACAATAAAGGAAGACAATCCTCTGACCCACGTTTAGGCACCACAGAAAATGGGAGATAATGCACCCTATAAATATATTTGTCTTTGCCAGGGCATTCAGAAATTAGGAAAGGAAAGGTACAACAATGAATGAGTACTGTACAGAGGCAAGTGAAGCTTCCTGCACCTAGGTAGCAAAATCTATTTTGTCTTACATCTCCCATTTGATAATATGCCCTCTATTTTTGCAACAGCTATTGTGTTTATCTGATCAGTAGCTCTTTAATGAACCTGTTTCCCTTCTAAAGCCCCTTGAGCTACATTCCAAACCTATAAGCCCAGCCCCTCACACCACCTCACCTCCTCCAGCCAGGCTCTGTTCTTCTGTCTGGTACCTCTGTGGCCCACTGGGTTCAGTTCAATAGCACACCCTATAGGAGAAAAATGAAGGCCTCATGGGGAGAATTCTGCTGGATAATGTCTGTTTACCTTTAATTCTATGTGCTAACTATGTGCAGCTTTTTTTAAAATCACATCCTATCCAGCACTGGCACAGTTCCATCCCCACCAAATGCCAACATCTGAAAGGGACCAAAATATTGGACTAAAAGTCAGGTGACCCAAGTTCTAATTAGCCATGTGACCTTGGGCAAATCATTTAACCAGACTCTCCTCAACTCTAAAACAAAGGGGATTGGGTTGGATAATCTCTTGGATACTTTATAGCTTTAGTCTGTGATTTCAAAATAACCTAAAAACTAGATGGAAAAGAAGGCTTTCAAGATGTAACTTGAAAATAGTTCTCCCCAAAGTGACACGAGATTGCTCCCTACTCTAAAAATAATAATTCACATCTCTGTTGCACTTGATGGTGTCTCCCTTCATGCAAATAAGGAAAACATGTCCTAGAGAGACTAAATGATCATACAACTTTTAGCAAAGATAGGTCTCAGATTCTAATTTCACATCCACCCCTCTTTTTGCTAGCTCACTGGAGGTAGGACGAGCTTATCTTCTCTTGAGTAGCCATCCTGTGGGGCTACAGGATGTGGGGCAAGTTGAAGAAAGGAAAAAGAGAAGTACTATCCTTTTAAAACGACTTTAATTTTCTTATCCAAATGGCTCAAAGTCCATTTGCCTAAGACTCTCCTCACTGGTGGAGACTGATAAGTCAGTGCCACAGTTAGAGGTGATGACAGTTTGTAGGAAGGAAAGATCCTGGGCTTTTGGCTTCCATTTTTGAGAGAAGACACAAGTTCAATCCCCACCAATGAGGAGAGTCTTACACACATGAGCTCTGAGCTGTGGGTTACACTGTGACCACTTATCTCCCTCCTTTCTCCTTTCTGGTAACTCCATACCCAGTTTACCAGAAACTTTTTGGGAATAACATACCAAGCTAAGCTACTTGAACCTCTTCTAGGCAGGCTCAGAGGGCAGAGGGCCAAACCTGGAGTCAAGAAGATCTGAGCTCAAATCCAGCCTCAGACACTTATTAGTCCAGACCCCGGACAAGTCACTTAACCCTGTTTCCTCAGTTTCCTCATCTGTAAAATGGGCTGGAGAAGGGAATGAAAAATCATTTCAGTATCTTTGCCAAAAAAATCCCAAACAGGGTCATGAAGAGTCAGACGTGACTGAAATGACTGAACAACAAAGGAGCCCCTCCAGCTTGCTGAGACATAGCTACTGCCTCCATCTTCCAGTTGTTGCTTATCTTGATTGATCCTTTCAAAGAAAATATCTTCTGCCCGTAGCATTCTGGGAAATGGAATCTTTTCTTATTTACGATATGCTGGCTATAGAATACCCCCCATGTACCTTTCCTCCATCCTCTGTCCTGCCCTTCATAAGGGAGTGGGGGGAAGAAGAAGACTCAGGTGTCTACTAAGTCTCACATACACAATCACAGATGGCTCACAGGATGGTAGATGTAGAGTTGAAAGGAACCTTGGATGCCACGTAATTCATTTTAAAGCTAAGGGACAAAGGACCAAAAGGTTTTTGTAAGATTCTATTCTAGATCTTCTTACTCCAAATCCAGCAGATTGTCCATGGTTCACAGAGAGAACACTGAACTGGATGAATCATAGATCACACCCAGTATGGGAATTTTTATCATTTTTTGTATGTGCCTATCAATACCCACCTGCTATAGTAAATTGCTACCTTACAGAATTGTTGATATTGAGACTTTTGGGGGGAATGGGTCAAGTGAGGGGGCAGAACATGCGGAGGGATGGAGGGGTGCTGGTGTGAGCTAGCTCCACCATAGAGTTCCAGAAGTTGTCCCCCATTGTCCCCTGGAACAGGATCCAGTGGATTCCTACTGGATTTGTTTGTAGTCTTGGCCACTCTGGGATCCCCTCAATTCAACTTGAATCTATTCAATTAAATTTATTTTACCTTAGAGATAAAAAGAAAAGTAAGATAAGGTTGTTGTTCCTGTGGAATTTATGGCCTAGTCAGATGACTACACACAAATGTCACAAATATCTTGCCTTTGGTCTATCTCTCCGTCTTTGTTGGGAG
The DNA here is from genome assembly GCF_011100635.1 of Trichosurus vulpecula. NCBI lineage: Eukaryota > Metazoa > Chordata > Mammalia > Diprotodontia > Phalangeridae > Trichosurus > Trichosurus vulpecula. The sequence goes on along the minus strand of NC_050580.1, from coordinate 211,141,364 downwards.
TCACAGAATTGGTAACTTTTGAAGACATTATTTGGGATTCTGTTACTATTTAAATAATTAGTTTTATGTGTAGAGGAGAGACCACGTATGGTCAGTCCCCATGCATAGCAAGGGCTGCCCCCCCATCTTTAACATGGAGATGTCATTGTATGGCTCAAAAGGAGGCAAAATAGACATCTCTAGCTTCTTCTCCCCCCACCCTTCTCCAAAGAAGACTTTTAATTGGTGCCAAGAGGAGCAGGAAGTTGGGGACAGAGGCCACTACTCTGCTCTCCTCAGAGACAGGAGGTACAGGGTTAGAATTATTAGAATTATATCTATCTTCTCCCCTTAATATTATCAATTTGGAGGCTATAATCAGGCTCAATATAAATTCTGATAACTGTTACTCATTATTGTGGGGAAGGGAGACCCCTACATTCCATACCCAAGGCTTGACTCCTTTCCCACCTATTGCCTTATTCTTCTGTACTTAACCTATACTTTCATAGCTATTTGCATATATGTATGTCTATATATCTATATCTGTCTCTATATATCCCTTATCCCCAGCACAGGTACATGTAGATCGAGTGCTATATTTGGAATGAAAAAACAAACAAACCTGAATTCAAATTATGCCTCAGATACTTATTAACTCTGTGACTCTGGGAAGGACACAACCTCGGTTTCCTCATTGGTAGAATAGGAGTAACACCAGCACCTACCTCACAGGGTTTTTGTGGAGATCAGTGAGAAAATATCTGTAAAGTGCTTTGCTATTATTAAGGCATTATTATTATTAAAATACTAGCTTTTATTATTATCACTACCTGATAATATCCTTTCTGGGTTTACTTTTCATATCTCTAGCATGTAACAGTGCCTTATATCTAGAGATACTTGATGAATATTTGATGAAACAAATGAAGGCGACATGAAATGCTAAATATTTATATAAGGCAACATTTGAATCAATGTCAACTCAGTGGTACAGATAAAAATATTCTATAAATTTAGAGAAGTAAGAGATCGTTATGGGCTTGAGTAGTACAAGGAGGCTTCATGGGGAAGATGAACCTTAAGGAATGAGCAGAATTTAGATAAGGTGTGTGTGTGTGTGTGTGTGTGTGTGTGTGTGTGTGTATTTGGGATCTGACATACTGGCTGCAACACGTTCTATAATTTGATAAACAAAGCAAATTTAAGATTGTTTTTGGATGCATGGGTTTTATTTAAGGATATAGAGAAATAGAGAAAGATTAGGGGTCTCAAAATGGCCTTAGGTAGACATTGTTGCTCTTCATGGTCCCACTGGTTCTGGGCTCCCTCTCTGGGACATGATAACTGGCACCAAGAGTTTGTTTCACACAGTTCTGGACTTCTGTTGATGTAGAGGAACCTAGCCCTTCCAATGCTTGGGAGATCATGGCTTAAAGAGGGGCTCTATATTCTCAGATCTATTTATCCAGAGCTAACCTCTCTCCTTGCCTCCATCTCATATCACCAACTGCCTATTACACAACTGGAACTGAAAGACCCCTTGGACATCTCAAACTCAACATGTCTAAAACAAACTCATTATCTTTTCCCCCTCAAGCCCTCCCCTCTTCCCAACTTTTCTGTTATTGTTGAAGGCACTAACCTCCCAGTCACTCAGGCTCACAACCTTAGTGTCATCCATGATTTTTCACTCACACTCACCCAACACATCCCATCTGTTGCTAAATCTTGTCATTTCTACCTTCATGATACTTTTTATATGTGTCCCCTTCTCTTCATTCACAACACTGCCACTCTGGTGAGGCTCATCACCTTATATCCATCATCTCACCAAAATTGCCCTCTCCAAAGTTAACAATGATCTCTTAGTGGCCAAAGCCAATGATCTTTTCTCAATCTTCATTCTTTTTGACTTCTCTGCAGCCTGTGACACTTGATCCCTCTCCTTCTCGATGCTCTCCTCTCTCCTAGGACTTCAGAACACCACTCTCTTCTGGTTCTCTTCCTAGCCATTTGAGCACTTCTCACTCTCCTTTGCTGGATCGTTATCTGGATCACATCCTCTCACCATAAGTGTCTCACAAGGTTCTGTCCTGGGCCCTCTTTTCTTCTCCTATATTACTTCACTTAATGATCTCATTAGCTCCCAGAGATTTAGCTTCCATCTCCAGACTGATGGTTCTCCATCTCTACCTGTCCTGCCCTAACCTTTCTGCAATCTCCAATCTGCATCTCCAATTAGCTTTCAAACATTTTAAACTAAAGTCCAAACCCAACATCTCTAAGACTGAATTTATTATCTTTCCCTCTAAAGCCTCCTTAGCTCCTAACTTCCCTATTTCTGTAGAGAGCAACACCACATCACCCCAGTCTCTCAGGTTCATCATCTAAATGTTATTCTCAACTCCTCACTATCTCTCACCTCCTGCCACCCCCCGCCCATATCCAAGCTGTTGTCAAGCTTTGTTGATTTCACCTTTGCAACATCTCTCAATTATGCCTGCTTCTCTCCTCTGACACTTCCACTACTCTTATGCAGGCCCTCATCACCTCATTATTGCAATAGCTTCCTGTTGGGTGTGCCTGCCTCAAATCTCTCTCAACTCTAACTCTTCCTCCATTCACCTACCAAAATGATTTTCTAAAAGCATAGGTCAGATCATGTTACTATCACCCCCTACTCTCTCTCTCTCTCTCTCTCTCTCTCTCTCTCTCTCTCTCTCTCTCTCTCTCTCTCTCTATTCCAGGGGGTACCTATTGACTCCAGGATCAAATACAAAATTCTCTGTTTGGTGTTCCAAGCTCTTCATAACCTACTAGGTTATTTTATCTTTCCAAGCTTCTTAACTCTTATTCCCCATTAAGAACTCTTCAAACCAGTGACACTGACCTCCTTGCTATTCCACAAACAAGACACTCCATCTCTGCTCCAGGCATTTTCACTGGTTGTCCCACGTGCATGGAATGCTCTCCCTCCTCATCTCTGCTCACCGGCTTCACTGGCTTCCTTTAAGTCCCAACTGAAATCCCATCTTCTGTAGGAAGCTTTTTCCAACCCCATCTTAATTCTAGTATTCTAATTCCTTCCCTCTCGTAAGTATTCCTATTTATATTGTATATAGCTTGTTTGTATATATTTGTTGACTCCTCCATTAGATATGAGCTCCTTGAGGGGAGAGAATGTCTTTTGTCTCTTTTTGCATCCCTACCTCTTTGCATGATGCTTACCATACAGTAAGCATTTAATAAACCAAGACAGATTGACCAAAGACTGATGTGGAGATAATGTGGCTTCACTGCAACTCAAGTGGTGGTGTGTTCCCAGAATGTTTTCTAGGAATGGAACTCTGGGAATTATAGGATAAGATATCTCAAGAGGATGTACATGGCCTTGAGGAGTTGGATAGTAGCTCTTCTACGCTGAGAGGTTTGAACGAAATGAAAGGAATAAAAATAGACAAAAAGTGGAGTTCAAGGAAAGGTTTGCTTACAGTTTGGTGAGATAGAGGAGTGGAGATGATGGTGAGGATACATCATCAGGGCATAATACTGGTAGGGACTGAAGTTGCCTCTATTGGCTACAAACAGAGGAGACGTGTCTGGGCCTGAGAGTAGAGGCAAGTCTGAGGAGGAATCTCTCCTGCCACTTCAAGAGAATTCATGCAGAGAGTGATATTCTTTTCCTCTTTTCATTCACTTTCTCCATATGAGAGAATATATATAAAAGATTCAAAATTTATCATTTAAGTTTGTTTACCCTTATGCTTAATTAGTTTCTAATTCGGCAGCTATATCAAGTAATCAATTCTAATTGCCGTGATGTAAGTGCTTTGCTCTCTGTGTACCAGGAATTGAAAAACAGGAATTCACAGTAGCTGTTTGTCACATACAGAGAGAGATAGAGAAAGAGAGGACTAAACATTTCTGTCTAGGTTTCTAGGACTGAGTTTTACTTAGCTCAAGTTCTGATATAAATGATAAAAAATTTTGAGATTATTATATTTTATTAATCTCCCTAAAGCAAAACAATAATTGCATCCTGTGTTTTTATTTTCTCTCCTTGGGTGAAAAGAAAGCTGATATCATTGCTATATGAAGGTAGGGCTGAGCCACATTAGTCATATAGCCTTTCTTCATTGTTTACCCACTCCCATACGCTTAGAGAAATCTCTCTGTGGAGGTAGAGCTGAGGGCAATGACTAAAAAAACAAATCTTGTCCAATGAGAGATTAAAAAGGAGCAACTGGAAAAGCCAGGACACTTGTGTTCCAAGGGTGGAGGCCATCAAAGGGGGAGTAGTTAGCTTCCCTTTCCCCCTTTGTGATCAACCCCCACACAGTCACAAATTGGGTTGAAGTACCAACATGTTGTCAGACCTGAGTGCTGAATGAAACCTGGAAGGAGCTGTAGTGAATTCTGCCTGAATGTATCTCTCCAACATGGCGACATTCTATATGGAACAGAGGTAGGAATGTACAAGGTGTATTCAGAGGATAGGGAGTTGATCAGCCTCACTTATCAGCCAGTTTGTGTCAGAGAGTAACAAAAGAAAAGGTCAGTTGAGGCTAGATTATGGGGAGCACTGAGGAGGCAAGTAAAATGTAGTAGATTAGATTAAATTCAATTTGATTAGATTAGAAGTCCTGGACTTAGAGTCAGGAATACTTGGATTCATGTCTTCTGATTTTTTTTAGCTATGTGATCGTGGGCAAATCATTTTACTTCCCTGAGACTCAGTTTCCTCATCTGTAAAATGGGGAAATTAATGTCCATACTACTTCCTTTGTAGGATCTTTGTGAGACTTCAAAACACGGATCCATTCAAGTGCTATCTAAATGTCAGCTTTTTCATCTACAAAATGCGGATAATAACAACGCCATCCTCTAAGTGTTTTTGTGGGGATCAAATAAGATGATATGTATAAAGTATTTTCCAAACCTTAAAGCCCCATATAAATGCTAGCGATTATTATCACCATCATCTTCAGTAGTAGTAGTAGTAGTGATATTGGAAGATTAACCTTCGGGAGATATGTAAGATGGCTCTGACTTGGAAGAGACCGGAGGCTTGTATTCAACAATTCAACAAAGATTTATTAAACACTGTGGGCAGAACATTGTTCTAGGTGTTAGCCCTGGCACAGAATTTAAATGAGACAGGCCTAGGGAGATAAAACACAAGCACTGATAACTATAACAGATACTATTATATGTCAAGTGGATGAGATTGCAAAAGAAAACACTGAGGTCTGAGAGGGAAATCATTAATGTGGGACACTGAGAGGTTAAGTCACTTGCCTGGGGTCACACAACTGATATATGTCAGAGACAGGACCTGAACCCAAATCTTCTTGACCCTAATGCTGTTTCCCTCCGTCTTCTACACCAAACTCCTTCTTGTCTTTGCCATCATTGGCTCTATTTTTCACCTTTCATATCCCTTTGCTTATAAAATGAGAGTGTGTTTTTGTATGTGTTTGTTTATAGAGGTTGTATTGCTATCCTGGGGCTCCAAGCAATCTTTTCCTGGAGCAGAAATCGCTTTTTGTTTGTTTGTTTGAATCAGCTAAGCAGAACAGCCAACCTGTTCTGCACAGGCTGTGGAAAGTTGCTCCATTAAGGAAGAGTTGACACTGGGAAAACTGAGCCTACAGCGACAAGTCAAAAACAAAGCTATGCAACCCTTTTACAATCCTCAGTGTGACATAAGAATGTCTATTTGCCTGAAGAAAACCCTCTTTCCTTTAAACTCTGGTATTTCTCATATCATATGATATGGGAAGCAACACCACTAGTTTCCAGAATTGCCTACCAGTTACTTCAATGTTTCAAAGATCCATGATTTCATCACTGTTGTTACTTCCTTTATCAAGGCAGGCCTTACAAGAGCTGTTGTGGCAGAAATACCCATCATTAGAGAGGAAGGGTTCTTAACTTGGTTATAGATTTGTGTTCTTATGTATATTTTTTATTTTTATTTTCAGTTTCCCAATTCTCTCCCTCCCCTCACCTCTTCCCAACCCATTGAGAAAGCAACAAATATGACAGCCATTATTATATATTTTATTTTATACATTTAAAAATATTCAGAGAAGGGGTCCATAGACTTCACCAGACTGCCAAGGGGGCTCATAATAAACAAAAAAAGAAAGAACATTTGCCCCATAGATATCCTGGTGGTGATCAGACGCTGAATTTGGATCGTGGAGTATTTCTGGTGAGACCTTTGAAAATACAGGGTAACCTTGAGAAAGACTTCCCAATTTACACTTCAATAAACTGAAAGACATCATCGTTTCTTTCCTAGAGTTTCCCATCCTTAAGCTTTCAAATTTTCCAAATTTTCATCAGTAAAGTGAATACAATCCAATAAAAAAAATGTGTTCTTGTGAGGTTGATATGCTCAAAGCCACTTTATCCTACCCTGAGGCCTATAAAGTTTGACTATTCCTCAGGAAAAAAAAGTCAGAAATAATACAATAATTCACTGTACTGTAACAATTAAATCCAGCAAATTTAACAGTGCACATTTGTAAACATAATGCTCGCAACAACTAAAAGTCTCCCATGTATTGATAGAACAAAAACAAAGTTCTAAATCTAAACCCCCTATTCTGAACCACATTCCAAAATGTAAATAAGGTGGCCAAGCATGCTGCTACATATTTTTACAGAAGCAATTACAAACGAGTCTCATCAGCGGCAAAGTCACAAACACACACACATCATTTATCTGGTGCGCACTCTACTGGACAGAGTACACATGACAAGCCACATTATTTCCATTTAATTTTTTGGCATCACTACCCTGCATCTGCTTTAGGAATTCAAAGCGTGAAATGTGGAGTAACAGGTTTAATATTCAACCTAGCCAAAAAATATTTTGCTGTGAGGACTACTTTTGGTTAAGGCATTCCAGCTAGCTTTTTTTTAAAAGAAATTATGTTATGTATACATATAATATTTCTATGAATGTATATATCAATAGGTATGTCTACATATTATATATATATATATGTGTGTGTGTGTATATGTGTATGCATTGTCCTAACCGAAATAAAAAGCTGTCATCAAACTCGGTATGTGGCAAGAAGAATTTCATGCTGAGAAAAATGTGTTTAATCTCACATCCTGTAAGAATAATTACTTAGCATAATGCCACTGAAAATGTATTTCTATCTGCAAATGCTAATGAAGCTGTAAAAAACCTTTTGAAAGACTAAGCCGTATGACCAGTCTTACCTCAGCTTCCTCTTCTTTTTCAGTAGCTGCCTAGAACTGAAATCTAGAGCTATAAAATAGTATTACAGTCCCCATACAAAGATACTTGACTAGTATGTATGGCTGGGAAACTGAGACTAGTATTTCTTCATTATAGTCATTCATCTCTTATACTCACACAGTTCATATTCTAAATAATATATCATTTTTTTTGTTTTTATATAACCTTCATTTCTCAATATATTCCTCCCTTCCCTTGAGAGCCATAACTTGTAACAAATAGTTTTTTTAAGAGAAAAAAAAAACATTTACCAAAACTAACCAACACATCAACTATGTCTGATAGTGATACTCATATATTGTTTTTTCCCTTAAAGTCCGGACAATTGGTCTCCCAAGTTCCATTTGTCCTTGGAATTCAGTGAGCTTGGAACCCCCAAACTAAAGAGTTCTCTAACCACTGAGCAAAAACTGGTCTATCTGTTACATAGCACATTCTGAAAAAAGTCTCTGCTAGCCACTGCATTGGCCTCTTTTACTCCTTCCTCAGACACTCACTCAGAGTGGAATAAAAATCATATATCTTATCAGGATACAAACACAATGGTATTTTTTTTCCTAACATATATTTTATTATTTATTTAATTTATTTAATATATTTAGTTTTCAGCATTGATTTTCACAAGAGTTTGAATTACAAATTTTCTCCCCATTTCTACCCTCCCCCCCACTCCAAGATGGCGTATATTCTCGTTGCCCCATTCCCCAGTCAGCCCTCGCTTCTGTCACCCCACTTCCCTCCCATCCCCTTTTCCCTTCCTTTCTTGTAGGGCAAGATAAATTTCTATGCCCCATTGCTTGTGTATCTTATTTTCTAGTTGCATGCAAAAACTTTTATTTTTTGTTTTTGAACAACTGTTTTTAAAACTTTGAGTTCCAAATTCTCTTCCCTCTTCCCTCCCCACCCACCCTCCCTAAGAAAGCAAGTAATTCAACATAGGCCACATGCATATCATTATGTAAAACCCTTCCACAATACTCATGTTGTGAAAGACTAACTATATTTTGCTCCTTCCTAACCTATCCCCCTTTATCCAATTTTCTCCCTTGACCCTGTCCCTTTTCAAAAGTGTTTGTTTTTGATTACCTCCTCCTCCTCTCTGCCCTCCCTTCTATCATTTCCCCTTTTTTATCTTCTTCCTCCTTCTTTCCTGTGGGGTAAGATACCCAATTGAGTGTGTATGATATTCCCTCCTGAAGTCAAATCCGATGACAGCAAGATTCACTCATTCCCCCTCGGCAGCACCCTCTTCCCTTCCTACAGAACTGCTTTATCTTGGCACTTTTATGTGAGATAATTTACCCCATTCTATCTCTCCCTTTCTCCCTCTCTCAATATATTCCTCTCTCATCCCTTATTTTGATTTTTTTTATATATCATCCCTTCATATTCAACTCACCCTGTGCCCTATCTATCTATCTATATATATATACATACACACACACACATACATATGTATATATATATACATACACACACACACACACACACACACATATATATATATATATATATGCATGTTCCCTTCAGCTACCCTAATACTGAGGTCTCATAATTATACACATCATCTTTCCATGTAGGAATGCAAACAAAACAGTTCAACTTTAGTAAGTCCCTTGTGATTTCTCTTTCTTGTTTACCTTTTCATGCTTCTCTTGATTCCTGTGTTTGAAGGTCAAATTTTCTATTCAGTTCTGGTCTTTTCACTGAGAAGGCTTTAAAGTCCTCTATTTTACTGAAAATGCATATTTTGCCTTGGAGGATGATACTCAGTTTTGCTAGGTAGGTGATTCTTGGTTTTAATCCTAGCTCCACTGACCTCCAGAATATTGTATTCCAAGCCCTTTGATCCCTTAATGCAGAAGCTGCTACATCTTGTGTTATTCTGATTGTGTTTCCACAATATTCAAATTGTTTCTTTCTGCCTGCTTGAAGTATTTTCTCCTTGACCTGGGAGCTCTGGAACTTGGCGACAATATTCCTAGGAGTTTTCTTTTTGGGATCTATTTGAGGAGACAATCTGTGGATTCTTTCAATTTCTATTTTACCCTTTGGCTCTAGAATATCAGGGCAGTTCTCCTTGATAATTTCTTGAAAGATGATATCTAGGCTCCTTTTTTGATCATGGCTTTCAGGTAGTCCAATAATTTTTAAATTATCTCTCCTGGATCTATTTTCCAGGTCAGTGGTTTTTCCAATGAGACATTTCACATTGTCTTCCACTTTTTCATTCCTTTGGTTCTGTTTTATAATATCTTGATTTCTCATAAAGTCACGAGCTTCCACTTGCTCCAATCTAATTTTTAATGTTGTGTCTTCTTCAGTGGTCTTTTGGACCTCCTTTTCCATTTGGCTAATTCTGCCTTTCAAGGCATTCTTCTCCTCACTCTTTTGCCATTTGACTTAGTCTATTTTTTAAGGTGTTGTTTTCTTCAGTATTTTTTTCCATATTTTTTTGGGTCTCCGTTAGCAAATCATTGACTTGTTTTTCATGGTTTTCTCACATCATTCTCATTTCTCTTCCCAATTTTTCCTCTACTTCTCTAACTTGCTTTTCCAAATCCCTTTTGAGCTCTTCCATGGCCTGAGACCAGTTCATGTTTTTCTTGGAGGCTTTTGTTGTAGGCTCTTTGACTTTGTTGACTTCTTTTGGTTGTATGTTTTGGTCTTCTTTGTCACCAAAGAAAGATTCCAAAGTCTGAGAGTGAATCTGGGTGCATTTTCACTGCCTGGCCATGTTCCCAGCCAACTTACTTGACTTTTTTGTCGGGGGTATGACTGCTTGTAGAATAAAGAGTACTGTCATTTTCAGTGCTATTTCTATACAGCCAGCTCTGCCACACCAGCACTCCTCCTTCCCCAAGAATGACCAACCTGGACCTGACTCAGATCTTCAGCAGGCTCTGCACTCCTGCCCTGATCCACCACTTAATTCCTCCCACCAGGTGGGCCTTGGGCCAGAAGCAACTGCAGCTGTAGTTCTGTAGCTGCACCACCCCCGCTGTCCCTGGGGCAGTGGCCAAACTGGGAACTCTATCACTCTGTCCCCCGCAGCTTTTCCCACTACCTTCTCTGTTGTCTTTGGTTTTTGTGGGTTGAGAAGTCTGGTAACTGCCACATTTCACTGATTCAGGGCACTAGGGCCTGCTCCACCTGGCTCCTGGTCTGGTTGGTCCTGCCGCCACCCATGCTGGGCTCTTCTCTGCTCCACTCCCAGCTCCATGCTCAATAGACCTTACCCAGAGACCATCCAGGCTGTCCTGGGCTGGAGCCCTGGTTCCCTCTGCTATTTTGTGGGTTCTGCAGTTCTAGAATTTTTTCAGAGCTATTTTTATAGGTTTTTGGAGGGACCTGGCGGGGAGCTCATGCAAGTCCCTGCTTTCCAGATGCCATTTTGGCTCCACCCCCCAACACAATGGTATTTGTACCAAATAAACAGGACTTTAACTAGTAGGAAACTCCAAAAGGGTAAGGGATTCCAGGAAGCAATGGGGAGGAAGGTCGACAGTATATTGAGACTTCTAGGTGACATAGTAGATAGAGTACTAGACTGGAAGTGAGAAGGAGTTGAGTATAAATTCGGCCTCAGACCCTTACTAGTTGTGTGACCCTGGGCAAGTCACTTAACTGCTACCTGCCTCAGTTTCCTCATCTATAAAATGGGAATAATTAACAATAACAACAATATCTATATTCAGGGTTGTTTTGAGTTTAAAATGAGACATCTGTAAACCACTTTTCAAACCTTAAAGTGTTATTTAAATGCTATCCTATTGTTAATTCACCAGATTCCAACAGAACCACAAGGCAGTCAGGCCATTTCAAACAAATAGTAAGTTCAATTCAGTCAGATTTCTGTGTAACTGGACCAGCGAGCCAGGCAAGGCTCCAACTGCTTACGATTATAATCAAGCCTGGATCCTTCACTTGGAATTAGCTTCCAATTCTGCAACATAGCCACACCTGAAACTCCCTCTCCACAGACCCCCAATGTTTCTGCCTTTTATAATCCTTCAGCCTTTCCTTCAAGCTTAGAAAAATATACCTCCCAGCAGTTCCTATGACTAATAGGAGGCTACATTCCTTCCTGCAGATTAGAATTTTGTAGTCCCTTGCAAAATCTGCTCTGGCATACCTGAATTATCTAACATAGCATTAAATTGCACATCAGTACTTACCAGGAGGAAGAACAGCCTTGTATCCCAAATAATTATCTTAAGTTGCCATACATAGCAAGCATACAGTAATAATGCATGCAACAGATATAGCACAGTATAAAGCATCACTTCCCAAGCAACTTCGAAGAACACAGGTCTAAATTATATGCCAGACATGATATATTTCACATTATAAGAGTATATAAGTATCTATATAGCAAAGCAAATATGCATACCAGCAAAGTTGTAGTATAGTTAACAGACCAATGTAGTTACAAGCATGATACCAATAAGCAAGTTAACATAGCAAAAATGATAATAAATAGAATACTTAAACATGCAATAATAAATACATACGTGTGTGTGTGTGTATATATATATATATATACATACATACCTAGATCACTTTACGTGGGTAAACATCTGGATACCTTGTGCAACAGCTCCCTGGTTATACGTGGGATAACAGAAAGTCAATCTTTTTATTAGTCAGACCATTCTAGCTCTCCTACAACCTGCTGACCTACCTGCCCCTATACTTATCTGTGTGAGCTGAGGAGATGGATCAATCATAATCCTCATCAAAAGTGTAATCTTGACTAAATTTGTAGAGGATCCAGGCTGGCTAAAATATTACTATACTCTGAGGGATGTGCAGGTATCTTAGGAGACTCTTCTGAAATACTAATAAATACTAATAAAAAAAGATAGAGTTCCCTCAGGGTTCAGTCTTCTTTCATCATTTGTTGTTCAGTCATTCAGTAGTGTCCGACTCTTTGTGTGCCCATGAACCTTAGCATGCCAGACCCTTCTATTCTCCACTATCTCTTGAAGTCTGTCCAAGTTCATGGTCATGGTCTCCATGATATTATCTATGTCATCATCTGCCACGCCCTTTTTCTTTTGACTTCAACCTTTCCCACCATCAGGGTCTTTTCCAATGAGCGCCATTTTCTCATTATGTGGCCAAAATATTTAAGCTTCAATATTTGGCCTCCCAGTGAAGAGCCTGAATTAATTTCTGTAAGTATTGACTGATTTGATCACCTTGATGTCCAAGGGACTTCTCCAGGACCACAATTCAAAAATGTCAGTTCGGCAGTGCTCAGCTTTCCTTATAGTCAACTCTCACAGCCATACATTTGATATTGGAGAAAACATAGCCTTTACTATATGGACTTTTGTTGGCAAGGTGATGTCTCTGCTTTTTAGTATACTGTCCAGATTTACCATAGCTTTTCTTCCAAGGAGCAAGCATATTTTAATTTTGTGGCTGCAGCCTCCATCTACAATGATTTTTGACCCCAAGAATATAAAATCTGACACTCTTTCCAGTTCTTCTCCCTGTATTTGATGGAATCACTTTCATCATATGAATACATTTATGGAGTTTAAAATAAAGAGCCTTCATTTAAAATATCTGGTTTGGGAGTCAGGTAATTTACCCATGATTGGAAGTTAGTCTCTTTCGTTTGGACTCTACTGAAGTTAGTGTCCATCAGCCTAAACTACCCATTAGGGAGTCCAACTAACCCACCAATTGTCAACAAGCAGTGGCAGCAAGCTGTCTTTACATGGACTCCATCTGTCTCTGGGACTATTTTGTATGTAGGTAAGTTACCAGTCTCTCCACAGGTAGAGATGGAGTAGCTTTTCATTTGTCTTGGGTCTCATGATTTCTCAGGAGAACTCTGCCATTTTTTAAAAACAAATATGGGCTTCAAACTATTCTTTATTTCTTTCAGCACCCATCAGAGCTGAAGATAAAGCTGAATGGCAAGCTTTTTATTACTTCTCTTTCAACTGAAAGATATATTGGTTATGAGTGCATGAAGAGTATCCATTCTTAAGATTCGAAAACATAAACCAATAGGTAGGAGTGGTCCATACCCAAATATCAGTAAGTAAAGTAGAAATGCAATTACGGTAGAATTGTACACAAGTACAAGGTAATCCACACAATGGTGCCACTGAGGAATTTGTTTTGATCTTAGTGTCAAAAAGAATCTTTGTTTTAAGGAGGATGCCCAGGCCAGCTATGTCTTCATTCCTTTCCAAGCTGCACTCCTAATTCTCCAAATGTTCTTTATCATGTCATAGAAACCTCATCATCCTGGGATCTCACTCCACAGTTGGACTAACCAATTGGAAATACTCTCCATCCCTTTATCCTCTCCCTCTGATTGACTGGTTCCTCCCAGAACCAGATTTTAAGGAAGATGCTGTTCTCCAGACTCTATTTCTCTACCATGCCTCCAAGCTGCATGGGATGGTCAATGTATGGAGGTATTGAGTTCTAGCTTGTCATTTTCAGCATTTTACTAATAAGGAGTAAACTATGATTGGTTGCAATTAGGGCTGACACTTCATTGATACATATTGAGTCTGGACAAACAAGGGCCAGAATATTCATTGCCTAGTTGATACCTATGAAATCTTTAGGAAATTTCAAGTCACTTCAGTGTATTCCAAATACGGGTAGTTTTTGTCACTCATTTTTCCAAAACCAAGACATTACAGAGTCTATATATTATTTTCTTCAAATGTCTCTCACAGAATGATTGGAATGTCTCTCACAGAATGTGATGACTCAAATGTCTCTCACAGAATGACTGGCCCTATGGTCCAGACAGCACACTAATGCATATCCTCTATTTTCACATTCATTTCTATATGAGGCCCTTAAGTCCAGGTAGAAAAGCTCCATTAGAAATTGCAGATGAGGTCATTTTTACAGCTTGCAGGGACCATGGTGACTTCTTTCCTTGTCCCCATTTCCTTTCCCCCAAATTTGGTCCTGTGGTTCTCAGCTTCTGTACCACTAAAACTACAATGTATTCTTAAGGGTATATGGCCCATGCATGGCCACCTTCTCCACAGTTGTAACATACATAAGTTCTAACTTTCTCATTTTCTTTTAGTGGTGATGGTTTCCCCTCCATTCTATGAGCTTTCCAGTTGCAATGGATTTGACCCTGGGCCCAACTATCATCAGATTTTCTTTGAGTTTTTTCAGTTGACTCTGCACCTGCAGGGATAGTCACTTGCTTAGTTTCCTTGGACCAGGAGTAAGCAGATATTCTTGGGGTGAACAAGGTTGATTGTCCTTAGGAATGGACTTTTTCCTGTGTGTGTGTGTGTGTGTGTGTGTGTGTGTTTACTAGCTCATGCATTGTGATATAGTCATTCAATTCATTACATGGTACATATTCCCAACTTTCTATAGAACTGCTGAGATCTGCCCTCAAGTCATTCTGGTCTACTGGTCCTTTGCCCACTTGGCTCAGCTTGCTCATATCTTCTATATCGAGAAACTATTCCTTTCTACACTACTCCCATTGGGTGTCTATGTCCTTTAAATTGGGATGACAACTCTCTTTTCTGCTTGTTGATACTTCCAAACTCTGACAACACTATTTCCACTGATACTTCAGAGCCACAGAATGTCTCAAAATCTTTTAAATTTTAGATATATGATTCCAGGGTTTTTATACTTCAGATGCAGGGCACTTGGCATTTTCTATCAAATAATTCAACTTATCCAAGTCTGATGCCTGGTACCCTATGAGAAGTTCTATTGCTTCATCCAGATCTCTACCAAGTCTTCCCTAAGAAGTCAGGGTCCATTGTCATGATAATCCCTAATTCTGGGCCTCTTTTTTTTTTGCTGTCTTTACCACATTATCTTGATGTGGGTGCATTCACAAGAGACCTAACTACACTTGAAATTCAAGTGAACAATCCCTGACTATTTGAAACCTTTGAGTATTAATCCCCACTTCCCACCAACACAACAAAGTCATCTGACTTAAAGCAACTTGCCCCAGCTTTGCTTCTGGGTGTAGGAGGTAGAGTTTTGATCAATGACAAAGGGGATATAGACTCTGCATCAGTTACACAGTCACCATCTAATGGCAAAAATCTTGGCTTAGATTTTTGAACAAGTAACAACTCAAATGTAATTTCAAATCTGGACTTTGCATGCTATTCCATGTCATCATCTTCATTATTGCAAAAAATTTGCTGTATCATTTTACCACCCGGATTCCCCGGCTTCCTTTAAGTCCAGGTAAAACCTCACCTTCTACAGGGAGCCTTCCCAAATCCCCCTTAATTCTAGTACTTACCTCTGTGGACCATTGCCTACTTATCCTGTAGAGCTTGTTTGTACATAATTGTTTGCATGTTGTCTACCGCCATTATACTGTGGACTCCTCTAGGGCAAGGATTGTCTTTTGCCTTTCTTTGTATCCCCAATGCTTAACACAGCGACTGGAATATAGTAGGCACTTAATAAATCTTTTCTCACTGACTGACCACCCCTAACAGAGGATTATAGATTAAATACCTAGGTATTGTCCTCTATCTATAGCTTGTGTGGGGAGCTGGGGTATTTCATTGGGTCTGCCAGTACACAAAGCATATCCTCGTGTCTAGATCTGCTGGCATCCCTTCATGGGTTATCTGAATGTCTTCCAACTCTTTGGCATTATGCTTAACAAAATTTATAAAATCTCCATTATTATACTTGGAGGTTTATTCCCAGGATCAGTAATACCTTGCGAATATTAGCATTTGCAAAGTGATAGTGTATTCTAAACACCATTATCAAAAATTCATGATAATGATCCATCATACTAATATTCAATCAGTTACAAAACAAACCAAAAACCACCAAATGACCAAAGAATTTTATCAGTTCAGAACAATTAGGAAACATTAATATTAATAAGTAGCGGGATGGTGGGATAAGTAAATGTAGTGCAAGCTAACTCACAGAAAAGATTTGGGAAATCAAAAACCAGATTTCAAAAAGTGTTTACCTTTCAAAGAAATTGGCTACACTATATAATTTAAGTAATATCATCATATTTATTAAATTGGTAATATAATTTAAGTAATAAATTGGTAATATAATTTAAGTAATATCATCACATTTATTAAATTGGCGAAGCCAAGTCATGAGCATAAATATCTCTCCAATTATTTGTCATTCTTTAAAGAGTGTTTTGTAGTTTTATCTATATAGATCTTAAGAGTACCTTGATAGGTCATAGTTCACATTTTATGAAACATTTTGAACATATCACCTACTTTCTATACATTATACATTTCATTTGGTCCATCATACAAGCACCTAGGCGGTACAAGTGAATAGAGTGAAGGACCTGGAGAGAGGAAAGATCAGTTCAAATCCTGCCTCAGACACTTATTAAAGCTGTGGGACCTTGGGGAGAAAATCACTTAAGCTCAGTTTCCTTATCTGTAAAATGGATAAATAGCAGCACCTACTCTCAAGGGCTGTTGTGAGGATAACATGGGATGATATTATCAAGCACTCTGCAATTCTTAAAGTTCCATATTAGTACTAGCTAATCATAGCTTATTAGTACTATTGTCACAATCCTGGCAAATAGCTCGTGGAAAAAGTATTTTCCCTCCATTTTACAAATAAGAAAACTGAGGATGAGAGAGGTTTTTTATTTGTTTGGTTTA
The DNA here is from genome assembly GCF_011100635.1 of Trichosurus vulpecula. Taxonomy (NCBI): domain Eukaryota; kingdom Metazoa; phylum Chordata; class Mammalia; order Diprotodontia; family Phalangeridae; genus Trichosurus; species Trichosurus vulpecula. The sequence continues at coordinate 211,124,447 of NC_050580.1, read as the reverse complement.
CACAGCTAGCAAAGTGGTTAAACTGTAGCTCAGACCTGAGTCTCCTGATTCCTGGTCCTGCACTCTTCCCACTACAACATCCTATCCTTCAAATACATTGGACGGAAAAGTCACAAAGGCCAGAAGGGCAGGAGACATCAGTGACACTTGTGAATGAGTCCCGTAACTGAGACTAGAAAAAACTAATTTAGTCTGAATGATTTTGGTAATTGGAGCCAAGGAAGACACATGTGCAGAACAACTGAGGAGTAGGGATGGGAATATCTGAAATGTTTGGATAATTTGAACCAAAAAACTCTCCACTTTGATTAAACTATCCATATCATTGAGGGGAAGCACAGCATGATCAATAGAGAGCTGGCCTCAGGGCTAGGAAAATCTAGCTTTAAATATTGCCACCAAACCTCTCAATGCTCTAGGTAACTTTTTTTAAATTTTATTTTTTTCAATTAACCAGCATTTAATTTTTCTCCCTGCAGTCCCCACCAATGGGGGTAAAACCATCATTACAATATGGACAGTTAAGCAAAACAAATTCCTGCATTGAGTTTGTTCAAAGGTATAGATGTCATTCTATACCTTGAGTTCTAGCAACTGTCTAAGATTGTAAATTGCAGCAAGTTCCCTATATTAAGGAAATCACAGTTGTTCAGTCGTTTTCAGTTATGTCTGACTCTTTGTGACTCCATTTGGGGTTTTCTTGGCAAAGATAACCGGAGTGGTTTGCCATTTCCTTCTCCAGTTCATTTTACAAATGAGGAAACTGAGGCAAACAGGGCTAAGTAACTTGCCCAAAAGTCACATAACTAGTAAGTCTCTGAGGCCAGATTTGAACTCAGGAAAAGGAGTCTTCCTGACTCCAGGTCTGGCACTCCATCTTGTGTACCACCTAGTTGCCCTTAATGAAATCACAGGCTCCATCCATCCCTATCCCTATCAATGAGGCCTGTCCCTTATCTCCTATATAAATGTATTATATTATTCTTTTGGGAGAATTCCCATGATTTGGCTATTTTATATACCTCAAGAAACCTAATCTGATGATCTGGTCTGTGCAATTTATTGTGCTTTCTGAAAGGAATGAAAGACTATTCCTATGACTCATCCACTCTTTTTGTCACACCCCACTCCCTTTTGGGGCTTTATAAAGAAATTACATATACGTCTAATTGTTCGATGTCTTGGTACTAGATCAGACAATCAGATGATGTTGAAGGTAGAAAGAACATCAAAGGTCATCAAACACTCCCCTCATTTCACATATAGTGATCCTCACAGGGAAAATAAGGGTCATAGAACTAGTCAGTGGAGAGGGTAATTTAAAAAAGGCAAATACCATTAAAGAAACTGACTTATCCTTTGTATATTATTTGGGATAATGGAAGGGATAAGGAATCAGTCAATGAACAAGCATTAAGTACCCTGTCATCCGTGCTGGAGATACAAAGACAAAAGTGGAACAATCTCTTCTCTTGAATAATCTATAATAAGGGGGTGTGGGGTAGAGGAGGTGTATGAAACTACATTTACATATACAGCTATACACAAAATAGATACACAATAGATACAACAAAGTAATGGCGGAGGGCATGGAGAGGGAGAGGTATGGAGAGGTAGGCTGGTAAAACAGGCTCACCCAGGAGAAGATATAGGCTTGATATACTTTTAATTTTAATCTGCATTTTTAACATTTTCTCCATCAATTTAAGTCTAGACTCCACAAAACAACAATCAAACCCTAATTTGTAGTGTTTGCCAATTTCCTCAGTGTAAAAGCAGACACTGAAACTTTAATAATCAGTTCTCGTAAGCCCATAGGAGTTAGCTCCCCCATATCCCTGTGGAGATAAGGAAAGGCTTCGTCAGAAAGGTGGTGCTTGAGCTTGAGCGGAGCCTTGAAGGAAATGTGGCATTCTAACAGACAGGTTAGAAGAGAAGGAATTCCAACCAATTCAAAGACAGACATTGGAAATGGAATTCTGCAGAAAAAGAAGCAGGTTAGCTAGCTGGGCTAGCTGGTAGTATGTGGGAAAAGTAATGCATAAGATGCTGGAAAAGAAGGTTGGAGCCAGGTTGTAAGAGGCTTTAAATTTCAAATAGCCATGTCCAATGCCAAACATTTGACATCTTTCACCTGACTGAAGTATAGGTCAATAAGACTTTTTCTCATCTTATGTGTCCGTGGGTTTTTTTTATTATGAACTTACACAAACATCAACAAACATTAACTTTTTCAAAGAAGAGAAAAAATGATCGTACATGAGACTGAACATCTATCACAAACAGCTTGATACTTTTTTAAAAACTATATATTGGATTTAACACATCGTGTTTATTGATGTTCCCTTCTAAACTTCTTTTTGTTCATATCTATACAGGTTTTTTGGTGTTTTATTGAGGCTCTTTTCTTTCTTTTCTTCTTTTAATCTTCACTATGACTTCTTGGCCCCAAATCTCTTCCCCCTCCAAAAAGACCCTTTCCTTGTAACAAATAAGTATAACCAAGCAAAATGAATCCACACATTGTGGGTCTGAAAATGAAAATTTCATCCTTCATCTTGAGTCTGGTTTTTTGGTTTATTTGTTTTTACAAAGAGCATGATTCATCATCAGTCTTCAGAAGTCATGATCGGTCATTGAATTGATCAAAGTTCATATATCTTTCAAAGATGTTTTCCTTCACATTGTTTTAGTCCTTGCACTTAGGCCTACTTTACCTGTTCTGCTCACTTCATTTGGCATCAGTTCATATGTCTTCCCATATTCCTCTGAAATAGCTCCTTTTGTCTTCTCATCTTTTGTTATTATTTATTAATTTGTTCAATTCCACTGCAAAGTGAATGAGCCAAGTTGTTAGATGTTGAGAAAACTATATTTCCCTGGATCACCTGGAATTGTAGAAAATTTCTTTTGTACAATGATAGTACAGCATAAGTAGGGTAGGGCTTCTAGACCTTACACTCCAGCAACATAGAAACAACCAAATTTAGCACATACTTAGCAGGAATAATTCATTAAAGGAAGCCACCAGTTGCCCGGGCTTCATCTCTCTGGTGAACTCTTAGGTAAATTCCTCTCCAGACTAACACTGCCCTGCTCCTCTTTCCAGAGGCAGAATTTGAAGTCAGGTCTTCCTGACTTCAAAGTGAGTTGCTGCCTCTTGAGTATATGCAGAATTTAAACAGAATGAACATAAAATGATTTGTGTAGGAATGGAGATAACAGCTGGGAGATCAGGAAAGATTTCCTGTAAACATGTTGCTTTTGAGCTGAATCTTAAAAGAAACCATGGATTCAAAAAGGGAGAGATGAGGAACAAATTCATTCCAGGCATACATAGGGACAGCTACCACAAAGGCCTGGAGACAGGAGGCAGGGTTGTGTATGCATCACAACAAGGAGTCCAGTCTGTCTAACCCACAGAGTATGGTGGGAAGGAATATGTAAGACTGCAAAGACAGGAAAGGGCTAGTTTGTGAAGAGCTTTTAAAAAAGAATAACATCCTATTTAAACTTCTGGGAGCCAAGATGGCAGAATAAACAGTGAGTGGCTCTCATCCTCCCTTATAGACTTTGAAAAACCCAGAGAATATTGCCCCAGGAAAAATCTTGGAATATTGGAGCCAGCAGAAAGACAGGGTATGGCAGTCTTTTAGCTCAGGAGGCTAGGGGCTTTAACAGCAAAGGTCCCTCTTGTTGTGGCTGAAGGGGACCGGTACAGGATGGAAGCCATGCCAGCAAGCTAGCAGCAAGCCCCACCTCAGTGGACCAGAGGGAGATCCTGAGCTCCGGGGTGAAGAAGCAGAAAAGCACCAAGAACAGGCACACACTAGCCACCACCAGCAGTTCCAGCTCAGCACCAAGTAAACTACCAGACCACTATAACATCCAGCTGCCTTCGCCTTAGGCCCCAGCACAGAAAACCAGTAACCAGGCCCCTAGCCCTCAGCACAAGAAGCATGGGACAGTGTCCCCTGGACCCCAGAAGCAGAGATCAAATTTAAAAGCCAGGAAAAAAGGCAAAAAACATGAGCAAGAAGAATCAAAGGAAAACAATGACCACAGAGAAATACCTTGGTGACAGGGAAGATCAAAACTCAAATTCAGGAGAAGACAACTTGGTCAATATACCCACATCTGAAGCCTCAAAGGGGAATATGAACTGGCCTCAAGCCCAAAAAGCCTTCTTGGAAGAGATCAAGAAGGATTTTAAAAGTCAAAAAAGAATAACATAACCAACATCTCGATAATTTGATCCACACAATGAAGGACTAAACATTTTCTCTGACTCTTAGAACTTCTCAAAACTCTCACCCCTCCCCCAAAATTATGTGCCACATGTAAAGCTATTGCAATTGTCCCCAGAAGCCAAGACACCAAGAATTCTAACAAAATGACAACCAGAAGAATAAGTAGAAAAGATCTATGTCTAATCTCTAATTTGTTCACTCAGCACCTCCTCTTCCATCAGCCCCCAAGTCTGGCCAGGGCTGCACAACAGAATCTACCCACATGCTTGCATTCAGGGATCCATCAACAATTCCCTTCCTGCCACTGAAGTGTCAATCTTTAAATCACCTTGCAAAGGATATACGGTCACTTCTTTTTCATATGTGAATAGTTTTATGGTTTAAAGCATAAGAGAAATAATTTTTATTTTGAAAAAACTGATAAAATTCCAGCATAAAGAAAAACATGGACTATTAGAACTGCTCCTCTTTGAAGACCATAGAATGGCAGGAACTACAAGGCACTGGGGTCACTAAGCTCATTTTCATATAACTGTTTTAACACTTGAAAGGATAAAACTTTTAAAAATGAAAAAAAAACCTAATGATTATATACTATGAGATGATTAAATAACAACTGTTGACTTCATAGGGGAAATTTTGTGAGTTTATACCTCATAAGTGAAAGGTAAGTTATTGAGTGCTAGGAGGTTCTAAATTAAGCCATTGAAAGTGTTAGGTGAATCTTAAAAATCAAAGGAGAGGTTAATAAAATTGAAAATATAAAAAAAACCATTGAACTAAGAAATAAAACTAGGAGCTGGTTTTGTAAAAACAACAACCTAATAAAATAGACAAACCATTGATTTGATTTAAAAAAAGAATACCGAATTACCAATATTGAAAATGAAAGAAATGAATGTACCACCAATGAAAATGAAATTAAAACAATTATTAGAGGTCATTTTCCCCAGTTATATGCCAGTAAAACTACAATCTAAGTGAAATGGATAAATATTTACAAAAATATAAATTGTCTAGATTAACAGAAAAAAAATTGCATATGTAAATAACTATCTTAGAAAAAGGAATTGAGCAAGCCATAAATGAGCTCCTGAGGAAAAAAATCCCCAGGACCAGATGACTTTACAAGTGAATTCTACCAAACATTTAAGGAACGATTAATCCCAATGCTATCTACACTATTTGGGGGGGGAGTAAGGAAGGAGTCTTACCAAATTCCTTTTATGACACAAATATAATTTTGATACCTCAGCCAGGGAGAGCAAAAACGGAGAAAGAAAATTATAGACTAATTTCCCTAATTAACATCTATGCAAAATTCTAAATAAAATACTAGCAAGGAGATTACAGAAATAAATCACAAAGATTATACACTATGACCAAGTGAAATTAATACCAAAAATGCAAGGCTGGTCTAATATTAGGAAAATTATAAACATAAATGAGCATATCAAAAACAAAAACAACGAAAATCATTATTATACTAACAGGTGAGCAAAAATCTTGACAAAAGACAACACCTATTCCTATTTAAAACACTAGAAAGCATAAGAAAAAAATGGATCCTTTCTTAAAATGATAGGTAGCATCTATATAAAACCAAAAGCAAGCATTATCTATGTCAGGGACAAACTAGAAGCCTTCCCAACAAACTGAGGTGAAGCAAAGATGTCCATTATCACCACTATTACCATAAACTGTATTATAGCAATAAGACAAGAAAAATAATTGAAAGAATAAAAATAGGCAATGAGGAAACAAAACTATCATTATTTGCAGATATTTTGGTATTATACTTAGAGAACCCTAGAGAATCAACTAAAAATTAGCTAAGCCAATTAACAACTTCAGCAAAGTTGCAGGACATAAAATAAATCATCAAAATTTATATGTATTAGGAACAAAACCCACTAGGAAGAGACAGAAAGAGAAATTCCACTTAAAATAACTGCAGACGATATAAAATATTTGGGAGTCTACCTGCCCAGAAAAATCCAAAGACTGTATGAACACAATTAAAAAATACTTTTCAAACAAATAAAGATAGATCTAAACAACTGGAGAACTATTAATTACTCATGGATAGGTCGAGCCAATATAAGAAAAATGACAATTCTACCTATTAATTGACTTATTCAGTGCCATACCAATTAAACTACCCAAGAATTGTTTTACAGATCTAGAAAAAATAGTAACAAAATTTCTCTGTAAGAAAAAAAGGTCAAGGATATCAAGGGAATTAAGAACAAAAAAGTCAAGGAAGATCCCTTGGCAATAACAGATTCCAAACTAAAGTACAAAGTTGTAATCATGAAAATACTCTGGTACTGACTACAAAATATAGTGGTGGATCAGTAGAATAGATTAGGTTCACAATAGACAGTAGTAAATGACCATAATAATCCAGTGTTTGATGAACCCAAAGATCCAAGCTTTTAAAGCAAGAACTCAACATTTTATAAAAATCTCTAGGAAACCTGGAAAGTGGTTTGGCAGAAAATAGGCATAAACCACCTGTACATCATGCTATATAGCAAAACAAGGTCAAAACAGATAAATGATTTAGACATGAAAGGTGATGTCATATGTAAATTAGAGGAACATGGAAAAATTTATAAGAGCTTATGACCAAATAAGAAATAAAGAGGATCACATGAGGTAAAATGGATAATTTTGATTATATGAAATGTTAAAGGTTTTGCACAAACAAAACTAGTGCAGCCAAAATTCGAAAGAAAGCAAGAAACCAGTGGAAAAAATTTACAGCAAGTTTCTCTGATAAAGGCTTCATTTCTCAAATACATTGGGAACTGAGCCAAATTTATAAAAATAAAGAGCCATTCTCCACTTGATAAATGGTCAAAGGATATGAACAGGCAGTTTAAAAAAAAAGAAATCAAAACTATCAATAGTCACATGAAAAAAGTGTTCTAAATGCTACTGATTAGAGAAATGCAAATTAAAACAGATCTAAGCCCTTTCCCCCAAGACGGTACCAAAGGTGAAGAAGGAAGCCATTCTCCCCTCCCCCCAAGACAGTAGCCAAGTCCAAGGCCTTGAAGAGTGTCCATAGTCACAAAAAGAAGATCCAAATGCCCCCCATCTTTCAGTGACTCAAGACACTAAGACTTTGAAGGCAGCCCAAATACCCTTAGAAAAGTGCCCCTCAGAGAAACAAACTTGATCACTATGCCATCATTAAGTTCCCCTTGACCATTGAGTCTGCTATGAAAAAGATTGAGGACAACAACACCCTAGTCTTCATTGTGGATGTCAAGACCAACAAGCATAAGATCAAGCAGGCAGTAAAGAAGCTGTAAGACATCAACATGACCAAGGTCAACACATTGATCCGGCCTGATAGAGAGAAGGCCCATGTCCAGCTTGCTCCAGACTATGATGCTTTAGATGTTGCCAACAAAATTGGAATCATCAAAACTGTGTCCAGCTATCTCACTCCACCTACAATAAAAAAGTTTTCCAGCTTAAAAAAACAGATCTGAAGTACCACTTCACACTCACCAGATTGGCTAGCATGACAGAAAAGGAAGATGACAAACACTGGAGAGAATGTTGAAAGATTCAGATACTAATGCATTGTTGGTGGAATTGTGAACTGGTCCAACTATTCAAGAGAACAATTTGGAACTATGCCCAACAGTCTATAAAACTGTGCATACCCTTTGAGCTAGCAATACCATTACTAGTTCTATATCCCAAAGATGTCAAATTTGTACAAAAAATATTTATAATAGGTTTTTTGTGGTGGCAAAGAATTGGAAATTGAGGGGATATCCATCAATTGGGAAAAGAATGGCTAACAAGTTGTGATATATGACTGTGATGGAATAATGAGCAAGATGGTTTCAGAAAAACCTGGGAAGTCTTATATAAACTGATCCAAAGTGAGGTGAGCAGGACCAGGAGAACACTGTACACAGTAACAGCAATATTGTAATGATGGATCAACTGTGAAAGACTAAGCTACTCTGATCACAACAGTGATCCAAGACAACTCCAAAGGACCTATGATGAAAAGTGCTATCTACCTCCATTGAACAAGTGAAATTTGAAGCATACTTTTTTCACTTTCTTTATTTTTCCTGATTTTATTGTGTATGTTTTATTTTGCAACATGGCTAATATGAAAAATATGTTTGGCATGACTTCACATACATAATTAACATCATATTGCTTGCCTTCTCAAAGGATGGGAGAGAGATAATTTGGAATTCAAAATTTTACAAAGTATTAAAAAATTTTTCATGTAATTGGGAAATATTTAATGAAATGAAAAAATATCTTTTTAAAAGAAGAAAGTGTTGGGTGAAAATTGCAGAACCTGGCAAGTGAAGACTAAAGAAGTAGCGAAAGAGTGAAAAGGTCAAGTTTTGTTGTTGTTCAGTCATTCAGTCAAGTCCAACTCTTTGTGACCCTATGAACCACAGCATGCCAGTTCCTTCTGTCCTCTACTACCCCTAAAAGTCTGTTCAAATTCATGTTCACTGTTTCCACAAAACTATCTGTCCATTTTGTCCTCTGCCATCCCCTTTTCCTTTTGACTTCAATCTTTCCCAACATTAGGATCTTTTTCAATGAACCCCATCTTCTCATTATGTGGCCAAAGTATTTAAGTTTCAGCCTCAGTATTTGACTTTCCAGTGAATAGCCTGAATTAATTCCTTTGATTTTATCTCCTTGCTCTCCAAGGGACTCTCAGAAGTCTTCTCCAGCACCACAATTCAAAAGTGTCAATTCTGTAGCACTCAGCTTTCCTCATTGTCCGACTCTCACAGCCATACATTGCTACTAAAAAAAACCATCGCTTTGGCTATGTGGACCTTTGTTGGCAAGGTGATATCTCTGTTTTTTAACTTGGTGTCCATATTTGCCATAGCTTTCTTTTCAAGGAGCAAATATCTTTTAATATCATGCCTGCAGTCACTATCCACAGCAATCTTTGAGCCCAAGAATATGAAATCTTACATGGATTCCATTTCTTCTCCTTCTCTTTGCCAGGAAGTGATGGGGCCAGGTGCCAAGATCTTTTTTCTATGTTAAGCTTCAAATCAGCTTTTACACTCTCCTCTTTCACCCTCATCAAGAGGCTTCTTAATTCCTCTTCACTTTTTGCCATCAGAGTTGTATCGTGTGCATACCTAAGATTGTTGATCTTAATTCTGGCTTAAATTCAGACTTAAATTGAAGAAAACAAGGAAAAACATTAGACTATATAGGTATGACCCAACTGATATCCCTTATGAAGTGGAAGTGATTTATAGATTTAAAGGATTAGATTTGGTAAATAGAATACCCAAAAATCTGTGGATAGAAGTTCAAAATATTGTACAGGAGGCAGAAAGAGAAAACATTCCAAAGAAAAAGAAGAGCAAGAAAGCAAAATGGCTGTCTGATGAGGTTTTACAAATAGCTGAGGAAAGAAGGAAAGTGAAAGGTTAAAAAAAGGAAAAAGGGAAAGATAAACCCAACTGAATGCAGAATTCCAGAGAATAGCAAGGAGGGATAAAAGGTTTTCTTAAACACAGTGAAGTAGAAGAAAAACAATAGAGTGGGAAAAATGAGAAATCTCTTTAAGAAAATTAGAAATACCAAGGAAATATTTCATGCAAAAATGAGCATGATAAAAGACAAAATGGTAGAGATTTAACAGAAGAAAGTATGAAGAGGTGGCAAGAATACACAAAAGAACTATCCAAGGAATAGCTTAACATCACTAATAACCATGATGGTGCAGTCACTGGTCTAGCATCAGATATTCTGGAGAATGAAGTCAAGTGGGCCTTACAAAGCATTGCTAAAAACAAGACTAATGGAGGTGATGGAATTCCAGCTGAGCTATTAAAAATTCTAAAAGATAATGAAAAGTGCTATTCACCTCTAGAGACAGAACTGAACAATGAGTGCAGACTGAAGCAAACTTTTTTCACTTTCTTTATTTTTCCTGGTTTTATTTTTAAATTGCTACACTCAATATACCAGCAAATTTGGAAAACACAACAGTGGCTAGTGGATTGGAAAAGATCAATTTATGTCCCAATCCTAAAGAAGGGCAATGCCAAGGAATGTTCAAATTACTGAATTATTGTGCTCATTTCACAAGTCAGAAAGCTTATGCTTAAGATTCTGCAAGCCAGGCTTCCACAATATGTGAACTAAGAATTAACAGAAGAGCAAGCTTGTTTTTGAAGAGGCAGAGGAACTAGAGACCAAATTGCCAACATTCACTGGATTATGGAGAAAGCAAGGAAGTTCCAGAAAAAAAAATCTTCCATTTCATTGACTATACTAAACCCTTTGACTGTGTGGATCACAACAAAATCTGGAAAGTCCTCAGAGAAATGGGAGTACCAGATCATCTCACTTGTCTCTTGAGAAGCCTGTAAGAAGGCTAAAAAGTAATAGTTAGAAACAAACTGGAATAAGTGATCAGTTTAAGATTGAAAAGGAGTACAACAAGGCTGTATATTGTTGCTTTATCTATTTAACTTAATTGCAGAGTACAACATGTGAAAAAAAAAACATCTGTCTTATAGTTATGTGATGAAGGGACACTGAGCCATTAACTGACTTTAAAGGCTTCAGCTACTAGTTCTTACTGGCTGGAGAGAGATTAGAGCTCATTGGACAAGAATTTCAGTGTTAGCTATTGTCCTTTACCACCACCTAGACTCTGAGAAGTAAAGCCTCTCCGAAGTATATATTGTTCTTTGCTTCTACTTTCTGGTTTGAAAAGAAAAGGTAAAGCCTTTACAACTGCCTTGTTAAAAGTTCTATTTGCTATAAGTGGATTGGTCAGTGAAGCATTTTGAAGAGTGAGCAGTTGTCTGGGTTTGTCTGCCTTGTCCAGGGAGTCTGTCTGAGCTGTTTGTATAAGCTGTTTGTTATAAGCTTATTGGACTATGCAGAATCCTGGTGAGTGAAGATCTGGTTTGGCTTGATTGTATTACCCAGAGAGAGTGAGCCTCCTTGGTTTTACAACTGTCTTGCTTAGAGGGAATTTCTAGGTCATTTTACAGTGAAACACTTCCTTAGTGCTCTTTTTAAGGATGATTGTGATTTGAAAGGGCATGCAAATGCTCCATCAGTTCAAGAGTAGATGAGAGGCTGCCCTACCAGAGAAGGGATGAAACACGTAAATGGAGCAGTAAGCAGAGAATTGGCTTCATGTGATACAGATATTCTTGAGTGGGCCAATTCAGTCTTCCATCTAGAGCTTTGAGTTGACCTGAGTGTATGGATTCTCCTTCCTCATGTATTTCCCTGCTAGGTTTTTTAGTAAGTGCAATCTCCCCAACAGATACTGAATGCCATGGTAGAAGAGTTTGAACCAGGCTTATAATGGATTGTGATGATTTTATTTTTTTTTGCTGTATTTATTTTAAGATATGATATGATTTTAAGATATATCATTATTTCTTTTGCCTTATGATGTGCAAGAAGGAGGCCATTCTCTAGTGTACTCATTAAGCAACTCCTACCCCTCTAGCCAAATGATTGTTTATGATAAAATATTGCCATCATTGTGAATGGCTTTTGTATAAATTAAAATACACTGGTGGGGACTCAAAAGCTAACATGGTGAATGTGGGGCAGGGGTGGGGGTTACTCATAATGCCCTTATAGAGGGCATTATGAGGGCATTAACTGTGTGATGGTGGTCTTATCTCAGCGTTAGTTCCTGAATTGGTACTTTGTACTAGGGACCAAGATCTGTCCCTGCTGTGTTATTTGATGGAACAGTCATCACTGCTTGGTCTCCCCCTGGTTACTCTGCATCCTTGTACTGATCTCAACTCTTGGATCTTTGAGGTTCAGAGGACTGGTTCATCAGAGACCTATCTGTTGTTAGAGACCTCAGAACCCCTGGGCCTTAGCTATCCTAGTCCGAGTATTATGGTACCATGCTAGTACAGTGGGCACCATGCTGGCTGCTTCCCATTGCTTAGGGCTTGCAGGTTTCTCATCCTGGCACTTTATGACTAACCTGGGGCTTTTTCAGGGTAGTCCTTCATTCTTGCTTCTGGACACAGAACATTGCAAGTTACATGTTTCCTTGGCTATTAGTCATATTGGCACTGGCTTTTTCTAGATGGGGGTTGTTGTACAATTCTGCAGTGAAGTAAGTCACTTAATGTAGTTTCTCATTAGATTTCCTGATCATTCTTCAGTCTGGAATAAATTTCAAGATTTTAACTGAAGTGTGTATGTGAGATCCAGGCAGCCTGCCTCCAATTCAGTCAGCCATCTTGGCAAAAAATCTCCATCCAATTATTTTTATGAATCAGCAGAAGTTGAGTATGTAATGGGATTAATGAGTCTTGGAAGATACTCTGTCCCAGAACAGACATATGCCCCAGAAAGACAGCAGACCTAGCTTTTCACATTAGTAGTAAGTCATTTCTGTACTACTCAGTACAGTATTACCAACCACCACAATATGCCTCTTTCTTCTTAGAATAACAATAAGATTCCTCCTATGAATGATTATGAACCTTCCTTAGTGTTCTGTGGAGCATGGGGGAATGCTTTTTTCTTTGTATCTTCAATTCTTAGTATGGTGTGTGGCACAAAGTAAGAAATACTCTGTAATTGATAACTCAAATGTTTTGTATAGATGGGAGTGACAAATGGGTTGTGATTTTTTGTTTCTTGAGTTTTTCTTCTTGAAGGGATGGATATTGAGATCTGAGATTTTTTTCCATGTCTTTCATATTTTCCTTTCTTTCAGATACCTTCCATGCTGATCCTTCAATATCTTTACAATTTTTTTAATATTCACCACTAGAATTTACTAGGACCTTTGTGAGTTTACCCTTCACAGTATTTGAAGTCCTCTGTTCCTTCTATTTCAAGTGATCTTCAGGAATCCAAGGTTTTCGTGGAGGGGGGAAGGGCAGGATTTTGACAAATGAGAAAAAAGGGAAGGAATGATAAGGCCATTTCTCTCCCAGGTACACATGTCCACTCTCTGAGGTTAAGTTCTGGTGGTTGGAGCTTAGACAGGCATGGTAGTTATATAAAAGAATCTCTAGAGGAGTCGAGAGTAAAGAAGCCTTGGCAGGGTCAAAGAGCAGTTGATTACACTGGCAAATGAGGAATCAGGGAATGGGAGAGATCTCTTGAAGTGATGAGTTGAGGCCTCTTTGGTGAGGGGGTACTACAAGTCATAGGAGTGTTGGTTGGAGAAAGGAATGTGAAGTCACTTGGATTTGGTAGGCAGGGCTTCAGGGGCACTGAATGAGTGGACTATCTAAAGCACCAAGGCAGTGACCAGGAAGGGTCAAAGAACAAACTAGAGAAAGTTAAAGATGTAGAAGAAGCTGAGGGTGGGGGCTAGGGATGGGAAGGTACTGCCTAGCCAGCTCGGAAGTCCTAAAGGCTCTAAGATTAACACTAGACAAGTAGCTTGCTGTAGGGTTCCCAGCCATGCCCACCTCACCTGAGTGTAACGGGGTCAGTCAAGGTAATACCCAGGCCTGTGGCAGCACCAGCAACTATCAGCAAAGAAAATAACTAGATTTCCATGCATAGCTACTCTGGCCATTTACACAACTTGGAGACCAAGTGCATGAACCATGTAAGGTTCACTCCCAGGGAAATGATGATCCAGTAGATTATGAGTCTTATCTATTCTATTAAAAATACTATTTTCCCTTGTAGGATCATACTCAGTTTTGCAGGGTAAGTTATTCTTGGTTGTAAGCTTTTATCTTTGGCCTTTTGGGGTATTGTATTGCAAGTTTTTCTCTATTTTAGTTATAGCCTTATGTGATCTTGACTGTGGTTCCTTGGTACTGGAACTCTTTCTTTCTAGACACATAGAGTATTTTTCATTCGGCCTGAAAGTTTTGCACTTTGGTTATTGCATTCCTAGGCATTTTCCTTTTCAGGAAATAAAAAGCTGATAATCCTTTCTATTTTCATTTTAGCTTCTGGTTGTAACACATCTGGGCAATTTTCTTTTAAAACACCTTGAAATGTATCATCCATATAGGTCTGCAACCATGTTATTTGTCTGGTAATGTTTTTTCAGGAAGTATAATGATTCTTAAATGATTTTTTCCTTAACTTGCTTTGCAGGTGAGTTGTTTTCTGATGGTATTTGCTTTATATGTTTTTTAAAAATAACTTTCTGGTCTCCTTACTTTTCTCATCTTGTGGAATCATTAAGTTCTATTTCATCTCTTCTGTTTTTGAGAGAATAATTTTCTTGGGCAAGATTTTCTACCATCTAATCCAACCTATTTATTCTCCATCTTTTTCCTTCCTTAAAAGGTCTATTTGAAAATCAATTTAAAAATGTTTTGCTTCATTTCTTCCAGTCACTTCTAGAGTCCTTGTGTACAAACCATGCATTTCTCAGAGGCTCTGTTTGTGATTGTAGAGTTACTCTGTTCTCCTGGGTTAATGCCTTCACCTACAGAATTTATTCATTGTGATCAGTGTTTTGTTTTCTTCTATCTCAAGCTTTAGTATCTGTACATACTAGAACCAAGCACCTCTTTGATGGGGTGAGTAGGCCTTGTTTGATTCTGTTTCCTGTGTAGTCAGAATGCAGTCATCATAGTTTTGGATGAGGGAAATGAGACTAGGATAGTATTATTAACTATTATTATTAATACAATAATAATAATAGCTAGCATTTATATAGAGTAAACTGTGTCTGAGAGTGGTAAAGTGACTTGCTCAGGGTCACACAGATAGTAAATGTCTGAGGCCAGGTTTGAACTCATGTCATCCTGAATCCAGGATCTGCCTGCTGTCTCCTCTCCTTGAGACCCAGTGTAGGTGTTGGTCTTGGCCCACCTCTGTCTCCTTCAGCTTGTACAATCCTCAATTGGGAGCTGGCTCCATAACCTGCTATGGCTCTGATAGGCTTCAATCAGATATTATATAGCACACTATTCCCGGTCCTCCTAGAAGGTTTCTGGACAGGTAAGCCCAGTTGTTGATTTGTCCTTATTTCATTTGTGTCTCCAAGTTCTTCAAGATGTATGATAACCCACTCTGGCTCCCTGCACAATGATTTCTGGGGGCTGGTTCTATCCCTTACTACTTTTTGTACAGGCAAGGCCTGGGATCCCACAAGCTTCAGGTCTCAATTACTAGAGTTTACATTGGCTTCCATTTCCCATAATATATTCCTGCTCAGGGTACCCACAGGTTTTAGGACCTTTGACATAATAATGGTTTCAGGGCCCTTGGGGAGTCTCTGCTCAGTCTGAAAGCTTCATTTTGCCAGAATATATGTTAGATTCCACCTACCTTGCTGTTACTCCTCTACCAGTTCCCACAGTCTTATAGCCATATTCTTATGCAGTCCTGGAGTGAATAGAGGAGTTTAGTGTTAATTTTATTTTCTTGACCTTTGTTCTTTTTGGTGCTAATTTAGATATTTGCTAGAGTGAATGTAAAAGATCTATACTCCCCAACAATCTTTCATATTGCCATCTTAATTTAGAAAATGTATGTGGCATAAGTAAATCTGAGTTTTCTTTGGGGGTTGGGATGGAGGAAGGTCTTTTCCCTTAATGTGTTATTTCATGCTAGATATCGTATGGGTGTGGCATACTGCCCAGGAACCCCTTTTTCTCTCTTTTCTTTCTGGGCTATCTCCCTCACTCGACCTATGCTCACACTGACAGGTTGGGGGTATCCCCCCAGAGATAAATGGCTATATTGCTACAGCTCATTCTCAGGATTCTAGGAATAACTTTGAATTGGAAAAATTATATATCTACCTCTCACATATTCTCACATCTCCTGAGCCCCCACCAGTGTGCTTCACATTTAAACAACTCAGCTAATATATCAACTCTTTATCATGAAATATTTTCTAAACAGAATGTAAAGCAAAAATAATGCTCTATTTCTTTTGGATTCTCAGCTTCGTAACTATATGTAGATTTTGATCATTCTTTTAATTTCTTTTGGGTTTGTCATAATTTCATCTTTTTTATCAGTTTGATTTTCCTCTTTTTAATCACATCAGCTAGAGATTCATCAATTTTTCTGGTTTCTTTTCATAGGACTAGATTTTCTTTTTATCAGTTATATAGTCTTTTTTGCTCTCCAATTGTCTGTTTCTCCTCTAATTTTCAGGATTTTCTCTTTTGTATTTATATTGAATTTATTTGTTCGTTTTCTAATTTTAATAAATGTATTAAATCCATTCATCCTCTCTTCCTCAATGCATGTGTATGAGGACGTTTTTTCCCTCTAAGGACTGTTTTAGCTATATCTCAGAAAGGTTAGTTTGTTGTCATCTTATCATTGCCTTTCACAGTTACTGTTTACCTGATTTTTTCTTTACCTATTCATCATATCTGATTACACTCCTATTTTTGTTTAGGTTTGTTTCTTTTGCTTGTGCTCTCTGAAATTATTAGTATTTTTATTGCATTATAACCTATGAAGTACTTTTAGTATTTGGAAATTTTATATTTATTTGCAACCTCTCTGTTTATTGTCTATTTTTGTAAAAGTAACACATGGTCCTGAGAAATATATAAATGTATGTATGTGTGTACGTAGGTATGTATGTATATATACATGTGTGTGTATATACATATATATGTAAAATTTAGTGGTCTTATTCAGAAAGCAATATTAATCTTTTAGCTCTAGATTTTCCAAAACTTAGTTTGGTTCTATATTTTTTCCTTTTGTTTGTCACTTTGTTAGATTTGTACAGCTATGAGAGAGGGCTATTGAAGTCTCTTATCGTTTTGGTAATTTTTTTTGAAATTCAATTTTTTCTTTATGCATTCAGAGGCTATGTCTTTTGGAACATGTAATTTTATATTTGTATTGGTTCTTTATGGTTCCTTTAAGCATAATGAAATTTTATTTTTATCTCCATTGATACTATGAAGTCCTACTTTTTGCTCTCCTTGGTAACATGATTGTAACTTCTGCTTTTTGTTGTTACTATTCATTGTTTGCATTGTAAATTTTGTTCTAGTTTTTCATTTTTGATTCTGGATGTATCTTTGCTTTTTGTATGTGATTTCTACAAACAACAAATTATAGAGTTTTGGTTATTTAGCTGTTCTGCCACTCTTTCATTTTATTAGTTAGGTTATTACCTTCACATTTAAAATTAGGAAAGTCAGGTTTCTATTTTCCTCTATTCGTGTCTCTAATATTGCCTTTAGAAATATTTTTTAAAATCTCCTCCATCTTTTTTAAGTCAGTACTTTCTCCCAATTATTAGTTATAATTAAACCACTTTAATGTGACCCTATTGAACAAATCTCATTTTACCTTCATCTCCCCCATCACATTTCTCAAACATTTCCCTAGTTTTGGAGGTTTACTTATTGATTTATTTTTCTATCATTTACTTAGTTTTTTGCCCTCTTTTTCCTTTTTTTTTCTTTGAGTTAAATAGTAATTAAATATTTTCCCCTATTTTCCTCCTCTCCAACTTCTTTTGTTTGTGAACCTTTCTGGACCTTTTTCTAAAAGATTTCTTTGCTTTGTCCTCTTCCTTAATTCTTTCTGTCTACTTAGTTTTATTGCCTGATTCATAGCCTACATTCTTTTTAATTCCTTCTTCAATATTTTTGTATTCCCCCTGGAATGAAATCTTCCAAAACACCAAGTTTGTGTTCCCTCTTCTAACAAATTTCTATTTTATTGCCTTTATTTTAAATTATTTTTATTCAACACATAACTATCCTTCAAAATGGGCATTTCCATATACAAAAGAGAACAGAAAAAAATTATGTACATATGAAACCATGAATCTCTATTAGGTATAGCTTTTTGAAGAAATATTTTAAAAATTCAGCTTGGCACTTTCAAAACAGTGCTGTCTGCTTGTCCTTTCTTCTGCATTTCCTTCTGTTCTCTTTTGGATGTTTTCTTTTAACTGTTTCAATGACCCTCCTTTCTTTCCCCCAAATTTCTCCCTCCACCTCAACTGAAAAGCTGATCTGAAAAAAAAAGCCCTTGCAACTAATAAAAATGGTCAAGCAAAACAGATTCATAAACTGGTCTTGTCTTAAAATATATGTCACATTCTAAATGTTGATTACTTCATCTCTCTGTCAGTAGGTAGTAACTTGTTTTGCCATGGGTTCTTTGGAGTCATGTTGGTTACTGAATTAATTGTTTTTGTTTACAATGTTATTATTCTTATATAAATTGTTTTACTAGTTCTGCTCACTTCACTCTGCATCAGTTCATTTAAGTCTACTTAAGTTTCTCTGAAACCTTCCTTTTCATAATTTCATCTTTTCATTATTTCTTATTGCACCATTTCTTTATTTTCTTCCAAGGATTTATTTACTGTAACAGTTTATAATCTGACAAAGTCCAAGTTTCTTTAATTTACATCTAGATGAAGAATCTGAAACCCAGAGAGGTCAATTATATTATTGCACCATTTCTTATGATGCAACAACATTCCATTACAATTATGACGTAATTTGTCCAGCAATTCCCCAATTACTGGGCATATTCTTTCTCCCCAGTTCTTTGCTACAACAAAAAGAGCTGTGTGATATGTGATATATACAGGATATTCCTAAAGTCTGCACACATAGGCAAAAATGCATATTCTCAAGAAATGAATGAAATTTTCAACATCTTATTTAATTGGAATGTTAACAAATAACATCTTTAATATGATTTCCATCATTTGTGATGCAAAAGTTGATGCACTTTGCAAGATTCATGTGAACTCGATGCAATAACTCCATATTGCTGTCAATTTTCCTGTATGTCTAGACTTTAGGGACACCCTGTATGTATTACATGTACACATACATCATATGTGTGTGTATGTGTGTGTATACACACGCACTTTTCTTCTTTAAAAAATTTCTCTGGGGTATAGTCTAAATAGAGATCTCACCTGGAAAAGGGTATACATGGTTTAGTAATTCTTTGGAAATAGTTCCAAATTACTTTCCAAAATGGCTCTACTAACTTAGAGTTCCACCAACAGTGCTCCATCAACATCTTCTCACAGGCCTGTACTCCCAACTACTCTCATTTTCATTTTTTGATTGTCTTTGCCAAACTGATGGTTGTGAGGTGAAATCTCAGAGTTGATTCCATTTGTGTTTCTCTAATTATGAGTGATTTGGAGTCTTTTTTCATCTGGCTAGATGGTTTGGATTCCTTGCTTTCAGTGCTTCCTTTCATATCCGAGGAATGGTTTGTGTTCTTGTATATTTGAATTAGTATGTATGTACATATATATGTATACACACATTATCTGACCTTAATCAGAGGAATTTGCTACAGTTTTTCCTAGTTAACTATATCCCTTGTAATTTTAGCTGAATTTTGTTTAAAGTTTTAAATTTTAAGTAATAAAAATTGTCCATTTTACCTTTTGTGATCTTCTCTCTTCCTAGTTTAGTCATTAATTCTTCCCCTATTCATAGTTGCAAAATATATTTCCTTCCTTTCCCTTCTAACTTTTTTATGTTTTGACCAATTTTATCTAGGATGTCTATCCATTTGGAGCATATACGGACATATCACATAAGATCCAAACCTAATTTCAGCCCCACTTCTTTATAGTTTTCCTAGCTTTTGACAAATAGTGCATCTTTACCCCTTACCTAGTAGTAGGGGTTTTTGAATTTATCAAACACTGTGCCACTGTGTTCATTTTTTCCCTGTAAATTATTTATCTAATCTGTTGCCCTGGTTGATTTTTCCGTGGTTTAAACAGTACTGGTTTTGATGTTTACTGCTTTGTATGCAGTTTTTGAGTTGTGGTATTACTAGGCTATCTTCCTTACCATTTTTTTTCATTCTTTCCCTTAAAATCTTGATATTTTTTCTCTTCCAGATAAATTTTATTATTTATTTTTCTAGCTTCTTAAACCTTTGGTAGTTTGATTTCTATGACATTGAATAAGTGCATTTATTGAGGGAATACCTTCATTTTTATTTATTATGGCACTACACAATCATCAGAAATTAATCCCTCCAATTAAGAATTTTTTAAAAAATTTTTCATAGCATCAAATGTCACTCTTGATAGCACTTATTGGACATTTCAAACTGAATGTCCTGGAGATATCACAAATTTATTTCCAAAGTATGACTTATAATCTTTCCACAAAAATGCAGACCTCTTCCAGACTTCATTTATGTCAAAAGGACTACCATTCTTCCAATTTTCCAGGCTCATAATTTTGGTGTTATCCTTGATTCCTCACCCTTCCTCACCCTACACATCCAAACAAATGACAGATCTTTTGATTTCTACCTCAAAGACATCTTTCCCATCTGACTTCTCTCTACTCACTCAGTTAACACCTTAGGTCAGACCCACTTCACCCCTCACCCAGATTATTGTAACAGACTTCTCATTGGTCCCTCTGCCTCAAATATCTTCCTGCTTCAGACCTTCTTCCAGACAGATGCCATTAGACTGTCAGCTCCTTGAGAACAGAGACTGGTTTTTTGCCTTTCTTTGTATTTCCAGCTCTTAGAGAGTGGCCAGTAGAAAGTAGGAGCTTAATAAATGCTTGTTGACTAAGTGGTTTTCCATAAGCACAGCTCTGACCATGTGACTTTCCAATTCAGTGAACTCCAGAGGTTTCTTGTTTCTAAGAGTCAAAAACAAACTCCTCTGTTTAATTTCTAAAGTCTTTCACAACCTTAACCCAACCTATCTTTGCAGCATCATTAGATATTATTTTCCTTTCTGCACTCGGTGATCCAGCCAGCTCTCTTCTTCACACACAACACTCCCTCCCTCACTTTGCTTTGCAGTGGCTTTCCTCCATGCCTGGACTGCCTCCCTCCTCACTTCCATTTCATAGGATCCCTCTCTTTCTCCAAGATGCAGGTCAAACACCACCTTCTTCAAAAAGTCTTTTGCAATTCCCTCAGTTGCTAGAGACCTTCCCCTCATACCTTGTATTTATTCTCTTCACATGGGCTTTGTATATTTTTATATATGTTCTTGTATCATCATTAAAATGTAAGTTCCTATAAAATAAGGATTGTTTCATTTATTGTACTGCTCCAATCACCTAGCATCGTACCTTTTACATAGAAGGTATTTAATATATTTTTGTTGATTGATTGATTGCATTTCACAAGATTCTGTGTTTCATCCATCACCTGCTTTTCTTGTAATATTTAGAGAACTTTGTAATAACTTTGATGGTTTAGTACTCATCTTCCTAGTTTTAGAATCCTCCATTTTGATTTATCTACTTATGCTCTCAGTTTTTGTTGTTTTTTTTTTTAATTTTATCCCTTATAGTTCCCCCTTTGGTTACTTTCAGACTTGCAAATACAACTGTGCAATCATAAAATTGTCTCAGTTTCCTTCCATGTTGCAGGACTTAGCTTTTCTAGTTGTCTGTTGGATTTCACTAATTTTTCCTTCAGTCTTGACACAGACAGATATGTTATCAAACTAGCCCTAATTCTCTTCCTTTCTTTCTCTGGCTGAGCTGAATCAGGACTTACTTCTTTTTACAGCATTGGGCAAGGGGTGGGAAGGCATTCCAGAGACCATACAGCCTTGGGGGTCCCCAACCAAAGACTTCTCCAAACAGAAGGTTATACTTCTCAAACTCTGTCTCATTCAGCTTGGCAGACTTAGTGTATTCCAATTATTGTGAAGTAGAGGAAAACCAGGGGGATGAGATGTGCCAGCAAAGATTCTGCAACAGGGAGGAATCCCAATGTGGGTTTTAAGCACAATCTCAAAGATAGGTCTGTGCCATTTTGTGCAACCTTGTAGGGATTCTGGAGGTTAGTGGAGAAGTGCTTAGTGAGTGCTTAAAAGATCAGTGTTCTCTAGTGTGAATCTGTAAGGATTTTTGCCTCATCAACATTTTCTTCTTTCTCTCCTGTGGTTTCAGCTTGAATTGTTCTACATTTAGCAGATAATTCCTTTTTATAAAGAGTGGGATTGGGAAAAGTTACTGCTCATGTGACCCCAAATTGGACATTCATCTCTTCTTACACGTGTGTATTGCAACATAGAGTTCATTTTCATTTTCTTTAATATGTAACAAATGCCTTCTCTCCCACCCTACTTCTACCTTGCAACATGCTCAATTGCCATTCCTGGTGACCACCTGGCAGCTTGAAGTAAGACTAACTTTAGCCATGGAAGTGATGATGATTACCTTCAGCTACTAAGCCAG
The DNA here is from genome assembly GCF_011100635.1 of Trichosurus vulpecula. Classification (NCBI taxonomy): domain Eukaryota; kingdom Metazoa; phylum Chordata; class Mammalia; order Diprotodontia; family Phalangeridae; genus Trichosurus; species Trichosurus vulpecula. Next base: position 211,102,033 of record NC_050580.1, on the reverse strand, counting down.
AAGAGCTGATGACTCAGGGATCTGCAATGGGAAATTATGAAGAATTCCCAAAATGGATATTGGGACAGAATTCAATGGAGAAACAAAATATGTGACCCACTCTGTCTTAGACCTTTGAAGTGTGAAGACTACTTTGAGTTGTTTCTTGAGAGCCATATTGAAGAAGGGCAGCTCCACCAGGCCTCCACACAGCCATTAGTTCATGTTACCTCTGTGTCTCTGTAGTTGTTCTTTCTTGCTCTTAAGTCTTAGTCTGCAGGTCTTCAGCTGTTGTGGTGATATTATCACCTGGAATGATGATGGTAGCAATATCCACAGGCACGGCATCAGCACTGGCATCCACCAAAGTGGAAGTGGCTAATGGCAGCAAAGTTTCTATAAAATGATAATGATAATGATGATGGTGATGACGATGACACTGATGCTGATGCTGCTAGCTAGCAGTTATATAGTGCTTTAAGGTTTGGAAAGCACTTTGCAAATACTATCTCATTTTATAAAGGAGTTTTGCCAGTGTCAGGAGGTCCAATCCTGGCCCTTTTAGGTCAATTAGCATTTATTAAGCCTTTAATATTCATCCACCAAGTATTGTCCTAAAAGCTAAAGATACAAAGAAAGGCAAAAACATTTCCCTGCCCTCAAAGAATTCATAATCTAATAGAGAAAACAACATGCAAATTACTGTGTACATTCACAATATATCCAGTGTGAATAGAAGGCAAACACAGAGGAAGGTGCTGGTGGGAAACTGGGTGGGAGGACAAGAAAAGCCTCTTGAAGAAGGCAGGATATGAGCAGAATGTTCAAGAAAACCAGAGAAGCTAGGATGTGGAGATGAGGAAAAAGAGTATTCCAGCCATGAGGGGCAGCCAATGCAAAAGCACTAATGAGACAATGTCCATTAGTCAGTCAGTCAGCCTCTCATGTGACAGGCATTGTAGATAGAAAGAAAGGCAGAAGACAGTACCTATACTCAAGGAGCTTATAGTTTAATGGAGGAGACAACATGGGGGAAACAACTATGTACAAACAAGATATATACAGGATAAATTAGAGATAATCAATAGAAGGAAGGTCCCAGCATTAAGGGTAGTTGGGAAAGGGCTATTATAGAAGGTAGAACTTTAGCTGAGATTTGAAGAAAGACAAAAAAACTTAAAGGTAGAGATTACTGAGAGAATTCCAGGCATGGCAGCCAGACAGTAAACATGCTTGGAGTCAAGAGGTGTATCGTCTTGTTAGAAGCACAGCAAGGAGTCCAGCGTCATTGAATTACAAAGTTTGTGGAAGTAGAAGCTAAGGTGTAAGAAGCCTGGAAAGGTAGGAAGGGTCAAGTAATGGTGGGCTTTTAAGAGCCAGAGGATTTTATAAAGTTTTAAGTTGTTAGAGGTGATAGGAAGCCAGTATGTATTGAATAGAAGAGGCACACAGTCATACCTGTGCTTTAGAAACATCAATTTGAGCTGAGCAGAAGATAGATTGGAGTAGGAAGAGACTTGAGGGAGGGAAGCCAACCACCAGGCTATTGCAGTAGTCCAGGTGTAAGGTGATGAGGCCTGGACTTGGGTGGTGGCTATGTCAGAGGAGAGAGTGGCCATATAAAGGAAATGTTGAGAAGGTAGAAAAGACAGGACTTGACAACTGACTGGATATGGAAGGGGGGACACCTGTGAGACAGAATGAGGAATCAAGAATGACACCTAGATTTTGAGTCTGGTCAACTAGAAGAATGGTAGCATGGTAGTATTAAAGAATTTAGGAAGAGAGGAGAGTTTGAGGAGAAAGATGAGTTCAGTTTTTGATATACTGAGTTTCAGGTATCTACAAGGTATCCAGTTTGAGATGTCAAATAGACAGTTGGAGATGCCAGACTGGAGGACAAGAGAGGTCAGGGCTGGACAAATAAATCTGGGAATCATCTGCACAGAGGTGATGTTGAATCAATGGGAGCTGATGAGATCACCAAATTAAACAGAATACAGAAAAAATAAAAGAGGGGCCAAGACAGCCTTGCAGGGACACTCACATGACCTTAATAAAGATCCACTAAAGATGACAGAAAAAATGGTCAGGTAGGTAGGAGAACATAATAGAGCAGTATCATGAAATCCTAGAGAGAAAAGAATATTTAGAAAAGAGTGTTTGACAGTGTCGAAGGCTGTAGATAAGGTCTGAGAAAAGGTTATTAGATTTGGCGATTAAAAATCATTTATAGGGGGGCGGAGCCAAGATGGCGGCTGGTAAGCAGGAACTAGAGTGAGCTCCGTTACCAAGTACCTCCAAAAACCTATAAAAAAAGGCTCTGAACCAATTCTAGAATGGCAGAACCCACAGAACAGCAGAGGGAAGCAGGGCTCCAGCCCAGGACAGCCTGGATGGTCTCTGGGTGAGGTCTATTCCACACGGAGCTGGGAGCTGGGAGCTGGGAACGGAGTGGAGCAGAGCCCAGCCTGAGCGGCGTGGATCATCCAGACCAGAAGCCGGGCGGAGGGGGCCCTAGCACCCTGATTCAGTGAGCTGCGGCAGTTACGAGACTTCTCAACCCACAAACACCAAAGACTGTGGAGAAGGTTAGTGGGAAAAGCTGCAGGAGTGGAAGAAGTTCTCGGTTCGGCTTCCAGCCCCGGGTGCAGCAGAGGTGGGGCAGCTACAGCTGTTGTTACTTCCGGCTCCAGGCCCACCTGGTGGGAGGAATTAAGTGGTGGATCAGAGCAGGAGTGCAACAGCCTGCTGAAGATCTAAGCCCAGTCTGGACTGGGGGTTCTTGGGGAAGGAGGAGTGCGGCTCTGACAGAGCTGGCACCTCCCCCCCAAACGTAGAACATAGAACTCGTTAGTCTACAAGCAGTCATACCCCACTGAAAAACTCAAGGGTCAAGTTAGTGGGTTGGGAATATGGCCAGGCAGCGAAAACGCACCCAGATTCAGTCTCAGACTTTGGATTCTTTCTTTGGTGACAAAGAAGACCAAAACATACAGCCTAAAGAAGACAACAAAGTCATAGAGCCTACAACAAAAGCCTCCAAGAAAAACATGAACTGGTCTCAGGCCATGGAAGAGCTCAGAAAGGATTTGGAAAAGCAAGTTAGAGAAGTAGAGGAAAAATTGGGAAGAGAAATGAGAAGGATGCGAGAAAACCATGAAAAACAAGTCAATGACTTGCTAAAGGAGACCCAAAAAAATACTGAAAAATACACTGAAGAAAACAACACCTTAAAAAACAGACTAACTCAAATGGCAAAAGAGCTCCAAAAAGCCAATGAGGAGAAGAATGCCTTGAAAGGCAGAATTAGCCAAATGCAAAAGCAGGTCCAAAAGACCACTGAAGAAAATACCACTTTAAAAATTAGATTGGAGCAAGTGGAAGCTAGTGACTTTATGAGGAATCAGGATATTATAAAACAGAACCAAAGGAATGAAAAAATGGAAGACAATGTGAAATATCTCCTTGGAAAAACCACTGACCTGGAAAATAGATCCAGGAGAGATAATTTAAAAATTATTGAACTACCTGAAAGCCATGATCAAAAAAAGAGCCTAGATACCATCTTTCAAGAAATTATCAAGGAGAACTGCCCTGATATTCTAGAGCCACAGGGCAAAATAGAAATTGAAAGAATCCATCGATCGCCTCCTCCAATAGATCCCAAAAAGAAATCTCCTAGGAATATTGTCGCCAAATTCCAGAGCTCCCAGATCAAGGAGGAAACACTGCAAGCAGCCAGAAAGAAACGATTTGAGTATTGTGGAAACCCAATCAGAATAACCCAAGACCTGGCAGCTTCGAAGGGCTTGGAATGCGATATTCCAAAGGTCAACGGAGCTAGGATTAAAACCTAGAATCACCTACCCAGCAAAACTGAGTATCATGTTCCAAGGCAAAATATGGACTTTCAATAAAATAGAGGACTTTCAAGCTTTCTCAATGAAAAGACCAGAACTGAATAGAAAATTTGACTTTCAAACACAAGAATCAAGAGAAGCATGAAAAGGTAATCAAGAAATGGAAATTGCAAGGGACTTACTAAAGTTGAACTGTTTTGTTTACATTCCTACATGGAAAGATGATGTGTATGATTCATGAGACCTCAGTATTAGAGTAGTTGAAGGGAATATGCATATATATATACGTATATGTTTATGTATATATATATATAAGAGAATGTGTATGTATGTATATATCTATGTGTATATGTATGTATGTGTATATATATGTCTGTATATACACACACACACACACACATATATATATATATATATATATATGTAAAAGAGAGAGAGCAGACACAGGGTGAGTTGAAGATGAAGGGAAGATATCTAAAAGAAATGAAATGAAATTAAGGTATGAGACAGCAACATACTGAGAGAGGGAGATAGGGAGAGATAGAATGGGGTGGATTATCTCACGTAAAGGTGGCAAGAGGAAGCAGTTCTGTGGGAGGAGGGGAGAGGGCAGGTGAGGGGGGAATGAGTGAACCTTGCTCTCATCAGATTTGGCCTGAGGGGGAATACCATACATACTCAGTTGGGTATCTTACCCCACAGGAAAGAAGAGGGAGGAACATAAAAAAAAATAAAAATAAAAGGGGGGGGGATGATGGAGGGGAGGGCAGATGGGGGTGGAGGTAATCAAAACAAACACTTTGGAAAGGGGACAGGGTCAAGGGAGAAAATTCAATAAAGCGGGATGGGTTGAAAAGGAGCAAAATGTAGTTAGCCTTTCACAACATGAGTATTGTGGAAGGGTTATACATAATGATACATGTGTGGCCTAGGTTGAATTGCTTGACTTCTTAGGGAGGGTGGGTAGGAAGGAAAGAGGGGAGAGAATTTGGAACTCAAAGTTTTAAAATCAGATGTTCAAAAAAAAAGTTTTTGCATGCAACTAAAAAATAAGATACACAGGCAATGGGGCGTAGAAATTTATCTTGCCCTACAAGAAAGGAAGGGAAAAGGGGATGAGAGGGGAGGGGGGTGATAGAGGGGAGGGCTGACTGGGGAACAGGGCAACCAGAATATAAGCCATCTTGGAGTGGGGGGGAGGGTAGAAATGGGGAGAAAATTTGTAATTCAAACTGTTGTGAAAATCAATGCTGAAAACCAAATATGTTAAATAAATAAATTTAAATTAAAAAAAATCATTTATAACTTAGGAGAAAGCAGTTTGAGAAGTGAAATGTAAAATGGATAATTAACTGTAGTGTGCAATTATTTTATGTCATGATGACATAAATCAGCCTCTTTGCAGAATGCAACGGTAGTTAGAAGTAGTTAATGAAATTTGTTCTAATTGTTCTATAATACAGAACATCATTCTTTGTTATAGTTATGATTGCTTTCTGTGTAGGAGAGTAAATGACCTGTCCTTTACCTGATTCATATTGTACCCTGAATATTCTTTGTTATGTTCCCCTTCGGGGGAAAACCCTAGAAAAAAAAACTATAAAATTGTCCCAGGACATTGAGGTAAGGATCTAATAAGACAAATGTGTGAGAAAGGGGAGCCTAATTCCTCTAACAGAGGTAGGTTCCCCCAGTAACGAACCCATTTAAGGACTGCACGTGCAGGTACTCATCAGGAAAGGGAGGATTCCCTGGCCCTTGTATTGCTATCAGTTGTTCCATTAAGTTAGAAACATAATTATTTCTAATTAAATTAAATTCTAATTTAATTAAAAATTTGTCATCTCTTCCATCTCATTCATTGATGCTTAAATTTGCATTTCTTAAAGAATATTCTCCCTTACATGATAGAATTTCTTAACTCAGTTATAATATTTTTAACATGTTATATATTTAACATGTTATAATGGTTATAATATTTTAACATGTTAATCATTTTTCTGTTCAGGGATGGGAATGTTAGAGGGGATAGACATAGCAAGGCCGCATACACCGGAGCTCTAATGCAGGGTTGTACATTAAGTGGGAGGCTTTGATAAGGCTCAATGGTGACAGTAGATCTGCAGATTCCTTAAGGTCTAGTTGTTTCCCTCAGTTACTTCAACTTAAAATGGATGTAAAAATAGCACCTACCTCCCAGGTTGTTGTGAGGATCAAATGCGATAATAATTGTAAAAAGTACCTGTGCCCGGCATACAGCAGGGACTACGTAAATGTTTATTCCCTTTTAGCTAATTTTACCCCCCCCCCCTTTTTTAGGAACAAATAGAATGGGATGGGTAGTGGGCTGAGCAATATTTCGAAATTGAGGGGACTGAGACAGAACTGACTCCTCCTGCATCTTATCATTCTGCCATCTTACCAGTTAAACCCTAGTTGCATAATGTGATGATGTAGGTTTTGTGACACCTTGAGGCCTGATCAGCAGCAAGGTGCAGGTGAACTCATTCTCCCTATTTCCTTAACACTTGAAAGAACACTGATGGCTGTCCATAAGACAGCCTCAAACAAAAGGCTAGGAAACTCCCACCTTTTACTCTCCCAATTCCAGTGACAGAGGTTCCCTAAACAAAAACCATCCTCCTTCCCCTCCCCCCATTTCCAGTTCTCTTATCCCCTTTACTTCATCCTCACCCCTTTTCATGTCCCAATTCAGTTTTGCTGCCCCTTCCATCATGCCCCCTGGAATTCCTATCCTTTCATCTTAGACTTCTTCCTCTCAAGCTCTTCTCATTTTCTGGCACTCAAGTAAACTTGGCTCCCTCCCACCCCCTATCCTCACCACAAAAGATACGACATCCCCAGCCATCCTCTCCAATATAGGTTGCACCTTCTCTTGAGCTATTGACAGCTTCTGGGCCACCCCCAAGAGAAAACCCCAGCCTAGGTGACCATCCTCCCGTAGCTTTACTGATATACTATTGCCATGTGTCAACACAACATTATGTTATGACCAGACAAGGTTCTGTATGGAGACGAGGTGGAGGTGGGGTGGCACCAGGGCTACTGTAGTCTACTGCTAAATAAACTACTATTTCTACAACAATTTCTCCTCCTCTTCCTCCTCTTCTTCCTCCTTCTTCTCTTCCTTCTCTTTCTTTTTTGGTTAAATGTCAGCTGGTGAACAAATGTCTCATTTCTCTCTAATGCCAGATGTGAACTATCAGATTGGCTTGAAACTAGGCCTGGTCCACAAAAATTCCACTCCCCACAGCACTGTTCTAAACCCCTCTTCTTCTCAAGCCTCTCACACCAGATCTACCTGTCGTCTCAGTACAGGAACTTTCTTTTATGCTTTAGTGAGAAAAAAGAAGTTATCGGCCATGAGTTCCCTCCCTTATTCACATTTCAAAAACCTCTCGCCATTATCGCCATCTTCTCCTTTTCTCCAGTTTCTAAAAAAAGATGGCCTTTCTCCTTTGTCCAGGCCAGTCCCGCTATGCGTACTCTTGAAACTATCCTGTCTGGTGGATTGATGATAACAATCATTCTCTCCCATCCTATCACCTCTAATGTTCAGTCTCTCTTTAGTTATTGGTTCCTTCCCTGCTGTCTAAAAATCTGCACAGGCCTCTCCTATCCTTAAAAAGGCCTCACAAGACCCTGTAACCCTCTCAAGCTGTTATGTGTCTCCTCCCCTTCAAAGTCAAACCTGTAGGAAAAGCTATCTATGCTTGTTGCTTCCATTTCCTTCGCTCTCACTCACTTCTCAACCCACAGGAGTCTGGCTTCTAACCTCATCATTCAACTGAAATTGCTCACTGCAAGGTTACCAATGATCTCTCAATTTTCAAAGCTTATGGTCTTTTCTCAATCCTCATCCTTCTTGAACTCTCTATACCATTTGCTGCTATTGACCCCCAACCTTTCCTGCTTTCTCCTCTCTGGGTTTTTATAATTCCTTTTTTGGTTCTATTCCTGCCTAATCATTCATTCTTAGCCTCCTTAGCTGGATCACCCTCCATATCCCGCCTCCCTCCAATAAGAGTATACCTCAAGGCTCTGTCCTGAGTCTTATCCCTCTATATTCTTTTCATGACTCAAGCAGCTCTCATGGGTTCAATTATTATGTCTATGCAGATGACTCCCAGATCTGCATATACAGCTCTACCCTTTCTAAGCTTCATCACCAACTGTCTATTGGACATTTCCAGGTAAATGCCCTTTGAACATCTCAAACTGAACATGTCCAAAACAGAAGTGATTATATTCCCTTCCCAAGCCCACATCTCTTCCAAACTTCTTTATTTTTGTCAAGGATAGCACTATCTTTTCAGTTACCTTAGCTCATAACCTTGAGGAAGGAGAAGGAAATACATATCATTATAAAATAAACATATATGAAGCACCTATTATTTGCCAGGTACTATGCTAATCACGTTTTTTTTTTTTACAAATATTATATCATTTGATTCTCACAATCCCAACAGTAGGTGCCGTTGTTATTATCTCCGCTTCACAGTTGAAGAAACTGAGGCAAACAGAGGTTAAGTGACTCATCCAGGGTTAGTGTCTAAGGCTGGATTTGAACTCAGGTCTTCCTGACTGCAGGTCCAGCTTTCTAACCAGGGGTTGTCATAAGCTGCATTGCAGTCATTCTCAACTCTTTACTCTTGCACTACACCTATCTAATCGGCTGCCAAGAATTGCTGACTCTGCCTTTAAGATATCTTTTGTTCCGGCCTTCATTACCTTTCAACTGCACTACTGCAGTAGCCTTCAATAGCCTCCCTGCCTCGTCTATCTCCTCTCCAATCGATCCTCCATATAGTTGTCAAAGTGATACTTCTAAAGCACATATTATTTCTATACTCAAGAGACTCCCATGGCTTCCTATGACCTCCAAGATTAAGTACAAATTCCAGCTTTGCATTAAAAGTCTTTCAAAACCTACCTTTCTTGGCTTATTATGCATTCCTCCCTTTTAAGTACCCTATGGTCTAGGAAAACTGGCCTACTTGGCATCCCTCACACATGGCCCTCTGTCTCCTGTTCTGTGCTTTGGCATAGGTTGTCTGCCACCTCCTTCCTCTCCCTATGGAATCTCTCTGCCTCTACTTCATAGAATCCTCAATTCATAGAATCCCTAATTTACTTCAAAGCTCAAGAGCCACTTCTAAACGATGCCTTTCCTGATCTTGGTCCCCCCTCTCCCCTGTTCTATTTTCTACCCCACTCAAACTACTTTGTATTCATTTTTTAAAAATCTATTCTGTATATTGCTTCCCCATATGGACCACGAGCTCTTCGGAGACGATGTTTCACTTTTCTTTTTGTATTCCTCAACACCTTGCACACAGCCTGACATACAGTAGACACTTAATGAATGCTTGAAAGATTGGCTGTGGCCTCATTCCAGAGTTCTTTTACATGTAACTAAGGTTCCCTCAAAAATTTTGGCCAAATTTTCCCCGTAATGTTCAATATCCCTTGGTATTGAAAAATAAGTCTTAAAACGGCTGATAAATTTCTATTAGTCACTGATAGGAGTCACTTTGCACTTTGGCTAACTGCTATTGTGGGGCCAATAGGCAGTTACTGTTTATCGAAGAAAAACTAATCAGTGTTTTTCACAAAGAAAAAATATAGTTATATCTAAAACTAGGTAATATTCTGAGCAACTTTAATTTCTGCCAATAGATGACATAACAGAGTAAGATATAAATTCAAACACCTTAGTTCATATAAAGCAGCTGTCATTAAACACAATTACTATTAAACATCTCACCTGAAACTCGGCTTTCCTTTCTCCTTTTAGGAACACTTTTAATGCCTCATCTACTATATCATTTACCTTCCTGATAAAAGACAGAGCCATTTTATAACCTGGTTCCTATTAAGCCTCTACAACTTTTTGACAGACAAGGCAATTTCAAAACAGTGTTTTGCAGGGGTCTTTTTATACCCCCAAAACTCACCTCAAAGGAGTAAACTATGGGAAAATTCCAGTCTTAGCACTACCTGCTACCCTCTCCCACAAGGAGCTGTAGGAATCCCTCCACCTCAATTTGTAGCTTCTGCAGTCAGTCCTGGGTGTCTCTGGTCTCAGCCTGTCAGGATTTTCAAAATTACAAGAATTCCTCCCAATTTGGGGGATGTTCTAAGAGCTCTCAGCACCCTTCACAACGATGAAGCCTGTACTGCAAAGAAAGAGAAGATTCTCTATTCTGTTACCACAATGTGGAAGCCAGATCAGGAAGATCTTCGGATTCACTGCAATCCGGAATCTTCCCAAATCCCTTTCTTTGGCAGTGGGTTCCGGAGTTCATCATCTTAGTCACTGCTCTAGTAACTCAGAGGTGAGTGTGAATCTTCAAGGAATATTTTAGTTTTCCTCTTTAACAGAACTTTTTCAAGTAAACCACTAACACATTTGCTTCCATGTATGCAAGGCATAGCTTACTCTATGAATTTCCAATAATCTAGCCATTCAATGAATATATCTTAAATAACTGAAATCCCTATTTAGATAATATTTAAAATACATTAGCATTACAAGAGTACTTTTTTCCAGAGGTAAGACATCTGGATAAAAGAAGATTGTATTAACATTAAAACAAACAGAACCAAATCTCCATGTCTATCTCACTTGAAAGAACTTGATAAGCCCCTCCAAATTAAATTAACATGTACTTTAAAACATGGCGGCTTCAAAGAAAAAATGGGCATAAAGATACTGGAAGACATGGTCCAAGAGTAAGAAATGTGAGGCCAAAGGCTTTTAGAACACATATATCATATTATGTTACATATATATGATTTAATTATATAACATAATGTATAATTACATATAATATTTTTTCTTCAAAAAAATTAAAAGACTTTGGACATGGTGAGCACTAAATAACATCACACACACACACAAAATGAAATTGACTATATTGTGACAGGAAACAACTGGTTACCAATATTTGTCATTTTTTGCATTAATTATCTAAGTGGTAAGACCACTGACTTGTTGGAGAAGAGATCAAGACCAATACCAAATTAGAAAAATTAAAATGAAAGGATATGGCATATGATTAAAATAACTCCAATCTATTAATGTAAAACCAAAAGCAAAATAAAAAAAGGATGGGGGAGAGGGAATAATGGAACACATTTCTATGTGGACTGTCACTATTTCTATGGAAGTTTAACTGATATAAAGCAAATGCTACAAGGAGACCAGATGAGGAAAAAAATTACCTCAGTCAAGTGGCCAAGTGAAAAGTTACAGCATCCAAAGGCACCACCGGAGTAGAAAATTATCTTTGCTTTTTCAGGAGGCCTGTCCAAGTTCCTTTGAAATTACCTTTCATTTACACTGCATATATCTTGTCTATACATAGTTATTTGTATTCTGTCTCCACCATTAGAATATGAGCTACTTCAGGGCAAGTACTGGTTTTGTCTTTATATTCCTAATGCTTAGTTTAATGCTTGGCATATAAAAATATTTAATAAAGACTTGTTCACTTACTGCCTGATACTCATTTGCAAAATCTTATGGGTGTGGGAGGGAAAGATAATGGAAAATTATGAAGTTTTATTTTGCAAAATAGCAAGAAATAGTCAAGGAAAGTGGGAATTTGCAGAAAGCATGGTGTATGACCCAGGTGTGAAGGACATCAGCTGAATTACTTGGTCTTAAATAATTTCAATAAGCTTATCTCCACAATCACAGGGGCAGCATGTGAGCCTATGCTCCTGGTTTCCTCTCCCCATTGCTCCCAATCTTTGCCCAAAGTAGGGTCATGTCTTTGCTTTTTTTTTTTTTTTTGCTTATATTTCTGTTTGCCAGGAAGCAGCTGCTACTTCCCTCTTTGTATAGATGCTTTCCTTACACAAAGCCAAGCTAGAATGGCTTTCATTTTGAAACAGTGACAAAGTTCCAGCTTAGGGCCATTAGCCAACTACATTCTTTTAATCCTACAGAAACTAGCCTCAGTGGAAAAAACATAGCTGCATAATACTTTCCTATGTAGTTCTAGAAGCCTAAATGGTCTCTGTCTCAGAAAGTTTTGAGTCACCTAGCACTTGGAGTGGGTACTTGATTGCCATGGTAATATGTAAATTCTTCGTCCAGGCCTGCATTGAATAGAGCTCAGAGTTGATGGGGCTCCTGGTTGACACCCATTCCTGTTCATTCCAGTAATAAATCTTCATTGACTAACTTATCCACTAAGCCAATATACTCAATGAAGCCAAATCATTCCAAGAACATTTAACGATAAAAACAGGAGAACAAATAAAAAAATGGAAAATTTGTTTCTATTTCTAGAAGGAACTATTTTCTGCATTGATAACGGTAGAGCCATCATATTTTGAAGCTAACATCACAGTCCCTGATACTGATACAAGGGACTAAAAACAGTACTAATAGGGAAATAAAAGGAAGAGGAAAAAGCAGATGAACTAGACCAAGTATATACAGCAGAAGGTCATGTTGGAGGTAATGCAATTTTGAGGGAGGAAGGGTTGGAGAGTGATTCTGAAATTTCTAAAAAAGGGGAGGATAGTGAATAAATGGACCTAATTACTACCAAAACAACAAAACAAAAAACCCAAAGGTGATCTAACTACTCATTCACATACTTTTGCATTGACTATCCCCCATGCCTGGAATGCACCTTCTTTTTATCCTAATTACTGTTCTCCACAAATGGTTCCCAAAACTCATTTTCTGCAAATTCCTGTTTTCCTCCTCTGTTCCAGATACTACTCAAGCACCATCTTCAAAATGAAGCATTTCTTGATTCCTTCAACTGCTAGTTCCCTCCTTCCCAAATTACCTAAATTTGACTACTCTATTCTCTTTATGTTCATTCTGTATATCCTTATATGTGTACTTGTCTAGAATACTAGTTCCTCTTCAGTAGGGATTGTTTGATTATCTGTATCCCTAACATATACTAGGTTACCTAGTACCTAACACATACTAGGCATGTAATAAATGCTTGATTCATTGACGCCTATTCTACCACCTCAGCAAAGTCTTTAAGAAAATAATCTACACATGTATAAAGGGGCACCCTTGTTGAAAAGATGAGAAAACAGGTAAACTTTGGCAAATTATAATTTAAAACAGACCATATTTTTTCAGTAACACAATTGAAAGGTATGGAGAACAAAAGATCTCACTGTTTTATTGTTTGAATATTTATTTTTTTAAAGCATTTAAACATGCCTTTGCACTGGCAATCTCTATGTCTGTGATGTTCTACCTCCTCACCTTCATCTCTTAGCTTCTTTGGTTATTTACATGTTTTCTTTTCCACTGAAATATGAGCTCCTTGAGGGCAGGCTGTGCTTAGTACAGTGTCTGGAATTCAGTAAGCTCTTAAAAATGCTTTTAGGGGGGTGGAGCCAAGATGGCGGCTGGAAAGCAGGGACTACCATGAGCTCCCTGCCGAGTCCCTCCAAAAACCTATAAAAAAATGGCTCTGAACCAATTCTAGAATGGCAGAACCCACAAAACAGCAGAGGGAAGCAGGGCTCCAGCCCAGGACAGCCTGGATGGTCACTGGGTGAGGTCTATCCCACACAGAGCTGGGAGCTGGGAGTTGGGAGCGGAGCGGAGCAGAGCCCAGCCTGAGAGGGTGGACCAACCAGACCAGGAGCCGGGCAGAGTGGGCCCTAGCGCCCTGAATCAGTGAGCTGCCGCAAGTTACCAGACTTCTCAACCCACAAACACCAAAGACAGTGGAGAAGGTTAGTGGGAAAAGCTGCAGGAGTGGAAGAAGTTCTCGGTTCGGCTACCAGCTCCGGGGGCAGCAGAGGTGGGGCAGCTATAGCTGCTCTTGCTTCTGGCCCCAGGCCCACCTGGTGGGAGGAATTAAGTGGTGGATCAGAGCAGGAGTGCACAGCCTGCTGAAGATTTAAGCCCAGTCCGGGTTGGGGGTTCTTGAGGAAGGAGCAGTGCTGGTGTGGCAGAGCTGGCACCTCCCCCACAAACGTGGAACAAAGAACTCTCCAGTCTACAAGCAGTCATACCCCACTGAAAAATTCAAGGGTCAAGTTAGTTGGTTGGGAATATGCCCAGGCAGTGAAAACGCACCCAGATTCAGTCTCAGACTTTGGATTCTTTCTTTGGTGACAAAGAAGACCAAAACATACAGCCTAAAGAAGACAACAAAGTCACAGAGCCTACAACAGAAACCTCCAAGAAAAACATGAACTGGTCTCAGGCCATGGAAGAGCTCAGAAAGGATTTGGAAAAGCAAGTTAGAGAAGTAGAGGAAAAATTGGGAAGAGAAATGAGAAGGATGCAAGAAAACCATGAAAAACAAGTCAATGACTTGCTAAAGGAGACCCAAAAAAATACTGAAAAATACACTGAAGAAAACAACACCTTAAAAAACAGACTAACTCAAATGGCAAAAGAGCTCCAAAAAGCCAATGAGGAGAAGAATGCCTTGAAAGGCAGAATTAGCCAAATGCAAAAGCAGGTCCAAAAGACCACTGAAGAAAATACCACTTTAAAAATTAGATTGGAGCAAGTGGAAGCTAGTGACTTTATGAGAAATCAAGATATTATAAAACAGAACCAAAGGAATGAAAAAATGGAAGACAATGTGAAATATCTCCTTGGAAAAACCACTGACCTAGAAAATAGATCCAGGAGAGATAATTTAAAAATCATTGGACTACCTGAAAGCCATGATCAAAAAAAGAGCCTAGATATCATCTTTCAAGAAATTATCAAGGAGAACTGCGCTGATATTCTAGAACTAGAGTGTAAAATAGAAATTGAAAGAATCCATCAATCGCCTCCTCAAATAGATCCCCAAAAGAAATCTCCTAGGAATATTGTCGCCAAATTCCAGAGCTCCCAGATCAAGGAGAAAATACTACAAGCAGCCAGAAAGAAACAATTTGAGTACTGTGGAAACCCAATTAGAATAACCCAAGATCTGGCAGCTTCTACATTAAGAGATCGAAGGGCTTGGAATACGGAGGTCAATGGAGCTAGGATTAAAACCTAGAATCACCTACCCAGCAAAACTGAGTATCATGCTCCAAGGCAAAATATGGACTTTCAATAAAATAGAGGACTTTCAAGCTTTCTCAGTGAAAAGACCAGAACTGAATAGAAAATTTGACTTTCAAACACAAGAATCAAGAGAAGCATGAAAAGGTAATCAAGAAAAAGAACAAGAAAAAGAAAATTGCAAGGGACTTACTAAAGTTGAACTGTTTTGTTTACATTCCTACATGGAAAGATGACATGTATGATTCATGAGACCTCAGTATTAGGGTAGCTGAAGGGAATATGCATATATATATGTTTATGTATATGTATAAGTGAATGTGTATGTATGTATATATCTATGTGTGTGTATATATATATAAATATATATATATATATATATATATATATATATATATATATATAGAGAGAGAGAGAGAGAGAGAGAGAGAGAGAGAGAGAGAGAGAGAGAGAGGACACAGGGTGAGTTGAAGATGAAGGGAAGATATCTAAAAGAAATAAAATCAAATTAAGGGATGAGAGAGGAACATACTGAGAGAGGGAGATAGGGAGAGATAGAATGGGGTGGATTATTTCGCATAAAGGTGGCAAGAGGAAGCAGTTCTGGGGGAGGAGGGGAGAGGGCAGGTGACGGGGGAATGAGTGAACCTTGCTCTCATCAGATTTGGCCTAAGGAGGGAATATCATACATACCCAATTGGGTATCTTACCCCACAGGAAAGAAGAGGGAAGAAGATAAAAAAAGGGGGGGATGATGGAGGGGAGGGCAGATGGGGGTGGAGGTAATCAAATACAAACACTATCGAAAGGGGACAGGGTCAAGGGAGAAAATTGGATAAAGGGGAATGGGTTGGGAAGGAGAAAAATATAGTTAGTCTTTCACAACATGAGTATTGTGGAAGGGTTATACATAATGATACACATGTGGCCTATGATGAATTGCTTGACTTCTTAGGGAAGGTGGGTGGGAAGGGAAGAGGGGAGAGAATTTGGAACTCAAAGTTTTAAAAACAGATGTTCAAAAACAAACAAAAAGTTTTTGCATGCAACTAGAAAGTAAGATACACAGGCAATGGGGCGTAGAAATTTATCTTGCCCTACAAGAAAGGAAGGGAAAGGGGATGGGAGGGGAGTGGGGTGACAGAGGGGAGGGCTGACTGGGGAACAGGACAACCAGAATATACACCATCTTGGAGTCAGGGGGAGGGTAGAAATGGGGAGAAAATTTGTAATTCAAACTCTTGTGAAAATCAATGCTGAAAACTAAATATGTTAAACAAATAAATTTAAATTTAAATCAAAAAAAAAAAAAGAATTTTCAGTCTTAAGGAATTCCTCTATGTTGATATACATGGACTATACCTTTTCTTAACCCCATCTTCTCTGTTTCTTGTTGAACTGAATTTTTAGTCCAGTGGCCCAACCAAAAAAAATCCTAAGAGATATTGACCAGTTCATGATTAAATGAGATTTATGCCAGGATGAATAGTGAATGAGCAGAACCAAGAGAACATTGTACATAGTAACAACAATATTGTCTTAAGAATGACTTTGAGCAAATAAGTATTTATTATTATAAATGACATAAAATATGTATTATAATATTATATATTAATAATATAATAAATATATTTTATAAAAAAAACAATGCCCTGAACATGATTGCTGCTTAATAAATGCCCTGAAATTGAAAAAAAAATGCTTTTAGACTGACTAGAGCAAAATGACAACTCAAAGATTCCCCTCCAAAAGTGTGTTTCCCATGTATATGTTGAAAACATACAAAATTCCTTGAAAAATGCAACAATACTACTCGACATTTATATCACATGGTAAGGTTTGTGAAATGCTATTTGCAGCTTATCTCATTTAGCCTTAATTATACAGAGTATCTTACAATAACTTTATGAGATAAGTTCAATAGGTATTCCTATCTATATGCGGCTGCAAGTGAACAATCTTAGACTTAGAGTCTACATTCTCACACAGCTAGTAAATGTCTGAGGCAAGATTTACTAGGTCTCTTCCAATCCTCTTTTCCCTACAGCAGAAGCTTCTTAATGAGAGACAGCAGAGACAATTTTGTCTGAAAAATCTCATTATTAATATGAAACTATAAAACAGTGACAAATGTTCACCAAAGGTGCTTGTCACTGTCATGGAATACAGCCAGCACAGAGCCCAGGTGGAAAAGGGATTTCATATAGATGATAATATCTTTCAGAGATACTCTAGTCTCAGAACATTGCAGAAACTCCTTAATGGGATCTATAATCATTCAAAAGAGTTTGGTTTGACAAATGTATTTTGGAGAGACACTGCAGATGGATAATGAATTCCATAGTTCCAGAATTGAGTAAGAAGAAGAGAGGACATATTAGATTTGAGAAATTATGCAACATTTTGTATTATATCTAGTTTTTCCCTAAAACAAAATCCTAGCTTTAAAATGCTAATATTCTTCCAAAGATGCTCTATGGCTATGAATCACAGAATACCATACATTTCTGGAGAATCAAAACTTCAGGTCCTTCAAAGGACAATAGGGAACTGCTTGATGGGCATATGTAGGTTGCATCTAGCACTTACCAGCACAGTGGGATGTAGTGGATAGAGGGTAAGACTTGTCAGGCAGACCTGGGTTGAAACAGTGCCTCAGACATGGACTGTGTGACCCTGAGCAAATCCCTGAGCTCGGCCTTGGTTTCTGAATCTATAAAATGCGAGGTTGGATTTAGTGACTTCTAAGGTCCCTTCCAGCTCTAAATTTATGATCCCATTTGGAATAATCGAAACTAACATTAAAGAGGAGTATGACTAGAAAAGGAGGACTGGACATGTAGCTATTGCAAGAAATAACAACTATCTGTGGCACTCGTGCCCTCATAATACAGAAACCCATTTGTAGGCTCTCAGCATGTTGTGTAGGTTGATCCTTTGTGGACAACTTATGCAATGATGTGGACAAGAGTCACACAGAAAAAGAAGATATGATTGAACTGTAATCTGCCTTCTATTGAGTCCTGTATCAATGAGATCACAGAACCAATTAAGTACCAAAGCATCACACTATTAAAGCTTTCTTAAATTTTGAAGATTGTATCATATTACAAATTAAGATTTGATAAAATGGACTTTCTTACAACCCCCATTTCAAAATTTTTATTAATAACAAAATCTAAATAAAGTTACTAAATGTCAAATATTGTGGTTTTTTTCTACATATCTATATGAAAAACACTATTAAACAAAACAGAGCTGTTTTAAAAACAGTGTATATAGTGGATTCTCCATACCAGCAGAGACATTTAAGGAATATTTTGTGATGATGAATCATGGGGATAGGAACGAGGTCCAACTGTGCCCTCCATGCTATCTGAACTTCCTTCAACCTCCCTACTTCAACTCCGAGAATATCGTAATGTTAATGAAAATAAATCTTAGTAAATGATGCAGAAAAGACCCAGGAAATTTCCATACAAGGAGCTCCAAGCTAGCAATTATTAGTGGGCTATCTAGAATCATCTGTCTCCATCTTGCAAATCTATGATATTGTTACTTCAATTCAAGATAAATTAGCAATTTTCATCGCACCTAACTGCATTTTAAAGATTAAATGTAGGCTGATAGACTGAAAAGTGATCAGAAAGATAGTGTTCCAAAGAACACCACAGGCCTTGGGGTATTTTCCTCCTGTGTTTGCTCTCTGTTATCTAGGGGAAAAAAAACTGTAGTTTTGGGTGCTTGATTCAGACTTCCAATGCTGATCCATATTCAAACAGACCTTTAGATGGTACTGACAATGATATCTTTATTTAATATCAGAATCATGGCAGAAGCCTTAGCTCCATGTTTGCTCTGTGATGCTATGCCAAAATCTTGTCTTTTAATAAATGTTCTCAGAATTTCCTGGAAATGTTAGCATCTTTTTGACTCTATAACAAGGATGAAGATGATCAATGTAAACTGTCTACCGTATGAAATTTAAGCATCTTCTATAAAAAACCAGATGCCTTGGTATCAGTCTGGAAAATCAGTATAGGTGACCCTAACAAAAGAGATGCATGTTTCCAAACATACATACATAATAAAATAAATAATAATGCTAAGTGGATATAATTCCACAAGATCCTTATATTACATGCTTTAATACAAACCCCTCATTCTTCGTGGGCCTGTTAGTAGCATGCTCTGTTTAAGCATCATTGTTGGGAACTATGGCTGAAAACTCATATTGTTTCTTGTCTATTTTAGTATTTAAAAAAAAATCTAACACAAAGTGGAGGTTCACACTCAACAGATCAACTACTAAGTATAATATTTGCCTTACCAGGAATAAATTAATATGAGCATCGACATTCTCTGTTTTTCAACTAAAAATACCATTGATAATGTAGTGTTTTGTTTAAAAGGGCACAAGGGCTCCCTGGCTTAAACGGATACTTTAAAAAGAAAGGAAGGCTAAGCAAGCAATATTGCAAGAATTCACAGGCACTGTCAACAACTACCAAGACTTAACGGCAGCTGATACTTGGAACCAAGAGTTTCATGCCGCAGAGTAGTAATGGAGGGGCAGAGTAGTCAGTACACAGCAGGTTGGACTGTTGCCCCAGTGATTGGGGAGATAATATGGAAATCTGCAGCCCCCTCCTCTGTCTGCCACACAGTCTTATCATGACAGCCTCACTATGAGGGCAGCAGGACAGTGGAGCATACTGACAGTATGTCTGGCTTTCCCTTGCTCCCAAGGCCAAAGTGCAGGCAGAAGTTGGCATTGTGGGGTTTCTATAGCCTTGCCAACCCATTCTGCTCCCAGGATGCTGCTCAGAAAATGCTGGCCAAAATCCCCCAAAAGGAAGTCACCTTCCCTCACTTTCCTGCGATGCACAGGGTAGTACACTACAAGAAGGTCTCCTTTGTCAGATTTCATAGTGTTAAAAGATATATTGGGAGAGAAAAGCTGAATCAGGGAAAACAAAGACAATTTGCCCAACTTTACAAGATGGTATGGAACTCTTCCAAGTACTAGAACTGGGAATGAAGCCTAGAATTCCTAAATCATATCCATCTACCCAGTCACCTTTTAATTTCATATGCCAATGGTGTTAAATCATTGAAGTACATCTACTTTTTATCATCTCATTTTATAAAAGTCCTTTCCCTTTGCTATATATCTACTCATCAGATGTTATAGATAGATATAAGTGCAATTATAAGATGAAACATCAAAGGCATATGGAAATATACCAAAAAAATAGCAAGACATCCAAAAATATGGCCTTCGTTTACCATTCCTTACAGTGTAAACAGGAAACATTCCTTTATATACATGCATCAAATGTACACACCTTCACATTCAAGCCAATAATAACAATGAGTTCCTGGAAAATAAGTTTTAAAATTGTATTTATTTCCGCTTCTTAAAAAAGTGTAAATTATAATCATGTACATAATTTCTTTCAAGTGGATAAATTTAGACAATTTATCAATGCTTCCTTAAATTTTTATACTACACTGAACTCCAGCTGGTTTTTGTTTTAGGGTAAACCAGATTTTGGGTTCCTCCCTGTGGAGAAGTTACTTTCAAGTCAGTGAAAGTTCTTGGCCCATGATTAAAAGTCTTTGCCAATTAGTACTCAACAACTTCAATTCATTTTTTTCTGGTTCAAGATGAGTAGGAGCCTAATAGGGCTGTGATAAAAGGGCAAAAGGCACTGAGAGCCAAAAGCGGATTAATGAGCTCCTCCATTTATTTGTCTTCCTAACAGCTGAACTGTTACAACTATTGACACTCTTCAAAAGGTTCTGCTCTGAACCCTATCCAGGCTCTGCAGGCTCCAATGGACATCTTCAAATCCACAGAATGGAGGGGCAAGAGCTTCCCCTGTGTGATGCCAAAACCAACAAAGCCCCATGGATCAGGTAATGAAACTTCAGCTTTTCCCCCTTTGAGATTTATTTACTGGCAGCTGACAAGGGGGCAAATTCAGCTCGAATTGTGCAGTCAAGGCCCTGTCAAGCCTTTAGAGGCACCCTTGTCTTGAAGCACCTTCATGACTGGCATTTCACTCAAAAGCCCTCGGCACTGGTCCTTAACAGCTTATGACATCACAAAGGACACTCCAGACAGATGCCTACATGGCATCCTGCAGCATTTTAAAAGAGAATTAGTGGTTTTAATTATGGTCGTAGTATGAAAGGGAACCATGCAAGCTCCACAGGAGACCTTTGATCAGACCCTTTTGCTAGTACAATGCCACGGAACTGTGACTATTCCTAGTAAGGGGCCTTTTCTTGCTGAATGACTCACCAGTGATCTTTGAATGCAGACAAGCTTCTAGCCCTCCCTCTTCATTAGTGAGCATTTCTATACAGGGGCCTATATAGTGCTTGGAGTCTAAGAGCTATACAATTGGGGGGGAAAGAATCCCTACCGATTCTGGCCTCTACTTAGGAAGTGCTGAAGGACTCTAAGTGACTTTATTCATTAAAACAGGTTGCTATTAATTAACTGTCATAATAAAATAAAGAACCATTATTTGCATTTCTTAGTATGTTCTCTTTAGTAATATCTATAGAAGACGCTTGTAACAAAATTTATATAATCTTTTTTTGCATTTTTGGCAGCATAAGTTTACAAATTATTAGGACTATCTGGTATGTCTGAAAGTACAAATAGAGATAAAACATAAATATTAAAATAATCAGGAAAATGGGAAAGTATTTACTTGCCAAGCAATTCATGCAACTGAGACAAGTGAACATCAAATCAGCTTTCCTTGTTTGATAATCTGAAAGCACCACCTAAGATGAGACTGTACTTTTTATCAGCATATCATCAAACTGGGATTTAGCCCAGATTTGAGATGATTTGAGATAAAAAGAAGGGAAAAAATGTTGCACGCTGACAAGAAGTGGAAAAGTCTTAGGATTTCTTTTTAAAGATGTAAACTTGTCAAGTTGGCCATAGGAAACAAGATTCCTGAGTCCTAAATTGGTAAGTTTAAGGATATGAAAATAGGGAGAACATTAATTCTATCTTAGATTTCTATAAAACATAGAATAATTTTCTGCATGATTATTTTAACAAGATTTTCCAGCAATTTTCTCTGAAATTCTCATTTTTGATAATACAGAACAATTTTCCACGTGGTTTCACCCTCATCACTAAAAGATACAGGGAACATTTCTGTGTCTTAAAGCAGGTTACCACATTACTGCTTTCATTATTTCTAGAAACTATCATTGGCAGTTCTGCTTCCTTAATAATATCTTTTTAGGAAGGAAAGAAAAGTTGGACAATTCTCAGGCCTTAGCAACATAAAGCGAGATGACAGGCACACTCTTTCAAATGTTGCTGCTTCAGACTCTTTTGGTTTTTCTTAGCCCCCGCAGTTCCCTTCTGAGGTGCCTAAGAGCCTCTAAAATGTCAGCCCGCTGTGGATCATCCTGCACTTTCTCCACATAGAGGTAGAAATGTTTGATAGTCTCAGACAACAGGACTTCAGGATTCACATCAATTTCATGAAAACGAAGCATTCTTTCACACGCAATGGCATAGTTCTTGTGCCAATTTGCTGGATGTTTCTTTTGTAGATACACAATTTCCTTATATAGCTGAAAAAATGCATATTTAATATCTTATTTTATGAAAATTCTTAAACTTTAAAAAAACATAAAGTATAGATAGCATACATATCAACAAAGCCAAGACACCAATAAAATCTAATACTTGCTGCATGACGCAGAAAATCTGAAGATGTTACTGTAATTGTCACAGTAACAGGTGGCAAATATGTTTCATATAAAACTGTTTCTGGGCTTTTTAGGATACTGCTGGGGGAAATCTAAGGCACACTGTGTTAGAACAGAATGCTCTTCCTCCAGAAAGATGTTCTGGGAAAGGGATTTAGCTGTAATTCATGGAAAGCTATTTACTCAACAGGCAGAAAGGTTGGAAACTCTAAATTTAGCTGTCGAGAGGAAAAAATACCCTTTACAGTTGGTTTATTTTTTAAAAGTGTATTTTTAAAAGAAGCATATTCCCATATTAGCTTTCAACAAAATCACAATTTTAACACTGTTTTTGGGTACAACATTCAACTATGTGTCTTTTTTAGAGTGATAAGTTTACATTTTTTTAAACTTCAGGTTCACACTATCTTCTAACTCTTCAAGTGAGTTATTTTCCCTTCAAGCATTCAGATTTTGAGCACCAGAGATATTATGTCTACTGGGAGGTAAAACAGATTTCATATAATTGGGTTTTCCAGAGGAAACAGAAGAAAGGCACAACCAAAATCTAACAAACAAAAAAATATCAGACAGAAATCTGCAAAAAACAAATGCTTACTTGCCTAGTGATTTCATGGCCTCGATAGGGCCTCGATGTTAATATTTAGATTTACCAAGAGTCTGAACTTATCATTAGACAGGCTAAAATATAGAGCAAAAAATTTTTGCCAGGGGGAAGGTGTTATTTTAGCATTGGGCAACATTCACAGAATTACTGGGATGAAAGGGAACCTAACAGATTATTACCTTTTACTCACCCTAAGCCATACCGGACCAACCAGGGACCTTCTAATTCCAGAAAAAGAATTTCTATAATCTACTTTTGATAAGTTATTCTAATTTTTAACATTAGAACTGAAGCTTGATTGAAGATTGTTTCTCACAGCTAACTTAAACCCTTACTTAGTTCTACAGCTTAAGCTAATTTCTTCTAGTTTTCAGGCAGGGGAAGAGAAGATAGTCACTATGTACATTCCTTTACATGAGGACTATTGCTTAGTAAACTTTTAGCTTCTCTTTTCTAGGTGACACAATCAAAGCTCCTCTATCTTTTTATTACAGGCCTTTTTTCTCTAAACATTTAGTTACCTTTGCTCCTCTTTCATGAACTTTCTCCAAGTTAAAAAAAAATCACCAACTGCTCAAGAGAATGAAGAACTCAAGCTCTGCATGTCATGATCTCTGCTGCGCCCTCATGCCATACTATTCTTTCAAACTATGTTTTGTTGCTAATTCATAATTTGCTTTTCTTCTGAGATTCAGTGAAATTTATCTTCCATATCATGTGACACCAGTCATTTCTCATCTTGTATCTGGAGAGTTTATTTTTTTCTAAGTGTGTTATTATATATTCTGCTATTTCTGACATTTTCAATGTAGCAAAGTACTCTGAATTTAAATCCAAGTTTCTAAATGCCGATCATTTCTACTTCTATTCCCTACCACAGTTTGAACTTAACAAACATAACTTCTAGAGCTTATCACCTTTTCATCTGAGTCACTGTAAATAATTATGCTATCCTTTATATACAATGTTGCTCTACTGATCCATCATCAACAAGCCATTTGTTCCAAACAATCCTCCCAGTAGTGGTGATGGGTGTGGTGTGCACTGAAACATTCACATTATTTTGTCTAGTAGTATGACAATACATCTGAGAACAGATGGACAGGAATAGACTTAGAGACATAAAACAGCAAATCTGACTGGTCCAAGGAGGTCTCAATCATATGATCAGAGTTTCAATAATACTTTACCCAAGCAAGTTACGGGGCCCTGGGTCAGATTCCTGACACGATACGTGGTGCTGGGCCTAAGATAGTCCTGACACTTGTTTTTCACAGAAACATAAAATTCGAGATGAAGGAGAGCTTATAAATCACCTATTCTTTTTATAGATTAAAGTTCAGAGGGATTAAATGGCTTATCTAACAACTAATTAGTAATACACTCCCTCAACAAGGATTTATTAAGTGTCTAGGCTGGGCACTGGGGACACAAAGACAAAAATTAAACAAAATCTCTATCCTCAAGTAGTTTGTGATCTGGCAAAAATGAAACTAGAACACAGTGTGGCTGTTGGGGAAAAAAGGACCTAAAATTAAAAGACTAATGACCTTTGAATATATCACCTAGGGAAAAAAACCCAACTATTCTATGACATCTGTGGACTTTCAGGCCACTGTACTTTCCTCTGCTTCATGTTATATCATATAATTGGATGTGAGCTTGATAATAAATCATTGCTTACAACTGTGCAGTGTAATCCTTCAATTGGTGGTAAGAAATCAAAAGGGCAAATAATCCTCTTGATCTCAATACCTGACCATATATCTTAGCTGAGTAGCTTCACAGTTGTTCCTATAGGAAATAGGTAATACCTCAACTTTCCACAAATCTAGTTCTGGGAATCCCTATTGTTAAGGTATCTTTTTTCCCCCTATACAGCAGGTCCCTAGACAACTTAAGCTAGAAGAATCTAGATCTAGATTTTTATGGTTCAGCAGAAAGGCCTTTAAATAATACCATAGCTACAGGAAGCTTCTCCTCTTTCCTCCCTACTCCAATCACAAAGAGCTTGGCCTAGAGTAAGTATGGTCACATCTCATGGGGCATCACTTAGCCCAACCCCAAGAGCAAAGTTAGAAATAAATCTATTACACACTGTTTTGCATCTTAAAAAAATACCAATTAATTTTACACTCACAGTCAATAGTATATAAGTCAAGATAAACAAGACAAGGAGGAAATTAACATTTGTTTGGTAGGACCTGTTCTTTACAAATTCACTTGATACTTATAAATAGATTTATAAAATAATATATTTGAATATCCATATATCTGTTACACTTACCACTTGACAAAGGCCAGAGAGGAGGAAGGGAAAAGAATAAATGATTCTTTATAAGTCCCCCAATACTACCATTCCCAAACCAAAAATATGTTTTATAAAATAACATACATTATATGCATGAGCATAAAGTTGTGCTTTCGTATTTGTTGGCACATTAGCAGTTTCTGCAAGGTTAAAGATAAAGAATGCTGTTTTCATCCTAGAAAAGAAAATATGTGTAAATAAAATCATGGTATTAATTACTTAACTAAACATAGTCCATTTCACATTCAAAGATAAATCTGAAAAGTATCCTACAGGCAATGAATGCACAAACCATGTTTTCTGCGTACTAATATTAATGATTTCATCATTATGGAAGCTTAAGCTAAAATGCCTGCTAAGTAATCAAATTGGCTATTAGAAACAATTTCGTCCTCCAGAAAAATTGTACTCCATACAAGATGTAGTATGAGAAGGAATACTTGTCAGTTAATCAACATGTTTCAGAAGCATTCATCATAACTGGTACCTAGTTCTTCAAATATTAAACTTAGTTCTCCAAGGCAGGGCATACACTTTTTATACATTAAATCCTCCAAATCACATACAGCACACAAATCAATACAAATAATGGTCTGCATATTTATTTGGCTTAGCTCTCCCTGAAGTTTAATGCATTAAGTTACAAAGTAGGACTAAGTAATTAAACATATGATATACCTTCGACCCCTTGTGCCCCTACAAGATAACTTGTAAAGATATTCAATTCAGAAAAAAAATTATTAAGTGAGTAAAAACAAAGGAAAACGAGAGAAAAGCTGCAATTGTCAGGGCTTGGCAAATGACTGGATGTATGGGATAAGGAAGAGAACTGAGTCAAAGATAACTCTCAGGATTCAAGTATATTAGACTGAGAGGATAATGTATTGAGCAATACAAAACTTCCTACTGACATGCAGGGAAAATTGAAATACAAAGAGACTAAATAGAATTCAAAGCTATACAATATGCCTGAAAGGTAGTTATGTGCTCTATTAATTAAACAAAGTCTCACCACCCACTATTACCATCCAGGAAGAAAAGTACCATCAGCCATTTCTCTATATTATTCAAAACACACGAAAATCATTAGTACATACAAATACAGGATTACCTTGCTTGCCACATCTCTTCATTAGCTATAGCTTCCCAAGAAGATGGGTCAAACCTATAATTAGAATAAAGTAATTTGTTTCGGCAGTTACATAAAAGGTTAATGGTGTATTGTCTCTATAACACAGTGCCCTAATACAACAAAACAGATAATATATTAAAAGGTAGATGTAGAGGATCAGGTGCTTTACACACTTATGGCCAGGAGGAAGTTTTTAACCAATAAAAGAACAGAACAATCATATGAAATTGAAAACTTTTTTGAAAACAAAAATCAAAGCAGCAAAGATGAGAGAAATTATTAATTGGGAAGTAATCTTTGCATCAAATAGCTCTGATAAGGGTCTTATATTCAAGATATAGAGAGAGTTAAGACAAATATACAAAACCAAGAGACCTTTCCCAATGGGTAAATGGTCAAACAATAGGAACATATAGTTTTCAAAAGAAAAATAGCAAACTATTAACAACCATCTGAAAGGCTGCTCCTAGAGAAATGCAAAAACAATCCTAAGGTATCACCTCATACTCAGAAAATTGGCTAAGGTGACAAAGGATGGAAATAGTCAATGTAAGAGGAGTTTTGGGAAAAGAAAAGCTGTAAATTGGTCTACCATTTTGAAAAACAACTTGGAATTACACTAATAAACTGATTAAAATGTCCATGCCCTTTGATCCATAGTTCCCACCGCTAGGAATATATCTTTCTGTCAAAGACAGAAAGAAAGTTTCCATACATAAATATATGCTCCTGCTGCTGCTATTGCTCCATCCTCTAAGCTGTAGCACTAGAGAGAGGACCCTAGCCACTTGGCTCTACACTCTTTTGGGACCATGTGTCATCACTTTCATCCCAATCATTTTTTGCCCTGATATTCCTACTACTACTATTGCTCTGCCCTTCAAAGTGAAAAGCCAGAGACAATGCATAGGAGTAGCCCTCAGATCTGTACTCCCTGTGACAAGAACCCACATCTTTATCCTGCTTTCTGTTTAATTCTTGCTGCAGCTAGCCACATCAGTTTTTGGGGTATCTTCTAGATCACTGACAGTCCTAATTAAGACAGAACAGTCATCATACAAAGGCTAATGGGAAAAATGGAGTTTTTAGTGGTAAGAGGAAGCAGTTCTGTGGGAGGAGGGGAGAGGGCAGGTGAGGGGTGAATGAGTGAACCTTGCTCTCATCAGATTTGGCCTAAGGAGGGAATACCATACATACCCAATTGGGAATCTTACCCCACAGGAAAGAAGAGGGAAGAAGATAAAAAAATGGGGGGGATGATGGAGGGGAGGGCAGATGGGGGTGGAAGTAGTCAAAAACAAATACTTTAGAAAGGGGACAGGGTCAAGGGAGAAAATTTAATAAAGGGGGATGGGTTGGGAAGGAGCAAAATATACTAAGTCTTTCACAACATGAGTATTGTGGAAGAGTTATACATAATGATACACATGTGGCCTATGTTGAATTCTTGACTTCTTAGGGAGGGTGGGTAGGAAGGGAAGAAGGGAGAGAATTTGGAACTCAAAGTTTTAAAAACAGATGTTCAAAAACAAACAAAAATGTTTTTACATGCAACTAGAAAATAAGATACACAAGCAATGGGGCGTAGAAATTTATCTTGCCCTACAAGAAAGGAAGGGAAAAGGGGATGGGAGGGGAGTGGGGTGACAGAGGGGAGGGCTGACTGGGGAACAGGGCAACCAGAATATACACCATCTTGGAGTCAGGGGGAGGGTAGAAATGGGGAGAAAATTTGTAATTCAAACTCTTGTGAAAATCAATGCTGAAAACTAAATATGTTAAATAAATAAAAAAAAATCATATTAAAAAAAATGGAGTTTTTAGGTCTCCAAGTAAAAGCTTCTAAATTGGCTTTGTTTTTTTAATAACAGAGGCCAACCTGGATATTTCATTTCAAATTGAACTGGAAATGCTGAAGTCTGAAGGTAAAGATTGATTGAATGGGTCTGTAACAACAAGGCCATTTGCTGCTACTGTGATCATGTAAGGCCAATAACACCAGCACACAGAAGAGCTGCTAGCACAAGTTCTGTGATCTGCTTTTCTAAGGAAAGCAACTTAAAGGGGTTTACAATCTCATTTTAATCAAACATACATCTATCATTCACTTAGTTCAGGGGAAAAAGTCAGCATCCTGAACTTTAAAGCAAATACAAACAGAAATTACAAACAGAGAAAATATAAACAGAGCAAATAACACAAATAAACAGACAGGCTTCTAGCTGTCTGACCAAAGCTCAAAGGGACTTGATCGCCTAAGTGCTGAGAAGCACTCCAAAACAAAAGACAACAAAAAGTCCCACTTTGCTTGCCATTACATTCCACCCCTCTAGGATCCTTGGCATTACAATCTAAATGGCCATGGATTGTGGAGCAAATAGAGGGACTATACTTTGCAATCCCTTCACATAATAACTTATTGGTAAGGTGGCCACATAGTCTTAAATAAAACATATCATTCAGTATATCTTACAGCATTTCTCAGAATACCCACACAACATATATCATTGTTCAATAAACTAAACCATAACATTCATAGCAATACCCTTAAGCAAAACATCATTCAGGAGCATTCACCAAAATACTTGTTTATAGAAGCAGGGGGTCCCAGGCCAGAGTCTTCCCTAGCATAACATATCATCCTTAATGGGTGGCAGAAAATACAAACACTATCCACCCCTAGGTCACAGCAAGTTACAATCTCCTCAGTCAATATGAAGCATCCAAGTAAAGTACTCTTTTCATCTTGACCCGAGGTCAACTTTTAAGTCCCTGACCGCTCCCAGCTCTTGCCTGGATTCACACACAGGCAGCTCTTTGCTCAAGCTCCTTGTCTCAGTTCATGGGGACTGCTCCACTTCAAGTTCTTCCTGCTCTTGCCTGACAGTAGACTCCAGGGGCTCCTGTGGGAAGTTTCTGTTTCTGGGAAAGCAAAGCTCTGTACACAGGCAGCTCTCTGCTCCTGCTCCAGGCCCCACAGAATCATAGTTACCACAACTGGGAAACCATGAACAAGTATCCCAGGCCCCATGCTTTCATTTTATTTGCAGATTCTGCCAACTATGCCATTTTGTAACAACAATGTTGTTAGCAGCTGCTGTGGAGGTGAAAGCATATAGGAGGGCTGCTAACATAGGTCCTTTGGTCAGCGTTTTTAAAGAAAACAACTTTAAGGGGTTAACAATCTCACTTTAATTAAACATACATATACCATTCACTTAGTTCAGGGGGAAAAGCCAGCACCCTGAACTTTAGAGCAAATACAAACAGAAATTACAACTAGAGAAAATATAAACAGAGCAAATAACACAAATCAACAGACAGAGTTCTAGCTTTGTGACTAAAGCTATACATACATAGTTACCAGAAAGAGAAGCACCAACATCTGGGTTTTCAAAGCTGGGGGGCTCCTTAACAGGAGAATGTCTCCATACCAACATTTCCAATGAGTGAGCCCCAAACAAAATTCTAACCTCAGAGTATATACACACTTCTTCAGGGTCAGAGCGCTTCACACCTCTCAAGGGTTTCACACCTCTTGAGAGCTTCACCCCTCTTAAGAGTTTCACACCTCTTGTGACCTAACTAGCAAAAGGGTGTGGGCCTTCCTACAAAAAAAGGCAAGACTCAATCAAAGGTACTTGATTGATTGCCTTAATGCTGAGAAGCACTCCAAAACAGAGGACAACAAAAAGTCCTCCTTTGGTTGCCATTAACAGGGCTCTTTTGCCCCTATATGACATAGACCCAAGTCTTATGTTGGTTAAACGGAAAATACAAGATAATACCAACACTTAAGGTTGTTTCAGGCATGTAAAACAACCATCTAAACAAAATGTCAATTGTTCATACCTTCCATATTCTTCAGTCCAGTTATATATATTTCTAGTAAGCTTAATCCATTCCTCAGGGTTGAATATAATCTCTGAAGAAACCAATTTGTCACAAGAACCCCATGGCCAAAGAGAATAGTTCTCTTTCCAAGTTGGGTCACCTTCATGAAGTCCTATGCAAACAAATGTTTCTTTGCTATTGAAAACAAAACAAATGACATTTATTTTTAAGTTCAGCTCCAAGATCTAAATGTTAAATTTATACTACTCATAGCAGAGCGCATTATTACCCATAACATTTGCAAGTAATTCAGTTTCATTTAGACTTTCTAAAAAAAATCTTTATGGTACCTATCCCTTCACATGTATTTCTTGATATTAAATTTTCATTTCATAGACAGGAATATAATGCCAGATTAGGCTGGCAAAAATCAAACTGGGAGACAGAACATGTGAAATTTCTAGTAAGTTAAAAAACTTAATTCTAAAATCCTTATTATTTAGTGCTTCTTAAATAATTATGGGGCATGTAGCTTGGTTTGGCCAAACTTTTTTTGTCCCAATTTTTAGAGGTTGACCATAGCTGTTTTTAAGCTAGGTTCTATAGAAAAAGCTTTTAAAAGTGTTAGCTTAATCCAATATTTATTGAACCAAGATTTTATAGCAAAATTTTTGATATAAAATCATTCAAAGATATAATAGCAATATATTTTTGCAGTTCCTAGTAATCTAAGAACAAAAGATAGTAACTATTGATTAAATTTGATACTGTCATGATTCCTCATCTATTAAACTAGAAAATATTAAACACTGCTCTTACAGAACATTTACTCCTAGCAGATGTTCATTTAATACTTTTTGTTCTCATCAATATTACTAATAAGCTATTATTGATACTAATTGCTAAAAGGTTTTATTAAGGCATTTAAAACACAGCATCACTCTGCTTTCATCTACTTTACTCTGAAAACCACAAGAGATTCCTTTACAGAAAAGACATGTTTAAACAAATGAACAGTCCACTTAAGTTCCTACCTCCAGGTCCAGACAAAATTCAGTCTTTTAAAAAAAAGTATAAACATAGAATACCATTGACCTTAGCAAAAACTAAGCCCAGAAGTACGGGAATTGACAACTCTCATAATTTCTCTAAGCTATTAGAACTAGAGGTATTTCTTAGTCATAAAAATGCTTCATCTTATTTTTTAAAATCTTGGGCTATTTTTGTGCAGTGATTATTCCTGGAAAACATTTGCTTTACATTAAAAAGGTGTCCATGGTGTTCATCAATGGGAAACTAATTGTTTGCTATCCACCCGCAAAGATTTCAAGTAGGCAGGCACATCTCTAATTTCCCTGAATTGTGCTAAGATCTCATATGCCATTCTTGCTAATCTGTCTTTATTTTGACTTCACTCAGAAAAATAACATTTATTTCTGCCTAGCCTTATTTCTGCATAGATATTCAATTTAATTACAAAGATAATCTCACCAGTGACAGGGAAATCGGTGTAGAAAATTGTTCTTTTGGATGAGGCACAGCTGCTACATAAACAATTTTTGAAAAGCTTAAAGATTTTAGAAAAGCTATTACATGAAAAGAATGCTTACTGTTTATTTACTTTGAGGAAATGATAAAGATTAAACATGACCATTCCACTAGGTAATATGCCTTCCACAGGATTCCACCGGTTCCCAGGAAAGTAGATACCTGGTAAATGCTTAGCCATCTTAGGTAAATACCACTCATAAGTCAACATCTGCCAGAAAAAATCACAAATAACTTCATACTTAATTTCAGATTTTTAAAAAGAAATCAAATGAACAAATACAATTAATAGACTATAAAAATGGAACTGCATAAAATTAATTTATTTACACTGAAAGGTCTAGCTACACACAAGTAAGCATATAATAGTCTCCATTTTTCTACTGACCTAAGTTCTTAATTTTATGTCTTCACTAATACTGATGATGATCATACTATCCAGTATATTCCTAAAGAATAATCTGGGAGGTTCATATTCCCAGGATAAAACCACAGAATGGAACTAAGGTTGGCCTGAAACCAAACAAGAGAGGTGGCAAAAATTTTTAAATGTACATATCTTTCCTAAATCATATGAAAGCACAATATCTTCTAAAAATGTTCATGAATCTTCATTCATTCACCAAGTACTTGTTCTACTCTAAAATGTGCTCAACTCTCAACAAGGCATCTTAAGAATAAGAACAATTTCTTCTTTCCAATCCTAACAGTGCTTCTCATAACATTAATATCTACTTCTTTACATGCACATTGTTTCTTGCAATAAGCTCCTCTAGGGCATTCACTTCATCTTTGTGTCACCAGTGCTTAGCACAGTGCCTGGCACATAATAGGAGCTTAATAAATGCTTGTTGATGAATTGATAGAAGGGTTAATCATTCTTATCATTGTACCTACTAGTTAAAAGACATTTTCAGGTTCACAAAATTATTTTAATAAGAAATTTTCACTAGTCTTCCCTAAGATAAAGGAGTGACAAACTCATAAAGAAATTATGCAGTAACAAAATTTTAATTTTTAATGAAATTTTTATTTGCTTACAAAGTTATTTCTTTTAGGATCATCATAATTTCTTTTAATCCCTAAGCTTGTGGGCAATGTTTGTTTGCATGGCTCAAATATCATTACTTACAATAAATGTTTTAAAAATAAACTTGCTATACGTTGAAAATTTTTTTATAGTTTACACTATGTCACATTAGGATTTTATTATAAATCTAAAATTAAGCTCATCAATTCTCAATACTTTCAGGATAAGTAGAAAGGAATTCTTATTAACCTGTCTGAATGGTCAAAAAACCCAGAGGAATATGAAGTCACATTCTGATTATTACGACTGTCATGAAAATTTTATCTTCACAAAAACAAAATCTACTTCACAAAAATAAAGCCTGTATGAATTTTTAAAAATTAAAATTATAATATACTTATTTTTGGTATATTTCAACATACTTTTAGTTTAATATACTTTTAGTATATTTTTAGTATACTCACTTCCTGATCCACCAATGAAATATCAGGCCTCAGACCCTCACAATAATGCAAATAACGAAGAGAATTTCCTGGCAAATCTCCTCTGAGTAAGATGATTGCATCATTAGGCATAGAGAACAGAAGGTTCTTTGCAAATTTATCAATGACGTAGTTAGTGCTTTGGTCACAAATGCTAAATGAAAAGGACAAAATATTTTTTAAAACATTTTTACTACAGTTATAACATGACAATCCCTTCCCCTTTCTCTATATAATCCATGTGAAGTATTCTAACATTAATCATCCAAGGTGGAGATGATACCCAAATCTAGAATACCACTTGAAAAGATGGACAGGAAGAAAAGAGTCTGCTACTTCATCTCTGAAGGTATATTAACTCTCCAAAAGCAAGAGAACAGGGATGGTAACATTGATTAAAATAAGGCTTCCAATTTCAGTTGGAATTTTGGATAGTTCCATATAATTCCCATTTATTTCACACTACATAATGAAATTTCTTTATTTTTTTAATTAAAAATTCAATATCCTTATGAACTCTTCCCCCAAATGGCAAATCTGAACAGTTTCTTGAACCATAAGCTCCCTTCATTCCCCTCTCTAGACTGTTCAGGAAGAAACCAAAGGGAATAGAGTCTAATAAAGAGAAAGATAAGAAGTAATGAGCATAGACTTTATTTTGCTTTATTAATATAGTGAATATGTGCAGTTGCACATAACAGCACTATGACTCTTTAATCATGAAGTCGACTTTCTTAGAACTTGAAAAACTGGCATGAATTCTGAAAGCTTTCCATGAAAACAACAACAAAAAAGATGAGTTGAAACACTGCCAAAAAATAGAGCAAATGAATCCTTACTTGTAATTAATATTAGTTTCATTATACTTAATAATAAGAAACACAGCATTTAATTTTTGTCCTTTAAAATTACTAGAGAGTAACCAGTGTAGTGCTATAAAGCAAACAAACCCATCTGTAAACAAAACCTTATTTCTAATTAATTGCTGTTTTGATAAAGCATCTACGATTTCCATTTTAAATCCCCACATGTTTTTGATACTTTATGCAAAGGCTGACCTATCCCTTACCCCAAAGCAAATTTCAAGAACTGTAAATGAATGCCCTATCTGTAGATATCACATCTTTCCAGCTGCCCTATCTAAACGTCCTGGCCTTTAAAGTTCTTTGTAACCTGGCTCTTTCCTACCTTTCAGCTTTCTTAAATTTTATTCCCTTCCATATACTTTATGATCCTGCCACATTGGCCTACTTCCAACTCCTCAAACACAATACTCGTTTCTCATTGTCATACCTTTCTCCTGGCTGTCTGGAATGCTCTCCTTCCTCACCTCTACCTTCTAACTTCCTTCAAGATTCAGCTCAAATCCTAATGTTTCTGCAAGAAGTTGTTCCTGGTTTTCTCCAGGCTCCTGTCTGCTCCAAGCTGCTGGCTTCCTCTTTCAGATTACCTTTATGCCACATTGTATGTATCTTATATGTATCTAATTATTATATGTTGTCTCTGCCATGAGACTGTACAATCAAGCAATCAATGAACATTTATTAAGAGCCTCCTATAGGCCATGCACTGTACTAAGCACTAGAGATATAAAAAGAAGCAAAAGACAGCCTCTGCCCTCAAAGAGGCAGAGACCATATTTTTGCCCGTCTTTATACACCCAGCACTAAGCACGATGCCTAGCACATATAAGAGCTTTATAAATAAATACTTGTTGATTGACCAAAGATATAAAATACAATAGCTAAAATCCTAATATTTGCACAGTTTGGCTGAAGAGAGGTAACATGGTTCAGTGAAAAGGTCACTGGACCTGGCTTGGGATGCTGGCTCTCCCATACACAACCTGTGCGATACTGGAGCAAATCACTTTTTAATTCTGTGGAGTTCAGTTTCCTTGTCTGTTAACAGAGGGGGTTGGACTTATTGACCTTTTAGATCTTTTCCAATTGTAAATTTATGATACTATAAGCCTATGAAGACACTTTAGAAACATTATTGGTTAAATAATTAAGATACTACTACAGAATAAGAGAAGGAAAAGCATTACTCTGTGTGTGTGTGTGTGTGTGTGTGTGTGTGTGTGTGTATGAGACAAGCAGGCGGAAGCACATGGTATTCTGGGCACATAACATGTAATGGACAAATGGAGAACAGAACTCAAAATATTTAAAATCCTTTATGTCTCACCCATGCTTTTCACAGTTTCTACCAAAACCATGGTCTTCCTTTGGGGTTCTTTGAAAGAAATTGTGCCAATAGCACACAATTTATATCTCTATGTCATAATTACAAGAAATGGGGGTTATTAAGGATGACAAACAGTACAAAGTAATTAGATAATCTCAGAAACCTGAAATACTATCATGCTATATCATGCTATATGATATAGATCATGCTATATCACATGGGTTCTTCATAAATCTGCGAATAATGAATGAAACATCAGTTACTTTTTCTAAAAATTCCTCTTAATTTATTACCTATAATTAGAATAAATTTGGTAGAGTACAAAAATGGCCGCTGAAAGCCATTCCAGAAACTGAAATACAGAGCTGCTGCTCAGCATCCTCCTACTCAGAGAAGAAAATGAGGCCAAGCCAAGGCCAGCTAGAACAGTCACCACCGCATTGCTCTGCATCCAAAACCGTTCTACCTGTGAAGCATTAAATGAACAAGATGTGTTCAGCAAACTAGCATATGTACTTATACCATACATACAAATACCTTTAAATGTTTTTCCTTGAGAACTAATTACCTATTGCCACAATTAGTTTGCTAACATACAAATCTTTAAACTAATTACTCTGACCCATTCCTCACTACCTCTATAACTTTCCCATCCAAATTAAAAAAAAAACTGTATTCCTAGAGCTTTGCACAGTGCCCAGCACATAATGGGCACTTAACTTTAATGACTGATTAATTGACTGAAATTGGATATGTGAGTGAGAAGAGGTCAGATGTGAGAGAAGAGGTAGAGGTAGAAATGAGAAGATATGGAAATCAAATAGACCCATGAAGGAAGGGAAAGTGAAGAGTCAAAGATAATATCAAGGTTGCAGACTTGGATGACTCTAAGGATGGTAGTGCCCTTGACAGAAACAGGTAAGTTCAAGAGAGGGATGGTTTTGAGAGGAAAGATGATGAGTTCTTGCTTTGGATCTATTGAGTTTAAAATGTCTATATGTGGGATGTCCAGTTCAGTAGTTCTATACTACACAGCTGGTGGTGTAGAAGTGGGGTTCAGGAGAGTCTGGATTAGAGGCATAGATCTGGAAGTTATTTGTATTGAGATGATAATTAAACCCATGGGAGCTGATGAAGTTACCAAATGAGAGAGTATGAGGAGAAGAAAGAGAAGCATAAAGAGAAGCTCAAAATGTTCTGTTCACACAGATAGAAGAGAAATGAAGTAGGGATTACATATAATTCCAATCTCCAGTTCTATCTCTAGAGTGAACAATGCATTCAGAAGGTGCAACCTGACACAAATAAATTTCATATCCTGGAAATAATTGTATTTTAAACAGGAACAAAGCAGGAAAGATAGCAGTAGTTGACTAAATGAAAATCACTTTGAATTTATTTTTACTATTTACCTGCTGTTAATGAACTGATGCATTTTTTAAAAGGTCATAACTCTAATCTTGCATTCTCAGAATTATAATTACTTCTAAAATGCTTATAAATAAGCTCATGAAGTCTTACAAGTCTAGATGAAGGGCAATAAATGTGTGAAACTTACCACACCCATGAAAAGAGGTTTTGAAATATCTAAATTTGCTCTCCAAGCAAAGAACAATGAATAAACACAAAGCATTCCCACAAAAAGCCACACCAGTGGTGGGTTTTGTTTGTCCCTGAAAGATATAATACACCAATATTTTATTATGGAATTAAAATAAAAAGTAAACATTACAAAAATCTAAGGGAACTTTTAAAAATGCCAATAGATGGTTTATCTTTCTAAAAATCAGACTCAAGAAAGATTTGTCTACATTTCAAAGGAAAGTAATAATTATTTCCTCATTTAGAGCTGAGGCAGAGCTCTTAGGGAACAACAAATGGCATTACTTTTAAATAGATGAAATGGAAGCATTTAGTTACAGAGTAGACCTACTGAAGGAGATTTCTCAACTGGGTTTTACTCTCCTCACTTCCCACCATTAGTCCTGATTTGGCAGACACTCCCAGGCAGCAAATGGCATAGGGGTAAGAAGAAATACAGTATCAGAGGAGAAGAAATAAAATCTCCAGTAGTACTAAAAAGCTAAGGGAATTCCTTCAGCTGACTGGCTAGTCATGTGTAAGAGATATACACATAATAAGTCAGGTGAATGTAAACTGTGGACTGACTGTACTCAACTTCAACTGGTATCTAAATTTTACACTACGAGTGGTACAAGTGCTTTAAAAGTTTAAGACTATCAAGAGATTCATTTGCTTATCCTGAAAAGGGAATATTTATTCAATTCAATTTTTCAACATTCTTTTGTAATCTGGAAATCATATAGTATTCACAAAGCATGCAAATTTGACAAGCAGAAATAGTGACATTAGGTTTTTCAGAATGTAATTATATACCAACGCACTGAAAATTCATTCACTTGATAAAAAAAACACAGTGAAAGTAGAGATATTACTTACTGTTTTGCTAAGCATAAACAAGCAACAATTGCAAGGGCTTGAATATTAATTGATAATTCAACTTTCATATTTGCCATCTGAAAACTAAAAAATAAACACCTAATTTATCACTTTCATTAGTCAGAAAGCAAACAATTTTTAAATTTTAAATGATTTCAAGCTCTAAATCGAGCATTTTTTCATATGTCTGATGAAATCTAGAACATATACTACAGTCAGAATAATACTAGGACATGTTATTTTTAAAATTTGAAAAACTGAATTTTAGTAGACAAAAAAGACCACATATAAGAACATGACAGAAAGTTAAACTCAGGTTATGTCTACATACACATACACACACACACACACTTCCAAAAGAGTCCCAAAAATTGACTATTGGTCAATTATCACAGTTTGTCTACCACGGAGTGAAATCATATCAAAGGTTGTAGCAGGTCTCTGTTGACTGTACCTCTGTAGTTCATTCAGATCATGCTAACTGGCTTGACAAAAAGTTATGGTTAAAATAGTTCTTGGAACTTCATGTTAATACAGATATAGACACTGCCTCAATGAATTAAAATGTTGAAAGTAATAATAATTTCTGGAGGTCCTTCTAGGGAACATCCACTTGCCAGGCTTAACAGAAACGTAGCAAAAATGGAAATCTCCATTTATCTTACCCCTTCCCCCACTTCTCAGTCATTTCTCTCAAAAGATGCTTTCTTTTATGTCAAATTCCTCTTGTGCACATATTTAGTAAATCTTAAATAGGATGATTCTTTTAGGCTTAAATTATTTTACCGACTAAAAAACACATAGCTACTATCTATTCCAGGTGACATCTGTAGTTATTTTCTTACAGTTAAAACAGTACTTAATATTTTTCAACTTAAAGTGATATGTCTGGCACCAATTTCACAAGAGAAAAAAAAGCATGAAATAATTATGGCATCCACACACTACATGCTTTACTTAAGGACACTCATCTACTATAAGAAGATATGATTATTCTGGTTCCATCATGAGTCTCATTTCAAACTATCCTTCAAAGAGAATGGGGTCAAGCTTTCAAAATAAATTTCTGAAAAACTGTTGCTTAAATGTAAGTTCTGAAAGATGGTCATTGCCTAAGGTTATGTTCAGTAATTTCCTTGTCAAGGATTGCAATTTAGAGATACGAATTGGGAAGGAATATAATTTGCTTGACTTAGAGGACGAATGATTAAATTCTATCATAATGAAGGATTTTTCTCTTATGTTATTAGAAGGCTCCCCCTGAATACTCCTGTTCATATGAAACATTAGTATCCTTTACTCAACCAATCAATGAATGCACTAGACTTTCATTATCTTTTATCTTTCTTTTATTTCAGGTAACCATTTTGATATAACTGGTCATCTTCTTGAGGTTTCTTTCTAGGTATAAGATTTATTTATTTTTCTTTCTACTAAGAAGAATTTAAGTACTCACACTCCTAATATATTATCATACCGTGGACCTAAGAGCTAATTTTACTATCCAATGTTATGCTGTATCTTCTGTCATTCGTATAATGATCCTCCAAGCCAATATATGTTTTTATTTCCAAATATCATATAACTAAGGTGAAGAAAAAAAGTGGAAGGGCACGAAGAGTGTTAATTTTTTTTTGAGACAGACTAACAAAGAATGAAAAGTAAAGTAACAGTCACTAGGAGACTAAAGACATAATATAGTAAAATTAAAGGGTAAACAAGAAAAAAAGGGAAAAGGAGTTAGAAGAAACTGGGACCCAAGGTAGAATAGCGTCATTTAGTCCACAAAACTGTAAACTCTCTTAGTGCAGGGATTACACAAGATGTATCTTTGCATCAACCTTCACACCTAGGATAGTGCTTTGTGTTTAATAGGTACTAGTATTTATTGAGTGAAAGAAGAATGAACAAATAACAGATCAAAAGCAAATAGATGGTTTGGATGTTTACTTCCTTAGCAGAAGAGCACAACTAAGTGAAGTCACTTAATCGCTCTGGGTCATAAGGATTCCTTATTAGGGAAATGAAGGGACTACAAAAGATATCTAAAGTCCCTTCCAATTCTAAAGTCCCTTGCCTCTAAATAAACAATATACAGAAATTACTACTAGTAATGATGAGCTACTATTTTTTCTTCTTCTCTTTCATTAAAGACATATTTCCTTATATTTTTAATTAAAGATACTATTAGGAGATTCATACTTCAGTCAAGCAAAAGTGATAACATTTTTCTTTTTTATATTTTTAATCACTATTTTTTCCACTTACATGTAAAAAATTTAACATTTTATTTTTTTTCTTTTTATCTATGCATTTGTTTATTTATTTTTATGTTTTCATTTTTTAAATAGTTTTTTTTATTTTTAGTTTACAACACTCAGTTGTACATAATTTTGAGTTCCAGATTTTCTTCCCTCCTTCTCCTCCTCCCTCCCCAAGACGGCATGGAATCTGATATATCTTCTACGTATAACTTTGCACTGAACTTATTTACATACTAGTCAAGTTGTGGAGAAGAATTATGACCAATGGAATGAACCATGAGAAAGAAGAAACAGAACCCAAACAAACCTCAAAAACAAAAACAAAAGGGAGAAAAAAGGGGAAAAACGCAAGCATAAAGTGTGCCTCATTCTGCATTCATACTTCATAGTTCTTTCTCTGGCTGTAGACAGTATTCTCCATCATTGAGTCCTTTGCAGTTGTCTTTGCACCTTGTGTTGCTGAGAAGAGCAAAGTCTATCAGGGTTAGTCCTCACAGAATCCATATATCTGTGGTTGTGTATAATGTTCTCCTGGCTCTGCTCCGCTCACACAGCATTATATTGTGTAGGTTTTTCCAGGTTGTTATGAACTCTGTATCATCCCCATTTCTTATAGCACAATAGTATTCCATTACCTTCATATACCACAACTTGTTCAGCCATTCTCCAATTGATGGGCATCCTCTTCATTTCAAATTCTTAGCTACTACAAAAAGAGCTGCTATAAATATTTTTGTACATATAGGTCCTGTTCCCACTTGCGTGATTTCTTTGGGATACAACTGTAGAAGTGGTATTGCTGGGTCAAAAGGTATGAATATTTTTATAGCCCTTTGGGCATAGTGCCAAATTGCTCTACAGAATGGCTGGATCAGTTCACAACTCCACCAGCAATGTAACAATTTTCCAATTTTCCCACATCCTCTCCAGCATTTATCATTTTCCTCTTTTGTCATTTTAGCCAATCTGACAGGAGAGATGTGGTAGCTAAGAGTTGTTTTGATTTCCATTTCTCTAATCAGTAGTGATTTCGAGCATTTTTTTCATATGGCTATACATATCTTTAATTTCTTCCTCTGAAAACTGCCTGTTCATATCCTTTGACCATTTCTCAATTGGGGACTGACTTGTATTCCTATATATTTGGCTCAGTTCCCTGTATATTTTAGAAATAAGGCCTTTATCAGAGACACTGGTTGTAAAAATTTTCTCCCAATTTTCTGCTTCCCTCCTAATCTTTGCTGCATTGGCTTTTTATACAAAAATATTTCAATTTAACATAATCAAAATTATCCATTTTGCATTTTAAAATGCTCTCTATCTCTTGCTGCGTCATGAAATCTTTTCTTTTCCAGAAATGTGATAGGTAAACTATTCCTTGCTCTCCCAAATTGCTTATAGTATCAGCCTTTATTCCTAAATCATGAACCCATTTTGACTTTATTTTGGTATATGTAGAAGATATTGGTCTATGCCCAGTTTCTGCCCTACCATTTTCCAATTTTCCCAG
This sequence comes from Trichosurus vulpecula, assembly GCF_011100635.1. Classification (NCBI taxonomy): domain Eukaryota; kingdom Metazoa; phylum Chordata; class Mammalia; order Diprotodontia; family Phalangeridae; genus Trichosurus; species Trichosurus vulpecula. The sequence continues at coordinate 211,060,036 of NC_050580.1, read as the reverse complement.
CAGCTTTTGTGAAATAGTGAATTCTTAGCCCAGAAGCTGGCCTCTTTGGGTTTATCAAAGAGTAGATTGCTATAGTCGTTGACTTCTCCATCTTGTGTACCTATCCTATTCCACTGATCCTGGACTCTGTTTCTTAGCCAGTACCAGGTGGTTTTGATGACTGCTGCTTTATAGTACAGTTTAATATCCGGTATGGCTAGGCTACCTTCCCTAGCACTTCTTTTCATTAATACCCTAGATATTCTAGACCTCTTGTTCTTCCAGATGAATTTTGTTATTATTTTATCCAGCTCTGTAAAATAATTTTTTGGTAGTTCAATTGGTATGGCACTGAATAGACAAATTTAGATAAAACTGTTAATTTTTATTATATTAGCTCGGCCTAACCATGAGCAACTGATATTTTTCCATTTATTTAGATCTGACTTTATTCGCGTGAAAACTGTTTCATAATTATGTTCATATAGTCCCTGGGTTTGTCTTGGCAGATAGACTCCCAAATACTTTATAATGTCTACAGTAACTTTTAATGGAATTTCTCTATCTCTTGCTGTTGGGCTTTGCTAGTAATGTATAGGAATGCCAAGGATTTATGTGGGTTTATTTTATATCCTGCAACTCTGCTAAAATTGTTTATTATTTCAAGTATATATTTTACTTGATTCTCTAGGATTCTCTAAGTAAATCATCGTATCATCTGCAAAAAGTGATAATTTAGTTTCTTCTTTGCCTATTCTAATTCCTTCAATTTCTTTTTCTCCTTTTATTGCTACAGCTAATGCTTTTAGTACCAAATTGAATAGTAGGGGTGATAAACATCCTTGTTTCATCCCTAATCTTATTGGGAATGCATCTAGCTTATCCCCATTACAAATAATGCTTGTTGATGGTTTTAGGTAGATGCTATTTATAATTTTAAGGAAGGCTCCATTTATTCCTATGCTTTCTAGTGTTTTTAATAGGAATGGGTGTTGTATTTTGTCAAAGGCTTTTTCTGCATCTATTGAGATGATCATATGCTTTCCGCTAGTTTTGTTGTTGATATTGTTAATTATGCTAATCATTTTCCTAATACTGAACCAGCCTTGCATTCCTGGAATAAATCCTACCTGTTCATAGTGTATTATTCTCGTGATGAGTTGCTGCAATCTTTTTGCTAATATTTTATTTAAAATTTTTGCATCAATATTCATTAGGGAAATTGGTCTATAATTTTCTTTCTGTTTTGACTCTACCTGGTTTGGGTATTAGTACCATATTTGTGTCATAAAAAGGAATTTGGTGGACTCCTTCACCTATATTCCCAAACAGTATACAAAATATAGGAATTAATTGTTCTTTAAATGTTTGATAGAATTCACATGTAAAACCACCTGGCCCTGGGGATTTTTTCCTGGGGAGTTCATTGACAGCTTGCTCAATTTCTTTTTCTGAGATGGGGTTATTTAGAAATTTTACTTCCTCTTCTGTTATCCTGGGCAATTTATGTTTTTGTAGATACTCATCCATATCCCTAAGGTTGTCAAATTTATGGGCAATTGGGCAAAATAATTCCTAATTATTGTTTTGATTTCCTCTTCATTAAAGGGGAACTCACCCTTTTCATTTTTGATACTGGTAATTTGATTTTCTTCTTTCTTTTTTTTAATCAAATTGACCAAAGGTTTATCAATTTTATTGTTTTATTCATAAAACCAGCTCTTTGTTTTATTTATTAATTCAATAGTTTTCTTGATTTCAATTTTATCAATCTCTCCTTTGACTTTCAGTATTTCTAATTTGGTATTTAACTGGGGATTTTCAATTTGTTCTTTTTCTAGCTTTTTCAGTTGCATGCCCAATTCATTGATCTCCTTTTTCTCTATTTTATTCATGTAAGCATTTAGATATATAAAACTTCCCCTAGGAACTGCTTTTGTTGCACCCATAAGTTTTGGTATGTTGGCTCATTATTGTCATTCTCTTGAATGAAGTTATTGTTTCTCTGATTTGTTCTTTGGTCCACTCATTCTTTAGAATTAGATTATTTAGTTTCCAATTAATTTTTAGCTTATTTTTCCATGGTTCTGTATTACAAATAATTTTTATTGCTTCATGATCTGAAAAGGATGCTTTGACTACTTCTGCCTTTCCGCACTGGATTGTGAGGTTTTTATGCCCTAGTACATTCAATTTTTGAGTATGTACCATGTACCACTGAGAAGAAAGTATATTCCTTTTTATCCCCATTCAATTTTCTCCAGAGGTCTATCATATCTGCCTTTTCTAAAATTCTGTTCACCTCCCTAACTTCTTTCTTATTTATTTTGATGTCAGATTTATCAAGTTCAGACAGGGGGAGGTTGAGGTTTCCCATTATTATAGTTTTGCTGTCTATTTCTTCCTGAAACTCCCTTAACCTCTCCTCTAAGAATTTGCATGCCATACCACTTGGTGCATATATGTTAAACAATGATACTGCTTCATTGTTTATGGTGCCTTTTAGCAGGATGTAGTGCCCTTCCTTATCTCTTTTAATTAAATCTATCTTTACTTTTGCTTTGTCTGAGATTAGGATTGCTACACCTGCTTTTTTTACTTTAGCTGAAGCACAATATATTTTACTCCAGCCTTTTACCTTTACCCTGTGCATATCCCGTTTCAAATGTGTTTCTTGTAAACAGCATATTGTAGGATTATGGTTTTTAATCCATTCTGCTATCTGCTTCTGTTTTATGGGAGAGTTCATCCCATTCACATTCACAGTTATGATTTCTATCTGTGTCTTTTTCTCCATCCTATTTCCCCCATTTATGCTTTTATTTCTCCCTTTCCCCTTCCACTCAACAAAGTTTTGTTTTGACCACTGCCTTCTTCAATTTACCCATCCTCTTGATTCCCCTCCCTTATCTTACCGTTTTCTACTTGCTACTTCTTCACTCCCTTCTGACCACCCCCCTCCCTTTTTCCCCCTTTGCCCTCCTACTACCTGTAGGGCAAGTTAGATTTCTATACTTATCAGGGTATGTTATTCCCTTCTTGAGCCAGATCCGATGACAGTAAAGCTCAAATACTGCTCTTCTCCCTCCCTTCTTTCCCTCTACTATGTGTTTTTGTGCCTCTTCACTTGATGTAATTTACCCTTTTCTACTACCTCCTTACCTCTTCTCCCATAACCGTCCTTTTACATCTCTTAATTATGTTTTTATCCTTATATCAGTTATTTTATACAGACATTCACAGTCTATGTGTATCCCTTTCAATTGTCATAATAGCTGTACTATTCTCAAGATTGCTATATATGTATATATATAAAACATAAATAAGATGATATAATCCTATATAAAGATGTTAATAATTTGCCCTCATTGATTAATAGGGTTTGTGGGGGTTTTCCCCATTTACCTTTTTATGTCTCTCTTGAGTTTTGTATTTGAAGATCAAATTTTCCATTGAGTTCCGGCCTTTTCATCAGGAAGGTCTGGAATTCCCTTATTCATTGAATGTCCATCTCCTTGCCTGAAAAGTTATACTTAATTTTGCTAGGTAGTTGATCCTTGGTTGTAGTCCCAGCTCCTTTGCCCTTTGGAATATCATATTCCAGTTTCTCCTGTCATTTAATGTAGAACCTGAGAGGTCCTGCATGACCCTGACTTTAGTTGCACAATATTTGAATTGTTTCTTTTTGGCTGCTTGCAGTATTTTCTCCTTGACTTTGTAATTCTGAAATTTGACTATAATATTTCTTGGTGTTTTCAATTTGGGATCTCTTTCAGGGGATGATGGGTGGATTCTTTCAATGACTAATTTGCCCTCTGGTTCTAGGACCTCTGGGCAGTTATCTTTGATAATTTCTTCGAAGACACTGTCAAGGCTCTTTTTTTCATTGTGGATTTCTGGTAGACTACTAATTCTTAAATTGTCTCTCCTGGATCTATTTTCCAGGTCAGTTGTTTTTCCAATCAGATATTTAACATTTTTTTCTATTTTTTCATTCTTTACATTTTGTTTAACTACTTGTTGATGCCTCATAGAGTCATTAGCTTCCACTTGCTCAATTCTAATTTTTAATGAGTTGCTGTCTTCAATCTTATTTTTTAAGGACTTCATTTCATCAGTGTTTTTTTTTTCCATTTTTTCTTTTACCTCCCTACTTTGGTTTTTAAAATTCTCCTTTAGCTCTTCCAGTAATGCTTTTTGGGCTTAAGACCAGTTCACATTACCTTTTGAGGTATCAGATGTGGGTATAGTGTCATTGCTATCCTCTTCCAAATTGGTATTTTGAGCATGTCTGTCTCCATAAAAAGAATCGATGGTCCTCGGTTTTTTTGTGTTCTTCTTCATGTTGGTTAGCCTTTTCTTAGCTTTACAACGAATTTCTGCTTTGGGGCTCAGGGCTCTCTGTTCCATGTTTCTTATTCTGGGGATTGTGAATCTAGTTACTGGCTTTGTGAATTATAGCCTTCAGTTTCCTGAGGTGTGGGGGAGGGGGTCTGGCTGCTTGAAGTCTCCTCTTCCCCTGGGGTTGCTCTCCAGCACTGTTGCTCTTCAGCAATGGTCTCAGCTATTTGTTGTTTGTGCTGGTGTCTGGCACTTCCCCTGGGGGTGCAAGGGTACGTCTTGGCTCCTGGTGTTGTCCCCTGCTGTCTGTGCCCCTCTGGGACTCAGGAACTCCCACTGCTCAGCCACTGAAGCCCCACTTCTGTCTCCTCCATTCCACCAGTTTTTCCCCAGGAATTCTCTGGGTTGGGAGGGAGGGATTAGAGCCATTTACCTGGCCATTATGTCTCCCAGAAGGTCAAGAAGACACATTTCACACCTTTGGGCTGCAAGCCTCAGGAGTTGATGTCTCACAGCGGGTGGCCTTGCCCTGCTGCCTCTTGTGGCTTTCACAGACTACGGTCCTGTGTTGGGAGGCCTGGGGATCTCCCCTGGTTTCGGGCGCCCAGCTTTCTCCCAGCCTGTCTCACACATCGGTTTCTGCAGCCGCTTCCACTTTGGTGCTGTCTGGAGCAGCTCCGCACGCCGAGCGCTCTCCCAGCCTACAGATTCGTCCCCTCAGCCTTTCGGTCTCTCCTGGCTTGGAAATTTGCCTCCCTCAGACTGCTCGTGGTTTCTAACTCTCTCAAATCTGCTCAGATTCACTTTTTTATAGGAATCTGACAGAACTTGTGAGAGAGCTCTGGTAGGATGCTGTTTTCATGTGGCCATCTTGGCTCCGCCCCTCTAACATTCATTTAAAAAAATTTTTAATTTGATCTTCTCTCCCTTCCTCCCTTCTCTCTTCCTCTTTGAGAAGGCAAGCAATTTGATATAGGCTATATATGTTCAGTCATGCACAATATATTTCCATATTAGTTGTGTTGTTAAAGAAAATACAGACCAAAAAAAAAAAGGAAAAATAAAGTTAAAAAAAAGTATGCTTCAATCTGCATTCAGACTCCATCAGTTCTTTCTCTGGAGATGGATAGCATTTTTCTTCATTAGTCCTTTGCAAATGTCTTGGATCATTGTATTACTGAGAATAACTAAGTCATTCACAGTTAATCATTGTTAATCATTAATATTGCTGTTTTTGTGTACAATGTTCTGGTTCTGCTCACATCACTTCATGTCATATATGTCTTCCCAGGTTTTCCTGTAACTTTCTTGTTTGTCATTTCTCATATCACATTAGTATTCCATCACGATCATATACCATACCTTCAGCCATTCCTCAACTGATGGGCAACTCATCAATTTCCAACTTTTTGCCACCATAAATAAGAGGTCTATAACTATTTCTGTACATATAGGTCCTTTGCCTTTGCCTTTTTTAAAATCTCTTTGGGATACAGATGTAGTAGTGATATTGCTGGGTCAAAGGGTATTCACAATTTTATGGCCCCTTGGGCATAGTGCTAAATTGCTCTCCAGAATTGTTAGATCAGTTCACAACTCCACCAGCAGTGCATAAGTGTCCCAATTTTCCCATATCCCTCTCAACATTTGTCATTTTTCTTTTCTGTTATATTTGCCTGTCTGATAGGTGTGAGGTGGTACCTCTGAATTATTTTTAATCAATAGTGATTTAGAGCTATAGATACTTTTGATTTTTTCAGAAAACTGCCTGTTCTTATCCCTTTACCATTTATCAATTGGGGAATGACTTGTATTCTTAAATTTGACTCAGTTCTCTATATAAGAAATAAGGCCATTATCAGAATTACTGTGTATTTCCCTCTATCCTATTTTTCCCATTTATCCTTCTCTTTCTCTCCTTTCACCCTGTTTCTTCTCAAAAGTGTTTTGCTTCCAACAACTGCCTCACCCAATCTATTGTCCCTTCTATCAGTCTTCCCACCCTCTTCCTTTCCTACTTTCTGGTAGGGCAAGATAGATTTCAAGTAGTCCCAATCTGCCTATTCTTCAGCAAATCCCCTTTTCAAGCACCTTTACCTGAGATTTAGCAAGTTATTATTACTTGTTGAAAAAAGAAACTGCAAGTGTTTCAATTGGAATTTGGTTCTAATTAGGGTGATTTTTGACTGGACCTTTGATTTCACTGATATATGGAACTAAAGATGAGGAAATTCCCTCTACCATTGTAGATCAGCAACTGATCTACAATTTATAGTCTCAGAGTTCTGCCTGGGTCACTGAGAAGTTAAGTAACTTGCCCAGTCACAAAGCCAGTATGAGTCCATGGTGGCACATGAACTCAACTGACTAGCTCCCTATCCACTACACCAGTCAAACTGAAAGGAAAATGCAGGCCACTTGTATTGCTCATTAAGGTGGTATTTTTTTACTGTTTTCTCTTTTAGCACTTATTTAATCAAGTGCCTTTGAAGAGTCTGGCCTTTGTTTCTTTGATTAAATCAGGAGTCTTTGAGACCTCCTTGCCTCAAGGGAAAGCCTAGGCCACATGGGTTTAAGATGAATGTTTGAGACGCTTTTAGGTCACGTGGGTGAGTCACCTGTGTGATGCCCTTTGATCCTGAACAGAATATATAAACTCAAGAGGCTGGCATCTTCCCTTGGGGCGCTCAGTCACTGGAAAAGTGGCACTTGACTCTGGGCAAGCCGTTGTTAAGAGGTTCCCAGCTTGTGAACTCAGATGTTGATGCTTTCCTGGTAACTATGAATTATGATTTGGTCTGTTCATATTGTGTATGTTTGTAACTTGTTTGTATTTGCTCTGAAGTTAGGTTGCTGGCTTTTCCTCCTGAACTAAGTGAATTATATTTGTATGTTGGATTAAAGTAAGATTGTTAACCCCTTACAGCTACTTTCCATAGTAAAGCAGATCAAAAGAACCTGTGTTAGCAGCGCTTCCATATACTGGTTGTTGTTGGTTTTACACAGCCACAGCAGCTGCTAGCCAAATTGTTGCTACACCACTAAACCTTACATAAGGATCCCTGGTGACCACACAGTGACTTAGAAAACCACAAATTAATCTTATCTATGTTTTAATCTATATTTATTTATTTTGTTAAATATTCACTAATGGCATTTTATTCTGGTGTGGCCACAATCAGGAGTGTTGCAGATACGTGCTGGCCTTGTGTTTGATGCCTCTGCTCTACAACATGCTGCCTCTAAAGGGTGATATTAATCAATACAGAAGTCTAGAAGAATTTTTCCTACTTGCACATGTACTAAAATGACAGCTTAAAATTTTTTTTTGAAATCCTGAATAAATGAATCTCTGAAGAATTTAAAAATCTCAGTTCATTATATGAATTATGTAAAAATATTTGTTCAAATTTTGGTAGATATTATGTTTGAATAATAATTTCTAAAGAAAGGTCATCATCAAAAATCTAGGGCAAAGAATAAGTTATTTCTAAAAATTTGGTTTTGTGTCATAGCAAATAGAAATGTCATGTTTTAGTATACAACTCTCAGACTAATATGTGCCTGCACTCTACGTTTTGTTTTCTATTCAAGAACAAGTATCAGTATATGAAAAAAAGAAGCAAAGGAAGAAACCCGTATCAGAATTGGATGCTGCTTCCTCAGAGGAAAACCAACAATCCTGACAAGTCCTGGGAAATAAACTCTAGTAACAGAAAACACATTTAAAAGTTGTTCCAGGTATTTTTACTCACAGCAATATTTCAGACATACTGGATCCTATCTCAGATTTGGCCTGGTCATGGAAGAGAAATAGTTATATTCAATGAAGCATACAAGAATTAAATCATAGCATATTTCAGTTTTTTTTTAAATTTAAGAATAATACATTTAGGATATATAATACATTTTATCTTTCAAAATCATTATTTCAGAAAGTACTTTTTTAAAGAAAATATATATGGGAGTATAAGCCGCTATAATGTTTTAAAAAGAACTCCAAAAACATAATGGTCAAAGCACAAGGCTTTGAATACCAGTCTGGCATTATTATTTGTGTGACCTTGGGCAAATCCACATCTTTAAAATAAGAGGGTTGGACTAAATGACCTTTAAGGTACTTTCAGCTGTAAATCTATGTTTCTATGATTTAGATCATAAGCTAAATACCAACTGAAATAATGTTTCCAGGAGGAAGAGTTCGTTAACAATTTCATTAGTTAGCCATCTATAGTTTTATAGATAATTCCAAACATCTGTATGTAAATCCTTCTACTATCTTTGGTGCCATCATGCCTTTTGATGCATAGTTACTAATTTCACAAGCAACAAGTGAATTTCATTCTCAATTTCCAAGTTCCTCTTGTATGTCAATTAACATTTTCATATAACAAGCACTTCTGTCTACAAGGACATTTCCATACATTGACCATGGCATAAGGAATTAACAAATGATTATTCTACCCATCCTAATCAAAATATTCTCTCAATGAGACTATTGATTGCTCTTCCATTTTTCATATACCAAAAGTACTGTAATAGATTGGGTTTTTCCTCACTCTCTGATTTATATATGGTGCATGTTAATAGTTATCTTCCTGAAACTAAGACCTTTAAACTCATTACTGAGTTTACATTTTCTCCAAATAGTGACTACACACACACAAACATAAAAACACCTAACTTTTTTTCCAAAAAATTTATCTAGTCTTAGACTGAATATTAACCACTCACAGAACACAACAAATTTGTGAATGGTCATAATTCAACCAAGGCAACCAAAAATATTGGATTTATTCTTCAACTTTCCTCTAATAGTTTTTATTCATAAATCCAATGCTCACAGTGACACCTACTGCTAAAATTATTGAAATGTTGTTTCCACTATAGGCAGCAAAGTCTTTTTAATGCCTGTTATATGAATAGATTATTATTCTACCTCAATAGCAAAAAAAATGCAGATTAAATGATTCCAACATTTTCTAAGGCATCCTCAAAGGCACTTCCCAAGGAAAAGTTTGTCATACAAATAACTAAGATGAAAAATCTAACTAATGTAATGTTTCCAATAATTGCCCAGGGAGAAAACTGAAGGAAGATTTCTTATAAATATCATTTAAAAAGGATTTTTAAAATAAATTTACCAGGTTGAATGTTCCATATTCTTCCCTAAGAAAATGGGTCAGAAATCCGGAAAATGTTGTCTGGTCTCCCCAGGTCCAACGGGCTTGATTGAGGTAGGATGAGATAGGCAGGTAGAGATAAGGCAGAAAACCAGCAGAGAAGAATAGACTCAGCTTTAGCAAATGACCTAGGGAGAGCTCCTGTGTTAAAACACATAAGATTGTATTACAATGTTCACTTTAGTTTAATTATTTGGAACTTTAAAAACACACCAAGAAAAACATGAAATATATTTACAGAGCTGATCTCTCAATTTATAGTTAAGTCACCACCAAAATACTTTGTTAAACCTTCTGATTACTATGGATTACTAAGAAAATTTCATCAACCTGATCTTCTTTGCATGGCCGGGTGAAATTTGAGTGAAGCAAATGACATTAGGAAAGACTCATGAGTATCATATTCATTTCATTTTTTACATTTAAATCATGTCATGACATATATAGATAGCTGAAGCCCTGCAAAGCTGAGATAACCCACTTTGAAGTGATTAAGTGTTGTTGGCTTGTATTGCATGTACCAGAAAATATCCCTCCAACGTTGGTATACTTCCCTGGCTTCAGCAGCAGCAGGGTTGATTCATTGTCTCTATCATGATTATATAACATATACAACTTATGGAATATCACTACAAATATTTCTTGGGTAGCTATTTTAATGTTTCATTAAAATGACACAGTGGGAAACAGTCTTTACATTATATTATTGTCTTGAAATGGCCTTTAATATTTAAAAATAACTCTTCTTCACCACAATATATAATGTAGACTATGCACTACAGGGTACTAAAAGTAAATTTTTAAGCATTTTCTTGATATATTTATATATATGTATATATACACATATATATACATACACACATACACATATTTATACACACACACACACACACACACATACATGGTTCTCATTATCTCACTATTCATTATCTGGGTCTCTAGAGACAAGTCTTTTGTTTCAGGCCTGTGACTTCAATGACCTCTGTAGGGAACTACACAGTGGTAAAAATCTCTCTACCAATGCAGATCAATAACCATTCTGTAACTCCATGTCTAAGAGAGTTGCCTGGAACTTTGCCCAGTGCATTAGTGTCAGGGCTGGAGTCAAGAGTCTTCCTGATTCTGGCGCTGGCTAACTATTTAACTATATACCATGATGCCTCTGTTTGAAGTCACATTGTGAAGCAGAAATCATACTAATGAACCACGTAGAAAACTTGTAAATAATGCACACTCATTTATTAAAAGTTTAAAGCTACATGCCAGTCACATTTACAAGGACAAAAGCATAACAGTCCCTGTTCTCAAGGAACTTATATTCTAAAGAAGATAATATGAATATACCTAGGTATTATTAAATACATACAAAACAAATAAAAAGAAACCTTGGTGGAGAAGACACTAGAAGCTGAAGGGGTTAAGAAAGGCCTCTTGTGGAAGATGGCATTTCAGTTAAGTCTTGAAGAAAACCAGAGATTCCAAGGATCTGAAGCGAGGAGAGTACATTTCTGGCATGGGAAATAACGAGTGCAAAGACATGGAGAAAAGAGATGGAATGTCATGGGTGAGGACTAGTATGAAATTCTGCACTATAGAGAACAAAGAGGGAAGAATGAATAAGAGGGCAAGTCATGAAGAGCCTTAAATGCCAAGGATATTTGATTCTAAAGTTTACAAGGAACCACCAGAGTTTCTTAAGCATGTGTATGACATAGGACTATTTTAAGAAAAATCGCTTTGGCAGTTATGTGGAGACAGATTGGAGAGGAAAGAGACTTAAGGCAGGGAGACAACTTACGAAGCTACCGATGATAACCTAGGCAGGAGGAAATGAGGGCCTCAAAGAGGGTGATGCTTAATGGATGAGATATTATTAAGGAAGAAAAAAAGATTTAGAAACTTATTGAATATGTGAGGGGAGTGAAGGTGAGAGGTTAATAACATAGAAGTTGTGAACCTGAGTGACAGAAAGAATGGTGGCTCCCTCAACAGGGAAGTATGGAAAACAAGTGGGTTTGAGAAAAGATAGTGAATTCTGATTTGTAAATTTTAAGTTTGAGATGCCTATCGGATACCCAGTTTGAAATATCCAATAGAAGGTTGGTGGTTCAGGACAGTATCTCAGAGAGAGACTATGACTAGATATTATAGATCTAGGCATCATCTGCATAGAAATGATGAGCTCACTAAACAAGAGTAGAAAGAAATTAGAAGGGTCAGAATAGAGCCCTGAGATACACCCAGTTAGGGAGCATGTTATGGCTAATGGTCCAGTCAAGTGATAGGAAAAACTAGGAAGGAAAAGTATGGAGAAAACCCAGAGAGAAGAAAGAGAGGGTAGTCACTGTGGCATATGTTACAGAGAGGTCAAGAAGGAAAAGAACTGAGAAAAAGACATTAGATTTGGCAAATAAGAGATTATTGATAATTATGGAGAAATATGAGAACAGGAATAGAAAAAAGTATATACAGACTTTTCAAGAGGTTTGACTGAAACAGGGAAGACAGATATAAGATGAAATGCAGGAGGGAATGGTAGGATTTAGTGAAGATTTTTTTTTTAATGGGGAAATTTGGGCTTTTTTGTAAGCACCAAGAAAGGAACCTGTAAGACAGGGAGAGCTGAAGAGAAATGTAGGATGATGATTAGTAGAATAATGAATGGGAAGACATGAGATCCACTGTATTTAAACAGGAGTTGGTCTTGGTGAGAAGCAGGATCTCTTACCTCTTCATCAGAGACTGGAGTAAAGGAGGAGAAGGGATGGTGAGACATGAAAAGGGGAGAAGACAAGGTTCCAAGGGAATGACTGTATTCAAACACCTATTCCTGCTTAATACTAGTGCCTAACCTATCTCACCAAATGTTTTTAGGTTCTGACTTAAAAAAAATTGATTTGACTATCAAAGAATTAAAAGGAGCCCTTGGGATAACTGGTGAAGCCTGAAAATATCTTTCCATCATGACTATATGTTCTTGTTCAGAAAGTCAAATAAGACTTGAAGGACATCATATCATACAACTTTGCCCCCAAATCACACCAAACACCACTACCACAACCATCAAAAAAGGTGTACTGTAAGAATTAGAGCATAACTACAATTATAACCTTCATTTTTTTAAAAACACAAGTTTGCTAAAATAAGCTATTTTAATAATTAATATTCATTTTTAAGATAAAGCCCCAAACAAATATTTTTAAAAGTACTTTCTATGAAACAATCATCTAAATTTTAAATAGATTTATTCTAATTGGCCTTTTCCTGGTAACAGTCATCCCCTCTAATATGGAAGACTTTCTGTATTTAATTTAGAGAATATTTTTTCTCATCTAAGTATATTCTAAAGTAAAGGAAAAAAATCCACGAGATTTTACAAAGAAGATGACCTCAGAGTTTGAGGCGAATTTGTAGTGAATTTGGAAAGGTCAAACACTGGATATTTTTAAAAATTATAATAACTCTTTTGGAAAATGTCAGGTCTTACTTTAAAGGAGAGATGGACTCAAGACTCAAATTCAGTCAATAAGTATTTATTAAGCACCAAATATGTACCAAGCACTGTGCTAAGTACTTTGATGTTGTTGTTCACTTGTTTCAGTTGTGGCCAAATCTTTGTGACCCCATTTAAGAGTTTTCTTGGCAAAGCTACTGAAATGGTTTGCCATTTTCTTCTTCAACTCATTTTACAGATGAGGAAATTGAGGCAAACAGGGTTAGGTGACTTGCCCTGGATCACACAGCTAGTAAGTGTCTGAGGCCAGATTTGAACTCAGATCTTCCTAACTCCAGATGCAGCACTCTATCTACTACACCACCTAGTCATCCCTATGCTAAGCACTGGAGATACAAAAAGAAAAAAAAAAAGAAAAAGACAATCCTTAGTATGGAGGAGCTTACAATCCCTGAGTAGAATAAGTAATTACAATTGCATTAGCATCATCAAATGAATATTCTGTCAGAAAATAAAGCACTTAGTATAGCAATAATGAGACACATAAAATGTTAAATGGGGAGTGTAAGTACAACTTTACCAAAATGTCTGCCAGTTTTTAAAAACAGTTACTTAGCAATCAGAATATATAGTTTCCCTCTGAAGCAGGAAGTGCATAAGGAAACAAATAAATTGGGCAATAATCTAGAAAACTATAGACAGTCCGACAAAGCTTGAAATAACCCTGCTGGTGGAATGTTAATTCTACCTAGGATGGTGGATTCACTGATCTCTTTCTACTTCTAACCTCTGTTATTTAAGAGACAAAGGAGATGGAGCCAAGATGGTAGAGCCAAGATGGCAGAGAAAAGGTAGGGACTTACCTGAGCTCTCCCAAATTCCCCTCCAAACAACTTTAAATAATAACTCAAAACAAATTTTGGGATGGAGAAAACTCAAAGGATGGGGTGAAACAAATTTCCATCCCGAGACAACTTAGAAGGTTGGCAGGAAAGCCCTGTCACTGAGCAGTGAGAGTAGAGCATACTCCAGAGTAGGCTGTACCAGTATAGGCCCACCACAGGAAACCAGCAGCAGGCATTGGGTGTGACTGAATCATCAGTGGGCAGCAGCTAATTCTAGAGCTCTCAGGCCACAGACAGCAAGGGGAGGGACAACTTGTCCAAAGATTACAATGGTTCCTTTGCTGACCCTGGGTGCAGGACTCTGTAGCATTACCCATATTCAGATGCACATCACAATCCTGTATTACAGTCCCAGGTGACAAGGAGCACTAGCCCACCTAAACTTGTGGCCGCCCAGGAATGAGGACCCTGGTCACAGTTCCAGAGTGAAAAAGATTGCTTGTGGTCACTCACACACCAGAGCACAGGCCAAGAGAGTGGTAAAAGCACATCTCCTTAGACCATACCACCCTGGAAGAACTGAAAGCTTACAGATGCCCAGCAGTAGCTCTGAAAATAGCTGTACCAAAAATGTGAAGCTTAGGACAGTGCCGCCTCCAGCCCAGGAGTAGAGTTTAACTTTAATATAAGCCAAAAGTCAATAACAGGCTGGAAAAATAAGCAAACAACAAAAAGATCCTGACCATAAAAAGTTACTATGGTGACAGGGATGAGCAAAACACAAACTCAGAAAACAACAAAGTCAAAACTGCTACATCCAAAGCCTCAAAGAACAATCTGAATTGGTCTCAGGTCTTGGAAGACCTCAAAAAGGATTTTAAAAATCAAATAAAAGAGGTAGAGGGAAAATTGGAAAAAGAAATGACAGTGATGCAAGAATATCATGACAAAAGAGAACATCTTGGTAAAAGAGGCACAAAAAAATACTGAAAATAACACCTAAAAAACCAGAATAGGCCAAATGGCGAAAGAGGCACAAAAATCCAATGAAGAGAAGAAAACCAAGCAGAATTGGCCAAATGGAAAAAAATGTACAAAAATTTACTGAACAACTTAAAAAATAAGATTAGTCAAATGGAAAAGTAAATACAAACACTAAATGAAGAAAGTAATTGTTTAAAAATTAGAATTGGGCAAGTAGAAGCTAATAACTCTATTAAACACCACAAATCAATCAAACAAAATATTTTGTTGATGCTCTTTTTCCCCTGATTTTAGCTGCATGCCCAACTGATAAAAGTGTTTAGTTATACACATTTTCTCTTTAGGACTACTTTTGTTACATCCAAAAAGTTTTGGCACACTGCTCTATTTGTGGCCATTTTCTTTGGTATAGTTGCTTACTGTTTCTATTTTGTTTTTTGTTTGATGCACAAAAATTTCTTTAGGATTATATTTTTTAGTCTCCATCAAAATTTGAATCTTTTCTTCAAATGACCCTTACTGAATATAAGTCTTATTAAGCTGCAGTCAGGAAAGAATGTGTTTAACTTTTCTGCTCTTCTATATTTTAGGAGCTTTTTATGCCATAGCATATAGTCAATTTTTGTAAATGTGAAATGCAAAGCTGATATATTTATATGTATATATATATATATATGTATATATATATTTATCACAAATATACATATATATATACACATTTGTGTGAGTATGCATATATACACAATCCTTTTGATTTTTTATTAACTGCTAGAAGTCTATCAGACCTAACTTTTCTAAAATTTTATTTAGGTCATTCACTTCATTCTTATCTGTTAGATTTGTCTAGGTGTGAAAAGGTCATACTGAAGTCCCCAACTATTCTAGTTTTGTTGCCTCTTTTCCCCTGTAGTTTGATAAGCTTTTCCTTTAAGTGCTTGGATGCCATGTCACTTGGTACGTTTATATAGAAGTATTGATATTATTTCACTATTTATAGTGCTTTTGAGCATAATGTAGTTTTTATGTTTATCTCCCATGTCTAATTTTCCTGTTGTTTTGCCTGAGATGATTGGTATGCCTGGTTTTCGAAATCTGCTTAAAGCACAAATTCTGTTTCAGGTCCTCATTTCAACTCTGTGTGCATATTTTTGTTTGAAGTGTGTCTCTTGTAAACAACATATTTTTGGATTCTGATTTCTAGTCCATTCTGCTATCCTCATCTGTTTAAAAGGGGAGACATCTCATTCACAGTTACAATTGTTATTTATGTTTTTTCTCCTCATATTCCCTTATATTTTTCTCTCTCTTGCCCACCTCACCCCAATTACAAAGGAAAGGGGGAAAGGAAGGGAATGAGATCAACAATATTTACATAACTGAGTATCTCTCACTCTGCCTCTCTGCCTGTATACTCTTCACTCATCCCAGAAACTTATCACAGATCAGAAATACCTGGGTTCAAATCCTGCTTTTGACAAATTATGGCTTTGTGGCCACGGGGAAGTCACTTAACCTCTCACTGTTTCAGGCTATTCAAAAATTATAAGTTGTGGTACAATTGCTGATATGAATTAGTAGCTCCATCACTACTACAGCCACAGTCCTAGAGCCTTCTATAGCACTCCCTCCTCCAAAGGAAAAAGCCACACTGCCCCAAAAACCCCCCAAAGTAAATAGATAACAGACCAATTTAATAAGAATATTTAATATTTATAATTAAGGCGCTATATTAAAAAGTATCAGAAGAAAACTGAAAGAACAAGTATACAAACTTATTTTAAAAAAATAGACTACATTAAAGCAGAAAAAGAAAATATCATTAATGAATACTAATACATAATATTGTGGTGTAGTTCACAGGCTGCTGGATCTGGAGTGAGAAAGTCCTGAGTTCAAATGTAGACTCAGATGCTTGCTAGCTGTGTGACTGGATAAATCACTTAACCTCTGTCTCAGATTCCTCATCTGTACAATGGGGATAATAGTAATATATGTAAAATGGGGATGTTATGAGAATAAAATAAGTTAATATTTGTAAAGCACTTTGCAAACCCAAAAGCACCCCATAAATGCTGGCTATAAAGATGTTAACTACAAACATGAATAAAGCTATATATGCCCCTCCCTCAAAACTTCCATTTTGACCAAGGGTTTGTAACAGGAATGTAGGAGTGCTTTAAAATTAGGAAAATAATCAATTATTTCTAGCCTTTGTTCCTTTTCACTGGCCATCTCCCACACCTGGAATGCCCTTCCTCTTTACCTCTGCCTCAAAGAATCCCTCTCTTTCAAGATATAGTTCAGGCACAACCTTTTATATGAAGCCTTTCCTGATTGTCCCAATAGGAACTCTCTTTCCAAAAAATATTTTGTATTAAACTACTCTGTATTTGTATATATTCTCTTTATATCTATCTTTTGTATAATTGTGTATTTTGTTTTCTCCCCTGTTAAAATGTAAGCTCTTTGAGAGGAGAGACTGTTTCAGTCTTTGTATTTATACCTCCAGAGCCCAGCACAGAACATGGCAAATAGCAAGTGCTTAATAAGTACTTGATGGATTGACAATAATCACTACCCACTAACTCTGCCTTTCCTACCTCCCCTTTCCCCACCCTGCCCATCAGCCCTCCCTTGTAACAAATAAGTAGAGTCAAGCAAAACAAATCTACAGACTAACTGTGTCTGAAAGTGTATGTCTCATTCTGCATCTCTAGTCCACTGCCGTCTACCAAGAAGAAAGAGGCATGCCTCATCATCAGTCTTTTGAAGTCATGACTGGTTGTTGCATTAATCAGCATTCTTAAATATTTCAAGTCATTTTCCTTTACATTGATGTAACTGTTGTTTAAACTGTATTCTTGGTTCTACTCACTTCACTATGCATCAGTTCACACAATTCTTCCTAGGTTTCTCTGAAGCCATCATTTTTATCATCTCCTATGGCACAAAAAATCCAATTATATTCATATATCATAATTTATTTTAGCTATTTCCCAACTGATGGGCACCATTTTGTTTCCAGTTCTTTGGTACAACAAAAAATGCTATTATAAATATTTCTATGCATATTGATAGATCCCCTTTTCCTGTCTTTGCCCTATTTGGGGGGCATGTCCAATGTTATATAATTTTTATAAATCCTTTTTTTAAAAATTTGCCATATCCAGAGATTATGGTTATTTATATTTTGCACAAATGAGCAACACTATTGTTCTCATGGGAAAGATTATGGACCTACATTCTCTGATTTCTTAAAAATAATTACGTTTTTGTTGTCATTCATTTTTTAGTTGTGTCCAATGCTTCATGACCCCATTTGGGGTTTTCTTGGTAAAGATACTGGAGTGGTTTGTCATTTCCTTCTCCAGCTCATTTGACAGATGAGGAGACAGAGGCAAATAAGGTTAAGTTATTTACCCAGGGTCACCCAGTTAGTAAGTTTCTGAAGCCACATTTGAACTCAGGAAGATGACTCTTCCTGACTCCAGACCTGGTGCTCTATACATTATACCACCCAGCTGCCCCAAAATTATCTGCACCATTTTAGAAGGTTAAAACACCTACCGTTTCTTTAAAAAGGCGGAAGAGAACCCACAATGCAATGCACAACACATACAGTATGATTGTATGCTGATTGCATAAGCTAAGGCCACAGCAGAAGGCACCAATCTTGGATATCTGAAAAAAAATTAAAAACACTGACACAATCAATAAATAAAAGCTAAGAATTCATTGAGAGTGAAATGCATGTAACACTGAATAAAAAGCCAGGTGTGAACAGCCATATTTAAAAGCATTTCTACCTAGCGCGCTACTTTAAAAAGATCCTGTACAGTGAAGAGCATCTGAGTCTACCTGCCTCTGCTACAAATGGTTTCTTTTGCCATCCCTACTACCACCACTATTACCTGTCATCAAATATTGCTTTTTGTTAAACAGATGAGTATGTAACTCAATAATTCAACAAAGAATATCTATATCTACTGGGCTTCAGATGCTGTGCTATGAACTAGAGGAAACACAAAGCTAAATAAGGGTCGAGTTTGGGGCTGTGTGTGTTATACATGATTATAAGAAATCCAAAAAGGCTTCCAGAAGATACATTGTGAGCTGTGTCATAAAAGAAGAGTGAGAGTTCAAAAGGAAGGCATGTACTGTAGTAGCAAGACATTTTGGGCAAAGGACATGATCAAAGGCGGGTAAACAGAAAAGGTCTGAAAGGGTGCAAAAATAGTGAGTAGTATAGTTTGGCTGAAATGTAAAGTATGTGCATAATGTACAAAACATAGGGGAGTAATGAATGGGTGATAGGTTGTAAAGATGTGAGTCACATTGCCAAAGACTTTGGAATGCCAGGCTGAGAAGTGGGGGAAGCAAGAAGGAGGTAAAAGCAAACGACTGGCAACTATGTGGATATGGGAATGAAGGGAGAGGGCAAAACTTAAAATGACACCAATGTTTTCTATGATGGCAAGAATGGTGGTGGTTTTAATATAAATAAAAATGGAGGAGATAAAGATAATAGCCGACTTGGGGGGGGGGGGTTATTTTTCATCTCTATTTATATCTTTTCCTTATACATCATTTACATTTTTGCTAGTATATTCTTAGCTTCTCCCCTACTCCACCATTAAACTATCCCCTCATTAAAAAAAATAAAAACATGAACAGTTCAATAAAAATAATCACTATATTAACCAAATATGACATCATATTCAGAATTCCATATCCCAAATAACCCATCTCTTCAAAGAAGGGAAGGAGGTACATTCTCATATCTTTTTGGGTGCCAATTTTGGTAATTATAATTTTACGGCATTTAGTTTCAACTGTTATGTTGTTTTTATGTTTCCCATTAAATTATTCCAGTCATTACATATGTATATATAATACACATATTATATATGTACATATATTATATATATGCACACACACAAACACACATATATATATATATATATATTTACAGATTCCTATTTTACTTCACTAAAGTCTTCCCATGTTTCACTATGTAGTTATATTCTTTTTTTTTATAGCACTTTAACACTTCACTATGTTCATGCACCACAACTTGTTTAACCGTTTTTCAGTCGACAGGTATCTATTTTGATTCTAGTTCTTTGCTACTACAAAAAAATGTGGAGTAGCAGACATTTTAATAAAACCTAAGATTTACAAAGCACATTTAAAAATTATCTCATTTGATCAAAGAATAACAGTATTGAAAGAAAAAAAAAGAGGAACAAATCTAGAACTTTAGAGAATGCCTATGTTTGCAGAACTGGGGAAAAAGAGAGAAGTGAGAGGAGGCTGAGAATGACTAGTCAGATAGGCAAAGGAAAAAACAGAACAGTATTGTACCAAGGAAGCCAAGGAAGAGAATTTCAAAGAGTGTCAATGCTACAGAAAGGCTGAGAAAAATGGAAACAGAAAAGTCTGGAGCTAACAATGAGGAGGTCAACGATGATCTTTGGGAAAGTAGTTTCAGCTAAGTCAGGCTGTCCAACCTTAGGTTTTTATTGAAACAACAGACAACATATTTTGGTTTGCCATTTTAGTGAGAGCTCTGCAGTAGCTCAGCTTCCTTTACTAAAGCATTTATGTAAATTTCTATGCTTGTAGGCAGGCAACACACGTGGCTGCATTTTGGACAGCCCTGAGCTAAGTCATAGGGATATACAGAGTACAAGGCACTGATGAGTGAGTGGAGAGCTTAGAGAAGCAGCACTAGTATATACTATTGCTTTAAGAAGTCAAGTGCTTAGAATGAGAGAGATAGAAGGAAGAATAAGGGTATGAGAATAGTTTTGGTTTTCTTCTTAAAAATAAGGGAAACTTCTCTAATGCAGGTTGGGGAGGAAGGAAGACTGACAGTTCCAAACTTAAAAGGTAACCAAAGAAAAGTAATTTTTTAAAAAAGAGATAGGGTTAGCCTTGGCAAGAAAAGTGGATACTTCAGAGACAGAACTAAAGAAAAGTAATAGTAATACAAAAAATACTTTTAGGGAGGAAGGACAGAAGCTAAGAGATCTTGAGCCCCTATTTCGGTTAGTAGAAATGATCTACTGAGAATGGGCAGTAGTATATTTGGGGATTTGAGAAAAATGCTTAGAACAACTGCTACAAAGAATAGAATAAGCTAGAATTCAATAAAAAGCTAGCCCAGTTAGTTCCAGTTAGTCTATATAAAGAGCATCCAGCTGAAGTCCAATACCATCAATTTGTGGTGGACTCCATTAATATGGTTTTGTGATTTTCACCAGACATGTTTGCTAACTCTGAAGCATAAGTTCAAAAAAAAAAAATAGGTAAGGAGGATTACCCAGGGTGGGGAATTAACAAATCTGAAACACTAGGAGGTCAAGTGAGCACACGATACCAGGGTTGTGATCAGTGCATCAACAAAATGGCTGACCATAGGTTCTACAATAGATAAGCAAATGAAATCAGAATGGGAGGTTAAAGAGGAAACTAGAATATGGAAGAATAGAGAGGGCCACAGGTAATAAAGATGAAGAACAGGTTCAATAGGAATGAATTTATAGAAGGGCAGAGTGGTTTCAGAAATAAATTTATCAACAGTAATAGTGAATTGTATTCCTCATTTTAAGTGAATCACTTATTTCAATGTAACATATAGGTACTCCGGTGGCACTGAATTTATTATTATATTATTACATGAACTACAAATAGACTAAAACATTTATATTGTTCTTTAGTTACACTTCCAGGATGCCTATCAAACCCACAATTGTTTTTGTCTTCCTTTTGAGGCTGTGGGTACTCATAGTTCTAAGTGCTTATAGCACATTAAAAACAACCCTGTTTGCCAAAGATGCTCAAGAAACGGTTTTATTTGATGACAACAGCTTCACTAAAATTCACTGTTCATATCTCTGGGATGTTACATTTGAAAACTGCAACACTATTTCATTTGCTTTCGTTTTGCAGGACAAACAGTATTTTCTGCAATCATACTAAAAAGTCAGTGAACACGTAACTAAGGTCATAATGGTTTACAACCTTTGTTTTTAAACTTTTTTTCCAGTCGTGGAAAAATATTCGAGAGAAGGAACTGTAACACATTCTATCGTCTAGAGATCCAGTCTGTGATTTCTTCAATGCACGGGGCTCATGGTAAGGCACTTCCTCTAATGATGCAGATCTTTAATCTTCTCTCAAACTTTGAGTCTTAGAGAGTTCCCTGGACAGGTTATTTGCTGGGGGTCACACAGCAAAAATATGTCAGAGGTGGGACTTATACCTATGTCTCTCTGAGTCTCAAGGCCAGTTCTATGGCCACCACTCCACATTGCCTTACGGGCAAGAGATGCAGGGGTGGTGATAGTTAATACAGAATTCAATTTATTAGATAGGCATCACTTCACCTCTCTGAACTCCAGCTGTATAATCTGCAAAATGCGACAACAATACAATCTTACTCCCTATTTTACTGAATTGTTGCAAGTAAAGCATTTGTATATATTTTGTGTAATTAAGTGATAAGCACAGTATTCACAAAATAATCGTCTGCCATTTCTAATGGTTCTCCATGGTTAGGAACCTGGGAGTTTGAAGACCTTATTTTTAGTGATACTACAGGGATGACTATTTAGCATAAGGTTAAGACCTGTGATTTCACTGGCACAGAGAATCCCAAGATAAGAACACTCTTTCTCTACAGGAGTAATTGTGTTCTCTGCTGCTTCAAGTCTTACATAGTTGCCTGGGTTACTGAGGTTAAGTGACTTGTTCGTGGTCACACAGCCAGTGTGTATACAGCTCTCCACTCACCATGCCATACTGTCTCCCATTACTCAGGCAGGTTTGGAGGAAATATGCTTCACTACTAGGCAAACATCCCAGTGGCACCCACCAATTGGGAAATAAAAGAGAAAATGGTTCAGCATTTTATATTCATTTTTGCTGGTTTAAACTAAGTGGCTTAAAATCAAAGATGAGCAATTAAGGAGAAACTCTACCTTGTTATTTATTATATAAAAGTCCTAATCATGGGGGAATAAATAATAAATCCACTCATATTTTCTATTCAACCAAGAAACAACTCTAGTGGAAAAAAAATCCCATTTAGTGTCCCAAACCCCAGTTTGTCCAGGTAGGTAGTTGAAATGGAGAACAAAGTACTTATGGCTAAACCTTCACCAACATTCAAAACTTTAGAAGTGATAGTTCTCCATATTTTAGTTATAGCTTATAATCTGACTGAAATTTCTCCTTGAGTAGTGGGTCATGGGTAGCTGTGTTGCTAGAGGGGTAAACTGTCCCCCCCAAAGAATGTCCTTGTGGAAGCAAACTCTGACACTTTGTAATTGTGTATCTGTGGTCAAGTCACTTATCAGCTGGGAAACTCAGTTTCTTCTTCTGTAAAATGGGGGTTACACTTATACTTCAGATTACTGTGAAGAAGGTTAAAAGCACTATGAACATGTGAATTAATACTACTAATATGTCATTCTGATACCGACTTTAAAGTTAGAAAAGATTTTAGATATGAATTAATCTAACCCCTGCCCCCCTTGCTTTACAGATAAAGTAACTGAGGCCCAGAGAGGTTAAAGTCACATAGGTAAAAAGTTAAACCTCCCAAATTCCCCAGACACGTCTCTTAAGACTACAAGCTTCAGAAAAGGTGCTGATCTATGGCCTCCACTAAACATGAATGAATAAACAAATAAACATATGAATGAATAAATTTACCCCATTCAGGATACATTTAGCAAAATTTATGGCATACTCCTTAAGAACCACTATTTTGTAACAGAACAGTGTTAGAAGAGTGTGGGATATGGTACTGGCATCTAAAATTAGCTTAAAGCTATTAAGACATTTAATTAAAGCAAAACTATTTTTTCCATTACATGCATGCAAAGAGTCCGCTACATAGGAAACTGACTTTCTCATTTGAGAAGGGTTTATGAAGGGTAGTGTAGTGGTGTACAGTAAAATAACTGAATATACTTATTCAACCAATATTATCTAGATTGCTGTGATAGTAAGTGGAACATACAAGTTCAGTATTTAAACTGAAGTTCTTTTTTAAAATACAGCATTTATTCAAAAATTAAAACAAAAATAATTTTACTTTGATCAAAATAGGTTACCTTTGATCTGTCTTCTGCAGTTGTTGCCTTCTCAAAATGTGCAGCAAGAGCCATAAGCAGCCCCACAAACAAATTGTTTAGGCTAAAAACCTCTGCTGCAATGGACCACTGCCATGTTAGGCGAGAAAATGAAAACACCCCCGCAGCAAGGATTCCTCCAGCATATGAGCCAGAAAGCCTGCAAACACAGATAACATGAAATCTTCTTTCCCAACAAAAAAACCCTACTTTATTTGCCATTTTCATATACTGTAGAAGCAGAAATTATGACAGTCACCCACTACCATTCCAAAACATTATATGGTTAATACATTACTTCTTGTAATCATTTTCTTCCACCAGATTTTAATTAGAACAGTCATATATTAGTCTACTGTGTAGCAAAGGGAAGACATATGGCTAAGTATATGATGGAGAGAATGGGCTTTATTTATCAAACAGACTAGAAATCTCTGGTGCTTGAGTCATTTTAGAAACCCTGATAAGATAATGGATAGAGATGTAGGAAACAAACCTATCATCTTTCTTGCTTTGTTTAACAAGAGGAATGAGGGTGAAATGTGTTAAATGGAAAATGTGATGAAAATGGCAAAACAAAATTACGAACATTAACTCTAGTTTCCAGATAAATATTTAAATCTAGATGGGAAGTATGGCTAATGCCATTTCGAGATAGAAAACTTGGGGACAAAGATTTTAATCCATGAATGTTCTTTCTCAAGATAAGACTTGTCTACTTGAAAGTAAACTATAATGTTAAGAAAAGGAAAGAACTGTGAATTTTAAAAAACAAAAAGAATCAAATTTTGCTCTTGGCCGCAAAAAGAAGATTCCCAAGTGTTAAAGAGGATCTATATGCTTCAATCCAAGAACAAATCTGGATTGTAGTGAATAATTTTGGGAATACTAATAGACGTATATGAAATGAGATCATTATTCTGATTTATGACATGAAACAGCCCACTATGTGAAGACTGGTTCAAGGAAATATGGATATTTAGCCTGGAAAAGACTCCAGGGGGACATGATAGCTGTCTTCAAGCATTTGAAAGGTTGTCATGTGGAAGAGGGATTAGACTTGCTCTATTTAGCCCCAGAGGGCAGAACTAGGAGTTAAGGGTATAAGCTGCCAAGAGACAAATTTAGGCTTGATGGAAGAAAAACTTTCTAACAGAGCTATCTAAAAATTAAATGGGCTGCCTTGGGACTTCATTGGAGGTTGTCAAGCAATGGCTGGGTAATCACTTTTTGGTTATATTGTAAAGCGGATTATTTTTCATGTTTATGTTGGTCTAAATGGCAAATGAGGTCCTTTCAAATACTAATGTAATACTTCTGTGATATTCCCCTAACCTGCACCCACACTTATGAGTTGGGTTTGCAGAGGTGGATGCTACTCCCAGGTTCCAGGGTATCCTTTGATTAGCTACTTATAAAACTATAGTTCCCAAACACCCATTAGTGTGTTTTCTATTAATAATCACCCAGTAGACACGTTACCTCATAAAAGGCATTTATTAAAGTGGTACAGTAACTACAGTGACTACAAAACATTTTCCCATAAAACTGAAATATACTCTGCCACAAATACACACAGTATCCATGGGAAGAGTAGGCACAAACTTAAGAGTATCATGTCATGAGGCACACATATAAAGAACACATTTCGCCAAGGCAACTCACAACTCTGCTACTGCTGAGTCCTTTCTTTCCCATGGAGTCCTCAAAGATTTCCCCCTAGGTGTAGCATCTGTACTGAGTGGATTGTTCAGCTGGGATCCCAGAGTCTTCTTCACAAGGTACGGTGTCTCTTGAAAGTTAATAGCCAGATTTCTTCTCTGATGCCAGAGGTCATATTACTTGAAGCATAATCTAGCCTTGAATGACTGCATCTCTGTATCTGAGCATATTCATATCTGAGCACATAAAGCATGTGTTTCTATACCTTCAAATGATCTTAATCTCTCTGGAATTGACAATCCAATTACTGGATGAGGTGTCTCCTGGCTAAGTAACTCTGGTGCTGGATGACATGATGGAGATAGTGGGGAGAAAAGGCAAAAGAAATTCCTTCCTCCTCCACCAAAAGCTATTCCTTTTCAGGAGCCGTATTCTTCCTCCACTGCGGGGTCCACAGCTGATTTTGACTTGATTCTGTAACTGCCATGAAATCACAGGACTGTTACTTTGAATTCCTTCTGAGAAAGGTGTTCATACTTTCAACCATCAATTAATCATGAACTAGCATCTATTACATGGAGGCCTTGTGTCAAGGATACAAAAATGAAAAAATGATAAGGCTCTTACCCTCAAAAATAATTGTCACAAAATGATTTGGTATAGAGTGCCCAAATCAATCTCAATATGTTCAAAATAGAATTTATTATATTCTCCCCAAAAACCTTTATCTCCTCCAAATTCTCTATTTCTACTAAGGACACCAATATCTAACCAATTATAAAAGTTTCACCACCTTGAAGTCTTCCCCAAATCTTTGTCATCGCCTTTACCCTCAATATCCTTATATATGTGGCTTAATCCTAACAATTCTTCCTCTAGAATATATCTCATATGAGACCTACCCTAGTTTATATTTGAACTATCGAATTCTTGGCTGAACAAAGGTATACTTCAATGGTCTCCAAATTTTTTTGTTCAAACACCTTTATCAATACAAAAGTCTTAGCACATCCAACAAAAATAAATTTATTAGTAAATTATATACATGTACTATTGTTATATTACATACATTATAAACTGTGTAAAATGGACATTAAGAGGATTAGATGAAATAAACAATATTCTTAAAAATATTTTTATTTACTTACATTACAAAAACAATTTTGCTCTTGAAAGCAATGTCATAAAATGTTTCAGTACTTTAGAAAATTTTCCATGTATATCATGGGGGACAGAATAGATTTGTAAATAATAATTGTTTGTTAGTAATTAATTATGCAATTAATTTGACCAATGTAGCTAGTGAAATGTGTGAATTTCGGTTTTAAAGATTTTTATTATCTGATTTCAACTCAATAAGTTTTCAATATAAATAAATCCATTCCTTCTTTATATGATTCTGCTTAATGGATAGTACCATGCCTAAATTTCTTATTCATATCTCAATATTTTAGTTGTGTTTTTGTATGTGTGAGGAAGAACAAGCAGGCCAGTTTGGCTGGACTACAGAACTATACAGAAGGATACTAATAAAGTCGGAAATGTAGGTTGGGTTCAGGTTGTCAAGAGCTTTAAACGTCAAACAGGAAATTTTATATTTTGATCGTAGAGTCAATAGCAAGCCATTGGAGTTTCACTGAGTAGAAGAATAACATAGTCAGATCCGCCCTAAGAAAACCACTTTGGTAGGTATGTGAAAAATGAATTGAAGTGGGGAGAGACTTCAGGCAGGAAAACCAATTAAGAAATTATTTTAATAGACCAGAGAATGAGAGTCTGAACTGCAATCATGGTTGTATGAGTAGAAAGAAGTGGACAAATGAAAAAGATGTAGGTGGGAACATGACAATATTTGGCAAACTGCTTGACTGTAGGGAAAATGAAAGTGAGGATTGAGTATGATAATAGGATTGTGAACTTGGGGAACTTTAAAAATGATGATGTTTTCAATAGAAATAAGGAAGTTTGGAAGAAGGATGGGTTTGAAGGGGGAAATAATTTAATGAGATCTATGATACAGATTGCAAACCATTCTACACAATTTGTTCTGTCCCACCCAACCCTATAATGTAGGGCAGATAGTGTGATCTTGGGGACAGGGGGTGAGTATATTAGGAGAAAACATTTTTTCAATGATATCCATGTAGTTGCTGCTATAGATGCCTAGGTTGAGGTTTGAGCATAAGCATACTATAGGGTGAACACCCAGCAGCTCAGATAGCTGCTCATGGTGGCGCAGGAGAATGTTGGTAGTGTAGTGGGTAACAGGTATGTAATATAAGTACAGGAGACAACCTCATGATTAGCTATTACGGCAGAATGGGATATGAACCATCTTTTGACCCTCTGATCACACACCATATGAGGGTCATTCCATAGCCCTTTTGAGGTCATGCTGTTCTCTCTTCCCCTACCCCTACCTTGAACCATGGTCCCCATTGTGGGGACTATAAACCTAATTGGCGTCTCTGCTTCCAGTTTCTCCATTTTTCACTCTATCCTACACAAAGCTACCAAAAAATTTTCCTAAACTGGTGATCTAACCACATTGTTTCCCTACTCAAAAATCTTCGGTGGCAACCTATTGCCACTAGTACAAAATATAAGATCCTCAATTGAGTCAAATTTATAGGAATACAAGTCATTCCCCAATTGATAAATGGTCAAAGGATATGAACAGGCAATTTTCAGAGGAAGAAATTAAAGATATGTATAGTCATAAGAAAAAACGCTCTAAATCACTATTGATTAGAGAAATGCAAATGAAAACAACTCTTAGGTACCACATCTCTCCTGTCCGATTGGCTAAAATAACAAAACAGGAAAATCATAAATGCTGGAGAGGATGTGGGAAAATAGGAACACTGTTACACTGATGGTGGAGTTGTGGAACTGATCCAGCCATTCTGGACAGCAATTTGGAACTATGCCCAAAGGGCTATAAAAATGTGCATACCCTTTGACCCAGCAATATCACTTCTAGGGCTGTATCCCAAAGAGATCACACAAAGTGGGAAAGGGACCTGTAGGTACAAAAATATTCATAGCAGCTCTTTTTGTGGTAGTAAAGAATTGGAGATGAAGGGAATGCCCATCACTTGGGGAATGGCTAAACAAGTTGTGGTACATGAATATAATGGACTACTATTGTGCTATAAGAAAAGGGGAAATACTGACTTCATAATAACCTGGAAAGACCTATATCATATGATGCTGAATGAGAGGAGCAGAACCAGGAGAACATTTTATACAACCACAGATTTATTGATTCTGTGATGACTAACTTTGATAGACTTGGCTCTTCTCAGCGATACAAGGTTCAAATACAACTCCAAAGCACTCATGATGGGAAGAGCTATCTACATCCAGAGAAAGAACTATGGATTCTGAATGCAGATGAAGGGAAAGTATTTGGTCTCTCTTTTTTATTTTTTTTTTGCTTTTGTTTCTTCTTTCTCATGATTCCTTCCATTAGTTATAATTCTTCTTTACAACTTGACTACTGTGTAAACAAGTTTAATGTGAAGGTATATGTAGAAGATATATTGCATTCCAGGCCGAATTGGGGGGGAAGGGGAAGGGGAGGAAGGGGAAGAAAATATGGAATTCAAAAACATGCACAACTGAGCGTTGTAAACTAAAAATAAAAAATCTTAATTTAAAAAAATACTGTTACTTGAAAAAATTAAGAATGAAGCTACCCCTACTCACGAAAGGCTTATATTTTAATGGGAGAATCTTTTAGTGCTCATGATAAGTATAACCGAAGAGATTTCCATAAAGATAACTTCAACTTACACAATAACATCTACTATAGAGAACAAAGAGGTAGAAAGTCCTATGAAGAATTTGGCAAGGCCCTACAAACCAAATCAACAAATAGCAAATATCAAAAAATGAAATGACTATATATTAGTTAGAAAATGACTAGTGACTGAAGCAGTAGTCCTTTCCAAAACAGCTCTGTACAATAAGGCTGTTGGCCAGTTATGGTAAAGGTTAAAATCAATATCAAATCAGAAAAAAAAAATAGACAGAGACAAGGAGACAAAGCACACAGTGTTAATAGCTTCAACCAAATCCATTCAACTAAATCATCACTGCTGAAGAAAGGGAAATGGAAAAAGATAACTAACTACATTAATTTTGATTATCACAATTCCCTACCAAAAAAAAAGATTTAAAGAGCCTAGATCTCCATGCCAAGAAGAAAAATATGACAACCAAAGGCAATACTGGTTTAGAATACAAACCTATTTGTAAAAATTACCATCAATGTCAGATTACAGATTTTCTTTATGCAGCCACCAAAAAAAAAATAGTACAAGTATAACAAATAAGTACAGAAATCAGGGCAAGAGATTCAAATTAAGCCATATCATCCCAAGAAAATTAATACACAAATCTGACAAGGAACAACAATAAGTTAGAAAACAGAGCATATTTATCATTATATCTCTGACAATTTAGAATGGAATCACCAAATTTGGACTGCAAAACATCAGTTCCTGATTAGGATGAAGAAAAGATGCTTAACAGCAATCATCAAAACTACTTGGTACTGGCTAAGAAATAGAGTGGTGGATCAGCAGAACAGCTTAGGTACCAAAAATACACAGTAGTCAATGATGATAGTAATCTACTGTTTGATAAACCCAAAGACCCCAGCTTCTGCGGTAAGAACTTACGCTTTGACAAAAAATACTGGAAAAACTGGAAAACAGTACAGCAGAAACTGGGCGTGGACAAACGTCGTTTTTTCTTTTAATTCCATATTTTATTATTTAATATTTTTTAGTTTTCGGCATTGATTTCCACAAGATTTTGAGCTACAAAATTTCTCCCCATTTCTACCCTCCCCCCCCACTTCAAGATGGCATATATTCTAATTGCACCGTTCCCCAGTCAGCCCTCCCTCCGGTCACCCCACTCCCCCCATCCCCTTTCCCATTGCTTTCTTGTAAGCCAAGATAGATTTCTATGCCCCATTGCCCGCACATCTTATTTCCCAGTTGCATGCAAAAACAACTTTTTTTTGAGCATCTGCTTTTAAAACTTTAGAGGTCCAAATTCTCTCCCTTCTTCCCTCCCCACCCACCCTCCCTAAGAAGGCAAGCTATTCAACATAGGCCACACATGTGTCATTATGTAAAACACTTCCACAATACTCATGTTGTGAAAAACTAACTATATTTCACTCCATTCTCTCCTGTCCCGTTATTCAATTTTCTCCCTTGACCCTGTCCCTTTTCAAAAGTGTTTGCTTCTGATTACCTTCTCCCCAGATCTCCCCTCTCTTCTATTGTCCCCCTTTTTATCCTCTTCCCCCTACTTTCCTGTGGGATAAGATACCCAATTGAGTGTGTATGTTATTCCCTCCTCAAGTCAAATCCGATGAGAACAAGATTCCCTCCTTACCTCTTACCTGCCCCCTCCTCCCTTCCAATAGAACTGCTTTTTCTTGCCACTTTTATGTGACATACTTTACCCCATTCTATCTCTCCCTTTCTCCCTCTTTTAATATATTCCTCTCTCATCCCTTAATTTGATTTTATCTTTTTAGATATCATCCCTTCATATTCAACTCACCCTGTGCCCTCTGTCTGTATATATGTATGTTCCCTTCAACTACCCTAATACTGAGAAAGGTCTCATGAATTACACACATCATTTTTCCAACTACGAATGTAAACAAAACAGTTCAACTTTAGTAAGTCCGTTATGATTTCTCTTTCTTGTTTACCTTCCATGCTTCTCTTGATTCTTGTATTTGAAAGTCAAATTTTCTATTCAGTTCTGGTCTTTTCACTGAGAAAGCTTGAAAGTCCTCTAGTTTATTGAAAATCCATATTTTGCCTTGGAGCATGATACTCAGTTTTGCTGGGTAGGTGATTCTTGGTTTTAATCCTAGCTCCATTGACCTCCAGAATATCATATTCCAAGCTCTTCCATCCCTTAATGTAGAAACTGCTAGATTTTGTATTATCCTGATTGTGTTTCC
Source organism: Trichosurus vulpecula (assembly GCF_011100635.1). NCBI lineage: Eukaryota > Metazoa > Chordata > Mammalia > Diprotodontia > Phalangeridae > Trichosurus > Trichosurus vulpecula. The sequence goes on along the minus strand of NC_050580.1, from coordinate 211,028,444 downwards.
GCGATACTCAAATTGTTTCTTTCTGGCTGCTTACAGTATTTTCTCCTTGATCTGGGGGCTCTGAAATTTGGAGACAACATTTCTAGGAGATTTTTGAGGATTTTTTTCAGGAGGCTATCAATGGATTCTTTCAATTTCTATTTTACACTCTGGCTCTAGAATATCAGCACAGTTCTCCTTGATAATTTCTTGAAAGATGATGTCTAGGCTTTTTTGATCATGGCTTTCAGGTAGTCCAATAATTTTTAAATTCTCTCTCCTGGACCTATCCTCCAGGTCAGTGGTTTTTCCAATGAAATATTTCACACTGTCTTCCACTTTTTCATTCCTTTGGTTCTGTTTTATAATATCTTGATTTCTCATAAAGTCACTAGCTTCTACTTGCACCAGTATAATTTTTAAGGTGGTATTTTCTTCAATGGTCTTTTGGACCTCCTTTTCCATTTGGCTAATTCTGCCTTTCAAAGCATTCTTCTCCTCATTGGCTTTTTAGAGCTCTTTTGCCATTTGAGTTAGTCTATTTTTAAGGTGTTATTTTCTTCAGTATTTTTTGGGTCTCCTTTAGCAAGTCATTGACTTATTTTTCATGATTTTCTTGCATCACTCTCATTTCTCTTCCCAATTTTTCCTCTACTTCTCTTACCTGCTTTTCCAAATCCTTTTTGAGCTCTTCCATGGCCTGAGACCAATTCATATTTTTCTTGGAGACTTTTGATGTAAGCTCTTTAACTTTGTTGACTTCTTCTGGGTGTATGTTTTGATCTTCTTTGTCACCAAAAAATGATTCTAAAGTCTGAGTCTGGATCTGAGCCCATTTTTGCTGCCTGTTCATGTTCCCAGCCAACTACTTGACCATTGAGCTTTTTGTCAGGGTATGACTGCTTGTAGAGTAGAGAGTGCTTTGTCCTAGGCTTTAGGGGCTGTGCTGCTGTTTTCAGAGCTACTTCTACAAAGCAAGTTCTGCCACACCAGTGCTCCTCCTGCCCCAAGAACCACCAACCAGTACCGCGACCCAGATCCAAGGAGGCTCTGCACTCCTGCTCTTAATTCTTCCCACAGGGTGGTCCTGAGGCCGGAAGCAACAACAGCTGGAGCTTTGGAAGCAGCCTCAGAGCTGCCTCACCTCCGCTGCCCCTGGATTGAGGCCGATTGTGCACTCCTCTCACCCCAATCTAGCAGTTTTCCACTAACCTGCTCTGTTGTCTTTTGGCATTTGTGGGTTGAGAAGTCTGGTAACTGCCACAGCTCACTGATTCAGGGTGCTATAGCCTGTTCTGCCCGGCTCCCGGTCTGGTTGGTCCTGGTGCAGTCCATGCTGGTCTGTACTCTTCTCCACTCCCAGCTCCATGTGACAGACCCTTCCAGTGACTATCCAGGCTGTCCTGGGCTGCAGTGCTGCTTCCCTCTGCTATTTCATGGGTTCCACAGCTCTAGAATTTTCTCAGAGCCATTTTTTACAGGTGTTTGGGGGGACCTGGGGGAGAGCTTAAGCAAGCCCTGCTTTCCAGCCGCTATCTTTGCTCTGCCCCACAGAGCAGCATCTTACACCATATACCAAAATAAAGCCAAAATGGGTACACAATTTAGATATAAAGGCTGATACTACAAACAAATTAGGAAAGCAAGGAATAGTTTCCCTGTCAGATCTATGGAGAATGGAGGAATTTATGACTAAACAAGAGACAGAAAACATTATGAAATGCAAAATGGATAATTTGGTTACATCAATTTGCAAAAGTTTTTGCACAAACAAAGCCAATGCAACTCAGTTTAGGAGGGAAGCAGAAAACTGGGAAAGAATTTTTGCAACCAGTGTCTCTGATAAAAGCCTCATTTCTAAAATATACAGGCAACTGAGTCAAATTTATAAGAATACAAGTCATTCCCCAACTGACTGATTGTCAAAGGATATGAACAGGCAGTTTTCAGAGGAAATTAAATCTATGGTCATATAAAAAATGTTCTAAACTACTATTTATTAGAGAAATGCAAATCAAAGGTAGCACATCATACCTATCAGACTAACATGACAAAATAAGAAAATTACAAATGCTGGAGAAGATGTGGGAAAATAGAAACACTAATTCATTGTTGATAGAGTTGTGAACTGATCCAATCATTCCAGAGAGCAATTTAGAACTATGCCCAAAGCACTATAAAATGTACATACCCTTTGACCCAACAATACTACTTCTAGGTCTGTATCCCAAAGAGATCATAAAAATGGGAAAATGATCCACATGTACAAAAATATGTATAGCAGCTCTTCTTGTAGTGGCCAAGACCTGGAAATCAAGTGGATGCCCATAAACTGGGGAATGGCTGAACAAGTTCTGGTATATGAATGTAATGGAATACTATCGGGCTATAAGAAATGATGAGCACACAGACTACAGAAAAACCTGTAAAGATTTATATGAACCGATGCTGAGTGAAGTGAGCAGAACCAGGAGAACATTATACACAGTAATAGCCACATTGTGCGATGACTGACTTTGATAGACTTAGCTCTTCTCAGCAATGCAAGGACCTAAAACATTCCCAAAAGACTCATGTTGGAAAATGCCATCCACATCCAGAGAAAGAAATATGGATCTGAATGCAGATTGAAGCATACTATTAGCTCTTTTTTGTTTTGTTTTGTTTCTTTCTCATGGTTCCTCCCATTAGTTCTAATTCTTCTATACACCATGACTAATGTGAAAATATGTTTAATAAGATTACATATGTATAGCCAATATCAGATTGCATGCCATCTTGGGGAGGGGGAGAGGAGGTAGGCAGAGAAAATTTAAACCTTATTGAAGTGAATGTTGAAAATTAAAAATAAATTATTAAAAAATATGCTTAAGCAGCAAAGTTGGGAAGCACAACTGAACCAGACAAAGTATATGCTAAGGAAATCCATTTCTGAAAGCAGTAATGGCTTTACAAGGTGGCTTAAGGAAGGATAAACACCACCTACTCCATTACATCAAGGGTAAAAAAAAAATGGGACAAGGTTTTGCTTCTATACTACAATGGATATGTGATCTTATCAATCTGGATACTCCCTCTAAGGATACAGATCACCACCTGCTGTGATTTCACATCCTGGGCTGCTTTTGGCTGCCATGTCTATAAACCCTCTACAGGAAAGTCCATCCAATATGCTGGTGGGTTTTCCTCTACGTCTCTGGATGTTATATGCGTACCAATGGAGCCCAAGGACTACCCAATTGTTACACTTGCTTTTGCTACGTGATTACATTTCACCTTTCTATTCTTCTATTCCTCAGATTTTTTTTAACTCTTTTTCTGAAGAAGTAGTTCTTCATTGTCAATATGCTGTAGGCTACTCATTTGGGTAACTGGTGATTGCTCTTTGGGTAACCTGCTATTTTTAATTCTCTCTTAACCATTTTGTGTCACAGACCTCTGGCACTCTGATGAAACCTAAGGACCCCTTCTCAGAATACTACTTTCTGATGGAATAAAATACAGAGGATTGCAAAGGAAACAAATTATATTGAAATAGCTATCAAAACATTAAAAAAAAAACTTCACAGACCTCAGGTTAAAAACTGATGCTCTAGAGACTGTGGTATACTTTGCAGCCATAAAACTTCATTGAAAGAATATTGGTATTTAAAATATGGGCCTTTCCTCAACTCTAAAATATACAGGAAACTGAGTCAAATTTATAGGAATACAAGTCATTCCGCAATTGATAAATGGCCAAAGGACATAGACAGGTAGTTTTCAGAGGAAGAAATTAAAGATATCTACAGTCATATGAAAAAAATGCTCTAAATCACTACTGATTAGAGAAATGCAAATCAAAACAACTCTTAGGCACCACATCTCTCCTGTTAGATTCATTAACATAACAAAACAGGATGATCATAAATGCCAGAGCAGATGTGGGAAAACAGGAACACTGTAACATTGTTGCTGGTGTTGTAGAACTTATCCAGCCATTCTAGAGAGCAATTTGGAACTATGCCCAAAGGGCTATAAAAATGTGCATACCCTTTGACCCAGCAATACCACTTCTAGGGCTGTTTCCCAAAGAGATCACACAAGTGGGAAAGAGACCTGTAGGTGCAAAAATATTTATAGCAGCTCTTTCTGTGGTAGCAAAGAATTGGAAATGAAGGGAATGCCCATCACTTAGGGAATGGCTAAACAAGTTGTGGTACATGAATGTAATGGAATACTATTGTGCTATAAGAAATGAGGAACAGAAAGACTTCATTATAACCTGGAAAGACTTGTATGAACTGATGCTGAGTGAGGGGAGCAGAACCAGGAAAACATTATACACGATTATAGACACATGGCATCTGTAAGGACTTGGCTTTTCTCATCAATACAAGGTTCATAGAAAGCTCCAAGAGACTCATGATGGAAAAAGTTATGCACATCCAGAGAAAGAATTACAGAGACTGAATGCAGATTGAGGCAAACTATTTGCTCTCCTTTTTTTCCCCCTTTTTTTTGGTTTTGTTACTTCTTTTTCATGATTCATGATTTCATGGTTCCATTGGTTATAATTCTTCTTTATGACTTGACTATTGTGTAAATAAGTTTAACGTGAAGGTATATGTAGAACCTAGATGGGATTACATGCTGTCTTGGCGGGGAGGGGAGAGGAGAGGGAGAGAGAGAAAATTTGAAACTCAAAAACTTGTGGAACTAAGTGTTGCAAACTAAAAAAAAAATTTAAATAAAATAAAACATGGGCCTTTGATTCAGGGAGATGCTATGGGTTAGGAAAAGCATCATTTATTGTTGTCCAGTCGTTTCAGTCATGTCTGACTCTTTGTGATCCCACTTGGAGTTTTCTTGGCAAAGATACTAGAGCGCTTTGCCATATCCTTCTTCAGCTCATTTTACAGATGCAGAAATGAGGCAAAGTTCAGTGACTTACTCAGGGTCACACAAATACTAAATATCTGAGGCCAGATTTGAGTTTCTGACTCCATGCCAGGCAATCTATTGCACCACCTAGCTGCTCCTAAAAGTACTACACAACTTCATGATTGCAATACATCCTACTCTATTCTATTCTGGGAAGAGTTCAATGTCTATCCAAAATAGATGTGCCAATGGACCAGTTCTATGGGTCGTACACTTTATTACATGTCCTGGTAGAGATGTGAGATATTCTTTAGCAACTTATCCATGTGGATAATGAGATTCAACAGTTGAGAATTTATTGTTCTCATTTAGGAACCTTTGAAATATTTTAAGGTTTAATGCAATTAGCATAATGTCATTCACAAAAAGGAGCAACCACAAACCCCCTTTCTCTTCCATTTGCATTTGGATATCCTTTAGGAAAGAAGCAAACTTTGGTGAACATGATTGCGGTCATATGGTCATTCGGCAAGGTTATTTCTGTTGTAATTTTTCCAGGAATCTTGTATGATTTGAATATTCAATGAAAACATGTTGTTAGATATCTTTGAATCTTCTGGGAGCTTTTGAATATTCAACAAATATCAATAAAGATGATAGGTTACATTCTTTATACCTTTCAGTTAATTGTGGAATTGTAAAGAGGTAGTCTGCTCTCAAGTATTATTGGTTAAAGATTACCTGACCCTTTTTCATACATTCATTAAGAATGGCCTCTTTGCTGGGAACTGATCCAGCCATTCTGGAGAGCAATTAGAAACTATGCCCAAAAGGCTATAAAACTGTGCATACCCTTTGATCCAGCAACACCACTGCTAGGTGTATATCCCCAAAATATTAAAAACAAAGGAAAATTATTTGTACAAAAATATTTATAGCACCTCTTTGTAGTGGCTAATAATTGGAAATCGAGCAGATGCCCATCAACTGGGGAGTGGTCAAACAAGTTGTGTTATATGACTGTGATGGAATATTATTGTGTTATAAGAAATGACAGGCAGGATGACTTTTGAAAAACCTGGAAAGACTTACATGAACTAATGCAAAGTGAAGTGAACAGAATGAGGAGAATGTTGTACACCGTAACAGCGATATCATACAATGAAGAACTGTGGCTATTCTCAGCAATACAATGATCCAAGACAATCCCAAGGGACTCATTGCGAAACGTGCTATCCACCTCCAAAGAAGGAACTGATATTTTCTGAATACAGATTGAAGCATGCTATTTTTCACTTTCTTTCATTCTTTTTCTTTTGAGTCTTCTGGTATATAATGACTAACATAGAAATGTTTTTGCATGCAACTAGAAAATAAGATACCCAGGCAATGGGGCATAGAAATTTATCTTGTCCTACAAGAAAGGAAGGGACAGAAGGGGACAGAAGGGAGGGCTGACTGGGGAACAGGGCAACCAGAATATACGCCATCTTGGAGAGTGGGGGAGGGTAGAAATGGGGAGAAAATTTGTAATTCAAACTCTTGTGAAAATCAATGCTTAAAACTAAATAAAAAAATTAAAAAAAATAAATTGGGGGAAATCAAACATATTTTTAAAAAGAATGAACTCTTTACGTGCATAATTATTCTCATTAAAAGTTTCACAGAGATGTGAAAATAAGCAGACATATGAACTGACAGCTACTGATAATTTTATAATGGTTTTTTTCAGAAGTAACAAGATTTTTGTAATTCCCTACCCTAGTTTAATATTCTCCTTTCAGATATCTTAAGATTTAATCTTTCAACACTTCAAAACTACATCCCCTCCATTACATGGCATTTTCTTGTAGATTTGGTGTTCCCTGATGCTCTTCCCTTCTCCTCTATTTATTTATTTCTGGGGGTATAATTTCAATTGCAATGACACATGGAGGGGTGTGATTTAAGAGTCTGAATGTGGTGGCTCCACTGTCAATGGACAAGTCATTCATTTTAAAAATCTTGACATATCTTTTCCATTTTCATCTATTTCTTGTCCTTCTTCCAGTTTCACTTTAAATGTTCTTTGGATGATCTGACTTGGTTTCTCATATAGCTTTTCTGCAAATCTGTTTTCTCCTCCATAGCTTCATGTTGTTTTGTGAAGCAATATTACTCAATCTTCTACCATTTTCCTCAGTAACATTTTTACAAAAAAAAATATTATAAATTGGGGTTGCTATATCTCACTTCTTTGTAAAATGATGACATATTTACTGGCTCAGGTGGTTTGCATGCTCTTTGATTTCCTCATTGTAATGACTAATTTAAATTTCCTAAGTTATATTTTCTTAGAAAACAGTGGCAACATGAGTTAATGCCTGTTCTTTTTTAATAATTTTTTTCAAATTCTCATTATTAACAGTTTGTTAAAAACAGGGCAGCTAATAGTTGTTTTAGTTGCATGTTACATCATTTTTAAGCCATGTTTAATTTGGCATCCATGTTGGGTTTTGCTCTAACAAGTTGATGTTCTGATTGTACATGATAGAGCTGATTTGAAAATGACTCCCACAGTGGCAAAGTCAATCATTTCCTATATATTAGAATAAAAACCATTTCATTTTTATTGAGTCTTTTGGTACTCATCATGTCTAGCACTTCCTGATGCTTATTCAAGGAAGTATACCAGTATAAAAGTAAGACTTCTGTGTGGATTAAAAGCACTTTCTCTTTTATCATTCCTAAACCATATTTTCTACCATATTTTTCCCCCTTTGGCTATTCTCTAGGCCAGAGATGTCAAGCATGTGGCCTAGCCTACAATATTCTTGAGTAGGTCCAAACCAGACTAAAATGTAATTGAGAAATATTTATAAAATAAATAAAAATGCAATGAACACGGATAACATTGTATTTTTAAACTAAATTAATATGCAGCATAAGTATTCAAATTAGTGGCCCTTATTTCTATTTGCCACCAATACTCTAGACCAATTTTTTCACTGAGGTAAAAATAATTATCAATAATTATAATCATTATAATGACAACAGTTCATATTTACATAGTTCTTTAAAATTCATGCAGTACTTTTTAGATAATTTGATTCGATCCCCATGACCATGCTATGAGATAGGTGTTGCATGCATTAATATATCTATTTTATAAATAAGAAAATTGAGAACCAGTGAGGTTAAGTATTTTGTCTATGATCATACTAAGAGTCAATATTTGAACTGAGGTCTTCCTGACTCCAATTCAAGTGTTCATACCATGCTGTCTTCCATATCAAAATATAAGTTAATTTAATTTAGAGGGTTCTAGTGAGTTCTTTTAGAATTTTTCTCCTGCCTCATTTTCTGTAACAGATTTTGGAAGCATGAGCCAGAATTTTGTTTTTTATAAATACTTACATGAATATAAAATGGCTAGATGAGTATGCATTATATAAACTGTTTCTTGGTGACTTTGTTCACACAAAAAACTATCTCTGCCAACTCCTTTATTTGCCTCCTTCAGGAACACCTGTGAGTCATCCTTCCACTCAGCTGTAACTTTCTTTTGCTTTTTTGGCTTCATTTACAGCAAGAATGTCAAAATTGTTATGATTAAGTTCCTCCTGAAGTATGACTACTCTCTGATCACTGGAAAATGGCATCACCTTTAGAGGACCAACAGTAATATTAATATTTGCAGACTGTCTAAAAACTGCATTCTTCTTCACATCGTTTCCTTTTCTGCCACTGTCGCCTGAGAGTCAGAAGTAGGCTATGATTACATGATTTGGAACCATTTCATATTTAGTTTCATGGATTGCCACAATTAAAAAGTTTCATCACCTACTAACCAGTCTGATGGTGATGAATTTCTCCCTATTTGAGCCACCTTGGGCAGTAGATAAAATCTGCCAATGGGATCAAAGCTTTTCTGGCTCGTAGAAACTGCCAGGGCTTGTGCTCTACTGGTACAGACTTTGAGAGCCCAGGGCAACAAAATGAAGCATCAGAATATAAAGTTGGTACCTAAAAAGGCAATTGAGAAGACATCAACAACTGTTAACTCTTATTGACACTTTTGCAACTTTATGAAATCTTTATGAAAATAATCCATAATGTATATCAAAAGTATCAATGAGAATATGAGAAAGGAAAACTTTTTTCAAAAATTAGCAAAAAACTCTTGCAAATGACTGCAGCAGACAAAATCTTTACAGTCACAGAATTGACTGAAGAGCACAAAGAATACAAGATTCTACAACTTATGGTTTGTTTACGAATACGCATTTGGCTCAGTTGGGAAAAAGACAAGCTTATAGGCTCTTTTTCAACAAACAGTCTCACACATACCTGGCAATATTACACAAGATTCTTTGCTAAATGCAAACATTGGGATAACTTAGTAATTTGAGCAGCTTGGTGGGGCAGTAGGGTTCCAATTCTGCTTCAGACACATCAGCTATGGGACTCTGGCCAAGTTACTTATTACCACTGTTTGCCTCAGTTTCCTCACGTGTAAAATGGGGATAGTAACGCCTACCTCGCAGTGTTGTTGTGAGAACAAAACAAAGTGATACATGTAAAGTTCATTCAATAAACATTTATTAAGTGCCTATTATATGCCTATCACTGCGCTAATTGCTGAGGATACCAAAAAAAAAAAAGGCAGAAGACAGTCCTTTCCCTCAAGGAGCTCAAAATCTAATAAGGGAGTCAACATGCAAACAAATATATACAAAGCAAGCTATATACAGGATAAATAGAAAATAATCAACAGAGGAAAGGCAATGGAATTAAGAGGAATTGGGGAAGGTAGAAGGTGGAATTTCTGTTGGGTGTTTTTTGTGGAAGAGTTTGAATTTATGCTTTATTTTTCACTCTAAGTCCTTCAGAGTAGTCTTGGATGATTATATTGCTAAGAATAGCTAAGTCATTCACTTTTAATTTACCCCATTTTACTCCTCCCTTTCCCTTTCTCCTAGTACATTGCTCTATCACACCTTCATTTTACTTTTTTAGATATCACCCTTTCATATTCACATGTGCCCTCTTTCAAGTAAGAGACGTAGAGGAAAGATTGGAAAGAGAAATGAGAGTGATGACACCTTACAAAAAAACAGACTAGGCCTAATGGTAAAATAATGAAAAAGTTCTTAAGGGCTCTCACTCGCGATGGTGTTGATGCAGAGACTCCGGGCAGCTGTAGCTAAGAAGCCCTCCACCTTGTAACCTGGATGCTGAGACTTTGTTAGACTCTGGTAACTATGTATTGGGCTTTGAATCAGACAAGGTCTGTCTGTCGATGTTTGTACTTTGTATTTTGCTCTGAAGTTCATGGTGCTGGTTTTTTCCCCTGAACTAAGAGAATGGTATTTGTATGCTGAATTAAAGTAAGCTTGTCAACCCCTTAACATTGCTTTCCTTACTAAAGCAGATCAAAAGAACCTGTGCTTTTGCAGCATGTTGGCAGCTTTCTAGGTACTGGTTGTTGTGGGTCTTTCACCCCCCACAACAGCTGCTATAGCCAGATTGTTGAAACAGATGGTCAGTGACAGCAACAGCTACAGCCGAAGCTGAAGATGAAGCCAAAGCCAAAGGGGCTGAAGAAGCAGGAGCTGCTGGTAGCAGGGTTGACCTGCGTGTGGACCGGGGAGTGCTGAGCAAGGGCTTGAGGCCAGTGGGTAATCTTCTTACCAGAGGGGGGAAGCACAAATATGATTTGGTTTAATGCCATCATGTTTTTCTGTAACCTCATGGTTACTCTTGTGAGACAGACTTATTGGGCCTGGAAGCTTTTGACCAGTATATCAAAATGGGGACACTGGTTCATGGGTCTGCTACTTTAGAGCTTGAATAAATGCTTTAATTCTTCTGTCTTCTACTTAGAGAATTCCTTATATCCTGCGGTTCTGAACCATTCAGACATATATATGATTCTCTTTGAAATCATAAATTCTGCCTTCATAATATATCTTCTCACGCAGAAAAGCACTTTAACTGTACCTTATCATTTCCCTTTCCTGTTTACCTTTTTTATGCTTCTCTTGAGTCTTGTATTTGAAAGTCAAACTTTCTATTCAGCTCCAGTCTTTTCATGAAGACTGCCTGAAAGTCCTCTATTTCACTGAAGATCCATTTTTTCCCTTGAAAGATTATACTCAGTTTCCTTGGGTAGGTGATTCTTCGTTGTAATACTTGCTCCTCTGCCCTCCAGATTATCACATTCCAGGCCCTCTAATGCTTTAATGTAGAATCTGATAAATCTTGTGTTATCTTGACTGTGGTTCCATGGTACTTGAATTGTTTCTTTCTGGCTCCTTGGATTATTTTCTCTTTGACCTAGGAGCTCTGAAATTTGGCTATAATATTCCTGGCAGTTTTCATCTTGGGATCTCTTTCAGGAGGTAATCGGTGGATTCTTTCTATTTCCACTTTACCCCCCTGGTTCTAGAATACCAAGGCAGTTTTCCTTGATAATTTCTTGAAAGATGATGTCTAGGCTCTTTTTTCGGTCATGGCTTTCAGGTAGTCCAATAATTTTCACATTATCTCTCTTGGACCCCTTTTCCAGGTCTGTTGTTTTTCCGAGTTATTTTACATGGTCTTCTACTTTTTCATTCTTTTGGTTTTGTTTTGTTGTTTCTTGATTTCTCATAAAGTCATTAGCTTCCATTTGCTCAATTCTAACTTTTAAGGGATTATTTTCTTCAGTGAGCCTTTGTACCTACTTTTCCATTTGGCCAATTCTACATTTTAAAGAATTTTCTTTCTTCCAGTGAATTTTTGTTCCTCTTTTTCCATCTGGCCAATTCTGCTTTTTAAGGCATTGTTCTCCTCATTGGCTTTTTGGACTCCTTTTACCATTTGGCCTAGTCTGTTTTTTTAAGGTGTTATTACTCTCATCTCTCTTTCCAATCTTTCCTCTACCTCTCTTGATTTTCAAAATCCTTTTTGAGCTCTTCTGTGACCTGAGACCAATTCATATTTTTCTTGAAGGTTTTTAAAAAATATATTTTATTTATTTTCAGTTTTCAACATTCATTTCCATAAGTTTTAAATTTTCTCCTCCTCCCTCCAACTCCCTCCCCAAGACAGCATGCAATCCTGTATGGGCTCCACACATACATTCCTATTAAACACATTTTCACTTTAGTCATGTTGCATAGAACAATTATAACAAATTGAGAAACCATGAGAAAAAAAAAAAGAGAAAAGAGTCTGCTTCTCCGTGCATTCTGTGGATGGCATTTTCCAACATGAGTCCTTTCGAAATGTTTTAGGTCCCTGCATTGCTGAGGAGGACCAAGTCTGTATCAAAATCAGTCCTCGCACACTGTGGTTGTTACTGTGTACAATGTTCTCCTGGTTCTGCTCACTTCACTCAGCATTAGTTCATATAAGTCTTTCCAGGTTTTTCTGAAGTCTGCCTGCTCATCATTTCTTACATCACAATAATATTCAATTACATTTATATACCAGAACTTGTTCAGCCATTCCCCAATTTATGCGCATCCCCTTGATTTCCAGTTCTTGGCCACCACAAAAAGAGCTGCTATATATATTTTTTCTATATGTGGGTCTTTTCCCATTTTTATGATCTCCTTGGGACAGACCTAGAAGTAGTATTGCTGGGTCAAAGGGTATGCACATTTTTATAGCCCTTTGGGGATAGTCCCAAATTGCTCCCCAGAACTGTTAGATCAACTCACAGCTCCACCAACAATGAATTAGTGTTTGGAGGCTTTGAATGTAGGAGCTTTGACTTTGTTATCTTCTTCTGAGTGTGTGCTTCGTTCTTCCTTGTCACCACAGTAACTTTCTATGGTCAGAATTTTTTCTGTTGTTTGCTCATTTTCCTAGCCTATTTCTTGACTTTTAATTCTTGTTAAATTAAGGTTCTGATTCCAGGGCAGAAGGCTGCATTGTCCCAGCTTCAGGGGTTTTGTGCAGCTGTTTTCAGAGATACTTCTAAGGACTTGTAGGTTTTCAGTTCTTCCAAGGTGGTATGATCTTAGGAGAGGTGTGTTTAGTATTCTCCTGGACTGTTCTCTGGTCTGTGAGTGACCACAAACATTCTTTGTTTGGAATTGTCAGGAGGGTCCCTGCTCTACTGTAGCTGCAAGCTCTGGTGTGCTAGTGCTTCTTCCCATCCTGGGACTGCCACCCAGATCTGAGTATGGGTAAAGCAACAAAGTCCTGCCTCAGTGCTAGCAAAGAGACCCCTGTAATCTCCTTCTGACCAGTTGTTTGAGCCCCTTATAGTCTGTGGGCTGAGAGCTCTGGAAGCAGCTACTACCCCAGCTGATTCAGTGGCTCTCCAGACCTACCCCTGGTTTGCTGAGGCTGGGTCTGCGCTGGTGTGGCCTGCACTATACTGTGCTCCACTCTCATCCAGGGGCAACAGACTTTTCCTGCTGACCTAAGTTGTCTCTGGCTGGAAAATTATTTCACATCATCCTTTTGTGGGTTCTGCTGCGCCAAGAATTGTTTTATGGAATTATTTAAAGGTGTCTGGAGGAGTTTTAGGGAGAGCTCAGGCAAGTCTCTGCCATCTTGGCTCCACTCCCTTAGCTGGACCTTAAAGGAAGCTAGGGAGGTCAGTAGTCAGAGCAGATGAGAAATAATGATCCAGGTATGGGGGAGAACCCAAGAAAATGCCTGGAGCCAAGAGAAAATGTCCAGTTCAAGTAAAGTGTAAGAAGACAGAAAAGGTAGGAGGCTGCTGGGTTATGAAGGGCATTGAATACCAAACAAGGCATTTTGTATTTGCTCTTAGGAGCAATAGGAAGCTACTGGAGCTTGTTGAGTAGCAGGGTGATATGACTGGGCCTGTACTATAGGAAAATCACTTTAGTGGCTAAATGGAGGATGGATTGAAGTGGAAGAGATCTGAAGCAGGCAGACCCACCAGCAGGCTATTGCAGTAATGAAGGCATGGGGTAATGAGGGCCTGCACTAGAGTGGTGGCAGTGTCAGAGAACAGAAAGGGGCTTATTCAAGAAATGTTGCACATGACTAATGTGAAAATATGTTTAACGAGAATGTGTATGTAGAGCCTATATCTGATTGCATGCCATCTTGGGGAGCGGGAAGAGGAGGGAAGCGGAGAAAATTTAAAACTTATGGGAGTGAACATTGAAAACTAAAAATAAATTTATAAAAAAAGGAGATATTGCAAAGGTGAAATTAGCAGGCCTTGGCAACACCTTGGATATGGGAAGTGAGAGAGAGAGACAGTGAAGAATCAGGGATGACTCCTAGGTTGCAAGCCTGAGGGACTGAGGGAATTGTGTTGCCCTCTACAATAACAAGGAATGTAGGAAAGAGGGAGGATTTAGGGGGAAAGATAACGAGATCTATTTTGGAGATATTGTGTTTAAAATGCCTACTGGACATCCAATTCGAGATGTCTGAAAGATGATTAGAGATGCAAGACCAGAAGTCAGCAGAGAGACTGGGGTAGGGAAGGTAAATTTAAGAATGATCAGCATATTATAAATCTGTCCTCTCAACAGAGACAGTGGAGGCCTGAGGAGGGATGAAATGGTTTGGAAGAGCTGCTGTGGAGAGTGGGATAGTGAGTTTATAACAGAGGTATAGTAGGATTGTCTTGTAGCAGTGAGGGCCCAGTTGAGGTTATGTAACATAAATTTATATGGATGGGTTATGACCTGTGCCAACAGAGATCAGATTCCTTAAAGCAGTGATATCAAACTCAAACAGAAATGGGGCCACTAAAGCATACATAAGGATCCCTGAGGACCATATACTGATTTAGAAAACCATATAGTAACATTATCTGTGTTCTACTGTATTTTTTATTTATTTTGTTAAATATTTCCCAATTACATTATAATCTGGTAATCTCTCAGGGGCTGCCTTAAAATACTAAGAAAAGTATTATATCACCACTAAGTACCAAAGGACTATAAATATTGAAAGCATATATAAAATGGAAAACAAAAGAAAAATCAGAAACAGAACAGTGTATATACATCAATAGCTACACATTTTAAAAATATACTCTTGCCTACTCAATGAGATCAGAAGGAAAGGTAGAAGTAAATGACACATTGCTATGATTTATGCTTAAGCATATTGTTTACTAAAAATAATTTTAACACATATAAAAAGTGGCTTTAATTTACACACTTAGCAGATACTTCATGGCAAGTCACAGACTCTCGGAGCCTTCATTTTCTTATCTGTAAAAAGGGGATAATATACTACCCTCGTGTTAGGAATGCTGTAAGGAAAACTTTTTGTAAATCCCAAGTAGCTAGGATTTTTTTTCAAAATTATTATGGTTACGAAAAACTATGAGGGCCCCAGGTTCAGGTCTTATCTCTGGACCTGAGTAAATCATTTAACTTATTAGTACCCCAGGCAACTTTTTATGACTATATGCTATAGATGAGCTGCCAATCTGTATCACTAGAGCTTCCACATCAAGAGTTTCTCACTAATAAAATTACTGATTCTGATAAATAACTAAATAAAATTATACCTTATGTAACAGTTATCCGTGACTAGAATTGCCCATGGTGGTTGCAGCAGTCAACGGAATTTAAAGACAGTGGTAGGTGACAGAAACCAGAAGAATGTCAGCATAAGAGCAGAAAGCCAGAGAAGTGACAGAAGAGTTGTAATGGTTGGTAGTTGTGGGAAACTCAAACACCTGCACAATATCTAAAAAGCATCAGTATACTTACTGAAACTACAGACAGCAAAATTTAGCAGTCAGAGTGGCAGTAAGCATACAGTTTGCTAACACCACAAAGTAAAACAGAGTACTATACCTCATACAACAATGTATACTGATGGAGCATAACAGAGCAAAGTATATACTAAGTATATTGTAGAATCCATCCTGTGATACATATTCTAATCTTCCAGTGAATAGCAAAGAGTAGAAATGGGTATAAGAAACTTTTTCAACCTTAAGAGAGAAAATGGAAACCTTTACACTATTTGAAAAGGTCAAGAAAAGGAATATTTTGTTGGGCTGATACAATAAAAATAATGCTGGTTTTGGAGTCAGAGGACTTGTGTTTAAATACCAGCTCCACTACTTACTATTAATGCTACCATGCGCAAGTCAGTTGACTTCTCTAAGTCTCAGTTTCCTCACTGGTAAAATAAGAGAGGTGTACTAGATAGTATCTACAATCCTTCCAGCTACCTTGTAGTCCATCAAGACTCAGAGTAGGTAACTATTAACATTATTTGCAAATTCTGAGAAATCTAAAGCTATGTTACAATAGCACACACTGTATCCAATCATGTTCTGTGGGTTGTTCCCAATAGAAAGACTGAGAAAAGAGTGACCTTCTATTGCCAAATGTTTACTAAAAATGGTAAAGTATTTTTAAAACAATTACAATATTTTACAAATAATTATAGACCGAACTGTATAAAATTTGGGAAAAGTGGCTTTGGTATTTCAAATTATATAAGGCATCAAATAAGAATTGAGACTAGACCCCAGGTTAGGAAACTCACCCTTTCAATGGCAGTTGGCACCTTTTCTGCAGTGAGGGGTTAAATGAATTTCCCAGGGACTCGAAGGCAGTGTCAGAGGTAGTATTTGAATGTGAGCCTTCCTGGTTCTGAAGATGGCTCTCTCTCCATTACATCACACTGCATCTCATGTGACTAGCAGTATTATTAGATGTACTTGGTGGAAAAATGAACAAAGCAAATATAATGCCAAAGGAAAATCTTCCAGCCTTTTCAGAAAATTCATTTCTGAACACCATGAACTTCTTGAATAGTTTTACCATACAAATGAAAGCAAACTACTATGCTGACACTTGCCAATCAAATTTCCCTGGAATTTAAATAGAATAAGAATGGATTTACCATACCTGTATATACTAATACTACAGAGTCCATAAAATCTAACCTTTGGTACTTGGGACATATCATCATTCTAAAGTTTTCAACAATGTCCAGGAGGACATCTACCTGTTGCTTTGTGTGGATGGACAAGCTATTTTCTGACTAGTTCTATCACCATAGGATGGTGAAGTTAATATATGCCTAGACAACTGTGGAACAAATTCTGAGGAGGTAGGATTAGTTTGAGAATTTTTTTGTCATCTTCCTGTCCCCCCAATATTACCTGATTTAACCAATGTCATTCAAAATATGGAATGTTATTAAAAGAGTGAATTTCATGAGAAAGTTGCTCCATCAGGAAGATACTATGCAAGACTTTCAATCTTGTAACATTAAAGATACATTTTTAAATGTTGCTTGTGGCTGGAGTTCTGTTCAAAGTCAAATATTAAGGAAAGCTTGGAGAAAATTGCAGACTGGTTTCATGTCAGCAGAAATGTCTTCTTCTATGATGATAAATTTGTAGGCTCTGGAATAAGTTTTCCCCCAAATACCCTAGGACAGATTGTTGATGTGGTTAGGGATATTTCTTCTTCACATACTGTGAACTAACGTAGTACAAGTGTGATAGAAGCATGGGCTCATCATGCTAAGGAAACATGGTCCAGCATGATACTGAAGTAGAAATGAAAGTTTATATATTCGGTAGTGCTAATATGTCAAAAGACATGGATATCAACAGTAAAGAATAAGACGATTTTCTGGAAGGAGAGAAAACAACTTGAGAAAGGTTGTTTGAGCCTTTGATTAGGAGATTAATTTTGCAGCCATTTTGTATGCTCAAGGGGGTATGCAGTTTTATAAGCGGCAAATAACTAAAAAATAAGCTAATGTCAGAAACTTCTTTATGAAAGCAAGCTCCAGAGCCACTGCTGAGTTTGAACCCTGCACTACCTACTTCACATAGTTATTGTGAGGAAAATTTTCTGTAAATAAAATCTTATATAAATGGGAATTATTATTTTATTTGTTCTCCCAAATCTTATCTCATTTGACAGAATGTTGTGAGGTAGTTATTACAAATAAAATTACCCCTCTTTACAGTTGGGAGTTACAGTTAAATGACTTGCCCATGGTCATAATAGACTGTAAAAGTCTCAAGTGGGATTTGAATCTAGGTCTCCCCTAACTTTAAACATACATTCTTTCGACCACACCTGCACACACCCCCACAGCTGACTTCTGAGACCCAGCTATTTCTTCCATATCATTAGTTGGTGTGTTTATCCCTTTCGTAATATTCCTGCACACAGGGTCCTGGAGCCTTGTTTAACAAAAGCAATCCTTGGGCAATGGAGATTACAGCAAAGAAAGAAGAAAAAAAGAAAAACAGATCATGCCTGATATGCTCCACCAGTTCTCCTTCTCTTGGTTTCTAACCTGTAACAATTGCAGTTTTTTGGATCACTGTTAGACTGTTTTAGACTTAGTTAAAAGTCTACAAGATATTTTTTTCAATGGTCTCATTCACATATTAGGAAAAAAGCTGAATGGTACCTAATCTTTCTGAAATGCCTTAGGATAAGAAATTGAGTGTGTTCAGGAAGGGCAAAGAAATTTTAATGTCATCCTAATCAATATGTAAATTAGGATGAGAGTTTTGTTAGGGTTTCCAATAAAATTAGTCATTGTTGCTTTTCACAGTGGGTTTAAAGTTTTTCAGATTTTCTTTAATGTTTTGTGAAATGTTGGCCAAAATATTCCAAAGTTAGCATCTTGTACTTAAATTAAACAAAGGAAAACCAACTGGTCTAATAACAGGTTTGTTAAGAAAGGAACCATGTAAATGCAATGTGTTCCAAAGTGAGTATCAGTAAGAATAGTAGCTTTAAATTGGAAGGGTAAATATAAGCACAAATCTAGAGCCTCAGGACCCATTTTAATTCAAATTCCAATTTTTCAGAGAAGGAAATGGGCCAAGAGAGGTTGTTAACTTTCTTATCTGGGGTCACAAAGTGGTGAGTAGGAAAGGCAAGATTCGAACCCAGGTCTTCTGATTCCAAATACAGAGTTCTTATCAATGTACCACAGAGTCTCCATACAATTGCAAATCTGCACATCCTTAACTGGTACAAACTGACTTCATCCATAATTTCTCAAAGATCCCATGCAGTTTCCATCTTCATGCTTCTTTTTCTCCCCCCTGTTCCCTCTATCTGGGACACCTACCTATCCTTTAAGGCCCACTTCAAATTTTACCTACACAATTGAAGGCTTCCCTGACCTCCCCAAAGACAAGTGATCTCTCCCTCCTCTGCACTCTCAAAGTAGTTTGTTCTTCTCAGGTCATTTATTGCTTTCCATATTTAATATAATTATTTGTTTAACAGAGGTATTTATGTCTTGGGCCCCTATCAGGGCTATAAGAACCGTAAAAGCAGAGAGACTGCTGTGGCATATTGGAGAGAGTGTCCAGTTTGAAGTCAAAGGACCTAGATTTAAATCGAGACTCTGCTACTTAACAACCTGACCTCCGGTTAAGTAACTTAATGCATCCGAACCAATTTAAGTAGAAAATGGAGTAAAAAATACCTTTATTACCCAGCTCAGAGGGTTGTAGTGAGGAGGTGACACAATGAACTGAGGGGATTAGGACAGCAAATGTTTAATTATGGGAATTGAGTGAACCACAACAATTCTACCTTGAGACTCAATTCCGGTACTAGCTCAGTTCCCTTTCTAAGGACCTAGGTTATGCTAACCAGAAACCCAGTTATATCTGAAGACTGATGGAAGGAGTTTTCTCACAATTATATATCTCAAGCAACCAATATGTCTTATCTGAAAACTGGCTCCTTACTGATGAATCAGTTATTGTTTCCGTGTTTCTTGGATTGAAAATAGATATTTAGGGGGAGTGGGACACTTTTTTTTTTCTGATTTCAGGGAGTTGTACCTGTTTACTCTCACCCTCCCAACTTGTAAAGTTCCTAATTTTTCCTCCAGTTAGAATTCAGATTACCTAATTTTGTATCCTGGTTAATTGTTTCCTTACAGCACAGTAGTATTCCATCACAATCATATGCCACAACTTGTTCAGCCATTCCCCAACTGATGGGCATCCCCTCAATTTCCAATGCATTACCACCACAAAAAAATGAGCTACTATGAATATTTTTGTGTATATAGGTCCTTTTCTCTTTTCTTTGATCTCTTTGGGATATAGACCTAGTAGTGTTATTGCTGGTCAAAGGGTATGCACAGTTTGATAGTCCTTCGGGCATAGTTCCAAATTGCTCTCCAGAATAAATGGACTAGTTTGGAACTCCACCAACCGTACATTAGTATCCCAATTTTTCTATGCCCCCTCCTGTGGCAAGTGAAAGATGAAATGACTGAGGAAACAAAGGTTTGCACTCCTACGCATACTGATTTATTAAGCAATGCATGCCAATTGTGTGACAAATTGGGACCAGTTGCCTTCCTCAGCTTTGGCCCTGGACCCCAAAAATAGGAGAAAAATTTTTATACATTAATAACAATCAATCAGATAAGACCAATTAATAAAAAGAAATGACCAAAAGGATACTTTCAGAAAAAAAATGGCAAAGACTTACATGAACTGATGCAAAGTGCAATGAGCAGAATCAGGAGAACACTGTACACGGTGTATTGTACACAATGATCAACTAACTGTGAATGACTTGGCTATTCTGATCAACACAATGATACAAGACAATTGCAAATGACTTATGATGAAAAATGCTATCTACCTCCAGAGAGAACTGATGAACTCTGAGTGCAGACTGAAGCGTAATTTTTTCACTTTCTTTTTTTTTTTTTTTGCTTTTTTTCACAACATGGCCAATACGATAACATGTTTTGTGTGATTTATTGCCTTCTCAGTCAGTGAGAGAAAGGCAAGGAGAGAGAGAATCTGGAACTTATAATTTTTTAAAATGAATGTTAAAAATAAAGAAATTTTTTTTTAAATTAAAAGAAAAAAATTATGCTATCCACCTCCAGGGAGAAAACTGATGAACTCCTGAAGGCTTAGTGAAATGTACTTTTTTCACTCAAAAAACAAAAAAGCCACATATACTACTTTTGTTCTACTTTAACTCCTAAGCAAGTTTCTACTTGCTAGGATTTAGGCCTGGAAAGCTCTGACCATACCTTACCTTACCAACACCACACCTTCTACATTACAAGTTCTGCCAGACCTGTTCAGTGATGAGGGAATCGATTTTAAAGCAAGGGAGGCCTAAAAGCCACCTTAATGCAAGCAGACCTCACTGAGATCCACTTATTTTTTAGTTTGATGATACTTTCAGTTTTACATCACATTCATTTCCGAATGTATCCCTCCATTATCCAGTGAGCTTTCTCTTATGACACAGATTAATACAAAACAGTTCAGTAAAAGTGATGCACTGATTTCATCTGACATTATGTGCAATATTCCACATTCATAGTTCCACACTGCAGTGAAAGAATCAAAAGTTAAAAAAAAATGGGATTAACCAAAATAGAAAATAGGTCCCACTGAAGTGGTCACTAGGAATCTCACCGTAGCAATGTCCTTACTGGCCACCTTCACTCTCTAAGGGAAACGGTAACCCTGTCCAACCCTTAAGACCTATACGAAATATAAAGAAGAATCAGCAAGAGCTGGGGAGGAGTGCCCCTCCACCACATCACACAATACCATAGGAGAGGTAGTACAAAAGACCCAAGGACAAGACAAAGACTTACATAAAAATCCACCCCTGTCCCCACTCTCTCTTTCCAGTATCATGGAGACTCTGGCTCTAGGATGTGGAAGTTTGCTAGGGTCTCAACACCCAGCTTGACCACAGCCTTTCAAGAGCAAAAGCCTACCAGGTACAGCAACCCAGAAGTACCAACACTGCAAGGAAAATGGTCTCTAAACTGCTGGTGTCAGATGAGAGAATTAAGATACAGAGAAAGTGAGATAGGCTACCAGAACAGGACACTGTGCATGTGGAAGGCTCTGCAGCACTCCACTAAGCCTGAGGCAAGAAATATAGCATTCAGCTGGGGCCAGTTCTGAGCACGCAAAAGTCAGTTGAGGGAGAGACCTAGGAAGGTGATCTATATATGAACTGCCCAGTGTGGGAGGAGGTTGAGACACTTTCAGATCCAGACGCAAGGAAATCAGAATCAGAAGGGAGGAAGCCAGGAAGTGAGAGATAACGAAAATAAGGAGAAAAAAAAACTGCAAGTACCAAAGATTTCAGGAAGGAAAAACCTCAAAGACCTTAAATATAAACAGGAAAAATAGTAACAACAGAAGGAAATATGGACTCCAGATCTAGTCAATAAATTCAGGCATCTATGAATAAATACTGAAAAAAAGGAAAAGTGATCCAACATTTAAAGAGCTGAGGATTCTATGGCATTTAAAGAGAACATGGAACCACAACATGCTATTTCTGAGTGGTTTAAAAAGAAATAAGAATTAAGAAAGTGGAATTTCTGCCCTGCACAGCAAAAATAATGAACAGAATAGAAAAATTTGAATCTGTAACGGCAAGCATCACCAAAAAAACAAAAGAGAGAACAATAGAATGGGAAAGCAAATATGAAGGATAACTTAGAAAAAGAGAAGCAAAAAGCAAAAGCACTAAAAGAAAATATGCTCACTATGCAAGTAAAACATACTGAACTCAAAGACAGAATGAGCAAAGATAACCTAGGTCTCCCAGAAAAACACAATAAGACAAAAACCCTTAACACCATAATGAAAAATATAATAGAAGACAACTGCCCAGAAATTCTGAGCATAGAAAATGAAATTCCAATTGAAATAATTCACAGATTGCTTCCAGAAAAAAAACAAAAACCAAAATCAAAATCAAGGCTGGAAACTCCAAGACACGTAGTAGTTAAATTTAACAACTAAATTCTGAAATGAGTTCTTTAAATCACCAGGAGAAAGACCTCAGAATGCAACAGAAAGAACATTTGAATAACATAAGATTACTGTGTACCCACCAGAAAAAGGAGGAGGGAATGGAATAATTTGTTTTCCCAAGAACAGTGGAACTCAGGATGCAGCCTAGGGTGACCTATCCCGCAAATCTGAGCTTAATCATACAAGGCAAAGATGGATATTCAATAATAAAGAAGAATTTGAAATATTTAAGAAAGAAAACCACAAATGAAGAGGTTATTTGCCTCTCAAACATCCCAAAGAAGAGAAATGAAAGAAGAGTGAATAAATGCAGCAGGCAAGCACAGTTATCAGCAAGAGTAACAAAAGAAAAACCAGTAAGAGACTTGTTTCTAAATGTACACAAGGAAACAAAGGTGAAGGAGGCAGAGGTAACCATGGAGAGGTAGACATGGGGTTTGATAAACAGGACTTGGTAACAGCGGGCCTAAAGACAAATAAATGCTTTTTTATTTGTGAGATCACATTACAACATAGAAGGGTGCATAATACGGGATAGGGAACAGATAGAGAGGAATGAATAATGCACTGAGGTCAAATCAAGCTCTAGCAATGAGAGATAGTTGACTCTGAAAGACAAGAGCCTAGAGGGGAATGGAGGAGAGAAAGAGAGGAAAGTCTGAAAAGGTAGGAGGAAGAAAGGAGGCCTTTCTTTGGAGGTGGGAGGGGGTTTCACTGATGAATGTTCCAATGGGTGAAGAAATATGGTCAGAGAAAGGATATGAGGACCTTAAACTGGATGAGGCCTGGTGGATTTGGTGCTTGAAAAGTCGATTTGTCCTCAGAGGGGGCTGAGCTGGAATAGTGTTTCAACAATCCGGCCAGCAGCTGTTGTGGGAGTGAAAGATCAACACAAGCCCAATAACAAGCACGCTACCAGCATGCTGCAAAAGCCCAGGTTCTTTTGATCTGCTTTACTAAGGAAAGCAATGTTAACAGGTTGACAAGCTTACTTTAATCTGGCATACAAATACCATTCACTTAGTTCAGGGGAAAAAACCAGCACCCCGAACTTCACAGCAAAATACAAACAAAGTACAAACATCGACAGACTGACCTTGTCTGATTCAAATCCTAATACATAGTTACTAGAGTTTAACAAAGTCCCAGCATTCGGGTTTATGAGCTGGAAGGCTCTTAGCTACAGCGGCCCCGGAGTCTCTGCATCAGCGCGCCACCAAGAGTGACAGCCCTGAGCAAAAAGCTCCATCTTCTCTTGTTATACCGTTTCTGGCGTCATCAAATGTCATCAGAATGACCAGAACTTAGGCTCCTATGATTGGCTCTTGAGTTAGCACCTCCCCTTAGTACCTTGGGAGCTTCACACCACATAGGCTTAGCACCTAATAGGGGTTTGGGCGTAGGGCTTAGCACCTAGTAAGATTCAATGAAATACGCTGAATTACTCAAAGGAAACAAAAGCCAAACTCTTCAAGGGCACTTGGTTGAACTGAGTGCTAAGGGGCCATTTTGCTTACCAACACAAATACTTGTAGGAAACTGGGAGTGGGAAAACATGGATACAGGGACATTTCCAGGAAAATGTAGAAAAAGGCCAACAAGAGAAGGTACAGATCAGTGGTAGGCTGCACACTCAAGAGTATGGTTGGGGGGGAAGGGTCCTACCATGGGGCAATGTCCTCTCTGATATCCACAATAATTGACATTGTTCTAGAAATGAGTGTATTGGCAACCAAAAATGGGCTCCTTAGCACTTAGTCAACAAGTGCCCTTGACTAGTTTGGCTTTTTCCCCTGAACTGAATGCTGTTTGTATGTTGGACTGGAGTAAGCTTGTCGGCCCCTTCACCTTGCTTCCCTTGCTTAAGCTGATGGAAAGAACCTGTGCTTTCCTGGTCAACCCCTTCACCTTGCTTAAGCAGACTGAAAGAACCTGTGCTTTCCCCGCGTACCTTATACCCCCGCAGAAGCTGGATGGTTAAAAGCAGCTCCCGTTGGAGCCAGAGGCTGCTACAGCCACAGCCGCAGCCACAGCCACAGCTGCAGCCACAGCCGCAGCTACAGCCAAAGCCGCAGCTACAGCCACAGCCACAGCCACAGCTACAGCTATAGCCATAGCCACAGCCACAGCTGAAGCAGGAGCTGCCAGTAGCAGAGCTGACCTACGGGAGGAAGCTGAACAAGGACTTCAGGCCAGTGGGTAATCTTTTACCATAGAGGGGGAAGCATGATTTTGCTTTACGCAATCATGCTTTTCTGTAGCCTCCTGGTTACTCTTTCAAGGCGTACTTATTGGGCCTGGAAGCTTTTGATCAATATATCAAAATGGGGTTGCTGGTTCATGGGTTGGTTACTGTGGAGCCTAAATATATGTTTTGATTCTTCTGCCTTCTACTTTGAGAGTTTCTTATATCCGGCGGTTCCGAACCTTTCAGACATGTTTATGATCCTCTTTGAGATTATAAACTCTGCCCTCCTAATACATTTGGCGACGAGGATGGGATCGCTAGGTATAAGATCTCTATTTAGAAGCAGAACAATTTCAGAGGAAGAGATGAATATCCCAGGATGGGAGGATCCATTTTATTCCTCCCTAGCAAAAGAATTGGCTAAAAAAGCTGGACCCTGTGAAAACTGGGAACCAAGGCTACGGAGAGGAGATCCTAGGGATTTGGAAAAGTGTTTACAAGAAGTTGGGATTCAGTCAGGGGCATCACTATCTAGGCAAAGCTGGATAGTGTTATCAGCCTACCGGCTAGTATACGAAAGATTGAGATTAAGTGAAAGACATGGGGGCACTCCTACCCCACAGGAAGAAGGGGAATCTCAGATAGCAGGAGACCAAACTGACTCAAATGAGAACTTTTCTATTAATGTGGCTAAGAGCAACAGGAGACCAAAAAAGCCCAGAGTGCATTCCAACCCAGCCCAGAAAGAGCCTGACTGCCTGCTTCGTCCTAGCCATGGTGGCAGAGGAAGTGAGTGGGGGGAAAATGAGACAACGTTAGGGGCTGAGGCACAAAACACTACTGGGGTTCAGGATGTCCCTCACACAGAGAACAGGAGATGGTTAAATGATCAGACAAGGGCTCGACCCATACAAAGGAGGAAGACAGAAACCCGAGGTGAAGATTCAGTTACAAGGGAAATTCAGGAAGATTTCTCACCGCAAGAGGTCACAGATATTTTGAGCAGATTCAGCCAAAGAATAGGAGAACCATTGATATCTTGGATGGTAAGACTCAGTGATCAAGGGGCCAGTGGAATATCAGTAGATAGGACAGACTGTATGAGATTCATAGGTATCAGCCATGATCCTCTAGTTCAACAAGCTTTTAGGGAACATCATCAGCAAGGAGATGGTGATAGCAGGACTACTCTGTTGGCGTTAGCCGCTGTGGGATGCAATAAGAGATATGCTACTGATTCTATGTGGCCCACTGAGCACAGACCCTGGTATTCACTTAGAGATTGTATCATGAGACTAAAGGAGGAGGTGATGAAGACTGCCATTATGATAGGAACCGCAGACAAATATTACAATGATCCAATGGGACTGCCTCATAGGAATTTAATAATTAGGACAGCTCCCCCCGCTTATAAACAACTAATTTTGAATTTATTACTTGGGGAAGTAGGGAGCCGTCTTACAACAGTGATAAATAAGATTTTACAGTTACATGACTTAGGTGACTGGGGAAGGGATAGATCTCCTCGAGAGAGAAGGGTGAATAACCAGCAAACTTGGCGCCAAAGGAGAGTAACAAGGAAAGAAATGTTTACTGCTCTATTGAGAGCAGGGGTAGGTTTTGAAATGATAGATGGCATTCCAACCAATGAATTATATAGAATGTATAGAGATAAAGGACTTGATAACAGGAGAAATAGGGAAATAAGAACTGCTCCTGCAAGCCCACAACCCACTCAGAGTGAAGGTGACCTTGTGTGATTAACGGATGAAAACTTGTACATCTGGGGAAAGGCTGGGAGGACAATCCTAGTCTCTATCTAGGATGGGATCCTCTTAATTTTCCCATTGTGTTTCCTTGTACATCTGGGGAAAGGCTGAGAGGACAATCTTAGTCTCTATCTAGGGTGGGATCCTCTTGGCTTCCTCATTATGTTCCTTTTGAAAAGAAACATTTCCCACCTGAGTTTGGCTCTGATGTTGGATCTTTGCATAACTGAAATCTCAACCAAACTTGAGATGATTTTATTTGAAGAATAATAGTCCATACTTGTCTACTCTTTTTGTCCTTTGTTTTGGCTAACGTTGTTGCTAGTTCTGTTTCCTTTAGGCTTAAGCACCCTGCACTTTCTGGTGACTGCCTAAGCACATAGCATTCTTGGAATTCCTGCCAGCTCGTTAAAGAACTGACCTCTGGAATGGGACATTTTGGGGCAGGGCCATCTCTACATCCAATTTCAGCATGAAGAAGCTATGGAAAATGAGACCTTCACCCCTTACCCCAAGATTTTGAGCCCCAATCGTTCAAGGGGGGTGGGAATGATGAGTGTTCTGTTTACTTATTTTGTGTTATCCTTGCTATGTTGTTTTATTGTTATGATATTATTGATCCTATGTAATGGATACAAGGATCTAGGGGTGGACATTTGAATTATTAATAATTATTTTGGGGATGATTGATTGAAGAGATTATCTTGCTGGGACCTAGGGGTGGATCACATTTGAATCGTAAACCAATATTTAGGAATGTCACCAAATGATATGTTTTGCTTTATAATGAATGATATGTTTTAGTTTCCTTTGTAATTGGATCACAATGTATGTTCTAGGATACATGGCTGATTAGATTATGTATCCTATAACAAGGGGTGGAGTGTATTGGCAACCAAAACTGGGCTCCTTAGCACTTAGTCAACAAGTGCCCTTGACTAGTTTGGCTTTTTCCCCTGAACTGAATGCTGTTTGTATGTTGGACTGGAGTAAGCTTGTCGGCCCCTTCACCTTGCTTCCCTTGCTTAAGCTGATGGAAAGAACCTGTGCTTTCCTGGTCAACCCCTTCACCTTGCTTAAGCAGATTGAAAGAACCTGTGCTTTCCCCGTGTACACCCCCGCAGAAGCTGGATGGTTAAAAGCAGCTCCCATTGGAGCCAGAGGCTGCTACAGCCACAGCCGCAGCCACAGCCACAGCCACAGCCACAGCTACAGCTATAGCCACAGCCACAGCTGAAGCAGGAGCTGCCAGTAGCAGAGCTGACCTACGGGAGGAAGCTGAACAAGGACTTCAGGCCAGTGGGTAATCTTTTACCATAGAGGGGGAAGCATGATTTTGCTTTACGCAATCATGCTTTTCTGTAGCCTCCTGGTTACTCTTTCAAGGCGTACTTATTGGGCCTGGAAGCTTTTGATCAATATATCAAAATGGGGTTGCTGGTTCATGGGTTGGTTACTGTGGAGCCTAAATATATGTTTTGATTCTTCTGCCTTCTACTTTGAGAGTTTCTTATATCCGGTGGTTCCGAACCTTTCAGACATGTTTATGATCCTCTTTGAGATTATAAACTCTGCCCTCCTAATACAATGAGATACAATGGAAAAGGAAAAACCATGGGGCAAGCCTTACAGGGCAGCAGCAAAAAATGCCTTGATAGGAGAGTCTAGAATGTACACTGGAAGCCTTGATTACATGAAGAATACAGAGAAAAGAGAGAGACCAGATAATTATAGGGGTCATAAATCAGAGTCTGAGAGTCTACAGTAAACAGAAAAGATGAATAAAGACAGTGAGAGAAATCCTTTATGGAAAATGAAAATAAAATTTTAAAACTAAGGAACAGGACTAGGAGAGGACAGGAAGGGGGAATATCAAATGAAAAGAAGGGATTGGGTTGAGAGGAAGACAGCCAGTAGAAACAGAACTGTTTTAAAAAATTATTAAAATAACTGAAGGAACATGATACTATGTTTAGAAAAGATGAGAGAACTTGAAACTGAAAAGCTTTTGCAAAGACAACATTAATGTATCTAAGATTAGAAGAGGTCATATGGGAAAAGAAATTTGTATCAAAGTTCTCTGATATAGAATTGGTATCTGATTAATAAAGACATAAATACACATATGTATGTATATATGTGTGTATATATATGACTAATAGCCATTCCCCAATAAATAAATGGTCAAAGGATATGAACAGTTTCCAAAAGAACTGCAAAGTATTCACAATCATGTAAAAAAGGTTCCAAGTTACTATTAATAAGAGAAATGTAGATCAAAACCAGACTGAGGTATCACCTCACTCCCTGAAAATGGGCAAAAATGGCAAAAGTCATTGTTAAAGTGTTTCTGGAAATATAGGCACACTAATACTTTGTTGGTGAAGCTATGAAATGGCTTGGAACGCAATTTGGACTTCGGCAAATAAAGTGACCAAAAACATCCATACTCTTTGAGTAAGAGCCTCCACTACTAAACTTATACCCCAAGGAAACCACTGATAAAAAGAAAAGTCCCCATATACTTCAGAATATTTATAGTAGCACTTTTTTGTAATAGCTAAGTACTGGAAACAAAGTAGAAGCCCATAAACTGGGGAATGGCTAAACAAATTGTGGTACATGAATGTAATGGGATATTGCTGTGCTGTAAGAAATGACGTGTGTGATGAATATACAGAAGCATGAAAAGATCTATATGGATTGAGGCAGAGTGAAGTAGGCAGAGACAAGAAAACAAAAAACACAGTAATTACAATAATGTAAATAGAAAGAACAACCACACACCCAAAATCAGAAGTGAATTATAAAGATCAAGTTAGACTCAAATGTGGAGATATGACAAAACACTTCCAACATACACCTTTATGGAGGTGCACACATTTTTTAAAATTTTCAATGTCCTGATCACTTGTGCTGATTTTTTTTCCTTTTCCCCTCTAAAACATACTTATTTTTCACATAAGGTGGCTCTCTGGGAAGGAAAGGGGGAAGGATACATGAGATACTACAGTGATATAAGAAAGAGAAAATATAAATAAAAACTTATTCAAAAAATAAAGTGAGTAGAACCAAGAAAACAAAAAGATTATTAAAAGAAAACTGAAATGTGTAATGAAAAAAACAAATAACTGCTTGGTGTCAAGAGAATGAAACCCTACTAGGTATGTATATACATATATCTATATCTATACATATGTGTATGTGTGTATCTATGTGTGTGTATATATGTATGTATGTATACACACACATCAGGCAAGGTTTCCATATTGGGTGTTTGAAGTTTTTTGTTCTTTGTCACAAGGAAAGATTCAAACAAAAGAGGAGGGTGGGAAATCAATTAACCAAGCATTTATTAAGGTTCAGCTAGGTCCCAGGCACCATGATAGGCACTAAGTATACAAATACAAAGAATGAAAGAATCTCTATTCACAAGGGACTTAAATTCCAACAGGAAAGACAAATGTGTGGGTGTGCGTGTGCGTGCGTATGTATGTATGTATACATATATATATATATATATATATATATATATATGTATATATATATATACATATACACACACATACATACATATGTGTATGCATGATATATGTAGAGTGATGATAAATACATACAGGGATATAGAATTTAAATAGATAATGAATAAAAAGCCATAAACTACAACATAATTTGGGAAGAAGGGTACTAGAAATTGGGGGTAATAACGAAAAGTGTTATTTAAAAGTTCATGCTAAAAATTTCACAATCAAACACTAAAAAGTATAAATATTAAATGGATCCTTTTCAGACCATGATACAATAAAAATTATGTTTAATATAAGGCCATGGAAACATAGATTAAAAGCTAATTGGAAACTAAATAATCTAATCCTAAAGAATAAATGGGTCACAGAACAAATCATAGAAACAATAATTTCATAAAAGAGAATGACAACAATGAGACAACATTCCAAAATCTGTGGGATGCAGCCAAAGCAGTACTTAGGGGAAATTTTATATCTCTAAATGGCAGAAAGGGAGATCAATAAAAGGGAGAAAGAGGAGATCAATGAATTGGGCATGCAACTAAAAAAAGCTAATTATAAATTCCCAATTAAATATCAAAATAAAAATTCTAAAAAAAACAAAGGAGAGATTAATAAAATTCAAAGTAAAAACACTGAAGGAATAAATTAGGAGTTACTTTTATGAAAAACCCAATAAAATAGCTAACCATTAGTTAATTTGATTTAAAAAAAGAAAAAAACCAAATTACCAACATCAAAAACAAAATGGGAGAATGCAGCACAAAAATGGAATTAAAGCAATTATTAGGAGTTATTTTTGCCTAATTATATGCCAGTAAAACTGACAATCTAAGTGAAATGTATCAATATTTACAAAAACATAAACTGCCCAGATTAACAGAAGAAGAAATAGAATAGTTAAATAACACTATCTTAGGAGGAAAAAATTGAGCAAGCCATCAACAAGGTCCCTACGAAAAAATCCCCAGGACTAAATGGATTTACAATTGAATTCTATTCAGCATTTAAGAAACAAGTAATTCCAATAGTATGTAAATTATTTTTAAAAACAGGTAAATTCCTTTTCTGCCACAAATCTTGTTTAGATTCCTAAACCAGGGGGAGCAAAAACAGAGAAAGAAAACTATAGACCAATTTCCTTAATGAATATAGATATAAAAATTTTAAAATACTAGCAAAGAAATTACAGCAACACATTATGACCAGGTGGGATTTATACCAGGAATGCATGGCTGTTCAGCATCAGGAAAACTCTGAGCATAAATGACCATAACAATAACAAAAAAAAATGATTATATCAAAAGATGCAGGAAAAGTGTTCAACAAAATACAATGCCTACTCCTTTTAAAAACACTAAAATCATAGGAATCGATAGAGCTTTTCTAAAAAGCAGTACCTATCTAAAACCAGCAACAAGCATTATCTATAACAGGAATAACCTAGAAGTCTTCCCAATAAGACTGGGAGTGAAGCAAGGATGTCCATTAATACCATCATTATTCAATATCATATTACAAATGCTAGCTATAGCAATAAGAAAAGGAAAATAAATTGAAAGAATAAAAATAGTCAATGAAAGAACAAAACTATCACTCTTTGCAGATATTTTGATGGTATACTTAGAGAACCCTAGAGAATCAACTAAAAGACTAACTGGGCCCACTACAAAAGTTGCAGGATATAAAATAAACCCACATAAATCATCAGCATTTCAATATACTACCAACAAAACCAGCAGGAAGAGAGAAAAAAAGAAATCCCATTTAAAGTAACTAGACATTATAATACTTGGGGATCTACCTGCCAAGACAAAGTCAAAGACCATATGAACATAATTATAAAACACTTTTCACACAAATAAAGATAGATCTAAATAACAACAATAAAGACAGATCTAAATAATAATAATAATCTAGAAATATCAATTGCTCATGGGTAGGCTGAGCTAAATAAAAATTAGCATTCTACCTAAGTTAATTTACTTATTTGGTGCCATCCCAATCAAGCTACCAAAGAATTATTTTGTAGACCTAGAAAAAAATTGTAACAAAATTCATCTGGAAGAACAAAAGACAAGAATATCAAGGGAATTAATGGGAAAAAATGTGAAGGAAGGCAGCCTAGCAGTTTCAGATTTCAAACTATATTACAAAGTAGTAATCATTAAAACAATCTGGTACTGGCTAAGAAATAGAGTGATGGATCAGTGGAATAGATTAGGTACACAATATGAAGTAGTAAATGACCACAGCAATCTAGTATTTGATAAACTAAAAGATCCAAGCTTTGGGGGTAAGAACTCAACATCTGACAAAAACTACTGAGAAAACTAGAAAGCAGTTTGGCAGAAACTAGGCATCTGTAGAGCAACATCTCACACTATATACTAAGATAAGGTCAAAATGGATAAATGATTTAGATGTGAAGGGTGATATCATAAGTAAATTTGGGGAGCATGGGAAAATGTACCTATCAGATATATGGATAAGAGAAGAGTTTATGACCAAACAATAGATAGAAGAGATTAGAGGAAGTAAAATAGATCATTTTGATTACATGAAATTTAAAAAAAAAAAACTTTTGCACAAACAAAACAAATGCAGCCAAAATTAGAAAGGAAACTCGGAAAAATTTTGCAATAAGTTTCTCTGATAAAGGCCTCATTTCTCAAATATACATGGAACTGAGACAAACTGATTTTTAAAAAAAGAGTCATTCCTCAGTTGATAAATGGTCAAAGGATGTGACAAGGCAATTTTCAGAAGATGAAATCAAAACTATCAATAGTCACACGAAAAAATGCTCTAAAGCATTATCGATTAGAGAAGTACAAATTAAAACAACTCAAATTAAAACCTCACATCTATCAGACTGGCTTAACATAACAGAAAAGAAAAACAATAAATGCTAGAGAAGATACGGAAAAACTGGGATACTAGTATACTGTTGGTTGAGTTGCAAACTAGTTCACTATTCTGGAGAACAATTTGGAATTATGCCCAAAGGGCTATCAAACTGTGTGTAGCTTTTGACTCAAAAACTTCCACTAGGTCTATATCCCAAAGAGATCAAATTAAAGGGGAAACGATCTGTACATACAAAAATATTCATAACAGCTCTTTTTGTGGTGGCAAAGAACAATCTTGCTCTCTAGGATGTTACATTCTATAGGGAATAAAGGATATACGAATAAACATATTATAAGAAAAAACAATAAGGAGAACACCAACAAAAGGAGTGGACAAGGGATGGCTTCACAAAAGAAGTGACACCTAAGCAAAGCCTTGAAGTGGCAGAGATGACGAAGGAGTACATTCAAGGTACAAGGGATATCGTACTCAAATGTACAAAGGTAGGTGCCAAGGTAAGGAGTCAAATTCATTGAACTGTCCAATCTGACTGTAACATAGAGCTCATGAAAGCAGTCACTAAATATGAGCAGAAAGGATAGAGAAGGCTTTAAATGCTAATCTAAACAATCGATCAACAAACATTATACGCCAACAATGTCAGGTCCAGTGCAAAACACAGGACATACTAACACAAAAGTGAACAATACTCAAGGAGCTTACGTTCTAACAGAGACAACATGGGCATATATATAGGTACATTAAAAAGACACAAAATTCCAAGAGAAAAGCGTGGAGGAATTGCATTGTAGGTATAAGGGACAGCCACTGCAAAGGCACAGAGACAGAAGGTGAAGTGCTCTGTGTGAGGAAGAGCAAGAATGCCAGTTTGACTGGATCACAGAGTAAATGAAGGGTAGTAATAAAAAATGGAATGAGGCAAGGTTGTTGAGAAGTGTTTTTTAAAGGGAAGATTGAGGGAATTTCCTTTTAAATCTATAGAATAGCCAGTAACTTTTGGAATCTCCCTCTTAAGTTTCCTCTGACCATGTTCCTGACTTTTTCCAGACTTCCAAATCAGCCTCGCTGCAATCTAATCCTAAAGCCTCTTTATCCTAGATTATTCCACCACTGCAGCTGCCACCTACTCACCATGAAATACACCCTTCCCCCATTCAGGAGTTCCTTGTGAAGCCTCCATTTTGTGAAGGAACCCAGACCAGTCTCTGTTCATTTCTCTCCTGGCCCTGTTCCTGCTCTTCTGGACTTTAAAATGATGACCTCCTGCAAGGTTTCATCACACAGCACCACTGCCACTACCACTGTTCAGCTTCCTTTTGTGTGTTGTATTCCCTTATTTGAATGTAAGATCGTTGAGGGAAGAAATGGGATTTCTTTTCAGCTTGTTTTTTTTTTTATCCTCTACACTTATCATAGTGCCTGGCACACAGTAAGCACTTAATAAACACCTGTTTCCTTCTTTTCAAATCAGTCATAGGAGATCTTGACATTCTGTAGACCAGTCCAGTCAGGATCCCCACTTAATGCAAGGTTCCTCATAACCAGCACCAAAAAGATCTCCTTGCAAATGGCTCTAGAACATAAATTCACCTTGCAAGATATTTGTTTCAAAAGTTGGAAGACAAATTATTTTATTATTTTATATTTTTAAAAGGCAACCAGATAATTCAGCATACAAAGCTGAATACAGACAAAATAGAAATATTATCTACAACAGTAAAATTATAGCAAGAATGAATCAATGTTCATAAATCTTAGTACTTTCAATTTTGTTAAATGAATTATGTACTTGGCCTGATTCTGTACTCTATAAATAATCTTTCTTTGTAAAGAAATATACTGAGTAACATTATCTAAGCAAGAGTTTTAAATGAAATTGCCTTGTTTGCAGCCAGAATTATTAAATAAATAAAAGCCCACTGTACAGATAAGTTTAAATAGTTTTATTAAAAAACGAGAACTAGAACCTGGTCAGTATTTTCTAGAAAAAAAAAATCATATTTTTTTCCAGATGAAAATCGTATAATTAAAAGTGGTATCAAGATTTATGTATTGTTACTATGTATTGTTTTCATTCAGCAATCAAGCCAAATCAACTTAAAACTGTCATTTCTTTCTTATTGTCCATTAGTTACCAATTACTTTAAAAGTATAAGTAAATAAGAGGTTATTTACTTTAACTACATATATTCCACTAAAGTGGCTACTTAAAATTAAAGGAATAATTTGAACATTAAATAAACTTTTGAAAAATTTCAAGCAAGTAATACTTCAACTGCCAAACAATAATTGCAGAACTATCACAGTAATTAAAATGTGGTCATCTGTTAAAAAGAGGGAGCTTTATTTTCATGAGAAATATTTCCTGGCTTTTGGAAACTAGCCAACTGACATGCTGCAAAACAGATACAACACGTAATTTTCTATCCTATCTTAAGAGTAGTTCATGGAGCTATATATATTATGGTAATATGTTGATTTCTATTTTTAATCTTAATTATCTGCTTGATGTAACAGGATGAAATTATTTTTATTTAAATTTCATATTTTTAGTAGAAAAAGTTTTTTGTAGATTATTTATCTTATAATTATCATTTACTTGAATTAACATAAAATTGCTTAAATTTATAATTCCTGAACATACACTGATTGGACAGTGAAGGAGATTTTCAGGAGTATGCTAAGTATTATAAAGGTAGCCTTGCAGTATTAAAAATTCTCCCAAGATTATCCACAAAGCAGAAAATCCTTACTTTGATAAGAAAAGCTTGGGAAGAACTAGTTTTTTTAGGATTGAGAGACTGACTCTTTAATCCTTAAGGCCTTGAATGAAATTTCTAAAAAGAATACTGATGGTGACAAGTTTGGTTTTTTACCAATAATGTCCATGTATTGACATGGGTAAATCAAGGCATTATAATTTATGCCAGTAACAAAGGCTTCCTACTGATAATGTGACTTTTTCTTTCTACTACAAGGTATTTTCTTTTCATCCATAGCCACATGTTAGGATGTCAATCAGAAGGCAAATAACAGAAATCTGACAGGTCTTTCTAAATACATATCTGACATTCCCCATAAAATTCATTAAAGTATTTCTATTCACTGCTGTGCCAGGGAAAAGGAAAGATGTGGCTCCACTCCCAACAGCACTGCTACCTAATGTGAATGGAATCTACAATGTACTTGTGTAGTGAATAGTCCATCACCTTCTAACTAGTCAATTAGCAAGAATTACTAGTACTCAGTGTGGTTCAGTGGATAAAATTCTGGACCTGGTGACAGGAAGACCTGAATTCAAATCCAGTTTCAACCTCTCTGTGTGACCCTAGGCAGGTCACTTAACCTCTGTCTACCTAATCCACTGGGGAAGGAAATGGCAAACCACTCTAACATCTTTGCCAAGAAAACCCCATGTGGGGTCGTGAAGAGTTGGACATGACTGAATGACTGGACGACAACTGCACTAAGGGCTGGGAATACAAAGAAAAACCCAATATGGTCCTTGCTCTCATTCTAATGGAGGACACAACACAGATAAGTCAGTATACGCAAGATAAATACAGAATAGAAAGAAGGGAGCCTTAGAGGGGAAGGCACTAATGGTTATAAGGATCTGGAAAGGTCTCCTGGAAGAAGTAGTGCTTGAACTGAGTCTTAAAGGAAGCTAGGGAATCTAAGAGGCAGAGGGGAGGAATTCATTCAAAGCAATGCAAAGGTATGGCGGTAGGATTTGGGTCATATGGTGTGGAGAAGGGAGTAATATGTTAAAAAACTAGAAAGATAGGGGCCAAACACAGGAGTTTATACTTGATCAAAGCCCATTACAAGAGTTGGCAACTGAATGAACTTGTGAGGTAAGTGAGAATGAAGGAGTCAAGAACGATACCAATGTTGTGGGCCTGAGTAACTAGAAGGATAGTGGTACCCTTAAAAGTAATAGAGAAGTTAAGAAGAGGAGAGGGTTGGGGAGGGGGAAAGATAATGAGTGCTGTATTGAACATTTTGAGTCTGGGATGCCTATGGGATACCAGTTGGAAATGTCCAATATGGGACTGGAGCTCAGGAGAGAATAGAGCTGGATAAAATGATCTTGGAATCACATGTTTTGATATGATCACTGCACCCCAGGAAAGCTGATGAGATCACAAAACAAAGTATAGAGAGAAAAGTGAAGAGAATGCAGGACAGAGCCCTGGGGAACATCCACTGTGGCATGAAAATCGAGCAAAAGAGGTTAAATAGTCAGACAAGTAGGAACAGAATCAAGAAAGAGCAGTCAAGAAAATGCAGAGAGAAGAAAACATGTATCAGGAGGACGTGTTCAACAATGCCAAATGTTGCAAAAAGGTCAAAAGGATGAAGATTGAAAAAAGGCCATTAAATCTGGCAATTAAGAGAGATCAGCAGTAACTTTGGAGACAGCAGTTTCAGTTGAATGAAGAAGCCAAATTGCAGAGGGTTTAGAAAAATGAGAGAAGATATGGAGGTATTAATTGTAAATGGTTTATTCAAATTTAGCCAAGAAGGTAAAAAGAGACACCAGCTGGCAGGTATAGTAAGATCTCTTAAAAACGGAGAAGATGTGAGCAAGTTTGTAGGTAGCAGGGAAAGAATCAGTAGATAAGAAGAGATGAAAGGTGTTGGGGGTGAGAGACAGAGAAAGGGTTGTGGGAGAGAGAAGAGATGATGGATGGTGGATATTGGTAGAGGTGGCCAATCTGCTGGAGCAGACAACAGCGAATGGGATCAAGAGTTGGCCTTAGCAAGCATAGAGAAAGCGGGGGTGATGTCCGAGATATGAGATAGGAGAGGAAAGAGGGTAACTCTGGCATAAACTGGTACTGGTTAAGAACATGCAGTGGGGGCAGCTAGATGGCGCACCGGCCCTGGAGTCAGGAGGACCCGAGTTCAAATCCGGCTTTACACACTTGACACACTTACTAGCTGTGTGACCTTGGGCAAGTCACTTAACCTCAATTGCCCTGCCTCCCCCCCTCCAAAAACCAAATAAATAAATAAGCTCTGTTAAAGCTAAGCTTTAAAAAAAAAAAACATGCAGTGAAAGGAACTTTCTAAATCATGCTCTAAACTAGGACATGATTAACAATAAATTGGTAATTCTATCATGAATCTTATATTTCTGGGTCTTGTTCACCAAACAATACTATCTAGGACCCTTCCAACTTATATGCATAATTGCTACCTAATTTCAAGCTATCTCCTTAATAGCTGAATTGTGGAAACAATTTTTTTCATTCAATCTTGGGAGCCATTTACAGCACAGAATTACCCTGCATCAAAAAGATCTTTCTTTTTTGTCATGTTCATAATTGGTTCATACAAATCACTATCTTTTTATGAGATAAGGCAAAAATTATTTCAACTTCTAGCTGTCTTAAGGCTTGTTGTCCCTAAAATATTACATGCCAATTATATAAAAGCCAACTATATATATATATATATATATATATATGTATGTATGTATATATAAATGTTTCTCAAATTTCTGAAATATATATGTATATACAAATGTGGAGTCTACAGCTAAATATGAGGTCTAAAAAAGTTTTAAATAAGCAATGAATGCAGCATTGCTAAAACTACAAGTAAACCAAATAGTTTCTGATTACATCAGAGGTTGATCCATTCATTCAACAAGTATCTAATGACTTCTACTATCTCTTGAAATCAAATCCTATCAGTTACATCTACTTGCCAAAGAAACTTCGTTCAACAGCTTGGAACTCTTAGAGTTAAACAAAAGAAAGGTCTCCCCCCCAAAAAAAAAAACTCTCCAGTGATTTATTTACTAGTACTAAAAGAAAAAAAATACATATAACTTATATATTTAAAATATATATATAATAACTTATTCTTTATTTTAAATATCAGATAAAAAGTTAAAATGAAAAAAATCAGAAAAATGAAACCAATAAGAACTTCTATAAGCATATTATTTAATCACACAATGTCCAGTATAAGTGAAGGTTAAATATGAACATAAAGCTATTTAATCAGTTATTCAACAAGCACTTATTAAGAACCTCTGTGACAGTCTCTATACTATGTATTGGGAATTTAAAGACAAAAATAAGTCTTACCCTAAAAGAGTGTAACATTCTATCATACAGACAACATGTTAACAAATAAAATAAATATATAAAATAAATACAATGTAATCTCAGTGCAGGGAGGCACAGGAAAGGCTTCATGTTGGAAGCAACAGCTTAGTCGAGGTAGCACTTGGGGAGGAAGAAATGCATTGTAGTTACAGCACACAAACTGTACAAGGGCAGGGTGACAGCAGATGAAACACTGTTTGAGGGTCAGCAAGAAGGCCACTTTTAATGGACTACAGAACTTGTCAAGGGAAGTAACATTTAATTAGCCTGGAAAAGTAGGTTGGAGCTAGATGGCAAAGGCTTTAAACTGCTACATTGAGGAGTCTATGTATTATTCGTAAGAAGGAACTGGGCAGCTAGGTGGCACAATGGAGAGAGGACTGAGCTTGAATCAGGAAGATTCATCTTCACGAGTTCAAATCTGGCCTTGGATACTTACTAGCTGGGTGACTCTGGGCAAGTCGCTTACTACTATTTGCTTCAGTTTCCTAATCTGTAAAATGAACTGGAGAAGGCAATGGCAAAACTACTCTAGTATCTTTGCAGAGAAAACCCAAAAATGGGTCATGAAAAGACAGATAGCACTGAAAAACGACAAAACAACAAACATAGGGAGCCCTGGAATACGAGTGATCCAAGCAGATTTGTGCATTAGTAATATTAGTTTGGTGATTGTGTGAAAAAGCATAGATCAGAAATTTGAGAAACTCAAGATCCAGAAATCAATTAGGAAGTTACTGTAGTAGTCCAGGTGAGAGATGATAGAGTCTGAAGTAGGCTGGTGGCCACATGAGTGGAAACAGTGGAGAGATGTCACAGCTATTGTGGAGATAGAATTGATTGTATTCAAGTTTAACAAAAACTCAAAAATATTGTTTTCTCCTGCTATATTCTTCCTGAAAGATGCTATTTAAGGGAAAAAAGTTCAATTTTACAATTATTTAGTTTATGCCAATCATGAAGCATAGTAGGAAACAATGACCAAAAAATCCAAAACCAGTAATGAAAGTCTAATCCAAAACAACTTCCCAAATTACAAATGACTTTTTTGTACTCTTCAATTCAAGATTGGCCCACATTTTGGGAATTTAAATATATACACACACACACATACACACACGTATGTATGTATACACACACAAATTCCAAGACTAAAAAATGCTGTCACATTTTTCTGTCTAGACTATTTTTCACTCGACAGTGTATTTTGCATTCAACAACAACCACTAAAATTGGATAAAAGTACACACCAACATACTATTCCCAGAGGCACAAAATAAGGCATATCATCACAGCTAAAGCCTTGTAACTTGCAAGCTAAAAATCTAAGGATATGTTCCAAAATTTCAAAATGCGTATTTTTAAGAAATTAATACACCAAGATAATTTCAACAAAAATCAAAAATGATAAATTAAAATAAAAAGAATGAAAGATGTGAAGTATTTTTCATTAGCAATATTAAGCAATTTCATTTGGATTAATATAGATTTTAAATTACATATACTTTAATGTTAATACCTTTATTACTCAAGTTGTAATCAGCATATTTATTTCAATTCATTAAAATGGTTTCACTCACTGTCATTAAAGAGCAAAAAAGTTATATTAATTCCAACTTACTATTTTATTTATAATTTTAAGGAAATATGTGCCTTTAATATTGCAACCATAATAAGTGATGACTAGTTCCAGTAGCAAAATCTCGGCAGGAAACAGATTTAGCAATTTAAGTGTTTTATAAGTTTTTGTAATTGAGGAAACTTTTCATAATCTGACATTTGTTAAAACCACTTATTAGAAATTATGCAGCACAGTAGCTGTGGAAATATGAGCTCACTTCACAATTATAAAGTCAGCCTATGTAGTCCTTTCCTATTGTATATAGTGGCATAAACCCCATAGCGGCCTATCAGCTAACTGGCAGGCAGGGGGCTGCTCTATTCAAAGTGAGAGATACAAGCTGCAGGGCAAAAACCTGGCAGCTCCCATCTGACCCCACAATCCCCTACTGGTGACAGCTCCAAGCTCCATAGCAAATTAGGCCTTCTCATATTACAATTGAAGAAGACAGATTCCATTAGCAGTATCTGAAATTGAGTGGAGAGCTGCACTGTTATCAGACTTGACTCATAAGCACTGCTATTAATCAGAGCTATGATAGCATTTATATATTTCAAGCTATCTGCTGCTGCTGTGATATTCTGCTACAAAGGGTTGATGGGACTTAGGAAAGTGAACAATAGAGCTTTCTGGGAAAAGCAGAGTAAATCAAGAAAGTCTATGACTTCCGAACATTCTGAAGGGATTGCGGTTTACATAAATTTTCTCCCAATTGGAGATTGAGCTCTTCCTCATCTTACACATGGGATTTAGTTGTCACTCAATGGTAACAGCTGTGAAAAGGTGAAGCGGCCCACCGCTCAGAATACTGCCTTCGCTTTTAAAGCAATTAACCCATGAACAGGAGGATACCTGGTGATATCAAAGGGATTAGGCTAGGCAGTGCATTATTAACATTTCCTTGAACTAATTCTAACTCTGACTAGCTGTCAGAATAGACTCCACAGTCTTAAAAAAAAAAAAGAGTTTTTGCCCTGCTTTTTTCCTTCAACAATGAAGCACTGCTACTTGAGCCTAATATGTCTGCTTTATAAAAAAATGCAAATGAACCAAGCTTTTAACGTACTTAAACAGTTTGATTCAATGCAATGTTATTACAAGTATGAGAAAAATATATGATCAATTAGCTAGGGATCACAGCAGATATTCTTCTAAAAGGAAATTAATGCTTCAGGACTTTCCATTCTTCAACTACTAAAACTTGGTAACTATTTGTCACTTATGCATAGCTACTTGTGAAATAAGGAAAACCTCTACATTAGTCTCAATGGCAATAATCTAAAATAATATTTGAAATGGAAAATCCTAATATTCCTTAATCAGGAGATTCTACTTTCTTTAAGGTATGGAATTTACATTTTCTATTCATTACTGAGTGGAATCATGGTCAAAGCTGTAATGATAATAATTTGGATCAATGTACAAAAGTTTCATCAAATTATCATTTGACAGCAATGAAATGTTTAAAATAATTT
The DNA here is from genome assembly GCF_011100635.1 of Trichosurus vulpecula. Taxonomy (NCBI): domain Eukaryota; kingdom Metazoa; phylum Chordata; class Mammalia; order Diprotodontia; family Phalangeridae; genus Trichosurus; species Trichosurus vulpecula. The sequence continues at coordinate 210,986,265 of NC_050580.1, read as the reverse complement.
CTCTGGTTTCCATAAATAATAACACTGACACAGAACAATTTGCTAGATGTAAACAATCTTAAGCTGAGTATATTATCAGTTCCAGCACAGTTACAGTACACAGGTGTGACATACCTTGCACTAAGCTTAATGCTCATACATTTGTTCTAATTAGAATGCAGCAAGCGCATACCATTTAGTATTTATCATCTTTTCAGTTTCACCATTTCAAACCATCCGCTTTCACATAATATCTTGTCTTGCGACCATACCTACAGGTTAACAATATAATGGTAGGTATGATTAAATCTCTGACATTTTTTAAAATTAGCATAGATTTTTCTATTGAAAGGTGAACCTCATTTTCAGTTTTATAGTAGATGCTCAATAAATGTGTTGAATGAATCCTCTTTAATATAATTTTAAATAAACTCAGCTTTAATTTCTCAAAAGAGATGTTGTCTCTATCTATCCTGATGCCCAGTGACAATGTCTTTCTCATTCCTCTATCTTGTATTTACTAACAACACAGAAAAAGAAGCAAAAAGTCCTAACAAAAATCTGACTGACTCCAGGACCAAAAGCGATTTAAGCCCAATATAAAGAATGATGTTTTTTTACATACACATTGATAGTCACACACCTCACTCTTATACCAGAGTACTGTAATAATACTTATGAAACTTAACGATGTATGGAGGTTTAACTGACAGTGATTGTAAATATACCCAACTATTTCCACTAAAAAAGAAAGGTAACCATTGTTGTATGTGGATACCCACAAATCTTTCATTCTTCATGGGTACCCAAACTTTTTGTTTAATTTCTCTAATTCATAACTTCTAGGGAAATAATTTTAAAATTCAAATAACCAATAATAATGTTTTTATCAAGTTCACGTTAGTTTGTATTATTACGAGAACTTTTTCCTTTAAGTTAGCAGGTTTTGTGAATTTCAAAGCATATACTTCAAGAATCATTCTACCAAATTTCAGTCACTGAACACAATGGCTACTTTAACCTTGAAGCTACAATAAAACAATAAAGATTTTACTAGATATCGCCACATGATATGCAGCACTATTAGGCATTACCTCAAATGAGTATGTTATTTAAAACTAATGAAGTCTATTATCCTGTTTCTGAGACTTATTACTGGCATGACCTTGAGCAAATTACCTAACCTCACTGGGCCTCAGTTTCCTTTTTTTTGTAAAATGAGAATACTGAACTAGACAACCTCTGAGATCCCTTCTAACTCTAGACTTACAATCTTATGAATGCCTATAATATTCTCAAATGTATTCCTATTCATGAGTAACACATTGGCAATTATAAGAAATGTACATAATTGAACATTACAATGTTGTTACTTCTTGAGAATATTTTCTAAAACATAATATTCAATCCTATTTTCCTGATGCATATGCAACATAAGAGCACAGCTAATATTAAATTGATGTTGCTAACTGTTTCTAAGAATTGACTAAAATACATTGTTAATGACGTTGCTTGAGTTTTTTAAGAGATGCAAAAAAAGCAAAAAATTACATAGTAATCAAACATAGAGTAAATTGTTCTTTCAAAGTCTTGTTTACTGAAAATTGGAGCTCTTTGCATCAATATACTTAAATAGAAATTTGCTTTTAAAATACAATCTTTGTTTAAAAAGGAACTAAAGGTCTTTATATGCACCCCAAGAGTTAAATATAGTGAACGACATGTGAACAATTACCTGGGAAAAACATAAACCTGTTAAAAGAATTAATTTACTGCACACCAGTTAGCACTAAGCCTACATGTACAGCAATGTTCTCATAAATAATTTTTTTGTAAATTAAGGGACACAAAAGTGAATTTGACAGCAAAATGTAATGACAATTTGACATGTAAATGAATAAAGTAGTGAAATATATCTCAAACAAATGCTTAACAGAAGTGCAAATCTGTTAAAGGAATACGTGTACTATATACTCAGGTTGCAAAAAAGCCTCCACTGTAATGGCTATACAAAAACTATGCCCTGCTGTTGGGTTTATGTTCACAGAAGAAAGGTTTTAAAGGTTAAGTTCAGGTCACACGACAAATGAAATTGTAACAACCCAACTGACATTGTATAATGTCTTCTTCCACTCAATCAATAGGGTACTGTTAGTCCCATTACCATAGAGATGGCTTGCTCCCTTCTGAAGGGTGTCTATTGTTTGACAAAACAGATTTGTCAACTGAACTGTGTTGTTCCCAAAGGATGTGTACGACTTTGTCAATTATTTGTATTCAAAATAATGAGGCATTTTCATATTAAAATATGTAGAACTATAGTATGAATAAATGTTTTAAGAGACTGTAGGAGAGTACTGATAAAGCTCTTCAAAACATAGATTTAAAATGAAAGACAATAATAAGTGCAAATATGTACACAGCAATATCAAATTAAAGATGATCTTTAAAAAAATACATCATGAAAAATACAACATGAATAATGACCTTTACTGTCAAGTATAATAATGCAGATCATTTTCTAAAAAGAATGTTGTTTCAAAAGAAAACTATGTTCTAAGTCTATTTTAGACATTTTAAAGTGCTGTCTTTTATATATGGTGTTCCGTTGTCATGGAGCTCATATTGAATGACATTAGTAATTCATATGTTAGTAGATAATATGCAATATTGGCATGGACAATATTTACATCAATATTTGTATGGCTTTCTAAGATATCAATTAAGTGCCAAAAGAAATATAAACAAATTTTAAACATATTTTTCTTCATAGAATGTAATTTTAAAATGTATACATATAAAAATGTGCATTTCTAAATTTTAACCTAGGAGAGATTACGTCAGGTTTTTTAAAATCCTGAAAATTCAGCGTCCCTCTCAATGAAAAGACTGACAGATTCTTAATTATAGCAGTCCCAGTAGGAACAGTTATAATAAAGATTATTCTGACCAACTTAGGGAAGAGTGGAAAAGGATTCTTAACACTAATCAATCCAAATAGAATTTTTTTTTTAATGTGACCTTTAAGATTTAGAAATAACTTTTAATATATGTAAGGATAAAATGCAAGGGTATTATATAAAACATAAATAACAATTTACTATATGACAAAGTACAAAAATATGAAGATGAATGGGGTAATATAAAAAAATAAAAGTTGTAAGTTCATAGAATTTGCAGGGACCTCTGTAGTCTTCTAATCCAAGCCATACATGAAAAGAATTTCTACAATCACATACCTGACAAGTGGTCACCTACCTTCTGATTTCAGAGTTAGCTAGATTATTCATTTAAAAAATAAGGAGACAACAAAATTTTGCTAAAAACTTTACCACAGAAACAAATTATGACTTTAGCAAAAATGACAATGTAAAAAAATCAGTTTCAAATAGGTGTATATTCTGTATTTTAAGAATGCGCCTTTATCTAGAGACAAAAATATTTTAAAAAGCTATTTAACATGAAACATACCAGTGTTTTTAGAAATTATTTTCTTTTTCAAGAAGAATTTGAAATTTATTTTTCACCATAATCCTCTGAAGTTCAGATCACAATAAGATTATGAGTTTCAAGTCCATCAATATCAAAGATAATTGAAGAAAAAAAATAACAAATCAATAACCAACTGCTTCATTTTATAAATAAGATAGCCTTTCAAACATAAGGGCAAAACTAATAAGGTTCTGATTTACTTTGAAACAGTAAAAAATGCCTAAACATACATTGACAATAATTTTTCTATTCTTTGAAAAAAAAATAAATGGGACATTATAATACCTGAAATATAATCTAACTGGAGATCTTTTCTGGTAATAGAAAAGCAGCTGCCTACTAGCAACAATGTATGTAATGAAATTATGTTTACCATTTACAAAAGGTGAAATTCATATTGTCAACAGGACCATCTGCATTTTCAGAAATGACAAACATCATTAGTTCTGCCTAAAAAGAGATATGTGATAATGAGACAGAATAACACTATCACTTCTTTGTAGGCAACAAACCCAAATGGGCAGCTGTTTGAAAGGGAGTTATCTGACACTAAGATGAAATTATCAAAATGAAATCACTTGTTAGAAAAACCATTTGGGAATAAAATATTTTAGTTCATGTAACTCAGATCTCATGAAAAAAAAATGCTGCCTTTAAGTACCTTTCCAATTACTCAAAATTAATTCTTTTGACTTATCAATTACTTTACCTGAAAACTGTGAAAAAAAGTAATGATGCTGCAGCTGCTCCAAATAAGCCACAGAGAAGATTTACTCGGTAGGCAATGGAACCAAAAGGGAATAGACCAATTGCCAGTTTGGCCAACAGTGTGAACAAAGGGTAACCAGGAGGATGAGCAACCTATGGACAAAATAGCAAATCACAAAGTTTTCATTGAGTCAAAACATTTACACTGATATTAACTTAAAAACCACTTCTTTCTCAACTAAATTATCAAGATAAGAATCCAAAAGGCATATCTTTGAATAGTTTCCCAGTAACCATCTTCTCATGCCAATATAAACAAGTATTTTCTTTAATTGGTTAGGCAGAGTGTATATCACTTAGGAAGGGTGATATATTTCATTATCAATCCTTAAATAGTTTGCTTCTTAGGTTCAGAGTAAATTAGGGTCACTCAAAAGGCTATATTAAAAAAGAGATTCCCAAATATTTTATTGCTTAGAAAGTTGAAAGACCACACTCATACTGGATTACCACCATGCTGACAGTCCTAAGGTCTTGCCTAAAGGGATCATGCACCATAATAAAGTTTATTAAATAATAAAACTTATTAAAACTGTTAACCCGATTTATTTTATTCTCCACAGCTTATACAAAATTTGGGTTGATAATAAGACAGCTACTATATATACAGTAAAGCCTTTGCTTTATAATTTAGTATAATTGGATTGCAAATTTAAAGTAAATTGTCACATACTGTACTTATAAGTTAGTAAAAAATGTGGTTTGAAAATAAATTAATCTACTTTGCTCCATGCTTAATTAAACTTTCTTAATTCCTAAAACTGTTAATGAGAGCATTGATTAAACAATAAAACTAATACTTACTCCAAGCTCATATGCGGCTGTGATCAGCTCCCCTGTGAAAAAATAATGTAAAACCAATAATTACTATTAGAAAATGACACTCCTCCAAAGTTTTCAAAATCCAAATGCTTGCATTGGGGTTTTGCATTAATTTGACTGGATAAAACTATAAATCTGTAGAGATTTAACGGCATGAAATTTTTCTAAGAATATTTTCTCCCTCTGATCTTGTTGCACAAAATATCTTTGGTACTTTTTAATTGGTCAGTGAAAGTACAGGTGAGTTTTATTAAATATGCTTAAATTATTTGATTTTATTTTTTAAAAACCTGAAACATACAAATGCTTTGATCTAAGGAACTGCTGAATAGTATCAAAACTGTTATCAAACACTGCATTAGTCTTCAAGAATTTAGTACAGAACTGCCTACATTGGTTCTTTAAATGTATATGACTATACTAAGTAAAATATGCCTGCAATTATATACTCAACAGCATATATGATGTGCTTTAAATAATTTTATTATTTGTAAAACATATTCAATGCTTGCTGTAAGCTTCAATTTTGATATCTATCTTGTCTTCACCAAACCAAGTTAACACAATTCAAAGTTAAGTGGAATATTAGGCAATCAAGTAATTGAGATATTTGGGGACTGGATTACTTTTGACTTTTAGACTACTTTGACATTTCAAGGATCTGTGTTTTTGTTAATACATTGTAAACACTCCCTCCATCTAAAGATCATAAACCTTCTATAATAGATGATCTTTCAGAGTCACTGTGGGCAAAAAGTTCATCACCTCGAAGCCAACTTGGTGATGAACCTCTCTGACCCCAGTTCAGTCTATGCCAGACACCATCAAGAATCCAGAGTCATCTTCATGCCATGATGAGGTAAGGGAATAAGCCTTTACTACAGATGATTTATTTTATATTGGCTATCGTTGGCATAGTCCTACTTTCTAAGTAACTGCTCCTTAAAAATTGAAAAAATGCAACTCTTAAGAATCCAATCACTTTAAACAGCATTTCTGATCATTTCTTGTAAAATAAAACCATTGGGAAATTTACATCAATTTCAATACTCTGTACTTTAAGAGGACTAAGGATGCTTATCATATTGTTATTTCAAGATCTGAAAAAGCATGTAAGGTTGACCTTGCTGCTAAGAAAGGGCTAGAAAATGATGGTAAAACTATAACTAGATTTTTGTCTATCATAAACTAGTAACTGAGGCACAGTGGCATAATAGGTTGAAAGCTAGCCTTGCAGTTGGGAAAATCTGGGTTCAAGTCTTGTGACTAACACATATCGACTGAATGACCCTGGGCAGGTCACTTAACCTCTCAATGCCCCAGGCAACTCTTTAAGACTATAATTTGCAGAGCAGGCACTGATCCACACTAGGAGGGAGAGATTACTCACTGGAAGTTTTCTATGCCAATGATATCATAGATCCAATCCAAAATCCAAAAATCAATTAGTAATTATTTAATACCCATAACCTCTGAGGCATTCTGAAGCTCTTGAGACAAAGTTGGTCTACATGGGTCAATTGCTTGTCTTTGAATTTTTCTCATCAAGATCCCTAAAAGCAACTTAGAAAACTTAAAGACTAATCAGATACTATTTGTGTACCACAAATATTTTCTTAATGTTAATAACAACTTTAAGGAAAAAGACAATGAAATCTAAAATTTTCTTAATGGACTAAGTTGACACAATTCAAAGTGAAGTGGAATATCAGGCAATTAGCACAAAAGTGGATGTTACATTTCATGGCAAGGTCAAGATTATTTAATACATTGTTATCATTTGATTCAATATTAAGTAAGAACACTGTATATGCAAGATGTCATTCCAGGAGGTAGTGATTTTTTTTAATGATAGCATTAATCTGTTTATTTCTGTAATTGTTGAATTGAGTAATTTTGTAGGTCATAATAGAAATACATATTCACCTAAATCCCCTGGATTATAGAGGAAAGGATCTTACAGATCGATATTTTAAAATTACCATACACGCCATAAAAACTCACAATTAAAGTCAATACTTAAAAGTGAATGTGTAAGACAGCATGGTAGCTCCTAAGTGACTTAAAATGCAATTTTTAAAATTTTTTAAATTTCTCCTTTCTTTATTTTCCCTGCCAAAAAGTCAATATTATCTTTTACTTCACTTGAGTGCTTCAAATTAGCAAGGAATCTGGGATGTATGAAATTTCCATTGCCAACTACTAAGGACCTTTAAACTACAACTTAGAGTGGAGAAAAAGGATAAATTGCTTCAGGTACAAAGCATTAAACTACACATTTGACAACAAGCAGTATCTATATTTAGTGCTGAAGGAGAGAAAGTAGTAATAAAATATGATGTACTCTTCCTTAAGAGAATCTCTACTTTCTCCCAACCTATGGAGTCAAGCCCAAATGAATAGGAAGTTGGAGTAAAATCTCAGAAGATACTTTTAATGTAAATCTTAGTAGGTTCACTTGCCCTTAACTAACAAAGTTATAAAAATTCATTAGTCCCCCACAATACTGGACTGCAGTGAAGCCTTTTTTTTTTTTCACAACAATTTGATCAGAAGACTTCAAATACTTGTGCCATTCCAGTCCTGGAACTTTTTAAAAGTCAGCTTTACATAACAACTGGAAGATGAGAAACATGATAATGTGATGTCTCTGGCCGGCACACAAAAGACAATCTGTAGGGCGCTCCAAGGAAGATAATTAGTATTTTATATTGGTTTTATGATGTGAAATTTATTTGAAAGAACATTACTTGCAGACAAATACACACATTCCACTAAAAGAAGTACAATATTCCATTCTACACAGGCAAAAGAGGAAAAGTTATCAAATAAAAGTCTATATTGACATATAATAGAAATTGTTTTTATCATTACCAGATTAAAAAAAATTAATGAAAGTATGAACTTAATTTCAAATGAGAAAAGTTTTAAAGTGACACCCATCTGAAAGGCAACGTATTTGCATGGCCAAAATACTTACCTTAAAACACTATTAGCAAGATCTATGTACAATATAATCAATGATTTGACAATGCCTTTAAATTACAGCATCATAAGGAAGGAAAACATATAAGGTCTTCCTTCTAAAGACTTACACTACCTCTGGGAAGAATTACACTTCCCTCACCTAAAAGAGATGTCGCCTCACATGTCTATGAGGAGGAGGGGAAGAAGAGAGGGATGCTCAGATAAGAAAACTATAAATTCTTTTTGCAAGAACTGTGAGGATGCAAAGTAGGCCAAGAAAATTCATTTCTAAATAAGATAAACTATCTTTTGCAATTCTATTCACTCTTCCTTGAATATTACATTATTCCAGCTTTTCATGTAAAATTGCTTGAAGCAAACTCACAGACAAGTAATAATGCTGTACCTTAAAATGAAACAATGCTAGGAGCAGCCAGGTGGGGCAGTGAACAGAGCCCTGTACTCAGAAGGACCCGAGTTCAAATCCAGCCTTAGACACTAGACACTAGCTGTGTGACCTTGGGCAAGTCACTTAACCTCAATTGCCTTGCCTTCCTTCCCCCCCTCCATTATTAAGTACTGTTTATTCAACTTGCCCAAACTGACAGCATTACCCTAGCATAAGTTTGATGAATGAAGTTGCTGTATATGGACACATTTAATCAAGCAGACATATTTGCTGTGAACTGCCCCACTGGGGCTTTATTAGAGCTATTACACCCAATCATCAAATCTTCACCTAACACGACTGCAAGCTAAAGATACATTGTAACTTGTGGATGGGAGAAAAACCGTTAGCTCTTAGTCCAGTGTTTGAGAGAACACTCCCTGACCCTGGATTCAAAGGACCTAGTTTCCAGTTCTACTTGCAACGCTTCCTGGTTGTGTAACCTGGGACAAGTCACTTAACCTCCAAGGGCCTGATTTCCTCATCTGTAAAAAGAGCAGGAGGGGCCAACAGATGGCCTCTGAGATCCTGTCCTGCTCTAAATCTGTGAGCCTATGAATCTGACTCTACACTTTAACTGTGTGACCTTGGCCAAGTCACTTACCTCTCTCAGTTTCCTCATCTATAAAAATAGGGCAATTGACCTGGATCATCCATAAGATGATTTATTAAGATTCTAAAGAAGTAAGCTCTTTACAACAAAAGGGAAAATGTTTGTTCTTAAAAAATTCCAAGTCTTCTTTAATGAAATTTAATAGCTAAGAGCTAAACATTCTTGAAATTGGAGGCTGAAAAGGACAAGCGTTTAGACAGAGGTTCCAAGATATAGAGAAGGGGCTTGTCAAATGGCAGCCCTTGTCTAGGAACACAGTCAGTCAACAAGAATTCATTAAGCGCTTTCTGCGTGCCTAGCAGGGCTGGGGAAAAGGGCTACAGAGATGGTGGCTGCCGGGATAAAAGCCCTTATGGTCTTTAGGCGTCTAGCCGGTGGGGGTGGGGAGGTAGGCGGGTAAGCCGGGAGATTCCAATCCTCAGAATGGGAGCCCCACCCGCTCTCTAGAAAGAGGCTGGCCACAAGGGGGCGGGACCCCGAGCAACAAGGAGGAGAGAGCTAACCAATCCTCAGGGCTGTGGCTCTATCCTCTCTCCAGAAAGAGGCTGGCCACAAAGGGGCGGGGAGAACGAGGGGGAGGGGAACGACACTCCTCCCCCCCTCTACAGACAGCCCCGAGTTGGGACTCCACGTGCGCCGCCGGGAGGAAGCTGGGCACGGGGGTGTGGCCCCCATGACCCCACCTCGGGAGAAGGGGGAGAGAAGGAAGGGCAGTGGCTGAGAGGTGGACTGGGAAGGATGGCCCGATTTTTACTTTACCCGAGTCTCCTCCCGGCAATGAGGGGGGCAGCGTGAGCACGAACACGACTAACACAGCGGCGAATACGGCGACGGCGGCGCGGCGGCCCCCCCGCCCGGCGTCGCCATGGAGACCCATGGGCAGGCCGGCCGAAGTAGACGGCGCGAGCAGCGGCCGGGGGCGGAGCGGGGCGCGGCGACCGGGTCCCAAAGCGCGCTCCCGACACCCGGCCACCCGGCGGAGCAGCGGCTGCCGAGGCTGCTTCCAGGTGGAGGCCTCCCCTTAAGAGGACCAGATCCTTTTCCCTGTCTACGGAGGGAGAGAGAGGACAATCGCCACGACGGCGCGTTCACACGCTACCCCCGCTTTCTCTGTAAAGGGCGGACAAGCGGAGAGTCTGGCGGGAGAGAAGGCTGAATTAACTCGTGGAAGGAAATATTCTGGCAGGAATAGAGCCAGCCCCCTCTACGGCTTCTTTCTCTATCCTCTCCCCCCTCTTCCGTGCCCTGGTATGGTAAGTTCTTGAGAGGAAGAGGAGGCTGCAGAGCCTGGAGACAGGCGGAGGATCGCATCGCCCCCTGTGGTGTGGGGTGGTATTACACCCAGAAGACGCACCCCACCCCACCCCCGCGCCAAGGGAAACTGCCCTTAGGAAGTGTTTATCGTTAAGAGTCCAGAATTCAAAGCAGGAAAGAGACGGTCAGGTGTGCCAAGTAGCTCATTTTACAGATGAAGGAACTGAGGCCTAGAGGCGGGAAGTGAAGGTCAAATGATCAATATATAATCCAGTTCAATTTAAGAAACACTTGTAAAGAGCCTCCTATGTGTAAAAACAACACACAGCCCTGTAACCTGAGTTGGGGCTGTAAAGGCAAAATCAGTCTCTGCCCTCAAGGAGCTTATATCCTACTAATACTAGTGATAATGTGTTGCTTATAATAAAACAAATAGCATATAGATCTTACTATGTGTCAGGCTCAGTGCTAAGTGTTTTATAATTATGATGACATTTGATCTTCACAATAACCGTGCGAGGTAGGTGATATTGTTATCCCTAGTTTACGGATGAGGAAACACTGAGTTAAGTGTCTTGCACAGGGTCATGCAGCTAATAAGTGTGAATTTTAGTCGGGTCTTCCTGACTCCAGGCCCAACACCATCCACTGGAAAATTCAAGGTGTAAAATACTTTATATATATGTCAGATTTCGAAGTAGACATAAGGAAAAGCCATTTGTCAATTTTGAATTTACTTGTGCACCATGAAAAATTAGTAAAGGAAATGAGTGCCATTATTTTTGCAAATAGAGCTGTGCTAGAAATTGCTCTTTGTGAGCAATTTTTTTTCACTTAAGTTTAAAGTATAAAAGTAACATAAAATATAGAACCAACTTGGTGAACTATAAGAGTTTCCAGATCATCTGTTTATGACTGGAATTAGTACTCAACTTTTTTAACAAAATAAAAAAATTACATTTTATAGGAATTTTTATTCATTAAACATTAAGTCAGTGTGGCGTAGTGGATAGAGATGATCTCAGTCATGCAGATCTAATTTGAGTCCTACCTGTAAGACCTACAAGCTGTGCAAACTAGAATATCACTTAACCTCTTAGTGCCCCGTGCACCTCTTTTAAGAACGTAAATTTTAGAGCAGCTGGCAATCTGCAAAAGTAAGAGAGTTTTTACCCAGAGCTCCCTACACTTAGGAAACCATAGATTTAGTAAAAAAAAAAAAAAAATTAACAGAGGTAATATATGCCAAATGTGGAAGGAGATAAAAAGTTTAGATATCATATACAGTGGTCACTATCCAAGGGAGATTGTAATCTAAAATGGGAGTGAGTATTTTAACTTTTAAGCAACTTGAGGCACTTTACTAGTCTGGCAATCATTAGAGTTCCCCTCTGCCTAACAGGTCAGATAGGTTGGCTGAGGAGATCCCATTGCAATATTTCTGGCCCCCACCCTCTTGTGGACTAGTGCCCCACATTCCCAACTTCACTCTTCAAACTTGACTTTCTCTCTAGTCCTGTTATTCCCTGTAGGGGAGGGATTTCCTTAAACCAGGGGAGGGAGGATTAAAGGTGCCTGAGGCCATCCTTCAGTGGGAAGGGATGCTATGTCTTCCTTTCCCTGCCTGGCTTGCTGTAGATTCAGGCTTATTCATGCAAAGGTTACTTTTGGTGCAGATTGAATTAGTCTTTCTTTACTTTAGAAAGCTATTAAAATTTAATCAATAAAATCTCCCTTCGGTTTAACTTGAATCCCCTATATTTTTCCAGGATACCTTCCAGCTTTGTCTATCTCTCCCTTTGGATACCTCACCATTTAGCAGCTTTTGCCTCCAAGGACACATACAAACAAGTCATACATTAAGCAAACCCATTAGTTTAGAGAAACAAGTTTCTTTGAAGTAGAAAGTAAAATAGAAAGGAAACAGATGGGACAGAAAAGTTCTCTATCATCTCTCCTTGCTCTCTGCATCAGGGATGGAGACAGCTATTCAGCATTAGTTCCACTTGGCTTCCACATAGCTTGGCTATAAGTCTTTGATATAGTCTTTGTCATAAAATTTCACATTCTCTCCATCTGGACTTATGGTCATGACAGCAGGTGCAGAAGCAGTGATGCTTTCTGATGTCATCACCTCCCACAAAGATTCTCTTCCTCTTCACCCTCTTAAGAATAGGAGGGGCTAAGTGCTTTTGAGGCTCAGTAGATAAACTGAACAATGGTCTCCAGTGGACTGCTATATTTCCCCTTAGATTCAAAAATTTTGTAGTCCTTTGCAAAATCAGCCAAATCACATCACATCTGGAATTACATCAGAATAAAATTAGCACTTAAGAAACTAGGAGTGATTAACTCAGCATCCCAGGGTATGATCTCAGAGTACATTTACAGCAAATATACATCAATAATACATGCACTAGACATTGCACATCACAGCAGTAATGTATATCCATAGAATAGAAGCACATGGGCATAATAACCGAACAGGCCTACTCATGGGCCTACAAAACAGCAATATATGCAAAATGTGTAACATATTCAAATAAGCACCAAAGTTATGCATAGCTGATACTCAAAATATCTACAGATGATACATACTATCAGAAGCAAATAAATACAATAAGCCAAATAATAAGACAGAGGAGTACTTAAAACATGGAGTAATTAATACATCAATCAATGAACGTGTGAAATTGCCTGGCAGAGCAGAAATTACATAGGTAAACATTAGCATTATCATCTGGCTACGTGTGTATCTCCTTTTCCAGATTCCTTTGTAACATTATAAGTTAGTCTTAACACTAGTGCTCCTCTGACTTGCTGACTTTTTGCCCCTTTCCTTGAGTTGGTTTGATGATATATTTAATAATAGTTGTCATCAGAATGTAGTCTCAAATTCCTAAATCTGAACTTGAATTCTGTGGACCATTTTCAGTGAGTCTGTCAATAAGCATTTATTCAGCACCTGCTATGTGCCAGGCATTCTGCTAAGTGCTAGAAAACAAAGAAAGGCAAAAAAAAAAAAAACCCAGTTCTTGCTGTCAAGGAGCTTATAGTCTAATGGAGGAGACAACATGAAAACAACTATGTACAAACAAGATATGTGCAGTATCAATTGGAGATAATCAGTAAGGGAGCATGCACTAGCTTTAAGGAGGATAAGGAAAAGCCTCTCACAAATGGTAGGATTTAAGCTGGGACTTGAGGGAGGCAGAGATGAGAAGAAAGGTATTTCAAGCATAGGAAAAAGTGGAAATGCCTGGACTGGAAAAGAAGGGTCTTCTGAGAGGAACAGCAAGAAGGTCAGGTCACTGGATCACAGTGGGGGAGTATAAGGAGGAGTATATGGAGGAGAACAAGGTGTAAGAAGACTGGAAAGATAGGAGGAGGCTAGGTTTTGAAGGTCTTTGAGTGCCAAACAGGGGTTATATATTTGATCCTGCAGGTGATAGGGAGCCACTAGAGTTTATTGTATAGGGATGGGGGAAAGGTGATACAGGTCCTATCTATGCTGTAGGAAAATTCATTTGACAGCTGAGTAGAAAGTGGACTAGAAGGGGAGATACTTGAGACAAGAAGGTAAACTAGCAGGCTATTACAATAATCCATGCATGAAGAAATAAGGGCCTATACAAGAAATGTTATGGATGCAAATTTGACAGGATCTGGCCACAAATGGGAGGTGAGAGAGGATGATTCAAACACGACACCTAGGTTGTGGGCCTGGATGACAGGGAGGAGGGTGTTTATATTGCTGTTGTGGGTATATGCTTTGCCTCCCAGCTTGCTGTGTTGCATAACAATAAAGCTCACGATTGGGTCATTTTCCTGAGTACCAATTTTCTAGAAATCCTAAACTCAGGTATTTCTTTTAACTCAAGCCATAAGGCAAGTAGCTTCCTATTATTCTGCTAACTTGTACGTCCCATGACACACACTGAGTTTCTTAGCAAAACTCTGTCTTTGTTGAAAGTCTTGACAACAAACTTGAGCATCCTGCTGTATTACTGTCAGTGGTCTTCTAGTCTGAAGTTAGCTAGATGATAAGCTTCTCCCAGCTTTCTTCTCTGCTAGGAAATATATTAATTGTGATTGTCTGCAGTCTCTCGGGCTTCAAGAACTCCAAAACACAAGTCCAAGCTAGATGTGGTTCTTATCTAAACCTCAGTAGGTAGAATATAAATCCTGTAGCTTCATTCCCAGAGGAGTTGTCAGTGTGTATTAGGAATGCCACCTGGTGATTCCACTGAGATGTGTGTTCCAATCTCAGTCTCCTAACATGTTCAGCATGGGGTGGTTGAAATATTCAAGCTGTGGATCAACCTGAGGTGGTAGGGTATAATTCTAATCTTTTTATTTCTAGGCAAAACTAATACCTCCTTGAATAGTGTGCTTTTAAAATATCTCCCTTGATCCCCATGGATCCTAGCAGGAAGTGCACATACTAACAAAGCTTTCTGGTTCCTAGATGGGCACGCCACTGAACACCTTGTGAAATGGTCAATCACCACCAAAATATGGCTTTATGTTCCTACTGAGTCTTTTCATAGACAAAAATCCCTAATTTAGACAAATTGCAGAATCATCATGGCATGGGGATGAGTCCTGGACTTGTAATTGGAAGACCTGGATTTTAAATCCCAGCTCTGCCCCTTGGGACCTGTGTGACCTTGGACAAGTCACTTCCTCTCTCTGGACCTCAGTTTTCTCATCTTCCAAATGTGTAAGACAAACTAGATGGTTTCTAAGGTCCCTTCCAGCACAGAATCCATGGTCCTTATGCTGCTTATATGCTCCAAATATGTTGTAAAGTTGATAGTACTTTGCACACAGAAAGTACAAGTCACACTTGGTGATATTTATAACCATCTTGGGCCAGTAAAATCTGTTTCTTTTTAGCTCTAGACTCCTCTCTTGATCCATATGTCCAAAGATATCATGTAAAGGTTTTGCTACCATAAAGCAATATGTGGTAGATGGCACCCACTGTTTCCTGGGTAACGTGGGGGATCTGTCACAGTCCAATACAATCCTCTGTTGTTCAGTGCCAACTTCTGCCATTTTTCAGTAGTAAAGTCCCTTTGAAGGATTGGAACTTGAGATCTCTGGCATTACTGCTTAACTTCTTGGCTTGTATCACTTCTTGCAGCCCCTTATCCACCATCTGCTCTTGCCCCCAGTCATATACAGACAACTGAGGCAAAGAAAGTTGGACGAAACAAGTGAAGTCACATATGCTGCTGACATGCTGTCTAATGGAAGTCCCAGACTTTGAACCGTACTACATTTGCTTGAGGTCCAACTCCATAGGTGTTGCCTACAGCATTCCCTTCTTAAGTATCGTCATAGCTTCAGTGTCACGTGGCCTGGCAGACAGAGTCTTCAAAGCCTTCTTTGGTCAGTAGTGTATGCTGAGTTCATAGTTGGCTTATGTTGCTACCTATCCCTGGGAGCAGCAGTTAATTTGGCACCTGTCAAGATATAAATCAGAAGATTGTTGCCCGTCCACGTTTGCAACTACCCTATGTGTTCGTAGCTCTGGAACTCCTCAGAGCATGCCTAGGAGGAGCTAAGTTATTTGGTTCTGCTATCCCTGAGACCATGCATTCTCACCTTCACCCTGGCCCTTTCCTCTCATGGCTGTTCCTATTGCTACTCTTGCTCCAGCCTCCAAACTGGACCACCAGAGTCCATTCCTGGGGGAGCTAATCTATTCTGCTCTGCACTTTCTAGAATCCTGTGTCTTCATCTTTACCTGCACCACTTTCTGCCCTGCTGCTCTTGACACTGCTGTTGCTCCCCAATCTAAACTGGACTATCAGAGGCTATACCTGAAAGGACCTAAGATGCTGGGCTTTGTCCTGTTTGGGACTTGGGATATAGCCTCATCTTCAGCCTGACTGTTTTGCCTGAAAGGAGCTAAGACTATTGGTGCTGTTTCTCCTGGGACCTTGTCTGTTACTGTTTTTGCCACTATTCCTATTGCTTTGCAAACTAGAAATTGTTAATTGGAAATTTTAGGTCATTTTGCTAGCTGATCTAACTTTCATCAGTCTTTCCTTATGCTTATCTCTGGTTTTCCCAAAGACAGTGATGTCATCACGGTGCACTTGCAGGTAGTTCATGTTTCCAGCTACTTTTATCGATCTTTGGAAAGTGATATGTGTCCCCAAGGTGCCTTGGGGTATGTACTCAAACTGGTGAAATCCAGCCGGGTAGATGTAAGCCATCTTTTGCTCATCTTCTACTGCAGGAATCATGTAGTAGTAAACTTTGGTAGAAGCATTATCTACCATGGTCCCCCTTGGGGGAGGAGTATTCTTTCCCCAAAAGGCAATGAAACCATCCCTGAGATTTTATTGGTGCAGAGGGCTGGGACTCCAAGGCACAATGACATTCATACAGCTTCCTAGGGACAGAAAACAAAACAGTCCGTGTGAAACCAGTGCCCTACAGACTTAATGAGTGCCCTGCAGCTGCTTTAGTCACAGCACCTTGCCTTTCTTATCAGATGGGTTTCTAAATGAAGATGAGGAGGGTTCACATTTGCCTTAACCAGGTCCTCTATTCTCTGAGTGTCCTTTCTGTGCTATGGCTAAATAAACCTCATCATGTTAACTGCTAAATGTCTCAGGAGTGTCTGATTTCTTCCTAGTCTCAAACCTGAACTACTATACCAGGCTACATCAGTCCTGATCTGTTACACTGGCGCTGGACAAGTGCAATACTGAGAACTGCTGGCTGCCAGTTCAGAATATCCAACTCTAAGCATGCTGTACTATCCTACTTTGGTTCTTTTGCCCAAGGTCCAGTATCGTATGCATAATTGTATCTTTTTCCACTCTTCCTTGGTGACACCACTATAGGTGATGGATATTGCTGGTGGACTCTATGATCGTGCCATTGACCAGCATGTTTTTTGAGTTGGCCTCTGACATTATCCATCATAGGCAAAGGGATTTTCCTATATCATTTCCAGAATCATGTATGTGGGTTGCTCCTCAGGTACATCTCACAATCCCATTCATGCTATAAGAACATACCTCTTCTTTTGCTAAGCTTCTGTCTCATCCATTTATTCCATTCTTAAGGTAGCATAGAATTACCGAAGTCAAGTTTTGGAGAATCACTTTTGAGATTGAAGGGCTAGTACTTTTGTTATGTTTGCTGTCATCAACTGTCTCTGTTCTTCTGTAGACTTCTGGATAGGCTTGCCTAGATGGTCAAAGCATGCACCCAATAGGTCTTACCTTCTTGTTTGCATTATCCTTAGAACTACCTTAAATTGATTCCAATTCACTATCCTGTTGACACCAACAATTTCCTTGAGAAATTTCAAGCTCACGTAGATGTGTCCAAGATAAGGGTAGTTTTGAGCCCCTTCAGACTACTTCGAAGGAGACAAAAATTCCATTGTGATCACTGTTCCACTGTTTTGAGTGCTTTGTATATAGTAAGCACTTAAAAAATGTCTTTTCATTCATTCACAAACAAAGCAGCCTAGTCAGTAATGCTTAAGATTATTAGCTTTTATTATTACAGATTCATTTTAAATAAGCATAGGCATAAGGACTAACTTGAGACACTGCTGGTACTGGATGGGGAGGGTAGGAAGATGGGGGTGCATCAAGGGAACGAGGATTCAAGACAGAAGATACACGTGGATCTCAGTAATCTGAGAGACGGATACAACCATGTTTCAGCAGAAAGACATTCTAAGTTAGCTTGAGGCTTGTGTGATGATATTAGCGCCAAATAGGACAAAAAAAAATATTGATGACTTTGCAAAGGCTATCCTCCATACCCAATACCCAAGTTACACAGAACTGTCATCACTCTTGCTAGTTTAGTAAGGGAATACTTTCATTCTACTCCTCCCTAAGGGTAGTTCAGTGCTGTGGGTTAGATTCAGGAGTTTTATAGATTATGAGATCTCACTTAAGAATTTGCTGTTGGTTGCCTATCTCTAATGTTTCAGGCAGGGAGACACCAGGGATTGGCCAGCAGGAATCTCATTGCCTTATCATCATGAATATCATCAGATATGGAGGGCTTAAGAAAGGGGGCAGAGCAGAGATGCCATGGAAATGCCTCCACAGAAAGTCCATTGCATACTAGCCCTGGGGACCTAAAAGATGACCCTTAAACCTGAGATTTCTCAGACTGCCGGTGTTGTTCAATTGTTCAGTTATGTCCATCTCGTCAGGATCCCATGCACACCAGGCCCTTCTATCTCTCAAAGTCTATCCAAATTCACATCCATTGTTCCCATGATGCTATCTATCCATATCATCCTCTGCCATCCCCTTTTCCTTTTGCCTTCAATCTTTCCCAACGTCAGTGTCTTTTCCAGTGAGCCCAGTCTTCTCATTATGTGGCCAAAGTATTGAAGTTTCAGCTTCAGTGTTTGACCTTCCAGTGAATAACCTGAATTAATTTCTTTAAGCCTTGACTAATTTGATCTCCTTGCTGTCCAAAGGACTCTTAAAAGTGTTCTCCCACACCACAATCCAAAAGTGTTGGTTTTGTGGTGCTCATGTGGTACTTTCCATATAGTCCAACTCTCACAGCCATACATTGCTACTTGAAAAACCAAAGCTTTGACTATATGGACCTTTTAGTTCTATCCAGCTTTACCATAGCTTTCCTTCCAAGGAGGAAGCATCTTTTAATTTCATGGCAGTGATCTTTAAGTCCAAGAATATGAAATCTGATACTGCTTCCATTTTTTCTCCCTCTATTTGCCCAGAAGTGATAGGACCAGTTGCCAAGATCTTAGTTTTAGATGTTAAGTTTCAAGCCAGCTTTTATACTCTCCTCTTTCACCCTCATCAAGAGGCTTCTTAATTCCTCCTCATTTTCTACCATCAGAGTGTTATCATCTGCATATCTGAAATTGTTGCTATTTCTTCTTTCAACCTTAATTACAACTTTTGATTCATCCAGCGTGGCATTTTGCATGATGTACTCTACATATAAGTTAAGTAAATAAGGTAAACACAGCTTTGTCCTACTCCTATTAAACCAATATTATACCAATCAGTTGTCCCTTGTTCAGTCTAACTGTTGCTTCTTGGCCTTCATGCAGGTTCCTTGGGAGGCAAAATGATCTGGTACTCCCATCTCTTTGAGGACTTTCCAGATTTTGTTGTGATACACATAGACAAAGGCTTTAGTGCAGTCAATGAAACAGAAGTAGGTGCTTTTTTTTTCCTAGAACTTTCTTGCTTCCCCATAATCCAATCCATAATGCCAACAAATGTTGGTAATTTGATCTCTTGTCCCTTTGCCACTTTGAAAACCAGCCTGATCTTCTGGTAATTCTCGGTTCACCTACTGCCGAAGCCTGGCTTGCAGAATCTTAAGTATAATCGTGCTGGCATGTAAAATGAGTGCAATTGTTTGGTAATTTGAATATTCCTTGGCATTGCCCTTCTTTAGAATTAGAGGTAAACTCATCTTTTCTAATCCAGTGGCCATTGTTGTATTTTCCAAATTTGCAGTCATGTTGAATACAATACTTTAACAGCATCATCTTTTAAGGTTTTAAACAGCTCACCTGGAATTCTGTCACCTCCTTTAGCCTTACTGTTAGCAGTGCTGCCTAAGGCCCACTTCACTTCATTCTCCAGGATGTCTGGCTCTAGACCTGTGACTACACCCGCATAGTTATAGGGGATGTTAAGATTTTTCTTGTGCAGTTCTTTTGTGCGTTCTTGATACCTCTTCTTAATTTCTTCCACTTCTGTTAAATCTCTCCCATTTTTGTTTTTTTCATGCCCATTTTTGCATGAAACTTTCCCTTGACACCTCTATTTTCTTGACAATATCTCATCTTTCTCATTCTATTGTTTTCTTCTATTTCTTTGCATTGCTTATTTAAGAAAAATCTTCTTTTCTCTCCTTGATGTTCTCTGGAATTCTGCATTCACTTAGATACATCTGCCATAGACTACCATAGTCCCAGTCTTATTTAGGCAGCAGCTTAGCTCTGCTAATCATTAAAAATATAGGTGTTATCCATGCATTTCTTTATACTAGCACATAGATTATGTAAATTACTTAAGCACTAATTCATACTGAACCAAATCCATCTTTGCTTTTCTAGGAAACGGAGGAGAGTAAGGTTCTCTAACTCTTAAAGAAAGCCTGCCCTATAATTAGAGGAAAGGTTCAATAATTTTATTGTATATAGGGGACCCAGTGGATAGACTGTGGGAGTGGAGTCAAGAGGATCTGAGTTTGAATCCTACTTCGATGCTTATTAGCATTGTGACCCTGAGGAAGTCCTTTAATTTCTCTCAGCCCCAGCTTCTTCATCTGTAAGATGAGGATAATAATAATCCATCTCATAAGGTTGTTGTGAGGATCAAATGAGATAAAATATGTAAAGCACTTTGCAAACCTTAAAGGGCAATGTAAATGCTTGTTATTATCTTATTTAAGGAAATTGCAAGTTACTTTTAAAAGGCATAGCTGGAAAAGTTAGCCTAAGAAAAGGAGTTATGCAATGTCCTCTCTATTCAAATATGAGGTAGAATTGTAGTATCATGTTGACCGATTATGCTTTTATTGAATATTGGCCATTTACTATTTGTAAAATCCTGATGTGTAGAGCTATTTGTATCACTTTAATACTCAGAAAATCCAGGTACTGTGCTTGGAATACAAAGATGTGACATGGTTCTAGCTCCTAAGGAGCTTACGGTCTCGTAGGACTCTGGGGAAGGGGGGTTGGGGAGGGTTGGGGTAGGTGCAGAAGGGGGATTATATGGGGAGATGGGTAAGTACACAAAGGGCAAGGAGAAATCCTTAACGGGGGAGATAACTGTCACATGGGGAAAGTTTCTTGTAGGAAATAGCTTTAGGGTTAGACATTGAAAAAAGAGAAGGACTTAAAGATGGGGGAGGAGGGAATGGGAGCCCTTGAGGTAGATGGGAATGGGTTAACAAGAGATGGGAGCATTCAACTCTTACAGAAATGAGAGAATTTCTAAGCCATAGTAATATCACATCTTTCCCAATAAGCAAAAATAGCACTATACCAAGCTCTCAGCTAAGAAGCTGATTTGATTTTCTCTCCTGGGTGGGTGAGGCTTGGAGCTATAATTAGCAATTCTAACACCAGGAACAAGCAATAAAATGTACCAGGGCAACTCTCCAGTCACCTTTTTAATACAAATTCATTTGAGTGGCACAGGGGTGGGAGTGTGCAAGAAGAGACCTTGGACCTCAAGACACAAGGCCCTATAATAACCACATGCGTTTATAGCACTTTAAGATTTGTCTATTTTCAATAGCCAAAAAGTGGGTCAGCCTGCCTCAAGTCACTCCCCACTCCATTCCATCCTTCTTTCAGCATAGGTCTAATGCTATGTGATAATCCCACCCACCATACACACACACACACACACACACACACTCACTCACTCACTCACTCACTAAACTCCAGAGGCTCCCACCAGGATCAAATACAAAATGCTTCTGTTTGGCATTCAAAGCCCTTTATAATCTAGCCCCCTTCTACCTTTCGAGTCTTCTCACACCTTACTACACCTTACTCCCCAGCATGTACTCTTCTTACTCCTCAATCCAGTGACACTGGCCACTTGGCTTTTCATGAACAAGATCTCCATCTCCTAGCATTTTCTCTGACTGTTCCCCATACCTGGAATGCTCTCCCTCCACTCTGATTACTGATTTCTCTGGCTTCCTTTAAGTCCCACCTAAAATCCTATTTTTTACAACCCCTCTTAATTTTAGTTCCTTCCCTCTATTAATTATTTCCTATTCTGTGTATAACTTGCTTTGTATATATTTGTTTGTTGTCTCCCCCTTAGATTAGATTATAAACTACTTGAAGGCAAGGACTTTTTTGCCTACTTTTGTAACCCCAGCACTTAGCACATGCCTGGTATCTAATAGATGCTTAATAAATGTTGATTGATTTGCAATGCACTGTATAGATATCATTTCGTTTGATCCTCACAACAGCCCTGAAAGGTAGGTGCCATTATTATCCCCATTTTATACATGACCTCACTGCAGTGTCTGAGGCAGTATTTGAACTGAGGTCTTCCTGACTCCATGTCCAGTAATCTTGCCCATTACACCACTTAGCCCTATGGTGGGAAGACAGAAACCCTGGGACACTGCTGGTAAAACCATTCCCAGTAGTGTTGCTTCCTATTTTAGTTCAACTTGCTTCCTATTTTAACTATCCTTTCTTACTAACTAGATGCTTCTTACTAAAGAGGAATACAAATGCTGTCAGTGCCCTCTAAAATTTAGGGTCTAGGACAAAGTCTTGCCTCCCTCATGCTGTAGGTGTACCTCTGGGTTGTGGTCCTGAGTTGAGTTAGGGTGACTAGGTGGCAAGGGCCTGATATCTGGGTCCTCACTGGTTATGTCTGCTCAATGCTCTGAGGCAGAGAAGTATGTGATTGAGCAAAAACTTTGTGGATATTACTCTCTAGTGTTCAGTCACCAGGTCATGAGTTTAAACTTAGTGAGTCTTCCTCTTACAGAGTTGGGACACCTGGGGATTGCATTACCTGTGATCACTAGATACCTTAGGAAGGTTCTGGAGAGGTGGCAGCCACCTGAGTATGGGTGTCCAACACATTAGTTAATCTAATTAACTTCCTTTGTTATTTACCTTGCTTCGTGTTTCAAGTAAATATTGTATCGGATTTATATGTCTGGAATATACCTTACTAATAAGAGTAACTTTTGTGTGGGGATTTATGAGCTGTGAATTTGAATAGCACTCCAAATCTAGGAAGTAATGAGTGGTCCCAGAGCCACCGGGGCCTTGGGCTACACCTAGAAAATTAGCAGTTATATGAACAGAGTTTTGCATATACAATTTAGGGGTGTGGTCATAGCAGTTAAAACAGTTGTAATGTTTTCAGGAATAAGGATCCTGAGGCCTCTTGCTGTCAGTCAAATTACCAGGGACAAACTTAACAAGGAGCAGGAGGAATTTCAAGAAAAAATGCAAAAAAAAAAAGTATTATGAAAGGGTAGTGGAAATAATGGTACATTAACACAATCAGATTTCAAACTACACTATAAAGCAGAAATTGCCAAAGCTATTTTGTACTGGTTAAAGATAGAAAAGTTGATTAATGGAATATATTAAAAATAACTAGATGCAGAAAAAATTCAGCATAGTAGCATAATGTTTGAAAAACCCAAGAACACCAATGATTGGGGCATACCCCAATATTTGACTCTCTGTTTGACAAATCTGTTAAGAAAACTAGAAAATAATATGGCAGAAATTGGGTTTAGATCAAACTTCACACCATATACTATAACAAATGACAAATAAATAATGTCTTCAATATTAAAGGTGGTTATTAAAAATATTGGAGAAGAGGGGCATTAGGTGGCACAGTGAGTAGAGTACCAGCCCTGGAGTCAGGAGGACCTGAGTTCAAATCTGGCCTCAGACACTTGACACACTTACTAGCTGTGTGACCTTGGGCAAGTCACTTAACCCCAATTGCCCTGCCTTACCCCAGCAAATAAAAAAAAATTTTTTTTTAAATATTGGAAGAGAGGGTGATACCTTTAACACTATGATGAGGGAAAATTCTTAACAAGGAAGAGAGATGTTACTAAAAGATAAAATGAACAATTTTATTACATAAAATTGAATCTTTTGCTCACAAAATGTCAATGCAGTTGAAAGGAAAAATTAACAAGGAAAAAAACTGTAGTAAATATTTCTGATACAAAGGTCTAATATTCAGGGCAGAGCCAAGATTTTGGAGTAAAAACAGAGGCTCTCTTGAGCTCTCCCCCAACCCCTCCAAATACCTGTAAAAAATGACTAAACAAATTCTAGAGTAGCAGAACCAACAAAAAGACAAAATGAAACAAATTTCTAGCCCAAGACAATGTGGAAGGTCAACAGGTCTTCCACCTGGCTGGGAAGAGGAGTGCAGTCCAGCACAAGCCACACCAGCACAGACTGGGCCCCAGCAAGCCTCAGGGGACTGAATCTCAGGGAGCTGTGGAAGTTTCCAGACTTTCTCAACCCACAAACACCAAAGACAACTTAGAAGGTCAGTAGTAAAGGTCTGTCCTGGGTGAGAGAAGAACACAGTCCAACTCCAGCCCCAACACACAGCCCCAACACAGTGGCATGTCAGTAGTGGAGGCAGTATCTGCTTCTGGAGCTCTCAGCCCACAAACTGTAAGGAGATCAAACTGATCAGAAGATTACAGGGATCTTTTTGCTGGCACCAAGGCAGGATTCTGTTGCTTTGCCCATACTTGGATGTGGGCCACAGTCCTGGGTGGTAGTCCTGGGGCAAGAAGGAGCACTGGCATAACAGAGCTTGTGGCAGCAGTGGAGAGGGAACCCTCCTCACAGTTCTAGGGCAGAAAAGAGTCTTGTGGTTGCTCACAAGCCAGAGCACAGGCCAGGAGAGGAGTAAACACATCTCCTTAGATCATACCACCTTGGAAGAACTGAAAACTTACATGTCCCTAGAAATATCTCTGAAAATAGCTGCACAAAATGAGGCTTGGGACAGTACACCCTCTACACTGGAAGCAGAGCCATACCTTAACAAAGAGTTAAAAAGTCAAATAATTGGCTGGGAAAATAAACAAGTAGCAGAAAAAGACTCAGACTATAGGAACTTTCTTTGGTAACTCAAAGCTCCTACATCTAGAGCCTCCAAAAAAAAATATGAATTGGTCTCAGGCCATGGAAGAGCTCAAAAAGGATTTTGAAAATCAAGTAAGAGAAGTAGAGGCAAAATGGGAAGAGAAATGAGAGCTGCAAGAAAATCATGAAAGGGGCAGCTAGGTAGCAAAGAGAGTATAGTACCGCCCCTGGAGTCAGGAGGACCTGAGTACAAATCTGGCCTCAGACATGACACACTAGCTATGTGACCTTTGGCAAATCACTTAACTCCAACTGCCCTGCCTTCCCCCTCCAAAAAAAATCAGGAAAAATGAGTCAACAGCTTGCTAAAGGAGACCCAAAAGAATGCTGAAGAAAATAACACCTTAAAAAATGGACCAGACCAAATAGCAAAAGAGGTCCAAAAAGCCAATGAGGAGAAGAATGCCTTGAACAGGAGAATTGGTCAAATAGAAAAGGAAGTCCAAAAGCTCACTGAAGAAAATAATTCCTTAAAAAGTAGAATGGAGCAAATGAAAACTAATGACTATGAGAAATCAAGAAATTATAAAACAAAACCAAAAGAATGAAAAAATAGAAGATAATATGAAATATTTCATTGGACAAACAACTGACCTGGAAAATAGATCTAAGAGAGATAATTTCAAAATTATTGTACTGTCCGAAGACCATGATCAAAAGGGGCAAGACATCATCTTTCAAGAAATTATCAAGGAAAACTGCCCTGATATTCTAGAACCAGGGGGTAAAATAGAAATTGAAAGCATCCACTGATCACCTCCTGAATGAGATCCCAAAAGGAAAAGTGCCAGGAATATCATAACCAAATTCCAGAGTTTCCAGGTGAAGAAGAAAATACTGCAAGCAGCCAGAAAGAAAGAATTCAAGTGTCGTGGAAACACAATTAGGATAACACAGGATTTAGCACCTTCTACATTAAGGGACTGGACAGTTTGTAATATGATATTCCAGAGGTCAAAGGAGCTAGGATTAAAACCAAGAATCAACTACCCGGAAAAACAGAGTGTCATCCCTGAAGGGGTGGAAATTGACATTCAATGACATAGATGAACTTAATTCATTCTTGGGAAGAAAAGAGAGCTAAAGAGGAAAGTTGACTTTCAAATACAAGACTCAAGAGAAGCATGAAAAGGTAAGCAGAAAAAAATCATAAGGGCCATATTAGAACTGTTTACATTTCTACTTGGAAAGATGGTATTTATAACTCATGAGACCATTCTCATTATTAGGGTAGTTGGAGGGAATTTGTATAGACAGAGGACACAGGGTGAGTTGAATATAAAGGAATGATATCTAAAAAATAAAATTAAAGGGTGAGAGAGGAATGCACTGGGAGAAGGAGAAAGGGAGAGTTAGAATGGGGTAAATTATCTCGCATCAACGAGGCAAGAAAAAACTTATGGTGGAGGAGAAGAGGGAGGAGGTAAGAGGGAATGAACCTTATTCTCATCAGATTTGGCTTAAGGAGGGAATAACATACACACTCAATTAGGTATAGATATTTGTCTTACCCTACAGGAAAGTAGAGGGAAAGGGATAAGGGGGAGGGAGGGTGATAGAAGGGAGGGCAGAATGGGGGAGGGGTAATCAGAAGCAAACACTTTTGAAGAGGGACAGGGTAAAAGGAGAGAACAAAATAAACAAGTGCAATAGGATGGAGGGAAATATGGTTAGTCTTTCACAATACAAGTATTTTGCACGACTGTAGATATATAACCTATATCAAATTGCTTGCCTTCTCAATCTAGGTGGATGGGGAAGGAAGAAGTGAGCGAATTTGGAACTCAAAGTTTTAAAAAACAATGTTAAAAATTGTTTTTACATGCAACTGGGAAATAAGATACACAGGCAATATGTTATAGAAATCTAGCTTACCCTAGAGAAAAACAAAGGGGAAGGAGATAAGAGAAGGGGGTAGGGAACAGGGGAATAGAAAGGAAGGCAGATTGGGGGAAGGTATAATCAGAATGCACACAGCCCTGGGGTGGGGCGAGGGGAGGGATGGGGAGAAAAAATTTGGAACTCAAAATCTTGTGGAAGTGAATGTTGAAAACTAAAAATAAATAAATAATTTTTGAAATGTCTGATGTCCAAGATACTTAGGTAACTGGTGCAGACATTAAAAATAAGTGCCATTTCCTAATGGGTAAGTAATGGAAGAATATTAATGATGCATTTTTCTAAAATAATAAAGGAAAGAAAGAAATGTCAGCTATCTACAACTGGATGAAAAAAATGCTCCACATCTCTATGAGAGAAATTCAAATTCATATAGCCCCAAAATTTCACTTCATAACCATCAGATTAGCAAAAATGACAAAAGGGGGGGGCAGAGGCAAGATGGAAGCTGGAAAGCAGGGACTTGGCTTAAGCTCTCCCCCAGATCCCTCCAAACACCTGTAAAAAATGGCTCTGAACAAATTCTAGAGCTGCGGAACCCACAAAATAGCAGAAGGAAACAGGTCTTCAGCCCAGGAGAGCCTGGATGGTCACTGGGAAGGGTCTGTTGCACGGTGCTGGGAATGGAGCACAGCCCAGCGTGGGCCACGCCAGGACAGACCAGACCTGGAGTCAGCCTACTGGAACAGGCTTTAGGGCCATGAATCATTGAGCTGTGGCAGTTACCAGACTTCTCAACCCACAAACACCAAAGAGCAGTTTAGTGGGAAACTGCGGGATCGAGTTTAGAGCCATCCGGCCCCATCCCTGGGGGTGGCAGAGGTAGTGCAGTGGTGGCAGTGGCAGCAGCATGAAGCTCCTGAGGCTGCGCCCAGAGCTCCACCATCAGCTGCTTCCTGAGTCCCTGGCTCACACAGTGGGAGGAATCTAGCAACAGATCAGAGCAGGAGTGCAAGGAGCGCTTTGTGGTCACAAAGGCAGTTTCTCTTTCTGTGCCCTGCTTGGATCTGCGTTGTGGTCCTAGTTGGCAGTTCTTGGGGGAAGAGGAATGCTGCTGTGACAGTGGAGTAGAAGTAGCTCTGAAAACAGCAGTGCTTGGACCCTACAGCTTGGGACAAAGTACTCTCTACAAGCAGTCATACCCTGACAAAAAAACTCAAGGGTCAAGTAGTTGGCTGGGAACATGAACAGGCAGGGAAAACGAACTCAGACTCAAACTCAGACTCAGACTCAAACTCAAACTCTAGATTCCTTTTTTGGTGACAAAGAAGACCAAAACATACAGCCAGAAGATGTCAACAAAGCCAAAGAGCCTACATCAAAAGCCTCCAAGAAAAATATGAATTGATCTCAGGCCATGGAAGAGTTCAAAAAGGATTTGGAAAAGCAAGTAAGAGAAATAGAGGAAAAATTGGGAAGAGAAATGAGAGTGATGCAAGAAAACCATGAAAAACAAGTCAACAACTTGCTAAAGGAGACCCAAGAAAATCCTGAAGAAAATAATACCTTAAAGAATAGACTAACCCAAATGTCAAAAGAGCTTCAAAAATGCCAATGAGGAGAAGAATACCTTGAAAAGCAGAATTAGCCAAATGGAAAAGGAGGTCCAAAAGACCACTGAAGAAAATACCACCTTAAAAATTAGACTGGAGCAAGTGGAAGCTAGTGACTTTGTGAGAAATCAAGATATTATAAAACAGAACCAAAGGAATGAAAAAATGGAAGACAATGTGAAATATCTCATTGGAAAAACCACTGACCTGGAGAATAGGTCCAGGAGAGATAATTTAAAAATTATTGGACTACCTGAAAGCCATGATCAAAAAAAGAGCCTAGACATCCTCTTTCAAGAAATTATCAAAGAAAATTGCCCTGATATTCTAGAGCCAGAGTGTAAAATAGAAATTGAAAGAATCTACCGATCACATCTTGAAAAAGATCCCAAAAAGAAAACTAGGAATATTGTCACCAAATTCCAGAGCCCCTAGATCAAGGAGAAAATACTACAGGTAGCCAGAAAGAAACTATTTGAATATCGTGGAAACATAATCAGGGTAACACAAGATCTAGCAGCTTCTACATTAAGGGATCAAAGGGCTTTGGAATATGCTATTCTGGAGGTCAAAGGAGCTAGGATTAAAACCAAGAATCACCTACCCAGCAAAACTGAGTATAATGCTCCAAGGCAAAATACAGATTTTCAATAAAATAGAGGACTTTCAAGCTCTCTCTATGAAAAGACCAGAGCTGAATAGAAAATTTGATTTTCAAATACAAGAATCAAGAGAAGCATGAAAAGGTGAAAAAGAAAGAGAATTCATAAAGGACTTACTAAAGTTGAACTGTTTTGCTTACATTCTTACATGGAAAGATGATGTGTGTAATTCATGAGACCTTTCTCAGTATCAGGGGAGTTGAAGGGATATACATATCTATAGACAGAGGGCACAGGGTAAGTTAAATATGAAGGGATGATATCCAAAAAATAAAATGAAGGAGTGAGAGAGGAATATACTGAGAGAGGGAGAAAGGGAAAAATAGAATGGGGTAAATTATCTCACATAAAAGTGGCAAGAAAAAGCAGTTCTGTTGGAAGTGAAAAGGGGGCAGGTGAGGAGGAATGAGTGAATCTTGCTCTCATCGGATTTGAGTTGAGGAGGGAATAACATACACACCCAGTTGGGTATCTTACTCCACAGGAAAGTAAGGGGAAGGGGATAAAAAAAAGGGGGGGATGATAGAAGGGAGGGCAGTTTGGGGGAGGAGGTAATCAAAAGCAAACACTTTTGAAAAGGGACAGGGTCAAGGGAGAAAATCAAATAAAGGGAGACCAGATAGGATGGAAGGAAATACAGTTAGCCTTTCGCAACATGAGTATTGTGGAAGTGTTTGACATAATGATGCTTGTGTGACCTATGTTGAATTGCTTGCCTTCCTAGGGAGGGTGGGTGGGAAGGGAAGAGGGGAGAAAATTTGGAACTCAAATGTTTAAAAACAGATGCTCAAAAAAAAAGTTGTTTTTGCATGCAGCTGGGAAATAAGATATAGGGAATGGGGAATAGAAATCTGTCCTGCCCTGCAAGAAAGTAAGGGGGAAAAGGATGGAGGAGGGAGTGTGTGACAGAAGGGAGGGCTGACTGGGGAATGAGGTAATCAGAATATATGCCATCTTGGAAAGGGGGGAGGGTGAAATGGGGAGAAAATTTGTAACTCAAAATCTTATGGAAATCAGTGTTGAAAACTGAAATATTAAATAAAAATGATAAAATTCAAAAAAATGACAAAAGAGGAAAATGGCACAAAGTAGAAACCTATCAGTTGGGGAATGACTGAACAAATTAAAATATAGGAATATAGTGGAATATATTTTGCCGTAAGTGATGCATATGATGGAGTCAAAGATTG
The DNA here is from genome assembly GCF_011100635.1 of Trichosurus vulpecula. NCBI lineage: Eukaryota > Metazoa > Chordata > Mammalia > Diprotodontia > Phalangeridae > Trichosurus > Trichosurus vulpecula. Next base: position 210,955,932 of record NC_050580.1, on the reverse strand, counting down.
ATAATGAAACTTGGCTCCTTCCTCTTGGCAGAATGGTGATGGACTAAGATGCAAAATAAGACATGCATTTATAGTCATAGCCAATACATTGATTTGTTCTGATTGACTTATTGGTTAAGAGGGCAAGTTTTGGAACATGAGTTGGTGAGTAATAGTAGAGATAGAAAGGAAGAAAGGAAGGAAAGAAAAGAGAATCAATAAAATATTTTTAAAAATTCATGGAAGAGAGCAGCCAAAAGTTCAGAAGGGCATACCAACAAACAGGTCATTTTGTCACTGTTATTTCAAATTTAATATACACTTTAAAAAACACTAAGTATCACCTCTCTGGGTTATACCCCACCTTGCACCCAAACTCTGGCATTGGTTTGCCAGAGGTGTGGCTACTACCTCAGATTCTAAAGTGCCATGTGGATGGATGCTAATAAAAATTAGAGCTTAGGAGCCCCCACTGGTGTAGTTCCCATTAATCATAAACCAGTAGACTCAGCTCTTAGCAAGGCATTTTTTTTCAGATGACATAGCAAGAACTACTTATAAAAACTTTCCTTCAATAAACTGGAAGCAAATTCTCCTATTAACACACACAGCATCCGTGGGATGAGTGGGCTCAGGATATGTGTATGATTAAGGCAACTCACAACTCTTGGTAGTATAGCATCTCATACTTTCTTTGTAGAGTCCTAATGCAGTATCTCTAAGGTCTAGTGTCTCTGCTGGGTGGACTGTTGAGCAGTGTTCCTAGAAACTAAGCCTCTCCATAGACCAACTATCTGAGCAGTGTTCCTAGAAACTAAGCCTCTCCATAGACCAACTATCTTCTCTGCTTCCAGGGTCACATTGGTGCTACTTTCTACCTTGTAAGTGATTGTCTCTGTATTTGTGTCTCTGCTCCATGCTGGATACAGTTTCTCCTAATAGTCCATTAGTTCCCCTTTGAAACTACATAACTGAAATTTGCCCAAGGCTTAACTATTAGCATGGCTAATTTGTTGGGTCAATTTCATTGTTCCCTTCTTGACTCAAAGAGAGTTCCTTGTTTGCTTCTCAGAAAGGGAGCACAGGGTGTTACACTTTGTTAACACATTAAAACCACAACAGGCATAACTACTTAGCTGAGCTTGGGGCAGGAGAAGGGAGGAGGTGCATATTCCTCCCTAGCTTATATGTACCTGGTAGAAGTTCTCAATTCATATGCAGTAATGATTTTTCCCCTTCTTTCTATATTTTATTGGGGTTAGCTATTCTATAGTTTATTGGTGTTAAAGTTCATATTTTAGAGAAAAAAAAAATACTTTTAAAAAAGCATTGCACTCTAGAAATGAGGAACCCTAAGCTCTGATTCTTGCTCTTCTATGGTAAAGCTATATTACCTTGAATGAGTCCTTTAACTTCACAAGGATTCAATTTCTTCATCTATAAGTTGACAGTAGCAATACTGTTCATCTCTAAAATAAAGGAATTGATCAATAACTGTGTAAATTTTTTCCAAATTACAAATAAAAACTCGGACATGTTACAACCACCAAATTGATAAAGATGATAAAAGACAAATAATGCTTAAATGGCTGTGGGAAGATAGCAGTTGTTGGTGGAACTGTGACTGGTATCAGTCATTCAGAAAAAAACAATTTGGAATGATTAAAGATAGGTCACTGTTTCTGCTCTTGGATATACCTGAAGGAGATCAAGGTACACCCTGTCCCCCACCAAAAAAAAAAGTTCCAAATGATCTAAGATATAGGAATAACTTTTTGTTGGGTTTTTTTTTGTTGTTGTTGTCCGGTTGTGTTCTATTCTACATGACCCCATTTGTGGTTTTCTTGGCAAAGATATTGGAGTGGCTTGCCATTTCCTTCTCCAGTGTGTTGCCATTTTACAGATGAGGAACTGAGGCAAACAGGGGTTAAGTGACTTGCCCAGGGTCATACAGCTAAGTAAGTGTCTGAGGCTGTATTTAAACTCAGGTCTTCCTGACTCCAGGACCTGCTCTGTAGCCACTGTGCCACTTAGCTGCCCCAGTAATAATTTTATTCGTAAGGGAAACAGAAACACATCTCCAAAGTGTTAATTGTCTGTGGAATACTTTGAAATGTTACCAGCAGAGTAGATATTCAGAGAGCTCTGGTCTTATGAACGATGTTCAGTTCTAGTAATGGTCTGACCCTAAAGAGAGCAATCACACTTTTTTCCCCCTCATACATCTTAATGTTTCCCCTAAAAGGGATTAAAAGGATCCCTTTTAGAAAAGGTCCTTAATGCACAAAATAGATATCAGATAATATCAATTTGCTTAGTTTATATTTTATTTTAAATTATATATTTTCTCTACCATAAAATAAGTGCTTAAAAAAACAAATGACTCATGAGTGAGCATTAACAAGTGCTTCACTCTGAAACAACACATCACCTATTGTGCTCTGCTGAGAGGTAGACAACTGTGTGGGACTGGGGAACAAATACTTTACATTCACCTTGGATCTTCATTTTCTGAGCAACTCACAAGGTTCTGAACTTCTGGTTTGTCTGATATGATTCCTTATCCTACAGTGCCAGTGCATGCCCCTCATCAGGAAGCTAGTATGCATACCAGGATCCATCACCCTTGCTAGAGAGGTAAAAGTGTATATATACCCCTGACCTCTGGTCACATGCTTTTTTGGTTTGTGGTTTTTCAACTAGGAAAAATACATGCTGGTTAGTTGTGTACACAGGACCCTCACCAAGTTATTCTGCAAACATTTATGATTTCACAACAAAGGCCTCAAATTTTATAATAGAATATTCACAATAATTACATCAGTCAAGCTTTTCTTCCATGAATTTTCTGTTATCAGTGTTAAATGCCTATGGAAATACACAATCCATAAAGAAACTAAAATGATGGTCATTTGCCAACAAACACATTTTCCCATATCCCCAACTAAAAAAGAAGTGAGCAAAGAGAATTACATTCATGGAAGAGTACATAACTCAGTATTTGCAGTAGTTGATGATAGACTATCATAGAGAACTAGGCAGCTGGGAAGGACCTCAGAAGTGATATACCATTATACCATTGATATACAATTGTGATATACCACACTGGGTACAGGAAAAAAAAATACGTACAACCAAAAAAAAAAAGTAAAACTATAAAAGAAGATTATGCTTGGTCTTAAAATGTTTTATTGATGCATTTTGTCTGTACGTCATAGTAGTTTCTGAGACAAACTCCCCATAGTGAGCCTTCTCTCCCTAGTTTATAATGAACCATCCCTTTTGACACGAAGTAACAAGCAAAAAAAAAAAGAAGAGAAAACCAACTCAAAGATGGAAAAAGTAATGGCAGTCTGAAATATGTGTTTCAAGAATTAGGGATGTTTTAAAAAAAACAGAAGTTGAGAATCACTGTTTTCATTAAATATTTAACCCTTAAATTATATTTTCTATAGCAGTAGAAAAAGAATACATAGTTTAGTTCAAGAGATACAAAAAGTGACTCAAGTGACAGACTTCTTGAAAATCAGAATGAAACAAACGGAAATTAATGACCCCATGAGATAATAAATTCTAAAGCAAAGTAAAAAAAAATACTGAAAAAAATTGGGAAAATAAGATAACACATAAAACGACTGATTTGAAAAATAGATCAAAGAGAGATATCTTAAACAGTGAATTGCTCAAAAATTCATGAAACCTGCCCCTCCCCATCACTCTCCCCCCACCAAAAAAAGCCTCAACAGCATGTTTCAAAAACTCCTAATTCCAAAGGGCAGATGAAGAGTACTGCCCATCTCATGACTTAACAGATTGTAATGACAATTTAGATTTGAAGGTCTTTCCCATCCATTAATAGGCCATGTGACCTGCTTATATCACTGGAAGCCTAAGTCACATGTGGTGGGAGGAACTTGCTGAGAGGAAAAGGCAAGTGTGTCACAGGAAATGTGTAGACACAGAGAGCAGTTAGAGCTGAGGGAAAGAGCAGATGTGCTGTGCCATATGGTGGCTGTGAGTGTATTTGTGGGAAGGCCCCAGCAGGGGGTAGTTTGCTGTGATATAATATTTTAAGTTCCCTGCTGTTATGATAAAGTGGACTTACTGGTTGTGGGAGCTGGTTGCTTGATTATTGGATTTGGTCCTCTGCTGTCTGAATAAATGTTTTACTTCTACCTTCTATTTGGAGAGTCTCTCATACTTTGCAATACAGAATTACATAGACATATTTCCAATTATCATTGATGCTGTGTTTATTGTCTTGCTAATACACAGATGATGAACTAATGTGCAAAATGAGTACTGTATTTCTTTTCAGTGATTAAGGGAGGGTTGAAAGGAGAAAAATATATTAGTTGAAAAAAATTTAAGAAATCATGAAAGAAAACTATGCAAACATATTAGAACAAGAGAGCATAGTAAAAATAAAAAGAACCTATTAATCATCTGAAAGAAATTTCAAAATCAAAACTCTCAGAAATGTTATTGTCAAAATCAGTTTCTGGATCAAAGAAAAAAAATAGAAAAAGCAACCATGGAGAAAAAAAAATTTAAGGAAGCATAATCCAGTTAAAGACAGGACAGGGAGGAAAGAGAAAAAATAATAGGAGGAAGTGAATTATACAATGTGAATGGGATGAACTCAACCATAAAATGAAAGAAAACGCTAGAAAATAGGATCCAATACCATATCATTTACAAGAAAGTCAACAAGCAGTTACAATGAGGAGTTGGAGGAAAATCCTTTATGCTTCAACTAACCTCAAAAATGGCAGCTAGGTAATACAGTGGATAGAGAGGCAGGTCTGGCATCAGTAAGACTCCTCTTCCTGAGTTCAAATCTGGCTTCAGACACTTAACTGTGTGACCCTGGGCAAGTCACTTCACCTTGTTTCCCTCAGTTTTTTCATCTGTAAAATGAGCTAAAGAAGGAAATGGCAAACCACTCTAGCATCTTTGCCAAGAAAACCCCAAGTACAATTGCAAAGAGTCATACATGACTGAAACGACTAACAACAATGAAAATTTGGTTGAAAGAGGAATACTAAATTACCACTGTCAAAAATGAATAAAAGAATTCATAGCAAATGAAAAAACAATAATATTAAAAACTTTTGCTCAACTATCCATTAATAAAACTGGCAATGTAAATGGAATAAATATAACAGTATGAAATAAAACCAAATGAGAAATTGAGAATTAAAAACCTCAATCACAGAAAAAGAAATTGAATAATCAATAAATGAACTCAAAGGAAAAAAACCCACAGCCAAATGGATTCACACGAATTCTATCAGATGTTCAAAGAACAATTAATTATGATGTTTTATAACTATTTTTAAAAGTAACAAAAGAAGGGATCCTACCAAATACTGTCTATGATACAAATAAAGCCTTGGTACCCAAACTAAAGAGAATCAAAATAGATCAATATACGTAATAAACATTGAAGAAAATTTTTAAATAAAATATTATCAAGAGTCTGTGGCAACATATCACAAAAATGAAACATTATGACAAAGTTGCATGTTTGGTATAGTGTTAGGAAAACTATAAGCAAAACTGACTAATAAAAATCATGTTTAGATCAACAGACAGAAATGCTTTTGACAAGATACAACACCAATTTCTACTTAAAACAACAATAAAAATAGAAAAGAAATAAATGGAACTTAATGTAATAGCTGGAAACTAATGTAGTCCCCACCCATTAAGGAAAGATTGAACAAATTATGATATAGGGATATAATGACATACTGTTATGCTATATGAAATGAAGAAAGAGATGCTATAGTTTCATAACTAGGAAGATTTGTACGCAAGAGAACAATTTATAACAGCAATATTGTAAAAATGAACAATTCTGAAAGACCTAAGAACACTGATCAATGCATTGATTGATGCTTCCAGGTGACTATAACAACAATGCTGCTACTTGCCACTACTGTGACTATATAACACCAACAATACCAGCACATAGGAAGGCTACTAGCACAGGATCTTTGATCTGCTTTTCTAAGGAAAGCAACATTAAGGGGTTTACAATCTCACTTTAATTAAACATACATATATCATTCACTTAGTTCAGGGGGAAAAAGTCACCACCCTGAACTTCAGGAAAAACACAAACTGAAATTATATAAACAGAGCAAATAATACACAGAAATCAACAGATAGGCCTCTAGCTGTCTGGCCAGGACATTACATATATAGTTACCAGAGAGAGGCACCAACATCTGGGTTTTCAAAGCTGGGGGGCTCCGTGAAGGCTACCCAGAGTCTCATCTAGTCAAATCACATGACACTTCTTGTGAGTGAAAGGCCCAAGCAAAATGCCAACCTCAGAGTATATGTACCCTTTTTCAGGGTCAGAGGGTATCACTGTCATGTGACTCAAACTCATGCAACTTAGGCTGTCTTGTGACTTAAGCAGGTCATCAAAGACTCTTGATTCAATCAAAGACCCTTGATTGAAACAAAGGCAAGACTCAATCAGTGGTGCTGGATTGCCTTAGTGCTGAGAAGCACTCAAAAAACAGCGAAAAGTCCCACCCTGCTTCGCATTACAATGACTGACCATGATTTCATAGCAGGGAAGTGATGGATTTATATGCAGAATGAAACACACATTTTTGGATATGATCAATGTAGGAATTTGTTTTTCTTGACTATGTTTACATGTTACAAGGTGTGTGTGTGTGTGTGTGTGTGTGGTATGTTTTAGAGATGGGAGGGATAAAAAATATTTTTTTTTATATTTTTTTTATGGCTCTAATTTTTTCTTTTGGAGGGGGGAAGGGCAATTGGGTTTAAGTGACTTGCCCAAGGTCACACAGCTAGTAAGTGTCAATCGTCTGAGGCCAGATTTGAACTCAGATCTTCCTGACTCCAGGGCTGGTGCTCTATTCACTGCACCACCTAGCTGCCCCAAAAATATTTGATAAATTGTAATAACAATGTTGCTAGCAGCTGCTGTGGGTGTATAAGGCCAATAACACCAGCACACAGGAGGACTGCTAGCACAAGTTCTTCAATCTGCTTTTCTAAGGAAAGCAACTTTAAGGGGTTTACAATCTAAGCTTAATTAAACATGTGTATATATATATATATGTGTATATATACATATATACGTATATGTGTGTGTGTGTGTGTGTGTGTGTGTGTGTGTGTGTGTATCATCCACTTAGTTCAGGTGAAAAAGTCAGCACCCTGAACTTCAGAGAAAACACAAACAGAAATTACAAGCAGAAATTACAAACAGAGCAAAGTAACACAAATCAACAGACAGGCTTCTATCTGTCTGACCACAGCAATACATACACAGTTACTAGAGAGAGAGATGCACCAACATCTGGGTTTTCAAAGCTGGGGGCTCCTTAGTAACTACCCAGAGTCTCATCTGGTGAAATCACAGGAACATTCTTCCAATGAGTGAGCCCCCAACAAAATGCTAACCTCAGAGTATACATACCCTTTTTCATGGCCCCAAGGGCTTCACACCTCTAGCAAAAGGGTGTGGGCCTTTCTAGAAACAAAGGCAAGACTCAATCAAAAGCACTTGATTGCCTTAGTGTTGAGAGGCACTCCAAAAGAAAAACAGTAAAAAGTCCCACTTTGCTTGCCCTTACATAAACAAACAAACATTTAACCCTACAGTTGTATTTGGAATAAGAGGACTTGGTTCAAATCCCAACTTTGCTACTTACTACATCATCTTATGGACCTTAACCTATCTAGGTCTCAGTTTTCTCATTTCTAAAATCATAGGTTTGGACTAAATGATCTCCGTTCCTGTGTTCTAAACTAATGATCCTACTTCCCAGTTGTACAATATGTTAGGGTAGTTAATATTTCATTGTCTGTAACACACTTTGAAGTCCTACAAGAAGAAGCATTAAAATAAAATGAAGAATTAAAAACAGCCAATATTATTACTATATTACCTTGGATTAAGCAAAGACAGCATCTGTAGTGGACAGAAACTCGAAAACACAATTCCAATATGTAGCTGTCAGTAGGAAAACAAACAAACAAAACGTGTCAAAACAAGCCATGTTACCATTTTCAAAATTTCTATAATGACCTTGTACCTGGAAAATTGACCCAGACTATAGAGAAGTTTTGCAATTCAAATCATCCACCTGTCAATACCATTTTCCATTTTAATCTCAGGAACTGTATCAGAATATAGTTATTAATATTCATTAAGGTAAAGTATATTGGAGTGACATGACAGAAATATTTCCTATCAGATTGAGAAAGAAATAGAAAATCATGATGCTATAGATTAATAGCCCTGGAAAGGTCCTAAAGAGATCATCTTTTGCATTCTGTTGCTTCCAGGCAAGATATAATCTAAACCATTCATCACAATACATAGAAAGAGATTTTGTCTTTTTGATAAAGATTTTTTTTAAACAGCCCAAAACCTTCAGGGACAAAATATAAAGATTAAGTGATAAGCTCTGAGTCTCAGTTTTCTCCTCACTAAAATTAGAAAACTGGACTAGATGAGCTCTAGGGTCCTTTCTAGTTTTATATTCTGGGATCCATTATGCATACATACAATATATATGTATGTATTTATGTATAAGTATATATACACATATATGTATGTGTGTACATATATTTTTGTGTATGTATGTGTGTATGACTATAAATTGTATGTTCTTTATCTATAGGGGAAGGATAGAGGGAGTGGTGGTATGAATTCCCCACACTAATGAAATAAAATATCTAGATCAAAAAATACATATGTAATAAATGTACATAAATGCATATGCATATCTAACCACAGGGGCTGAGGCACTTGCCCATTTTCTATTCTCTATCCAGACTTGGAGTTTGGACCAGGTTCAATCCTAGGAAGCTTGTTCTCTGAAGAAAAAGAGCTCACTTTTTTTTTCTGCACATTGGCTCATTAAGTGCCTCACCCTGGCTACCCCAGGGACAATTTTAATTATAGTAAACTAAATGGTGACTCAGAAGTCCAGGAGTTCTCCAAAAACAGAGAATAAAAGAGGTATTGAAGACACAATATGAATTGGCTATGAGGTAATTTATTCCTACACATACACACAAAAGAAATGTGAAACAATAAAGACTGCAGACATTAACAAGATTAAGTAAATTTACAACTACTATTACAATGTGGTGGGAGGCTAATATTTTAATCTCATCAGGATATAAAGCGGTTTTTCCAAGGTTGCTAATTTGGTATTTTACATTTCACCTGAGCACCATATTATCCAAACATTCCCATTACTTATCTGCTGATTCATTGGCTTGTATCAGTCCTCTTGTTTATTGCCATCCTCTCTGATGCATCCTTGGAGGATGACTTCCTTTTTCATCCTCTGAGAATAACATTGGCAGAACTCGCAGACCTCCTAACCCTTTGAACTCACAAGGTCACCTCCTGGATATGTCCATCTCAAGGTTGTACTTTGGTTACCTAGTCAGAAAAGGAAACACAAAAGAGGCAGCCCTAACCCAGACTCAGGAAGAACATGTGCTCTCCACAACATGCTCATAGTCTTATGGAGATCAAGGAAGGGGAACAGAGCCAGCCAAGCCCTTTCCCACTGGAATCTTGAATGAAGCTCAGAAATAGTCTGCATCATTAGAACCTGGAAAGGAAAGTGAAAAGGCTGATTGTATCAGCAGCCAATTAGGGGAACTCAAACTTTGAGCCTTTTAGCCTTGAATCATATCATGGCCAGAAGCCTGCTCCAAAGCTCCTTTTGACAACAGGAAGCAGGCAGGGAGTATCTTTGCATGCTGTATACAATGCACATTACAGACACACTCACGTCCCATTGGTGAAAAGACAATGGAACAGAAATATTGATGCATATTTTCAAGTAAGCATTCAAGTTAAGACAGAGAAACACTGTAAGACATATTATTAAATCTGACTAAGTAAATGAATGAAATTTGATAGAATAAAAACTTTTCTACGTCTACTCAGGGTTGGAAAGGAAATTAAGTGGAATAAAATGATGAACAGTATGAAAAATAGACATCATAGAATAGAAGTTTAAAAGTTATTTATATGCATTTTCAGAATAAAATAATTTCTGTTTTTGTGACATTATACATTCATTATGTTGGATTTTTAAGAACCTCTATTCCAAAATAAATAAATAAATCATGAACCCCAAAATCAAAACCCGAAACTTTTTGATTTAGAATCAGAAGTAGCAAACATTGTAACACAACTCTACTATCATCTATAGGCTGTTTTCCTATCTCAATTTCACTTTCACTTTCAAAATTCTTGAATGAATAGTCTACACTTACTGCCTCTCATTTATTACCTCTCACTCTTTCCTTAGCCGCTTACAATCTGGCTTCAATCTCCAGTACAGAAATAGCTATCTTACTGCCAGGTGAATGAGATAATCCTCTCCTTATACATATTTACCCATAAAGCTACATCTTCTTCTCACTTCCTGATCTCTATTCATGGCACTAACATTCTCTGATTTATGCATGTTTATATCCTGAAAACCATTTTTGACTTCTACTCCTAGGTTCCATATATCCAAAATCTCCTAAATCTATCCCCTTCTCTTATTTCAGTATGTGTCTTATCACCAGGGCCACAACTATGACTTTTTGTACTTGATGCAAAAAGCAGGAAAAGCACCTTTTGCTGAAAGGAAGCTAGAGGCCACAGTATATTAAGCAGAGACAGAGTTAGAGTATAAGAACTCACCCTAGTTAGATTATCTGGTAGTTTCTAATACAAACCAATGCAACATGCATTTATTAAGCTCACACTTGCAAGGCATGGTGCTAGGCACAGAGGGCTTCCGAGACAAAATGAAAAAGTCACTGCCCATGGGGAACTTATATTTTAAGGAAGTTGATGGTGATGGCACAACTTGTACCTTTTCCTCAAGACTCACCTTCCTTCTACCTTCCCTATTGCTATTGAAGGCACCATTGTCCTTTCAGAACCCATGTTTGCAACCTTGGAGTTGTCCTTAACTCTTCATTCTCCCTTCCCACCACTCCCAGGTTCAATCACTTTCAAATTATGTTCAATTTGCCTTCACAAATCTTTCACAATTATCCCTTCCTCTCCCCTCATATGGCCTAGTTCAGGCCTTCATCATCTTTATCTGGACAATTGCAAAATCTTCCAAATTTGTTTCCAGGGCTAGTCTTCCCCTCCTCTAATCTACCCATTCTCCACATAACTACCAAACTGATTTTCCTAAAGCAGAGACCTGACCATGTAATACCTTCACACAAACATGTTCAGTGACTTGCCTCTAGGATCATATTCAAACCCCTTTCTTTGACTTTTGAAATACTTAAAAATCTGTTGCTAGCCTATCTTTTCCAGATTTATTTCCTATTATTCCCTTCACACATTTTCTATCCTAATCAAACTGCCCTTCTTGCTGTCCCTTGCAAAATTCTATCTTCCTTCTCTGTGTCTTTGCTTAAGCTATCATCCTATGCTTTAAATGCTCTCCCTGCTACCCTCCCCTTGGATTCCCTAATTCATTTCAAGACTCAAGTCAAGTACCACCTCCTACACAAATCCCCACATTTTGGGAATATCCCCTAGCTCCTCTTCTTCCATTTGCCCTGCCTCCCACATTACTTTGCATTTATTTATCTGTGTATGTATTGAATCTCCCCATTAGAATATAAACTCCCTGAATTCAGGAACAATTTCCCTAGCACCTAGCACAGTGGCGGCACAAACTAGGGGGTTAATAAGTGCTCATTGAGTTGAAATGAATTGAATTCCCTCATTTTACAAATGAGGAAACTGAGACCTAGAGAGATGAAGTAACTTGCCCAAGATGACATGTACATGGCACAACTAAATGCAAACCTAGGACCTTTGATGCCAAATCTAACATTCGGAACTACGGTTTGCTGCAACTCCTCTTCTTCCTGCATATTCTAAGTTATTTCACACTCATTAGCACCTCATTAGCACTTCCAAAAGCAATTGCTCAAAGGAGTCACCACTAATGGGACACAAGCCTCCTATTTATGTCTCAGTGGAATTAACAATGTTATGGTGGGATTTGGCTACACTGTATGAATGGTGTTTTTCCATTAGTCTGGACAATAATATTGTCTTTATTAGGGTATAGACAGTGGTTTACAAATAAGATGAGCACCACTTTCTAGCCCTCTCCATGCCATGCCACCTGCTTTCCAGCTTCCCCTTGTCTGGAACTGAAGGCCCCACCACCTGATTGCTAAGCTGTCACATTGACTTCCTGGTATCAGCTTACCATGACATTTTCTAGCCATCTCTTTCCAGTGCTGCTATGTGCTTACCTCTCCCTTCCCCCTTTTCTAGCTCAAGTTCTGAGAATAGTCATCAAATAAACACTATCATTCATGGTAATGACATGTCAATCAATTGCCCTTTGTTCAGTTGTTTCATCATATCTGACTCTTCATGACCCCATTTGGGGTTTTCTTGGTAAAGATAGTAGAGTAGTTTGCCATTTCCCTCTCCAGCTCATTTTACAGGTGAGGAAACTGAAGGAAACAGGGTTAAGTGACTTGCCCAAGGTCCCATGGCTATTAAGAGTCCGGGACCAGATTTGAACTCAGAATCTTCCTGACTCCAGGCCAAGTGCTCTATCCACTATGCCACCTAGCTACCCTCAATTGCCCTAGGACTCTTCATGATTTCCCTGACCAAAACATCCTTCCTTGTTCACCACATTCTTAAATATGTTGTTTTCCCCTATTAGAATGTAAGCTAATGTCAGAGTGTATCTTTCTTCCATATTTTTATATCCCTAATGCTTAGCACAGGGCCTGGCACATAGTAAATGCTTAATGAATTTTTTTCATTAATCTATAGAGTTTACATGGAAATACATTCAATATGATGTTGAGAATTTTTTTCTCTTAAATACTGCCATATCTTTGTCTTGTTAGAATTAAAATTTATTTGAGAAAATATAAAAATAGTATTATGCCTATGAGGAGTGCTTGCCAACCAAAAAAGAGAGGTTCTCTTGGCATGTCAACACGCACAAATGATTAATTCATCCAAAATCAAAGTAATCAGTTTATTCAGTCTAATAGCTAGCACCATTATATCATAGACTTAGACCTGTCAGAGACTTTGGAAGTAATTTAATCCTACATTAGACCCAGAAAGGTCATTTGATTAGTATGAAGTCATAGTATGATATAATATAACATAACATAACATAACATAACATAACATAACATAACATAACATAACATGACATAACATATGTCACCATTGAACCCCAAACTAGCCCGACTCTAAATTTAGTGGTTTTTGCAATTTCATCACTAACCTAAGTTTTGTTGAAATTGCCATGTTGATGGCTTAGAGTCCCAGGGGTGGGGAACCTTCAGCTTTGAGGCCACGTGTGGCCCTCTAAGTCCTCAAGTGTGGCCCTTTGACTGAATCCAAACTTCACAGAACAAATCTCCTTAATAAAAGGATTTGTTCTGTAAAACTTGTACTAGATACAATGAAAAACAACATATATTCTAATAGGGAGATGGCATGTAAAAACTTGGCACATAAAACATCTATTTGCATATACATGTGTACATTAGATAGATGGCAGATAATCCAATTAGATAGATGGCAGATAATCTAATAGGAAAAGGAACTAGATGCTCAGGGTAGACTGGAGAAGGAGCACTAGAAAATCCCCCTGTATAATATGGGATTTAAGCTGGGTTTTGAAGGAAGCCAGAGAAACCAAGTGGCAGAGGTAAAGAGCTAAGCATCGGAGATAATCAGTACAAAGATGTGGAGAGTGTTACATTTGAGGAACTGCAAGTAGACCACTATAGTTGGTTCACAGAGTGCCTGCAGGTATAAGGTGTAAGTAATCTGGAAGAGCAGGAAGGAGCCAAGTAACATAAAACTTCTAAATTCCCAACAAAGGAGTTTAATCCTGGACATAATAGAAGACCACTAAAACTCATTGAGTAAGTAGGTGATATGGTCAGACCAAGACTTTATTTTTTAAAATTCGCCTTGGCAGCTTTAGAGAGTGGGGAGAAACTGAGGCAGAAAAACCAGTTAGAAGGTTATTGAAATAGTCTGGCAAGAGGTGATGAAGTCCTGAACAGGGGTCATGTCTGTGTGAGTGGCCAAGAAAGGCACGTGTGTGAAGGATGCTGTGAAGTCAGAAACAAGATCTGGCAATAAATTAAGATTTGTGGGAGGTGAATGAGAGTGAGAAGGCAAGGTGGTACCCTTGACAGTAATGGGGAAGTTCAGAAGAGGGGACAGTTTTGGGGGGAGAATGGACTTCTGTTGGGGATATGTACAATACACCTTACTCACAGGCCCTGCTAATCCCACAAAAAATGTTCATAGATTGGATTGAAGACTTCTGAGGCTCCATGAAACACAACATTTATACATAATACTCTAGAAATCTTTAGGAAGGGTCTTAATTGCTGAAAATCAGTCCTTCACAATATTACCTGGAGAAACAACAAAAGACAGAGAAAAAAGTTAGTGTGAAACTAAAAGAAATGGTTCCTGCTATTGGCCTCAACTTCCACTTGCCATAGGACTAAATTCTGCCCCGCATGTTTGAGGGTCAGATATGTTCACTCCTATCATTGATGAAGTGAAAGATTCTCCTTTCTACAATTGCTGTCTGGGGCCAAATATTTCTCACTATTCCACTGTAGTTGAAAAGGTGAATTCAGTATGTTCACCTGAAATATTATCACCAAATGTTGGATAAGACTTGTCTTTGTCTCCTCTTTACCCAACATGGTTGGTTGCAACAACCTAATCCTAAAAAGTCCTATAAGGTCTATTTGTATTATGATTCAAAAACCTTTCTGTATAATTCAAAGTGCTCTTTGAATAGATTTTTCATTTTTTTTTATATCTGAGACGTGTGGCATTAGAGCATACTCTAGTGGCCATCAAACACAGCAAATATTTGAGGTTACTGGGTTTGCTAGGGCAACACGCATAACAAAATAGATTCCTTGTTTGGGCAAAAGGTTATGCTTGCCTCCTAATGGCATAGTACCTTAATAGAAATTGCACGATCATTCCAAACCTTACCATTCTCCTCTCAGAAGAAATCATGCTCCATTTTCTTCTTCCATTATCCAAGGCAGTGTTCCATGCTAAGAACAAACAAACAGGAATGATTATCTTAGAACATCCTGGACCCCAGACCCAGCTGGGGCTTAGTAAAGTTTTTTGGTTGCGTTTTTTTTCTTAAATCAAACCTATGTTTAGATTTCCTCTTCAGAGAGATTCTGTTTAAAGATGATAAAGAGAAGAGGGTAATACATGTAATACTTAAAGCAAATTTTGTTCACTCATGTTGGTGTTATTAGAAACTCAAACGAACACCATTATTACAAATAAATAAAAATGAAGGATCAGAACCAGTTTTGCATGAGAAAATACTATTCAGCAAGCTATAAGCCTTACTTAAAGCTATCCCCTTGTCTATCATGTATTATAATATGTGTATATACAGATACATAAATATTATATATGTATATTTATATATATACATTTAGTCAAAGATAATATGTATTATATGTAACATATACCTGTACTTGCTCAGAGTGGATATATATATGCATGCATGTATGTATGCATGCATATATATACAAACATACATATATACATATGTATATGTGTATTGTTTATATGCTTACACCCATATTTTTATACATATATACATACATATTAACTGCACTTACTCAGAAATAGCCCATTTGAGGAATATGACCACCTCTGTGTCTACATAGAATGAAAGTGGTCCACGTGGTTTTAACTGTAAATTATATTCTTAAAATAACACAAACTGGAAACAAACAACAACACACACACACAAACTTTTTTTTTAAAGCTAGAAGCTTTGTGTTCTATTGTATTTAGGCTTAAAATATGGAACTATTTAGAATGAATTAAAGAGATTATGTTTATTTGATTTCAGGTTATCTCAGCAAGAAACACATTTTCCATACCTCTTTGGAAGAACAGCAGGTCAAATGACACATTTGTGATTGACTGTTTGAAATATTTCAGCCACACCACAGGTTGCACCTGACCTGAAAGCAGCAGATTGACCGAACAAAAGCTTACGTTTTAAATGTTCCTACAAGAGCCTTTCTGGGCTGATCATGGGCAATTGTCACAAACTTTGCTTTTTATTTCTATCCTATGACACTAATCAGTCTAATTATGTTCCTAACCCAAGATTTTAAACCACAATTAATTTACCACAAATGCAAATATTATGTAAAATAATTGTGCAACTTTTACAAACTAGTTTGCCTCAAAGTCACTATATCCTTAACTGCAGAACATTTACTGACATATGTATATATTTGTTCTTTTATTTTCATGTTTACTTTTTTGTCTGACATTATTTAAATAACAGTAAAAAGACTTTTTTTTCTTTCATTACTAAAACAAAGAACAGAGCAAGATTAGATAAAATAGAGATCAGAAATCCAAACATTCAATATATTATATTATTTGAGTAAGTGAAAATCATATTCTTATGTGAGGTCTATACGATTTCCTTGTTAAACGGAACCTTTCGTACTACAAGAGCCTAGAGACAACAGTTGAGTAACTGCTGCTTCCAATACTTAGTTCTCTAACATGTATTTTCTTCACCTTCTTTACCCTCAGGCCTTTATAAGCTATGGGGGAAAATGAATTTAGCTTCCCAAATACTAGAACTGCTGGTGCAGAACACAGCTAAATATGAGCAGCTGTCCTATGGCACCTGGGGCTATGAAAGGAAATCTTACAAAAGATTTAGTTGTGAAAAAGATTCCTTTTCTCCACATCTCAGTTGTGTGTGTGTGTGTGTGTGTGTTAGGAAATGCAAGAATTCCAAGTTTATCCAACTAAAAGGAAGACATTTTAACAAAGACAACAGATAGGTTCACGGGAAACTAAATGAAGAGCTACATCCTTTGAAATAGTTGTTCATTCTCTTTTAAAATAATCACTCCCCAAGATAGCAGAGTAAAGGCAGGGACTCACTTGAGCTCTCCCAAATTCCTCTTCAAACAACTTTAAAATAATACCTCAAAATGAATTCTAGAGTGGCAGAACCAACAAAAGGATAGGGTGAAATAATTTTCCAGCCCAAAACAACATAGAAGGTAGGTAGGAAAGGTCCGTCTCACTGGGGTGATAGTGGAGTACAGGCTATACTGGCAAGCAGCAGGCTTTGGGGGTGACCTACAGAGCTCTCAGGCCATAGACCAAGGTTGGGGAACCTGCAGCCTTGAGGCCACATGTGACCCTCTAGGCCCACACTTGTGAAGTTTGGATTCATTTAAATGGCCACACTTGAGGACCTAAAGGGTTACATGTGGCCTTGAGGCTGCAGGTTCCCCATCCCTGCCATAGATGGTAAGGAGAGCAGACAACTGCTTTGAAGGGGATTACAAGGAACCTTTTGCTGGCACTGGGTGTGGGATTCTGTTGCATATCCCATGTATGTGTCTGGGTCACAGTCCCAGGGTGAGGAAGAGCACCAGCACACAAAGGCATTCAGTCACAGGGGAGCAGAGATCCTGGTCACAGTTCTGGGGCAGAAAAGAGTGCTTGTGGTCACTCACAGACCAGAGCACAGGCCAGGAGAGCAGTAACCACACTTCTCCTTAGACCATACTACCTTGCAACAACTGAAAACCTACACGCTGCCAGAATTAGCTCTGAAAACAGAAGCAAAAAACCCTGAAGCTTAGATCAGTGGCTCTTCTACCCCAGGAACAGAGCCCAGCTTTAACATAAAGTTAAAAGTCAAGAAATAGACTGGGGAAATAAGCAAACAACAAAACAAGAACCTAGTCATAGAAAGTTACTATGGTGATGGGGAAAATCAAAACACAAACTCAGAAGAAGACAACAAAGTCAAAACTGCTATATCTAAAGCCTCAAAAATGTGAATTGGTCTCAGGTCCCAAAAGAATTGCTAGAAGAGCTCAAAAAGATTTTTTAAAAATCAAATAAAAGAGGTAGAGCAAAAATTAGGGAAAAGAAATGAGAGTGATACTCTCAACAATGAAAAAAAGAGTCAACATCTTGGTTAAAGAAGGCACAAAAAAAATACTGAAGAAAATAACACCTTAAAACAAAAAAGAATAGGTCCAATGGTAAAAGAGGCATGAAAAAATTTACTGAAGAGAAAAATGCCTTAATAAGCAAAATTGGTCAAAAGGAAAAAGATGTATAAAAATTCACTGAAGAGAAGAACTCCTTAAAAAGTACAATTAGCCAAATGGAAAAGGAAATACAAAAGCTCACTGAAGAAAATAATTCCTTAAAAATTAGAATTAAGGGGCAGCTAGGTGGTGCAGTGAGAGTCAGGAGAACCCGAGTTCAAATCCAGCCTCAGACACTTGACACACTTACTAGCTGCGTGACCTTGGTCAAGTCACTTAATCCCAATTGCCCTGCCTTCCCCCCTCAAAAAAAATTAGAATTAAGCAAATGGAAGTTAATGTCTCCATGAGACTTGAAGAAACAGTAATACAAAATCAAAAGAATAAAAAATAGAAGAAAATGTGGAGTATCTCATTGGAAAAAATAATTGAATTGGAATCAAGAAGAGGTCATTTAAGAATTATTGGACTACCTGAAAGCCACGATCAAATAAAGAGCCTAGACATCATAGTTCAAGAAATTATCAAGGAAAACTAACCTGATATTCTAGAACCAGGGGGGTAAAAGAGAAATTGAAATAATCTATGAATCACTTCCTGAAAAGATCCCAAAATGAAAATTTCCAGGAATATTATATCCAAATTCCAGAGTTCCCAAGTCAAGGAGAAAATATCACAAGCAGCCAGAAAGAAACAATTCAAGTATCATGGAGCCATACTCAGGATAATGCGAGATTTAGCAGCTTCTACATTAAAGAATCAGAGGGTTTGGCATATGATATTCTGAAAAGCAAAGAAGCTAGGATTATAACTAAGAATCACCTACCCAGCAAAACTGAGTGTAATCCTTCAGGGGAGAAATGGATGTTTAATGAAACAGATTTTCAAGCATTGCTGATATATACACACGTGTGTGTGTGTGTGTGTGTGTGTGTGTGTGTGTGTGTGTGTGTAAATAAAGACACATATATAAAAAGGCATATATGTGTGTGTATACATATATATATATATATATATGTATGTATGTATCTGAGAGAGAGAGACCAGAGCTGAATAGAAAATTTGACTTCCAAGAACAAGACTCAAGAGAAGTATAAAAAGGTAAAAATGAAAGAGAAAACATAAGGGATTCAATAAGGTTAAAATTTTACATTCCTACATGGGAAGATGATACTTGTAATCCTAAGAACTTTATCATTATTAGGGCAGTTAGGAGTATGCATAGATGGAGATCATGGGGATGAGTTATGTTGAGGTGATATCTGTGGGGTAAATTATCTCACATAAAAGAGGAACAAAAGAACTTTTACAATGGAAGGGGAGATTGTGAGGGGGAGAGGGGCAGACAATGTTTGAACCTTACTGTCATAAGAAGTGCCTCAAAGAGGGAATAACATACATACTCATTTGGATATAGAAATCTATCTTACAGGGAGGTAGGACAGGAAGAGGATAAGAGAAGTGGCAGGGCAAATTAGGGTGAGGGGAGGTACTGATAGAAGGGAGGGCAGATTGGGGAGCCAATAGTCAGAAGCAAAACACTTTTGAAGAGGAACAGGGTGGAAGGAGGGAGATAAAAGGATATAAAAGAGGGAAATAGGATGGAGGAAAATACACAGTAATCATAATTGTGAAAAAAGTTTATAGCAAGTTTCTTCAATAAACATCTCATTTTTGAAATATATAAAGAATGGAGTCATTCCCCAATTGATAACTGGTCAAAGCATATGAAAAGGGAGTTTTCAGATGAATACATCAAAGCCATTTATAGTCACATGAAAAAATGCTCTAAATCACTAATAATTGGAGAAATGCAAGTTAAAACAACTCTGAGGTATCACCTCATACCTATCAGATTGGCTAACATGACAGAAAAGGAAAATGACAAATGCTGGAGGGGATGTGAAAAAA
Organism: Trichosurus vulpecula; assembly: GCF_011100635.1. Classification (NCBI taxonomy): domain Eukaryota; kingdom Metazoa; phylum Chordata; class Mammalia; order Diprotodontia; family Phalangeridae; genus Trichosurus; species Trichosurus vulpecula. The sequence continues at coordinate 210,935,880 of NC_050580.1, read as the reverse complement.
TTTTGACAGAATTGTGAACTAGTCCAATCATTGTGGGGAACAATTGTGAACTATGGCCAAAGGGCTACCAAACTGTGCATCCTCTTTGATCCAGCAGTACCACCACTACTAGGTCTCTATCCCAAAGAGATTTTAAGAAGAAAAGAAAAGAACCTATATATTAAAAAATTTTTATAGCCACTCTTTTGGGGTGGCAAAGAATTGAAAATTGAGAGGATACCCATCTATTAAGGAATGACTGAACAAGTTGTGGAATATGATTGTGATGGAATACTATTGTTCTATAAGAAATGATGAGCAGGATGCTTTCAGAAAAACCTAGAGAGACTTACGTGAACTGATGCAAAGTGAAGTGAGCAGAACCAGGAGAACATTGTACACAATAACAGCAATATTGTACAATGATCAGATCAACCGCAAATGACTTAGCTAGTCTCATCAATACAATGATCCAAGACAATTCGGAAAGACTTATGATGAAAAATGCTATCCACCTCCAGAGAAAGATGGTGTCTGAATACAGATTAAAGGGTACTTGTTTTTAGCTTTATTTTTCTTGGTGGTTTTTAGTCTGTGTTTTCTTTCACAACATGACTAATATGGAAATATGTTTTGCATGACTGCACATATATAACCCATATTAAATTGCTTGCCGTCTCAGTGAGGAAGGAGAAGAGGGAAGGAGGGAGAAAATTTGGAACTCAATTTCTTTTGAAATGTTAGAAATTGTTTTACATGTAGTTGGAAAAAATAAAGTATTAAAATGAAATAATCACACTAGTTTTACCCCCATTACTACTCCAAAGTAATTTCATATGCTTACAGTTAATTTCCCTGATTAGAATATAAGTTTTAGAGGGGCGAATCCAGATGGCAGCTGGAAAGCAGGGACTTGCATGAGCTCCCTGCCAAGTCCCTCCAAAAATCTATAAAAAATGACTCTGAACAAATTCTAGAATGGCAGAACCCACAAAATAGCAGAAGGAATCAGGGCTCCAGCCCAGGACAACCTGGATGGTCGCTGGGTGAGGTCTCCCGGGCACCAAGCGGGGAGTGGAGGGGAGTAGAGGGGAGCGGAGCACAGCATGGGCAGTGGCAGGACCTACCAAACTGGGAGCTAGGCGGAACAGGCCCTAGCGCCCTGAATCAGTGAGATGTGGCAGTTACCAGACTTCTCAACCCACAAACACCAAAGACAACAGAGAAGGTTAGTGGGAAAAGCTGTGGGGGACAGAGTGATAGGAGTTCATGGTTCAGCCACTGCCCCGGGGGCAGTGGAGGTGGTGCAGCTACAGAATGACAGCTGCAGTTGCTTCCAGCCCCAGGCCCACCTGGTGGGAGTAATTAAGTAGCGATCAAAGCAGGAGTACAGAGCCTGCTGAAGATCTGAGTCCAGTCCGGGGTTGGGGGTTCTTGGGGAAGGAGGAGTGCTGGTGTGGCAGAGCTGGCTGCAATAGCTCTGAAAACAACAGCGCATCCCTCAAGCTTGGAACAAAATACTCTCTACTCTGAAAGCAGTCATACCCCGACAAAAAACTCAAGGGTCAAGTAACTTGGCTGGGAACATGGCCAGGCAGCAAAAATGCACTCAGATTCAGTCTCAGACTTTGAAATCTTTCTTTGGTGACAAGACCAAAACATACAGCCAGAAGAAGTCAACAAAGTCAAAGAACCTACATCAAAAGCCTCCAGGAAAAACACAAACTGGTCTCAGGCCATGGAAGAGCTCAAAAAGGATTTGGAAAAGCAAATTAGAGAAGTAGAGGAAAAATTGGGAAGAGAAATGAGAATGATGTGAGAAAACCATGAAAAACAAGTCAATGACTTGCTAAAGGAGAACCAAAAAAATACTGAAAAATATACTGAAGAAAACAACACCTTAAAAAATAGACTAACTCAAATGGCAAAAGAGCTCCAAAAAGCCAGTGAGGAGAAGAATTGCCTTGAAAGGCAGAATTAGCCAAATGGAAAAGGAGGTCCAAAAGACCACTGAAGAAAACACTACGTTAAAAATTAGATTGGAGCAAGTGGAAGCTTGTGACTTTGTGAGTAATCAAGATACTGTAAAACAGAACCAAAGGAATAAAAAAGTGAAGGACAATGTAAAATATCTCATTGGAAAAACCACTGACCTGGAAAATAGATCCAGGAGAGATAATTTTAAAATTATTGGACTACCTGAAAGCCATGATCAAAAAATGAGCCTAGATATCATCCAAGAAATTATCAAGGAGAACTGCCCTGATATTCTAGAGCCACAGGGTAAAATAGAAATTGAAAAGAATCCACACATTGCCTCCTCAAATAGATCCCCAAAAGAAAACTCCTAGGAATATTGTCACCAAATGCCAGAGCTCCCAGATCAAGGAGAAAATACTGCAAGCAGCCAGAAAGAAACAATTTGAGTATTGTGGAAACACAATCAGAATAATACAAGATCTAGCAGCTTCTACATTAAGAGATCGAAGGGCTTGGAATACAATATTCCGGAGGTCAGTGGAGCTAGAATTAAAACCAAGAATCACCTACCCAGCAAAACCGAGTATCATGCTCCAAAGCAAAATATGGATTTTCAGTAAAATAGAGGGCTTTCAAGCTTTCTCAGTGAAAAGACCAGAGCTAAATAGAAAATTTGACTTTCAAACACAAGAATCAAGAGAAGCATGAAAAGGTAATCAAGAAAAAGAACAAGAAAAAGAAATTACAAGGGACTTACTAAAGTTGAACTGTTTACATTGTTTACATTCCTTCATGGAAAGATGATGTGCATGATTCATGAGACCTTTCTCAGTATTAGGGTAGCTGAAGGGAATATGCATATATACATATATATATATATGTGTGTGTGTGTGTGTGTGTGTGTGTGTGTGTGTGTGCATGTGTATGTATTATATATATATGTGCGTGTGTATGTATGTTTATATGTATGTGTATATATACATATATGTGTGTGTGCATGTGTGTATTATATGTGTGTGTATATGTATGTGTGTGTGTATATATATGTATATATATATATATATATATATATAGACAGAGGGCACAGAGTGAGTTGAATATGAAGGGATGATATCTAAAAAAAATAAAATTAAATTAAGGGATGAGAGAGGAATATATTGAGAGAGGGAGAAAGGGAGAGATAGAATGGGGTAAATTATCCCACATAAAAGTGGCAAGAAAAAAGCAGTTCTGTAGGAAGGGAAGAGGAGGCAGGTGAAGGGGAATGAGTGAATCTTGCTCTCATCAGATTTGACCTGAGGAGGGAATACCATACACCCTCAATTGGGTATCTTACCCCACAGGAAAGAAGGAGGAAGAAGATAAAAAAGGGGGGACGATAGAAGGGAGGGCAGGTAGGAGGAGGAGGTAATCAAAAACAAACACTTTCGAAAAGGGACAGGGTCAAGGGAGAAAATTCAATAAAGGGGGATAGGTTAGGAAGGAGCAAAATATAGTTAGTCTTTCATAACATGAGTGTTGTGGAAGGGTTTTACATAATGATACGCATGTGGTCTGTGTTGAATTGCTTGACTTCTTAGGGAGGGTGGGTGGGAAGGGAAGAAGGGAGAGAATTTGGAACTCAAAGTTTTAAAAACAGATGTTCACAAACAAAAAAAAAATGTTTTTGCATGCAACTAGGAAATAAGATACACAGGCAATGGGGCGTAGAAATTTATCTTGCCCTACAAGAAAGGAAGGGAAAAGGGGATGGGAGGGGAGTGGGGTGACAGAAGGGAGGGCTGACTGGGGAACAGGACAACCAGAATATATGCTATCTTGGAGTGGGGGGGGAGGGTAGAAATGGGGAGAAAATTTGTAATTCAAACTCTTGTGAAAATCAATGCTGAAAACTAAATATATTAAATAAATTAAATAAATTTTTTAAAAAAAGAATATAAGCTTTAAAAATTATTAATGATCTTTTTACACATAATTTTTTAATGCACTTTACTTCCCATGTCCCATATACATTGAACCCTCCCTTGTAAGTCAAAACAGTTAAGTAAAACAAACCAATGCAGCAACTGTGGCTCATCTACAATTTTCTACACCATAGTGATGTAGAAGACAAAAGTATGTTTCATTATCTTTTCTCTGGGACTGAGATTGGTTGTTACAATTTATCTGAGTTCAGCTGTATTTTAGTGATTTTATTTATTTTATTGTAGTAATTGTATATGTTGTTCTCTTGTTCTTGCTTTATTTCACTCCATCTCAGTTTAGATAAATCTTTCCATGTTTCTCTGAATTCTTCATTTGTGGCTTAAAGCACAAACATATTCCCTATATTCTCATTCCATAATTCTTTCTAGCCATGCCTCAGACACTTTTCTGCTCTTTGCTACCATAAAAAGTCTTGTTATGAATATTTTGGTATGTATGGTATACAGAAGCAGAGAACAACAGGAAGAACATGCTAGGCAAAGAGAAAAGTACATGAGAATGGCCTATTGAAGGCAAATTGCGGTAAAAAACAATTTAATAATAGGCTAAAGATGTTAGGCCTTTTTAAGGCAATGAGAAACAATTTTGAGTTTCTGAGGAAGTAAATGACATGTCCAAAACTGTTTTAGGAATACTAATCTGACTGCTTCATGTAGAACGAACTGGAGTGGAAGTGGGAAAAACTGGAAGCACAAACTCTGTTGCCTTACAACCAATGGCATAACATTCCCCAAATGCTGACTGTCCTGTTAAGAACTTCCATCTGTCATCAAGGAACTTTTGCTCAGGGTGAAGCTAAGTTGCCCATGTGGGACCTAGATTCACAACACTTTACAACTCTTTAGCATCATGCACTAACCCAATGGTCTCCAAACTTTCAATTGTGTACCCCATCAATAAAAAAAACCAAACCAAACCAAAAAAACACTTTTGAATACACACCACCAATATATGTGTATTTATTTATGTATAAACTTCTTTATATGTGCTACTATAATTAGGTACATTATAAAACTGATACAAAACTAGAAATTTTTAAAAGATGAGGTAAAGATGAAATAGTATGCTATCCTAGAGTCAATAGGGAGCCACTGGAATTTATTGAAAAGGGGTTGACATGGTCAGACCTATGCTTTAGGAAAATCACTTTGGCAGCTGTGTACAGGATGGATTAGAGTGGGAGGCTTAAGGCAGGGAGACCAATTAGGAACCTATTGCAATAAATAATCCAGGCAAGCAGTGATGAGGACCTGAACTAGGGTAGTGGCTGTGTAAATACAAAGAAGGAAACAGATGTCAGAGCTTCTGTGGAGATAGAAATGACAAGATTTCACAACTGATTGAATATTTTAGGTGAGTGAAAATGGAGACTTGAGCATGACATCAAGGTTTTGAACCTGGGTTACTAGGAGGCTGAAGGAGGTGCCTTTAACAGTAAGAGGGAATTCCAAAAAAAGGGTGAGATTGGAGGGAAAAATAATGTAAAGAGTGTAACCAATTCATGTCTGCTCATTCTGTGCTACACTATATATCACGATAAAAACAAAAGGGCAGGGATGGCACTTTTCCTAACAAGCATCCTAACAGGGTACAGAGGCTGACCAGGAGAGGAGCACCTGCCACAGACAGGATGAGAGCTGGAGATAAGAGTATAAGTATGCTGGGAGTGGGAGAGATGAATTTGGCCTGCAGCAGATGCTAGGCCAGGAGTTAGGTTTTAACCACTTGGAGGAGCCAATGCCTGGTAGAAAAGAGGAGAGAGGTTGGAAAAGCATGCACAATCATGGGAAACCAGTGAAGAGGAGAAGGTGGGAGTAAAGTGGGCTAATGTTGCACCATAATGGGCAAAGCCCTCTTGGATTGGTCATGTTGGAGAAATGCACCATAACTGAAGGTTGTGATGTAATCCTCTTTCCCTCCCTCACTTTTACCCCACTCCTCATTTGTTGATTGTGCCATAATTGGGGTTCTGCCACAGTTCCCCAGGATGCTGGAGCACCCATTCTGGAGATGACTGCTCTAAGCCAGTTGGTCCAGTAGAAATTCCAGCAGAAGCCCAATTGCATGTTCCAGTGAATGTCAAAAATCTTTGGCTATTCCTTCCCTATAGATTCTTCTTATCCATTAGAATAGTTATCAATCTTGGGAAGAAGAATGAAGCTTTGAAAATATAAAAGCCCCAAGCTTTTTAAAAGTTCTATTAAAAGTATCCACAGGGTACCTCAGCCACTAAACTGTTGGGGATTTCAACCACAACTTGACATATTCAGGAAGGCTATTTGGTAAAACAGAAGAAATATTTCCTGTGAAAGGGGCTTCTGGACTCTATGCCCAGATATGCCTCCTCCCTCCTGAGAAGTGGCTAAATTTCTAAAGCTTTCTGAAATTCCATTTGCAAAGAAAGGCAATAGATGCTACCTGAAGAAAAGTTATGGTACAGATAATTAAGCGGAAAGAGTTGTTTTACAATTGGGAGGAGAGATGAGGTGATCGGTCAGTCAATAAGCTAACAATTGAGCATTTACTCTGTGCTAGGCACCTGAAGGCACACTCTCACCTATGCTACCTCAGTCCTTAGGGAAGGTGGGCTCAACCTTAAAGCACTTGCTAAATCATCTCAATCAATGTCCTTGCTTTCTCTCTGCTGCTCAGCTACATTGAGCAGGTTGCTCCTCACCAGACCCAGCTGTCCAAAAAATCTGTCAAGGACTCTAGCTGCAAGAACTTCCAGTGGTTTCCTCTCCCAACCTGTGGAAGCTCACAAGGTTGCATCCTCATTTTATATTCCCTTCAGCAGAGAGTGGAATAAACAAATGCAAAGTGGCAAAAGATAGGGCCTGTATTCACAAATAGGAAGACCTTGAATCCACTCCCCATCCAGAGTATGCCCTCCTCAGTTGAACCAACAAAGCAGGAAAGAAGGAAAGAGATAAGAATTACTCTATCCACTGTGTCTATATGCTTAGTCTAGCTAATAGACTAGCTGTCTAATCGAGAGAGACTAATCATATAATAAGTGTGTTTTGTAAGTATTTATAGTTCTAATTCAAGGTATTCATATAATTGTATAAGATTATGTGAGGGGAACTTAGAGATTCCTGCCTTCCTTTAAATCACAATTCCCATCTCAGTTTTTCTACTAGTCTTTTCTGATTCCTCCTCCACAGTAACTAGTGCCCAATGTCTTGTATCCCAATATTATCTTGTGTCCTTTTTGTAAATCTCTGTCTCTCATTCTCTCTCTCTCTCTCTCTCTCTCTCTCTCTCTCTCTCTGTCTCTCTCTCTGTCTCTCTCTGTCTCTCTGTCTCTCTCTTTCTGTCTCTCTCTCCACACATACATATACATGGATGTACATGGATGTATACGCATGTGTATATGTGTGTTTTCTCCCCTGACTTGACTAGTTTGCAAGCACCTCAAGGACAAGTACTATTTCATTCTTGCCTTTGAATCCCCAACACATAACAGAGGGCCTGCTCAGTTAAGGATTATCAATCAATTAGAAATCAATTTCATGTTGCTCTTTCATTTCCAGATAAGGAAACTGAGTTTTGGAGAAGTTAGGTGATTTGCCTAAGATCACAGTAAGGAGATACATATAGATTCACATTGTTAGATGGGTAAACTGATGAATATCCAAATAGCATACATGTGTGTGTGCATGTGTTTGTGGGTGTGTATATATACATATATATCTATATATATATATATATATATATATATATACATATATATATACATATATGTAATTATTCATTTAATGTGCCTGTGACCTCCTAGGTCCCTTCTAGCTCTAAATCTAGAATCATATGATCTATGATCTTCTAATGTCTTCTACGTAGATACTTTGCCAACAGTACAAGTTGCAATCTATTCATGCCTTCTAATCCTACACAATTCTTCTTCATGCCTTTCCTTAAATCCTCCAAAGAGGGTCCACCCCATATGTTAGAGTTCTTTCTCTGGGTTCTCTTTCTCTTCCTTTTAAAAATTTATTATTTATTTATTTGGACCTTTAAAAAAATTTTTTTTGAGTTTCAAATTCTCTTCCTCTCACCCCTGCCTCACCCAATGTGAAGGTAAGAAATGCAATATCGAAGATGGCGGCTGGTAAGCAGGGACTAGAGTGAGCTCCGTACCCGAGTCCCTCCAAAAACCTATAAAAAATGGCTCTGAACCAATTCTAGAACGGCAGAACCCACAGAACAGCAGAGGGAAGCAGGGCTCCAGCCCAGGACAGCCTGGATGGTCTCTGGGTGAGGTCTATTCCACACAGAGCTGGGAGCTGGGAGCTGGGAACGGAGTGGAGCAGAGCCCAGCCTGAGCGGCGTGGACCATCCAGACCAGAAGCTGGGCGGAGGGGGCCCTAGTGCCCTGAATATGTGAGCTGCGGCAGTTACCAGATCCCTCGACCCACAAACACCAAAGACTGCTGAGAAGGTTAGTGGAAAAAGCTGCGGGAGTGGAAGGAGTTCACGGTTCGGCTTCCAGCCCCGGGGGCAGCGGAGGTGGGGCAGCTACAGCTGTTGTTACTTCCGGCTCCAGGCCCACCTGGTGGGAGGAATTAAGTGGCGGATCAGAGCAGGAGTGTGACACCCTGCTGAAGATCTAAGCCCAGTCTGGACTGGGGGTTCTTGGGGAAGGAGTAGTGCCGGTCTGACAGAGCTGGCACCTCTCCCCCAAACGTGGAACATAGAACTCTTTAGTCTACAAGCAGTCATACCCCACTGAAAAACTCAAGGGTCAAGTTAGTGGGTTGGGAATATGGCCAGGCGCCCAGATTCAGTCTCAGACTTTGGATTCTTTCTTTGGTGACAAAGAAGACCAAAACATACAGCCTAAAGAAGACAACAAAGTCATAGAGCCTACAACAAAAGCCTCCAAGAAAAACATGAACTGGCCCCAGGCCATAGAAGAACTCAAAAAGGATTTGGAAAAGCAAGTTAGAGAAGTAGAGGAAAAATTGGGAAGAGAAATGAGAAGGATGCGAGAAAACCATGAAAAACAAGTCAATGACTTGCTAAAGGAGACCCAAAAAAATACTGAAAAATACACTGAAGAAAACAACACCTTAAAAAACAGACTAACTCAAATGGCAAAAGAGCTCCAAAAAAGGCAATGAGGAGAAGAACGCCTTGAAAGGCAGAATTAGCCAAATGGAAAAGGAGGTCCAAAAGACCACTGAAGAAAATACTACTTTAAAAATTAGATTGGAGCAAGTGGAAGCTAGTGACTTTATGAGAAATCAGGATATTATAAAACAGAACCAAAGGAATGAAAAAATGGAAGACAATGTGAAATATCTCCTTGGAAAAACCACTGACCTGGAAAATAGATCCAGGAGAGATAATTTAAAAATTATTGGACTACCTGAAAGCCATGATCAAAAAAAGAGCCTAGATACCATCTTTCAAGAAATTATCAAGGAGAACTGCCCTGATATTCTAGAGCCACAGGGCAAAATAGAAATTGAAAGAATCCATCGATCGCCTCCTCAAATAGATCCCAAAAAGAAATCTCCTAGGAATATTGTCGCCAAATTCCAGAACTCCCAGATCAAGGAGAAAATACTGCAAGCAGCCAGAAAGAAACAATTTGAGTATTGTGGAAACCCAATCAGAATAACCCAAGATCTGGCAGCTTCTACATTAAGAGATCCAAGGGCTTGGAATGCGATATTCCGGAGGTCAATGGAGCTAGGATTAAAACCTAGAATCACCTACCCAGCAAAACTGAGTATCATGTTCCAAGGCAAAATATGGATTTTCAATAAAATAGAGGACTTTCAAGCTTTCTCAGTGAAAAGACCAGAACTGAATAGAAAATTTGACTTTCAAACACAAGAATCAAGAGAAGCATGAAAAGGTAATCAAGAAACGGAAATTGCAAGGTACTTACTAAAGTTGAACTGTTTTGTTTACATTCCTACATGGAAAGATGATGTGTATGATTCATGAGACCTCAGTATTAGGGTAGTTGAAGGGAATATGTATATATAGATATAGATATAGATATATATATAGATATATATATGTTTATGTATATATATAAGTGAATGTGTATATATGTATATATCTATGTGTATATGTATGTATGTGTATTATGTGTATATATATATGTGTGTTTTATATATATATATATATTTATATTTATATATATATATATATGTAAAAGAGAGAGAGCAGACACAGGGTGAGTTGAAGATGAAGGGAAGATATCTAAAAGAAATAAAATGAAATTAAGGGATGAGAGAGCAACATACTGAGAGAGGGAGATAGGGAGAGATAGAATGGGGTGGATTATCTCACATAAAGGTGGCAAGAGGAAGCAGTTCTGTGGTAGGAGGGGAGAGGGCAGGTGAGGGGGGAATGAGTGAACCTTGCTCTCATCAAATTTGGCCTGAGGGGGAATACCATACATACTCAGTTTGGTATCTTACCCCACAGGAAAGAAGAGGGAGGAAGATAAAAAATAAATAAAAGGGGAGGGATGATGGAGGGGAAGGCAGATGGGGGTGGAGGTAATCAAAACAAACACTTTGGAAAGGGGACAGGGTCAAGAGAGAAAATTCAATAAAGCGGGATGGGTTGGGAAGGAGCAAAATGCAGTTAGCCTTTCACAACATGAGTATTTTGGAAGGGTTATACATAATGATACATGTGTGGCCTAGGTTGAATTGCTCGACTTCTTAGGGAGGGTGGGTAGGAAGGGAAGAGGGAAGAGAATTTGGAACTCAAAGTTTTAAAATCAGATGTTCAAAAAAAAAGTTTTTGCATGCAACTAAAAAATAAGATACACAGGCAATGGGGCGTAGAAATTTATCTTGCCCTACAAGAAAGGAAGGGAAAAAGGGATGAGAGGGGAGGGGGGTGACAGAAGGGAGGGCTGACTGGGGAACAGGGCAACCAGAATATAAGCCATCTTGGAGTGGGGGGAGGGTAGAAATGGGGAGAAAATTTGTAATTCAAACTGTTGTGCAAATCAATGCTGAAAACCAAATATGTTAAATAAATAAATTTAAATTTAAAAAAAAAAAACAGGTGGTGAAAGGGTAAGAGAAGAAGCACATTCTAGGTGAGCAGAGCAGAAGGAACAAATATACCATAAAAAAAATGCAATATCAATTATACATGGATGATATCACTGGGAGAGGAGGGTGTGTGAATGGAGGGCAGGTCCAGCATGCAGATAGATCTAGTACTAGGATTGTTGTATATTATAGTATAAAAGTCCCATAGAAAGCTGGTGCTGACCAGCCTCTTGAGGTTATCTGAGTTATATCTAGAGGTAAATAGAGCATGGCTTTCTTCTTAAAAGTTCTCCTACTTATTGGAAACTCCCTCTTGCTGGGCTAGGGATGGGGGAGTTAGAGGGGAACACAGAAGGGAGCAGGTAAGGAAAAGGAGTAAGCACTTATTAAGCACCTACTATAAGCCAGGCACTTTTTACAAATATCCCATTTGATCCTCACAACAATATTGTGAGGTAGGTGCTATTATTATCCCCACTTGACAATTGAGGAAACTGAGGCAAACAGAATTTTCAGTGAGCTGCCCAGGGTCACACAACTGGTAAATGTTTGCAATGGTATTTGAACTCAGTTCTTCCTGACACCAAGCCTTTATCTACTTTATCTACTGTACTACCATTTGCCTCACAGGACTGAGATGAATTGAGCAGTTTATGGGGGGCTGCTCCCTTACCCAGAACAGAGATGGAGGAATGGAAAGTGTCCTGCCTCAGTGGATGTACTGTCTTGCCAGCTGACACTCTAAGCTCTTGGTAATTTCGCTGGCACCCCACAACTGTGAACGCTCTGTCTTGCAACAACAGTCCACCAAAGTCTTACAGGGAGAGGACAGCAAAGCAGCAGACATCCAGAAGGAACCCAGAGGTTGACCCAGACTCATGTTCCTCCAAGCCAGATGGAATCTTACCAGCTCCCTTTCCCCTTTCTAGAGCTAAGTTCCAAAAGGCAACACCAAGCCAGCCAACTCTTGAGCAGAGTCTATTCTCCATTTCTGGAGTTTGATTTCATTATAACAATGCTCTCTAAGTAGGAGTCTAGAAAGCCAGAGTTAAACCTCCATGGATGAAATCGTAGGTTTGGACCAAAAAGCAAATACTGCTTACAAGAAAATGTGTAACTACTGAAGATTTCTGACCAGGGCAATGCTATGATCAGTTTTATGTCATTATGTGAATAACATTTATTATGTGTGCTTTGTATATATTTGCTTACATGTTGTCTTCCCCATTAGAGTATAAAGTCCTTGAGGGCAGGGACTGTCTTTTACCTCTTTTTGTATCCCCAATGTTTAGGACATTAATGTCTAACACTTAACAAATGTATATTTATTGATTATGTATATGTATACATGTACATACATATGAATACATTATAACTTAAACAATTCCATATATACATGTATGTGTATTTATGTGTGTGTATACAATTTCTCAAGCTAGATTATAAACATCTTTAGAGCAAGAACCATGCATTCTATGTTGTTCTGTGGTCTACATTTTCTAAGTTCTACAATAAATGTTTTGTGTGTAAATATGAACAAATAAATGCCCAAGTGATATCTCAGACACTAGAAAAATTCAAGTAGTTCTGTATAAAACACTTTTAGACTCTTGACCATAAAAGGCAATATTTTTTTCTAAGTACCACTTTTTTTAAGGAAAATTAATTTGAATACATGTAACTCCATGTCAAAGCTGGGGCAATACTAAAGGTTAATTCAAATTCACTTGGTGGCTGCACTGTCTAATGCATGGTCTTCAGGGGCCCAGAAGAAGAATTTCCCATGACTTATCTATTGCCAGTCACAGTATTTCTCAGGAGCTGAACCTTGGAAGAGCGTACAATTCCATCCATCATTAACAGATGTCCTTCAGTTCTCCACCGATCAAAGGCAGAGGCAAAGACAATGTTGCAAAGTCTCTGTCACAAGTTAGTCTATTTAATCCTCTGTCTCTGTAATCAGTTTTAAAATGACTATCCAATCTTTCTTCTGCTACTCGCTGAAAAAGTGATGTAAGCTGTAATCTGTTCTCCCTGACAATCTCATTCTACAGATCTGTGTGGCTTCTGCTAATGCATTTTTTTTTTTTTTGCTCAGCATATGTTTTAACACCAAGAAGAAAGCTCCATCCATATTGTCCCAGTATGCATGGATAATGGATACTCATGCTTTAAATGTTTGTTTTAATACTAATGTCAGATTATTTAGGGCTTAATCCTGTCAATTGATTGGGCCTTGTATAAATAGAGGGATAAAAGTATGTCTCTCTGTGCATTAAAATGTTCTGTGGACAATAAAGCCACTTCTTCCTAAAACATAAGGTCAAATATACTTTCCGATAGTATCAGTTTGTTATTGCTGTTGTTTTTAAATAGTGTGGTACAAGCCAGACTGCCCAATAGGCTAACGTTTGCTTTATGGCAGCTGGTACTGAGTAAACAAGAAGGAAACACGATTTTATGAACTTTTGTGTTTTTAGAAACTATCTGTGCCCCTTGAAATGTTCATATTAAATGGAGTAGGTACAAGTGTTAAGAAGCATTCTGCTAAAAGCAGCTTTATGCCAATATGTTGTAAAAGACTAAAATAAAGGGAGCTCCCCAAGTGTCCCCAGAGAGGGAGAAAAGGAGAAAAAGGAGAAACCTTTTTGTTTATTAATACTTGTTTCTTCCCAAATAGATGGTATTTAATACTGTGCTACATACACTGTTCTCTCTCTCTCTCTCTCTCTCTCTCTCTCTCTCTCTCTCTCTCGGGTTTTCATTGTGCATCTGTTTCTGTCTCAATAAATGCTAATTATGTGGATTGCTTGGCAGAAGATGCAATGAGACAATGTAATTGGCATCGTAGTCCTAAAAAGTAAGCTGGTCACCTCTCTCTTGTATTCACCAACTGCCAGGCTGGTACCTGACCGCTTAAAAGGCTTTCCCACACCTGCTTCTCCCCTCCCTAATTGCCAGGGGTTTGCCTCAGTTCTACCAAAACAGCTTACTCATCCTCTTCCTTGAAACAAAAAGTGACAGGGTTCCTGAAAGGTCCAGGGCAGAGTTAGTTGACACGACCCACTTTCAGTTTCTTAAGTTACTAACTGGGACTTCTGATCCTGGAAAATGTTTTGAAATTCGAGGCCTTGGTTCAAGAAGGCTGAGCTTGTTATGGAGGTGATGATGGGGTCGTTCTCCCAGGGATGTGCGAAGGCCAGCTGTCTCTTTCCTTTGGCAAACCTACTATTAGAGTGAACATAAGGCTTACCCTTTTCTTTTAAAATGGGGAAATGTTGCTGTAAGGGTACAACCAACGTAGAAACTTAGAGAATCTAGGAGCCAGTCACATTAAAACACTCTACTTGCTTAGGGTGGAACTTGGCAGGCAAGACTTTATGATGAAACATCTCCCTCACCTCTCATAACCAATCAGTTATTAAATTCTGTCATTTTACCTCTGAAAAGTCTCTTGCATCTAAGCCCACCACCATAGTACAGAACCTCATCGCCACCTACTGGGACTATTGCAATAGCTTTCTAACAGATCTACCTACCTCTCTACTCTCCTCCCTTCCAAGGTAATAGAATAATCCTTCATATGCCTCTGATTGTGTCACTCCCGTACTCAAAAATCTTTACTGGTTTCCAGTTGCCTATGAAGTGAAATTCAAATTATTTTGCTTGGCTTTCAAGATATTACAATCTTGTGCTGTGTTACCTTTCCAGCTTTATCTCATAGTATTCCTTGCTCTAGTCCAGTCAAACTAATCTATTCTCTAAATTCCTCCCTTTGCTAAAAATAAAATAAAAATAAATCTTATGCTTCTGCACTCTTCTCTGGCTATTCTCTGTGCTTGGAATCCATTTAATCCATTAAAAACCAACTTCAAATCCACCTCTTCCCCCTACCACCCCACTCCTCCTGATAATGACCCCCACACACACAATTCAAACAGAATTTTCTTTTGTTACTTACTCTCTAACATACTTATCCTGTAATGAGTATGTGTTGGTTTCTCATCCCAATATCAGATCCTTGTGAGCAAGCTTCCTGTTTTATCTAAAGTTTGTAACTCCCCCATTGCCTAGCAAGACATAGTCATATCATAAA
This sequence comes from Trichosurus vulpecula, assembly GCF_011100635.1. NCBI lineage: Eukaryota > Metazoa > Chordata > Mammalia > Diprotodontia > Phalangeridae > Trichosurus > Trichosurus vulpecula. The sequence continues at coordinate 210,920,808 of NC_050580.1, read as the reverse complement.
TGTTTGCTGTATTGTTTCGAATAACCATTCACTGATCTTTCAATACCCTGAAACTGTAACCCCAAGCATGATGTTTAAGAAGGACTTAAGGATAATGAAACAGACACAAATTAAAGCATAAACTCCAGGATTCTATACAGGCAAAACACTTTGAAAAATAAACACTATGCATTAAACTGATATTAGGATAGACCTCCTTCATCTCAGTTATGGTATATAGAAGTGGAGTTCCCAGATCCTTCTCCTAGGAGTCAGTTGAGGGTGTGAGCCATAAAGATAATGTCCTAAGTCTCAAATTCAATGATGTTTCAAACTCTGCAAAGTTAGAAAAAAAGAGCAAATGTACATTCATTTAGTATTACTCAGCTCTCTCTATATGTTCCTAATTTGGAACTCAGCTAGCTAAATGCTCTTCATATTCTTTTTAGGGAAGTGGATCTTTGGAAGATTCCAGGTCTTTATCTCTATTCTAGAAAACTCCTTCCCTTGTATCCCAAGTCACAGAAGAGCCTGAAAAAATGCCAGTGTTACTCTAGAAACCTTCCAGGAGCTCTGGTTCATCACTTTCACAGAATTCCTTGGGATATAGGTAAGAGAGGATAATTTTGAGAGTTCTCAAATACTGAAGAGGGGTGAGTGGAAAAGGAGGCTGATATTCAAGAAGCCTATAATTTCCCGTCTTGTATTTGTGTAGTTTCCCTTCATAAGTATATTAACATGCATTTGTCTTTACTGAATGTTATTTCATATTTTTTCTAGACATTTTGGGCTTTTTCTTTTTTTTTAATTTTTTTTGGACGGTAGGGGAAGGCAGGGCAATTGGAGTTAAGTGACTTGCCCAAAGTCACACAGCTGGCAAGTGTGTCAAGTGTCTGAGGTCATATTTGAACTCAGGTCCTCCTGACTTCAGGGCCAGTGCTCTATTCACTGCACCACCTAGCTGCCCACATGGTAAGTATAGATCCCTCCCTTATCCTGCACAGTATTAACTTTGGCATAAATAGTAGAAATAGAGTAAATTGTGCTACATATCTGAGATTGGTTAGAAGTTTTGGGGTGTAGGTTCATGCTGATGTAGACCAATATTAATACACTCTTGGAAACAGAAAGGAGAAGAGTCTGGAATAGTGTCCAGTCAAACCTAGTTCCAAAAACATTAGGCACACTGAGTCGGCATTGAATGGTACTAAGAATTCAGACTTAGAAATATAGTTTGGTCTGTAACCTGAACTAAACTCTTACCAAAAAGGGGGATACGTAGAATGATCCAGATATCTCCTAAGTTCCCAGGATCACCTAAGTAAGGTCTGGGCCCTTCAGGGCTGCAGTATACTAGTATGACTCATTAGACAGGCTTGGGTAGGAAATAACAGCCTCATACATCTAGTGAGGCAAATTCTACTTACCTTTTAACATTGCTTTTGTTATCTAATGCCTCTTGTTACCCCTGAATATGGTGCCTACATTTTATTCCATGATCTAAGTCAATAATAACCAGTTTTGTACCCATGTTATGGTACTATAGTTCAGATGATATGTTTTCCCCTATTAATGTGATTTTGTGTGAGATCACTGAATAAATCAGTTTAACTTTCTATACTTCAGTTCTCTTATTTATTCAATGTGGTAATAACCTTGACCCACACTAGAGCGACTGTGAAGAATTCCTTATACAAGAGGGAGGCAGAATAGTTGAGTGACAAGAATGCCGGTCTTAGTTCCCCATGGAGCTGGTCACCCAGTCTCCCCAAGTCACCATGACTCCATCTGTAAACTGATGATAATATTATCTTCTTCAGAAAGATAAGGGAGACAGTATATAGGTGAGAAGTTCTAGGAGACCAGGGAGGAGAGGAGGAAAAAGCAATACAAAGTATTTCCAATCATCATTATTATGACATATAATAAAAGAAGCGTGAAGCTTCAAGTAAAAATACATCTAATTTAGATGATACATGGTTGAATATCAAAATCATGTAAAGAATTCAATCATACTCCCAACAAATGAAAGTCTGAAACTTCCATACTGGTTAAGAAAGGAAACATGATAAAGAGGGGTACCAACAAGGGAGGTTTGGTCACAAAAGTTTAAAACATTAACCAATTTGGAAAAGTATACTATTTTGCAGATCAGTGAATATTGAAATGAAATGGGGCCAGAAGCTAATTATATGGAAATATTTCTATTTGCACATTTCACTGGAAGGCAAAGTAGAGATTTCAACCAATATATCTACATAACTGACAAGAATATTAAGTTTTCTCTCATAGTCCCAGCTATGCTACCTTTCTCAGCATGCATTCTGTCCTAGTTCCTGCTAAGGTGAGAAGAGAATCAAACTCATTAATTGTCTGCATTTTAGATATGATAAGAATTTAGTGGATAGTGTTAATTAAACTACAAAACAACTCCGTTTGCTGTGGTGTGCATTCCAAGTTAGAGCAATTAATTCACTCACTTAAACTGATCAAGATTTAATTACCATCACTCTGTGCAATTACTCCATAATTAAAGTAATTTGGTTCATTCCACTTGCTGACAGTGTCATTGAACAGTCATTCACAGTACCAAAAGAAGTGATAATTAACTTAAAGAATAGCTCAAGGCAATTTTGTACATACAAGTTCAATTATTCCTAAATATATGTATAGTAGGATAGAATGTGTGTATGTGTGAAAGTGTGTGTGTGTGTGTGTGTGTGTGTGTGCGCGCGCGCATGTGTGTGTGTAGGAGGGTAGTGCTGGAAATCATAGGATATGTCCATAACAATAATAATACAATCAGCTGCCAAATTTTTGCTATTTTTCTAAATAAGGAACCCCAAAACTGGTAGGTATCTTAGCAGCTGAAATGATCAAAGCAGTCATTGTTGGGCTACAACCATGATTTAGTGTGTGGGCAAAACAAACAGAAATTAAAAACATAAATACTTAAGTATTAGTTAGGGCTAATTATGGAAAAAGGAATTAGTGCCACGTAGCTGTGGAGGGAGTGTGGTATAAACACACAGGTACAAGAAGTGGAGAGGATTCCAAGAAAACCAAGATATTTTAAAATGAAAGAAAGTAATCATAAAACAACTGGCATGTATATATTGCTTTATATGTATTATGGTGGTGATAAGGACCTACTGAATACCCAGGTCACTTGTTTACCAGCCTAAAGGGTGGCTTTGGAAGGAGAAGAGACAGCAGGGAGAATAGTTAGAAGACTATGACAATAGTCTAGGAGCAGGATGATGAAGGCTTGAACAAGGATGGTGGCCTCTGTGAGCAGGGAGATGTAACAACAATGCTGCTTGCTGCTACTGTGGCTGTATAAGACCAACACACTAGCACACAGGAGGGCTACTAGCACAGGTTTTTTGATCTGCTTTTCTAAGGAAAGCAACTTTAAGGAGTTAACAATCTATATTTAATTAAACATATAGATAGATAGATAGATAGATATTATTCACTTAGTTCAGGGGAAAAAGTCATCACCCTGAACTTCAGAGAAAACACAAACAGATAAACAGAGCAAAATAACACAAATCGACAGACAGGCTTCTAGCTGTCTGTCCAAGCAATACATAAACAGTTACCAAAGAGAGAAGCACCAACATCTGGGTTTTCAAAGCCAGGGGGCTCCATCACAACTACCCAGTCTCATCTGGTCAAATCACACGACACTCTTCCAGTGAGTGAGAGCCCCAAACAAAACGCTAACCTCAGAGCATATATACCCTGTTTAGGGTCCTGGGGCTTCACACCTCTTGTGACCTAATTAGTAAAAGGGTGTGAGCCTTCCTACAAAGGCAAGATTCACTCCAAGGCACTTACGTGCTGAGAAGCACTCCAAAAGAAAAAACAGTAAAAAAGTCCAACTTTGCTTGCTCTTACGGGAGATGAATCCAATGTGGCAGATGTTGTGAGGCTAGAATTGTTGGCCCTTGGCTAAACCTTAGTTATGTGATACTGAGAGAGGGAGAGATTAAAGATGACTGAGGTTTTGAGCCTGAGTGACTGGGAAAAATGGTCATGCTGGTAAAATAAATGGAGATGTTAGATAGAGGGGAAGTTTTAGGGGTAGAGAAGGTGAAGTTTGTTTAGGACATCTTGAGTTTTAGGTATTGAGTAGACTCAGGTAGACATATCCCACCAACAGTGAGAAATTTATTTTTGAAGTCTTTTTAATTCTGTTAAAAAGCAAATAGAGTAGACACTTCCAGATTCATAGTAGGACAGAAAAAGAGGATTGTATATGAAACTACTCATCTCTTGTACAGCTGGCTTTTCTTTTAAAATGTTATGTAGATAATAAATTCAGCATGTAATTTTCAAAGCTGTTTTACTTGACTATGATTCTTTGAAGTCTTCCTTCTAGTCTCTTCTGTATATTTTTAAAATAAAAATTCTTAAGTGACCATATTTTTTTCTTTATTTTTTGCCTTCCCTATTTCTATTTCCCTTCTCTATTATACTTCCTACTTTCCACTTTAAGTAAAAAACTTGATGTAATGCAATGCTTATCTATAATCATTTTACTCCATTAGAGATATTTTTCCTTGAAAACTTTTTTTAACCTATTTAAAAATGGTAGACAAGTAAGGATATTAGGATTTATTCGCGTCATATGGCATAAATTCTCAATATAGTCTTAATTCCAAGTAATACTTCATCATTTTAATGTATGCTATAGATAGCTTGCTTTGCATATACTTATACACAAATATGTGCTTAGCACAGTGCCTGGTTCATAATAGGCATGTAAGAAACGTTTATTGAACTGAATTGAATATTTGTTTGCATTTTCCCACACACACCCCATTAGGACAAGTTCCTTGAGGGGCAAGGATTATTTTTGCCTTTTTTGTCACACTAGCACTTAGCACGGTGCCTGGCACATAGCTTAATAACAGTTTGTTGATCGATAGATTGACTATACTACTTGTAGCATTTTCTAACCACTGAAATGGATTAAATTATAATACCTTTATAAAATGGATTAAAATCAAATAAAAACCATAGAATTTTCCACAAGCCATCTAGTCCCTATCATCCTGTTCAATTCTAGGCCCAATTCATTACCTATTTGCAATATCTGTCCAAGACATATATACACTGATGGAGAAGTATTTCCTATGGCAGGAAGGCCCAGTAACCACAAATACAGAAGTGAAATGGTGTCATCCTTTCTGAATGCCAGCCTTGGACCACTTTTTGGCCAATACCACTCTGAAGCCTCACTTCTCTTCATTTTGTCCCCTCATGATAAATTTCACTAGTACCTCTTACTGCCACTGCCACATGTACTGCCCAAACTACTGACCTAAATATTCTTCATCTTTCCTTCCATCCTCCTACCACCCCAAACGCAACCTGAAACAAGGAGAGAGCTGAATTAATCCTAATTAATGCCATTAATTGAATTATGATCTTATCCATGATTTATGTGGCTGTATGGTATCATGGAGAGAGTTGCGTATTAGCAGATCAGGATTTGGATTCTGGTCTTGCTATTCGCTATTCGTGTGACCTTGACCAAGTCACTTCAACTTTCTGAGGATCATATATAAAACAACAGCAGCTGAAGGCGCAAGGGGAGAGAGAGAGAGAGAGACAGAGAGCGACAGAGAGAGTAAGAGAGAGAGAGAGAGAGAGAGAGAGAGAGAGAACCAATGACAAATACTAATGTTTGTAGCAGCAGCATGGTCTATTAGATAGTGTCCTGCACTTGAAGTCAGAAAGATTTGGATTCAGATCCTGCCTTTGACATTAATAACTGTATGACTTAACTTCTCTAAGCCCTAGTTTCATCATCTATAAAAAGAGAGGACTATATCAACATTCCTGTGCATTGCTAACAAAACCTAGCAAAAAGAAACAGAAAGAGAAATTCCATCCAAAATTACTGTAGAATGTATCAAATATTTGGAAGTCTGCCTACCAAGACACAGACAAGAACTATATGAATACAGTTAAAAACAATCTTTACAAAAATAAAGACTGATCTAAATAAGTAGAGAAATAGTTTTTTCTTCATGCAAAGGCTGAAATAATGTAATAAAAATGGAAATAATAGTTAATTTACCTTTCTGGTACCATACTAATCACACTTCCAAAGAACTACTGTATAGAGCTAGAAAAAAATGAAAACAAAATTAATCATTATGGACAAAAGGTCAAGAATATAAATTTTTCAAAGTGGGAAGGAAGTGGGCCTAGTATACCAGATCTCAGACATACTTCAGAACAGTAATCATCCCAATGGTGGGGAACCTGCAGCCTCAAGGCCACATGTGGTCCTCTAGGTCCTCAAGTGTGGCCCTTTGACTGAATCCAAAGTTCACAGAACAAAATCCCTTAATAAAATGATTTGTTCTCTAAAACTTGGACTCAGTCAAAAGGCCATACCCAAAGACCTAGAAGGCCACATGTGGCCTTGAGGCCACAGGTTCCCCACCCTGATTCAAAACTATTCAGTATTGGCTAACAAAATTGAGAGGTCGATAATTGGAATTGATAAAGTATACGACATGCAGAAGCAGGCAAACAGTGGCATAGTGTTCAATACATCTAAAGACCATTATTCAACAAAAAACTACTGGAAAGCAATGCGCAGAAATAAGGTATAGACCAACATTTCAAACCATATGCCAAGGTAAACTCCAAATGGATGTATGACTTAGAGAAAATAGGCCACATAGTAAACAAATCAGAGAAACAAGGAATAAATTGTCTTTCAAATCTATGGATAGGGAAAGAATTTGCGAGCAAACAAGAGATATATAGAGGACTACAGAAGATAAAATATACAATTTTGATTATAAAAAAATTAAAAAGGTTGTGTACAAGTAAAACACTGTACACAATACAGTTAAAATTAGAAGAGAAATAGTTAACTGGAGAAAAATCTTTTCAACAAGTTTCTCTGATAAAGATCTCATTTCCAAAAGAAAAGTAAAAACCTTAACTGTTTCAAATGTATAAGAGTTATTCCTCAATAGATAATTGGTCAAAGGATTTTGATGTACAAGTAGTTTTTCTCTCCAATTTATTTTCTCATTTTAGTTTATTTTTCATTTAATAAGTATTTTATGTCCCTTCTTTTCATCACCAATTTAAGAGAAAAAAAAAGAACAACAAAACCTTATAGGTGGAAAGTGACTGAATCAATTCTAGTATATAGATGCAATGGGATATTACTATAAGAAACGATAAAAGGGACAATTTTGGAGAAATCTGGGAAGATTTATATGAACCAAAAGAGTGAAGTGAACCAGACCCAGTAGAACAATTTGTACAACAAACATATTGTAAAGACATTTTTGAAAGGCTTAGGAACTCTGATTAGAGCAATGACTAATCATGATTGCAGAATACCAATGACAAAGACTACTACTTACCTCTTCTCAGAGGTGATAAACTCAAGATGTAGAATGAGACGTATATTTTTGTACATTTGGATATGGCCAGTGTGGCTACTCAATTTTCTTCACTGTACAAAATTGTTAGAAAGGTATTGTTTCCTTTTTTTTATTTGGAAGGGTAGGTCTTTCCCCCTCCCCTGAAATGGAAAGAGAATACAAGGAAGGCCAGAGGGAATCACAGATAAGCAGGAAAACTTTGAAAGTTTCATGTTGAATTTATCATATACTCAAAAAAAAGCAAGCTCTACAATAAAGATTTGTAGATTTGTGTGTATTAATCTCCTTCTGTTCCACTATGTACAAGGAAATGCTCGTTTTACTTGGTATTTGTTAAGCTCAAAATATAAAGGAAAAAAATGGCAAAAAAAAAAAATGAAGTAGAGTAGGGGAAGGGTGGCCACCATGGTCTCTTCTGACTCTAAGTCTATGATTCCACGATCCTCTGGCCTTGCAGTAGCCAAAGAATCAAGAACCAAAGAAGCAATAAGACCAAGTGCCCGGAGATGGATGATCAGACCTAGACCTTGTTATTCACCAGTACAATAAGTCATATGGATTGTTTAGGTCTAAAGGTTGGTGCTGTAGCAAATGTCAAGTGTTTCCTCATATTGGAGGAGCTTTCCCAAAATAGCACTCTAAGTTGGAGGAATTATACAAAGAAAAATGTGTGTGTGTATGTGTGTGTGTGTATGTATGTATGTGTGTTTGTGTGTGTGTATGGAAAACAGACCTCAACAGAAGAGAGAGTTGTTTGACTCACTAATAACTCTGAGTTTATTCACTTATATAGGATAGTTGCAAAGATTTCTCTTTAATTTTTAAGTTTCTCAAAAAGTTATTCAGGAAACCAGTGAGTTGGAAAGGAAACCATTGAAATGATTTAATAAATACCCTTTCTAAAGAGTTAAGAATAAATATTTGTGGGGAATCATAGACATAGAGCTGAAAGTTCAAACAAAATCCAGTAGCTCCCCATCACCTCTAAGATCAATTATAAAATTCTCTAACATTCAAAGCCCTTCATAACCAGCCCCACCTTCCAGTCTTCTTACACCTTTATGTCGCATTCCCCACCTCCATGTATTCTGATCTAGTAACACTGGCATCCTTGTTGTTCCTGTCGTAAGACAGGCCATCCCCCACCTCTAGGAATTTTCACTGGCTGTCCCTCATGCCTGGAATATTCTCCCTCCTCATCTCTGCCTCCTGACTTCCTTCAAGTCCCAAGTTAAATCCCACCTTCTACAGGAAGTCTTTCTGCCTCAATTCCAGTGCCTTGCCTTTGTTGATTATCTTTTATTGATGCTGTATATATCTTGTTTGCATGTAGTTGTTTGCATATTCTCTCCCCCATTCGATTGTGAGCTCCTCAAGAGCAGAGAGTATTCTTTATATTTTTTTATATCCCATATGCTTCACACAGTGCCTGACACATAGTAGGTGCTTAATAAATACTTATTGACTGCTTGCCTGACCGAAAAGTATCTCATTTTAGAGGTCAACTAGTCCAACCCCCTCATTTTTCAGATGAGGAAACTGAGGATCAGAGGTTAAATATCTTGTCCAAGGACAGACTAGAGGTCAGTGCCAGAGCTTAGATTCAAACTCTGGTTCTGTGACTCCAATTTCAGTGTTCTTTCCACTGCACAATGCTGTCTCCCTTAATATTAACCTTTTGAATCTAATACCATAAATTCATAAAAAACTAATAATATTACTTCCTCCAAAAATGAGATTAAACATTGGCACCCCTTGTAGTCATAATCTGTGACTGATGTCTCTGAAAGGAACAACTACGTAGCGCCACCAGCCGAGTTTACAGAATATGGTAAATTACAAGTGGAATTCTATTCAGCACCTTTCTCCTTCGAGCAACATAGAATGTCTTTAAGGAAATAATTACTTTCCTCCCCAAACTGTTAGTGTTCTATTTTATCAACTGAACCAATGGTTTATTTTTAATAACAGCACTAACACAGTCATGCTATTATTTTTCTAAACTGCATTTAATGAAAATCAGCAGGCATGATGTTCTAAAGTAGATGCACGAGAAGATTGTCACTACATCTGACATTTTATTTCCAACTACAGAAATTAAATCCAGCCATTGTTAAGCACTTCAGGTTAAGAATTGTTCAACATTCAACATGATATAATCTGGACTAGAATGCCAGTAAGGTTTTAAATGCTCTCCCTTTCACTATACACAGATCTCATCTTAATGTTGACCCAAATTCTCCACAAGCATCAAGAGAAGACAAATTATATAGCTTTAGGTACTTGTATCCAAGAAACAAATATCCAAGATTTTGTTCCCTAAGTGTCTCCCCAAAAACACCCTCCAAAAGGCCAAAATGCTTATGGAATTTAATGTAAATATTAGATAACCTCCTACATAAGCTGCATAAGTTGAATACCATTTTCAGAAATGTTCTAACGTGCTCAGGGAGCTGAGACTACATAAGTGGGAGAATGAGTGGATGCTAAATAACAGCAAACAATCAAAGCAAAACCCAGATGGGTGGTTTTGTATTCCATATAGCACTAATATTCAGAACAACAACCATTAGGAGGTTGCAGACTATACTAAAAAGAGAGAAATAGAAACAGAAATATGCTTCACATCCAAGAAGGCACTAGCCCCCCAATACTACTCAGCTTGAGGAAGGAACCTCTATCCTCCCCTCTTCTATGTTATCTGGGGTGATTGACCTCACATCTAACCACTACGTAGACCTACTAGTTGCTAAAGCAATTGTACTCTCCCCTCCTCTGAGTATGTTGGGGATAAGGAAGTCTTATATGTATATCAGGTATAGGAAGGCATACAGCTACATAAGCCAAGCTGTATAGCAATGGAAGGCCGCTAGGGGGTGCCATAGTGCAAGAGCACCAAGCCTGGAGTCAGGAAGACTCATTTTCCTGAGTTCAAATCTGGCCTCAGACACTTATTAGTTATGTGACGTTGGGCAAGGCATTTAACCTTTGTTTGTCTTAATCCCCTGGAGAAGGAAATGTCAAGCCACTCCAATATCTTTGGCAAGATAACCCTAAATGGGGTCATGAAGAGTAGAACATGACTGAAATGGCTGAACAACCATGACATAGTAATGGAGTATAACCAACATCACTTGTATGTTATCCCTCAGTCTCAGCCTGCCAGTTTACTTATTACTACATATTTAATTTTAAACACCAAGTTCTGTAGAGATTTAGGTATATCTTATGAAAATTTGTTTCTCATTAATAAACTTGTAATCTCTTTCTATTGAGTTCCCTACCCTAGACAGTAAGTATTAATTATTTATCTTATTTTAATTATGTAACTTCTTTTACCCAATAGTATTTATCTATAAATAAATATTAAAATTAATTAACATATTTAAGTCATTTAACAAATGGGGTGACAGCTCAAGTAGACTCAAAGCCTCAATAAAACAGTAATTCATTTGGCATTTTGCTTAAATCTGTTAAAGAATCTTCTTGCTATTTCTCCTCAAGATTAGTCTTCACTTCAATATTCACAGGAAGCATTTCTTCAACTTCTCTTTCAATAAATTCATTATAAAACCATCTTTATAAAATTTCTTTATAACACCACAACTAAAATGGTTCCCAAAAGACAGAAGTTTCTCCTGACCTTCTTCCTATGCCTTCTCCACAAATTCTTCATAGATCTTCAAGGGCCATAGATAAAGCACAAAGACCTTCCCTCTATTTCTAAAGGAAGAAATATTTTAGCTTAAGTCATTTTCTCAGCTGTCACCTGAAAATGACCAGCACCTGCTTTTCATGGAATTATCTGCATGAAGCTTATCACATATTATAGCAGTTTTCATAAGAAAGAAATTGCATATCACCTCTTTGTTTTCTCCAGATTCCTAATACTTTCTCATAGATCACACATAAAATATACCTTTTTCCTGACTCCACAGAGAGAAGCAGTTCATAGCAGGTCATTTCTCTCAACTGATACTTTTTTTGTATTTTTGTTTATTAAGTTTTTTTTAAATTACATGTAAAAGCAATTTTTGACATTCATTAAAAAAAATTTTTGAGTTTCAAATTCTCCTCCCCTCTCCCATTATTGAAAAGGCAAGCAATTTGATATAGGTTATACATGTTCGGTCATGCAAAATATATTTCCATATTAGTCATGATGTAAAAGGAAACAAAGACCAAAAAAAAGTTTAAAAAAATAAAGAAAGTAAAAACCAATATGCTTTGATCTGAATTCAGACTCCTTCAGTCCTTTCTCTGGGGGTGGATAGCATTTTTCATCATAAGTCTTTCAGAAGTATCTTGGATCACTATAGTGCTAGGAATAGCAACTCACAGTCATTCACAGTTGATCATTATATAATATAATACTGTGTACAGTGTTCTCCTGGTTCTGCTCACTTCACTTTGCATCAACTCATGTAAGTCTTTCCAGGTTTTTCTGAAACCATCCTGCTTGTCATTTCTTATAGCACAAATAGTATTCCATCACAATCATATACCACAACTTGGTCAACCATTCCCCAAATGATGTTTCCAATTCTTAGCCACTGCAAAAAAAAAGCTGCTGTAAATATTTTTGTACATATAGGTCCTTTTCCTTTTTTAAAATAAATTATTTGGGACATAGATTTATGCTGTGTCAAAGGGTATGCACAGTTTGATAGCCTTTTGAGCATAGTTCCAAATTGCTCTCCAGAATGGTTGGATCAATTCACAACTTCACCAATAGTGCATTAGTGTCCCAATTTTCCCACATCTCTTCCAATATTTGTCATTTTCCTTTTCTGTCACATTAGCCACTATGATAGATGCAAGATGGTGTAACAACAATTAGCCTAGCAGCTGCTGAAGGAGTGTAAGACCCCACAAGACCAGCAACAAGAGCTGCCAGCACAGGTTCTTTTGATCTGCTTTACTAAGCTAAGGAAAGCAACTTTAAGGGGTTAACAATCTCACTTTAATCAAACATACATATATCATTCACTTAGTTCAAGAGGAAAAAGCCAGCACCCTGAACTTCAGAGCAAATACAAATAGAAATTACAAACAGAGACAATATCAACAGAGCAAACAACACAAACCAGTCTATCTATAGCAATCCATAGTTACCAGGGAAGCATCAACATCTGGGTTTTCCAAAGGGGGGGGGCAGGGGGCTCCAGCAGCTACCCAGAGTCTCCACACCAACACTCTTCCAGTGAGTGACAGCCCCAAAGGCAAAATGCCAACCTCTGAGTTTATGTACCCTGTTCAGGGTCAAAGGGCATCACAAACATGTGACTCAAACCCGTGTAAACTAGGCTTTCCCTTGAGGTAAGCAGGTCTTCAAGGACTCCCGATTTAATCAAAGAACAAAGGCCAGGCTCATAAAGGATACTTGATTAAATAAGTGCTCCAAAAGAGAAAACAGTAAAATAAAAAGTCCCACCTTAATTACCTATACAGGTGGTACCTCAGAATTGTTTTAATTTGTGAAAAAGGAAATCTATTAGTACTGATATTTTTATTTTTAGTTTCCTCATAGAATTAGACTCCCTTCTTTAGGAAAAGCAAGCCCTAACAACTAAGCCAGACTAACATAGAGAGTCTCTTAAATGTAGGTTACCTGTAGATTTAGTGAATAGATAGATTGAGAAGACTTTATCATTTAGTAGCAGATCATTTAAAATAAGACATAATAAAATAATCATATGATTATATGTGTTTTTTCAAAAGGCTAGGATTTCCCTTCTAGAAGAAAAGGAGATGACCAAAGGCTAAGTTTCCCTTTCTGGCAGCTGGAGAAAGGTTAGCCAGAAGCTAAATTCCTCTTTCCAGTCTCAGTGGATAAGCTCCCCTTTTTTCTCTTGACCTAGAGTTTTAGTTGAGTAATAGAATCTTGCAAGGAAGATTTGGGAGACAGGAGGAGGAGGATGGGGAGGATCGGAGAAGCATGAACTACTGACCACAAGTCCCTCTTTCCCAGTACAATTTTTAATTTACAAAAGGCACCATCTACAAGGAAAGAACTTCTGGGTAGGATTGAGAAGGCCTGGGAGAAGTTAGCTAGTCAGGTGACTTGCCTTGTCCGATTGAATTATGTTCAAAACAAATTTCTGTCATTTTTTTAATTCCTCTTTTCTGTTGCAAAAATCAGCTCTGTAAATCACTCTTGTCTCTGACTTCTGAGGAACCAAGTGACTTGATTTGGTATGTGAATGCTAGCTTTGCAAATTAAATCATAGATGACTCAGTAACTTTTTCCTCAGTTTCTTTTTTATTTCATATAATTTTAACATTTGCATTTCTCTAATCAGTTGCAAGCATATTTTCATATGACTATAGATAGCTTTGATTTCTTCATCTGAAAACTTCCTGCTCATATCCTTTGACCAGTTGTCAACTGGGGATTGACTCATATTCTTATAAATTTGACTCAGTTCTCTATGTATTTGAAAAATGAGGTATATTTGAGAGAAACTAACTGTAAACCCCTCCTTCCCCCCCAGTTTTCAGCTGCCTTTTTAATCTTGGCTGCATTGATTTTGTTTGTGCAAACCCTTTTTAATTTAATGTAATCAAAATTATTCATTTTATATTTCACAATACTCTCTTTCTCTTGTTTGTTCATAAATTCTTCTCTTATCCATGGATCTAACAGGCAAACTGTTCCATGTTCCCTTTATTTGTTTATGGCATTACCCTGTATGTCTAAATCCAATGGATACTTCAAAAACTGCCAACACAAACTACTTTTATCAACATCTCATTTACTGCCATACTCTTAGAGAGGTGGTAATAATCTGTATAGCCTACAGGAGATAGACATTAAAAACAGAACTGACACATGCATCTAAATGTGGCCTTGAAACTTTAATATGGATGAATTGGGATAGTAATGAATAGCATTAAGTGACTTGCCTAAGACCACACAGAGATTCATAGAATTGAGAGCTGGGAAAATACCTTAGAGATCATCTAGTTTGTTGACCCTTCCCCTGTTTTAGCTGTAAAGAAACTGAGGCCTAAAGAGGATAAATAATTTTACCTAAGGGGGCAGCTAGGTGGTGCAGTGAATAGCGCACTGGCCTTGGAGTCAGGAGCACCTGAGTTCAAATTCAGCCTCAGATACTTGACACATTTACTAGATGTGTGACCTTGGGCAAGTCACTTAACCCCAATTGCCCTGTCTTCCCCCCTCCAAAAAAATAAAATAGTTTTACTTAAGTCACAGAGATAATAAATAGCAGAGACTTGCACCTTAAGACTTCACACTCCAAAACCAATCCTCTATATCAGTGTGTCCTCCTCATACATAAATATGTACTAGCTACTTCATTCCAGTTCACTGTTCCCTACTCAGGGAATTAATGAGATTTTCAATATCAGTAAATAGGAAAATTTTATGCTGGAGAAAGGGAGAAAAAATCAAGTCAAAAGAATTTTTTCTAGTATTCTATGGGGCAACTAGATGGTGCAGTGGATAGAGTACCTGGCCTAGAGTCAGCAAGACTTGAATTACTATCTATGTGACCTTGGGCAAGTCACTTGCTTGCCTCAGTTTCCTCATCTGTAAAATGAGCTAGAGAAGGAAAAAGCAAACCATTCCAGTATCTTTGCCAAGAAAACCCCAAACAGGATCATGTAGAGCTGGACGTGACTGAAAAGACTGAACAAGGACAAATGATAATTAAAGAAAGATGTGAAGAATACCATTTACTAAGCATTTTGAGTCATGAAAATATGTATCTATATATACACATATATACATACATACATATATTGATGACGAGATATGTATCTTTATGTATGTATACACACATATACGTATAAACACAAACACGCATGTGTATGTATGTATATACATGCATACAGACACATAGACACACACACACATATATACAGATATAGATATATATATAAATTGTCCCATTTCTTATCTTGCCTAGTTTGCTCTTAACACCTTTCCAGTTTATATTTATCACAAAGCTATTTTCTCAGAGGTTATAGTCTCTGGTCACATTATATTAACATTCATTTTCTTAGGGCCCAACTTGAACAAAATTGTGAAGTAGGAGGCTTGCCTATGGTTCCCTCACCATGTTCTATCTGTGCCTTTTTATTTTTCCTCTTTCCTAATATCCTCCCCCTACTCCTTTCTCAACTGCCCAGTGCCTTCATGGTCTCGCTTAGCCCTTCGAAAACTTGATTTTTTTGAAAGGATATAAAGCTCATTCACATGAAGATATAAATGCCTGATTAAGGAATAAAGTTGGAATAGTGTAACTTCAGAAATCAGATGGATGAAATGCCTACTATGTGTCAGACACTTTATAAATATTAGCTCATTGGATGCTTATACAACCTTGGGAGGTAGGTACCGTTATTATCCTCATCTTACAATTTAGAAAACAGGAAACCAGAGGTTAAGGGCCCAATGTCACACAGTAAGTGGATAAGGCTAGACTGGAACTCAGGTCTTCCTGGCCCCAGGTACTGTCCCACCTAGATGTCACTAGGTAAACAGAAGTTATTTTTGAAGGAAGAACATTAGGCCTTCCAACATATCTTAAAATCCCTCTCTATAATTACTTGTAAGGCCTGTCAACTTTTCTCTATCCTCCTATCTCCTTACTTGAAACTTTCAAACAATTGTTTCTGTATTTTCATAAATTATTCTTAATAAAGCTGGCAATGAAATCAATGCCTTGGATGAAATAAGCTTTCTGTATGTGTCTACGTGCATTTGCCATTGTATTCCCATTTGGTTCTTCTCAGTCCATCTGTCAAATGCAGAACTTAAGCCTAATGGAGTTGGAATGTGTCTATTACATTCTAGGCATCTTGTTAGGAAATTAGGCATATTATGAGCAGGAAGGAATATTTTAAAATGTGCACTGGTAGCTAACATCTATGATTATAGAAGAGAATGCTGTGAATTGTGGTGTAGGCTACCTTGGAGGACATGACTTCTTCAGTGAACCAGTATATTTGATGTCTTCTTAGTGGTGAACCTCACCACTAAGGTCTTCTGAAGGATCTTCCACCACTTAAGTGTTATTAGGGCTATTATCATACAACTCTGACCTCTGGGATGAAAAATGCCAGGCAGGGGCAGCATTGGAAGTTGAAAAAAGAAAACCACAGAAAGATAGCAAAAATGACAACTAGCCCCCTGAAAGAGTGATAGAATATGGAGAACAAAGATCAGAAGTTCCAGACTTTTCTTCCCTACTTCAGAAGGAACAGTTTCTAGATACTAACAATCTGGTCCATGTGGTGGGTGATGCTAAATCTTTGCGTTTCATAGGAAGTCAACACATGAAGCTGTGAGCAAAGAGTGGCATCAGGAACATCAGGGTCACAGTGTAGAGGGTGACGTTTCTGTTCCAGTCACTGATCATCACCACAGGTCAGAGTCATATATAGTAAAGTACTTATGTGCTTATTGCCCTCTTACATGCAGACTTGTTATCATTCAGTTGTATCCAACTCTTAGTGACCCTATTTAGGGTTTTCTTGATAAAGATGATGGAGTGGTTTGCCATTTCCTTCTCCAGCTCATTTTACAGATGAGGAAACTGAGACAAACAGGGTTAAGTGACTTGCCCAGGGTCACACAGCTAGTAAATGTCTGAGACCAGATTTTAACTCAGGTCTTCCTGACTCCAGGCTGGGCAATCTATATACTTAATGTTTGCCCAGACCTCCTCTTGGAAGGAGAATGGGGGAAAGAGATATCAAGTCTTGGGGCAGCTAGGTGGTGCAGTGAGTAGAGCACTAGCCCTAGAGTCAGGAGGACCTGAGTTCAAATCCAGCCTCAGACACTTGACATACTTACTAGCTGTGTGACCTTGGGCAAGTCACTTAACTCCAATTACCCAGCCTTCCCCACTCCAAAAAGAAAATATCAAGTCTTTGTTCCTTTAGAAGCCTCTAATGAAAAACTATCCCTGTTTTTCATGGAAGCTGGATAGTTTTACTTTTCCCTTTCCTTAGAAAGAAGGTCACCTTCCAACACTTTTATCCTTTGGTCCTCCAGTGCTTCCATGGAAAGGAGTTGTCTATTGACCACTAGGTATTCTACTGGCAACAGCGTTGAGAGGCCTTAATAGTTCTGGGTTTTAGTAAACAAAGGGATGTGATAAACCTGCCAAAACTGTAGTCTATGCCAGTGATGACTCTGCTGGGGGCTGGCCACTCTGCTACTGCTGGGGCCCCTAACACTACCCAGTCCAGTGCCACTAGGAGCCTATGCTGCTGCCTCCTCTGCTCCTGCTAGGGCCCAACATGCTGCTCAGTGCCACTGAGGCTCCCTCTCCACTGCTGCTGAGGCCTGCTCTGCTTCCCATCACTTCTAGGACCTTTGATGCTGAGGAACATTGCTGAGGTCTACATACTGCCAGCCCTGCGACTGGACCTAGCGATGCCCTGTTGTGTCAAGACTCACCTCTGGAACTCATAGGAACACCCATCTCAGGATTGCTATTCACTCCCTTGTGAAAAAGATCCAAAGCAGAAGAGGTGGCCAGGGACTTCGCTAGGCCAGTACTCTTGCTGCCATGTGCAAGTAACCACCTATTCTGCCAGGGTGGGAGAAGGTACCTGAGGCAACCAAACCACACTTAGCACATTTGCCACATCTCCAATTCTAGAAAGTTCTCTAGAGTCATAAGCTCTATCCTTTCAAGTGAATATCCCAGTGCCTTGCACTGAAGAATATAAGTGATTCCAAGCAGTCCATTTAAAGATATTTCTTAAACCATCTCCAAATTCTAGTTTTTAACTAAGGACTAGAGCTTCCCACAGTTGGTAGGACTGGAGATCACTATCACCCCCAAATACAAAATTTATGCAAATTCAACAATTGACAGTTTGTAATATTTATTAGCTTTAGGATATGGTCATTAAAGGCTCAGATCATGGAACTCATTCACATCTGTCTTAAGCAGTTGAATGCCCACAGATAGTTTACTTTCTAATGCTTCCCAGGTTAAGGGGTATGAGAGGGTGGGGAAGGGAGGAGGAGATATCTCACAGTATGTGGCCATCAAAAGAAGCATAGCTGGGACTATAGAAGCTACATGTACAAAGGCTTTTAAATTAGAACCTCAGGTCATCTTCTGTTTCCTTTCCCTCAAATTCTAATCTAATACTGCCAACTAATACCAACTGTATGTCAAGATAAATCAGGCCTGGAGGAGTTGAATTTGAACCGAAGAGTCACTGCCACTGGAAAACTTGTCTCTCCTTCACTGGTAGGTGATATACAGGTGGTGCCATAGAACTCTTCTGGGAAAGAAACAAAACACTTGTATAGGTAGATGGCAAGAAAGAAAGAAAGAAAGAAAGAAAGAAAGAAAGAAAGAAAGAAAGAAAGAAAGAAAGAAAGAAAGAAAGAAAGAAAGAAAGAAAGAAAGGAAGGAAGGAAGGAAGAAAGAAAGGATAGATAGATGAGATGGATTAGATTGATGGATGGATGGATGGATGGGTGGATGGGTGGATGGATGGATGGATGGTGGATAGATGGATAGAAAGATAGATAGATAGATAGATAGATGGATGGATGGATGGATGGATGGTGGGTGGATAGAGAGAGAGATAATACCATTTTTTTAAAAAAATAAGTTTCCTTGATGCCATTTGCTTTTACATTACAATCATTTCCAGCTATCATTACTTGTAAAATTAGAGACCTGTAAATGGGCCTGCAGCCAGGAAGACTTGAGTTCAAATTCATTCTCAAAAACTTGCTGTGTGGGCCCCTGAGTAAGTCAACCTTTCCCTGCCTCAGTTTTCTTAACTGTAAAATGGGGGTAATAATAGCACCTCTCTCCTAAAGTTGTTGTGAGAGTCAAATGAGATCCTATTTGTAAAGTGCTTAGTTAAGTACTTCGCTGATTTACTCTCTTCCACATGTTAATGTAGTCATCATGTATACTGCTCTAGTTCTACTTGTTTCACTATATATCAGTTCATACATCTTCCCGTATTTCTCTGAATTCCTTATATTTATTGTTTCTTACTCTATTGGTTGTTCTTGTTCAGTCATTTCAGTCATGTCTGACTCTCTGTGATTTCATTTGGCGTTTTCTTGGCCAAGATCCTGTAGTGGTTTGCCATTTCCTTTGCCAGCTCATTTTCTGGATGAGGAAATTGAGGCAAACAGGGTTAAGTGACTTGCCCAGGGTCACACAGTCAGTACATGTCTGAGGCTGGATTTCAATTTAAGTCTTGATTTCAGCTCGGGCACTCTATCTGCCACCTAGCTGCCCATTTCTTACTGAATAATTATGCTCTGTTATATTCATATAGCCACTGCTCAGTTGATAAGCTCCCATTTTGTTTCCAGGTTTTTGCTACAATAAAAAAAAGTATTGCCATAAATACTTTGTTGTATATGGAGTCTTTCATTCTGTCTTTGACCTCCTTGGAATCCCAGTTATGTCTACACACAACCTGGTCACAGAATCTGTGATTTCCTTTCTAGGAATCCTGATTTGAGAATCTTTCCCACCAGCAGCCCTTCTAATAATTAAATACATAAAATTTATTTCTTCTAATAAATAAATAAATTTATTATCCCTTTGTAAATAAATCCAAGGAAGTTGTCCCAAAACAGAGAAGTGATTTGACCAGGGTCACACAGCTGATAAACATGAGATAGGATTTAAACCTGGGTCTTCCTAATTCTAATCTAGAATCTAGAATTCTATTCTAATCCTAATTCAAATCTAAAATCTAGAATCATAGGCACTGTACCAAGCTACTTTTAGAATCGAAAGATATATTAAATCAAGTCGCAGCAAGTTGTTGACGCTTCGTAAAGGAAAATAAAATAAGACATGAAATGCATTTTTAAAAAGTTCGACTGGTTAATGCTTTCAAATGAGTTTTATTCTTGTCACATAAATAAGGATTGGGTAAATGAAACTGTTTCAAACTGAGTTAAGCAATCACCTGAGTCAGTCCAATGAACTAGCCTTAACAGCAAGAAAAAGTACTTCCGTCACCTTTTGTTTGGGAAGTGAAATTGTTATTGCAATAAATTGTATTTCCACTAGACAAATATGCTCATTTTTTTCCTATTTACTTTTGACCTGTTCCAGCATGGAGCATCTTTAATTGTAAAATGCCTTACTGTTTTTGGATTTCACATGAAAAATGCATTCCCTTGTATTTCCTACTATGACAATGAAAATAACAACTACAGCCTGAGAAAAAGTGGTCCCCAACAAGTAACTATCATAAAACCATTGAATTTAGAGTTGGAAGGGGATCTTAAAGATTTCATTTTAACGAGGCAAGGCAGTTTTGGCCAAGATAGGTGAGGCGATTTTCTCAAGGTAACACAATTAGTTAGTGACAGAGACTAGATTGCAACTCAGGTCTTCTGATGCCAAAGCACACACCCTTTTCACTACAACATGCTACTTTTTAGATCAATAATGAAAAGGAAACTCAATCCTTATCATTAAGAGCACCTTATTAATTTCTAAGAATCTAATAAAAATGATAAAGAGAAATATGTACATTTTAGCTAACTTGTGCTTTGATTGGTGTTATATGTGTTTGTCTCTTCCCAAATTTGGCAAGCTTTCTCAAGTTATTATTTTGTGGTTGGATTCTGGAGTTTCTCTTTTTATAATCACCTAACCATTTCAACATATTCTTTATACATAACCTAGGGTGGGCTCTGAAAGGACTTGATTGTGTGAAATGTTTTTTTCTTATAGGATGGTTGTGTACTTCCCTTGTGTTAATCCCTTGTTAATGGACACTTTCTTTGAGCCAGCTGAGACCTGAGTTATGTTGTATTTGTGATTCTAAGAGATTTTATTACTTGGATATCTTAGTTTTCATTATTTTGAGATTTGGGGATTTTGTCTGTTTCACTGATATTGATTCTCTCTGTAAGAGATGGACTCCCCTCCTCCACTCCCCACATACCCACTGTTTGTGTTTGTGTTTGATCTACAAACAGTAGGAGGGAATTCTCTGTCTGCAAATATTTTAGTTCTCTACTTCAACTGGGAAACCCATA
This sequence comes from Trichosurus vulpecula, assembly GCF_011100635.1. NCBI lineage: Eukaryota > Metazoa > Chordata > Mammalia > Diprotodontia > Phalangeridae > Trichosurus > Trichosurus vulpecula. Next base: position 210,899,370 of record NC_050580.1, on the reverse strand, counting down.
ATAAGTACCATTAACTGCTTTCTCAACTGAAAAACAGATGAGTATAGCTTTAAATTCCAGATGGGAATTTTTGACATTTAAATTGCCATAGGTCATTTATTACCTTGGGTCAGTAACTTTACATGGAAACACAACATTTGAGATGCAGAGAACCTAGTAATTATTTCTGGAAACATTTAAAGAGAAATAGCTTAATAGGTAGATTTCTCCTACCCCCTTGTAATAAAACATCAGAAGATACATGGAACCACAGAAAACACAAACTTTAAGTGACCTGAAGTTCAAGATGTATGTCCTCCTCATCTCTTACCTCCACATAACTCGTTGAAATGCACACCATTAAGATCCCTCCTGTTTAGAGAATGAATAGAGTGGGGAGGGGAAGGAATAACCCTTCAAAAGCTTTGCTGGATTGGTCATTTCATTGAAGTGGCTTACTCTTTTGCAGGAACCCATGGAAACCCATCCATGATTCATACAGTGTGACTCATCCATATCTCCCACAGAAATCCACCCAGTTTGCTGGAGGCCACCTTCAAGATCTCTTCATATTAGATGAGCAACCAATGGAACATGGGGTTGTCCATTGGTATCCCTTGCCTTCCTTGCCTTAGTCAACCTCCATTTCTAGTCATTCAGCTGTCCACTGATATGGTTCTCCCACACAATTCTTTGTTAGTGATATTCAGTAACCTATTCATGGATAGTACTATGAATTTTTTTAAAAGAGTAATCAGGATGACATCAGTAATTACTGTTTTATACTATTTATTATACTATATACCGACATATATACTATACTAATTTCTCACCTCTACAAAATATTTGTAAGAATGATTTATTTTCATGTTGAGGACATCTCTGATGAAAAGCGAACAGCTGAGCTTTTGTAAATAATATTCTACAGCATATCACATCTTTACAGTTACATAATGGATTGAAAGATGTGGGGAATATAGTAATCCTCTATGTTTATTCTTTATTGATTACTCCCCAAACATTTGATTCAATAGAGTAAAATACTACTTCAAATCTTCTTCTCCAATAAAATGCTCCCCATGCACATGCTAAGTTGATATGAGGTTCCTTGATTGTTCTTACTACATACACACGCCCTAAGTGAAGTAAGATATATGTGTCAAAAGTGTTGGCTTCACAGAGTTCAAAGACAAAAGGGATTCCCCGTAAGTGATTACAGCTTTGGATTTGGAAGCGGTTTCTGTAGTTATTCAGTTATTTCACTTGTTTCCTATTCCCCTTGACCCCATTTGGGGTTTTCTTGGCAAAGATATTAGAATGGTTTGCCTTTTCCTTTTCCAACTGATTTTACAGATGAGAAACTAAGGCAAACAAGGATAAATGATAGGTTAAATGAGAGCTAATGTCAGAGGCTAGATTTGAACTCAGGAAGATGAGCATTCCTGACTTTGGGCCCAGCACTCTATCCACTGCAGCACCTAGCTGCCCCATGGGGAAGGGGTGGAACAGAACATACCAAGAGTAGGAGAGCATGGAAATCATTAAGGGGACTGTACACATCAAGTAAATTTATAGATTAATATTTATAAATTAATTTCTCAATCCCAAAGTGATAACTCTTACAAGGACAAACTTATATAATAGAAAAATATCACCAAGCTCATCCATATGTAATATAAACCAAGTAGCATTTGCATTTTGTTCTGGCAGTGCAAGTATTTGGGACATAGCAAATAGTAGAAACTTAGTTTTTTGGTGGGATACGCGGAAGAGAAGGCTGGCGTCATTGAATGCAATATTCACTGGTTTCATTTCATTAAATTTTTGCATCACTGCAAATTACTTAATCCTATTTGCCAACACATTTGCCACAGTGTCTCATTTTCACCTTCAGGAATTTAATACCTTTTGAACCATAGAGCCAAGAAATCTAAACTAATTTAATAAGTTTGTTAAGATTTGGGGAATCTAAACTGCTACTTACATCTTCAGTTGGAAAGGGCTAGCAATGTGCTTTCCATATGTTATTATCTGAGGAAAAAAAAATTGGTCACTGAACACTCTTCCAGTGTTCTTTAATTTTTTTTAATTCTTTAGTTTTAATTAAGCTTAAATTATCTTCAGTGAGTATTCTCACCAAACTTAGCATTTATTGTATGTTTCATCTCTCTAAGGAAATAATTAAAAAACAATTTTTTGAAATAATTTCTGTTGCTTCCTTCCCAATCAGAAATGAGGAACAAAGTGGCCTTTAAGGAAGTTCCTTTCCCCAATTCCATTTTTATCATTCTACATTTGAAGACCAGCTAGGTGGCACAATGAATAGTATTGGGCCTGAAGTCAGGGAGATCTGAGTTCAAATCAGACCTCAGACATTTGCTAGCTGCTACCCTGGGCAATTCACTTAGCCCTATTTGCCTCAGTTACCTCATTTGTAAAATGAGCTGGAGAAGGAAATGGCAAAGCACTCTAGTATCTTTGCCAAGAAAACCTCAAATGTGATTATGAAGAGTTGAATGCAACTAAACAACACATTTGAAGAACCCCTAACTCTCCTTTTTCCAATTTAACTCTTTGTAAAAGTTATATTGAATTTTGTATTCATAAGCAGTTAAGTACACAACAGTCAAGACACTCCTAAGGTAAGCAAGAATTTTTAACACAAGGGAACACCAAGGCACTTGGTGAAGTGACCAACTACCAGGAAGGACTCCAGGAAGAAGGAGAAGGAGAAGGAGAAGGAGAAGGAGAAGAAGGAGAAGGAGAAGGAGAAGGAGAAGGAGAAGGAGAAGGAGAAGGAGAAGGAGAAGGAGAAGGAGAAGGAGAAGGAGAAGGAGAAGGAGAAGGAGAAGGAGAGGAGAAGGAGAAGGAGGAGAAGGAGAAGGAGAAGGAGAAGGAGAAGGAGAAGGAGAAGAAGGAGAAGGAGAAGGAGGAGAAGGAGAAGAAGGAGAAGAAGAAGAAGAAGAAGAAGAAGAAGAAGAAGAAGAAGAAGAAGAAGAAGAAGAAGAGAAGAAGAAGAAGAAGAAGAAGAAGAAGAAGAAGAAGAAGAAGAAGAAGAAGAAGAAGAAGAAGAAGAAGAAGAAGAAGAAGAAGAAGAAGAAGAAGGAAAGGTACTCTTAATAGCTTTACTTTAGCAGTAGATAGGGGAGTCAGGGCACAGAAAGAATCTAAACTACCTCTCATCACTGCCAGCATCAGGTGGATGCCTTCTGCTATTTAGAACTTTGTTCATGTATCACAAGCAAATCAATGCCCTGACATTGGTAGCCATTACGTGTTCAGGGAAATGTTCTCTAGGTAACTATGATGAAGATTTTATTGTCATTCAAAGAGCTCTCCCTCACACACTCCAAAACAACAACAGAAACCCTTCACATTTCGATAACATCTATAGTCACAAATTTATTCAATGGATAAATTGAGATGTCTTTGCACTGCCTTACTTTCTCACTACTTAATAGTAAGGTATGATTCTTGTCTTAGGACTTCTACAGACAAAAGACAGTCTAAGCAACTTTCTGTGTTACAAGGACCTGGTCTCTATACTCCTGGAGCCTCTTGCTGTCATGGGGATTGTTCTGGTGAATGCTCCAGAGAGCATGCGTGGGCTCAGTGCTAATGGACTACTATTTGAGATGATGAAGCAATTGTGGTGTTTAAACACTGTGAGAGACATAATTTCTGGGCTGTAAGTCATTTTATTAATAATGCCAGCATTTTAATAAAAAGAGGTCAGTGGCACCCTCAAATGCCAAAGACAATCACGGTAGTGGGCTCATGGCTTATGTGCCTTTGGAAAAGGGGTGTTCCTGAGGGTGGCAATCAACTCTGATTGGTTAACAACTAATGAGAAAATGAATATTACAATAAGGGACTGGACCTATTCCATTGAACTTTGATTATGTCATTTACTTCTAAGTTACCCCCAGTCTTAGGCAATCTATTCAAAGAATTTATCCCCACCCAAACCTGAGTAGAGCACAATGGCTTTCCCATCTGGGTGGGGTCTGAATAAGATTGTTAAGAAAATTAATCTAATCTCATTATCAATAATGTCCTTTAAGACACTGAACTTTTGAAATGAGGACTTTAGCAAACTGGAGGAACTCAGTATCTCTCCAAATATTGGTTATTAGTAATCATTACTCTTACAATGTCTTTATTGGTCTCTTGGTCCCTGTGACAGTAGCAAGGAAGGTCTAAGTCAAAGAGGATTGACCACTGAGCCAAAAAGGGCCATTCACTAAGTAAATCTTAAAAAGGGTGATTCTGCCTTCTTGTACTTTCACTTCTCATTTGATAAGCAGTCAGGGTCTCTTCTAATCTCTCTTTTAAACTTTGCATGGAGAGAATCCTCTCTTCTCAAGTATCTATAGTGGCTATCGACACATTGCAGTTTAGAGGACTTATATTGATCTAGATGAGCCTGAGACAGGACCTCAAGTGTCTGGCTTGCCTCTTCTGCTTTATCTTTCTTTCCCTGAGCATAGGTGACCAAACAGTGATCAGGAGAATTTAACTTTTGGGGAGTAGCTATCATATGAGTTTAGGAATCCCTCAGCTCCTTGGTCAGAGCTAAGTGTCAGCAGAAAGAATTTTCTGGAATTGAATCCTACTTAGGATGACCACCACCAGGAGGGTGAGTCCAAGTTATTTAATGACTTGTCAGAACATACGAACCTTGAGGGATTTGCTCTGTAAGTTCAGGGGGTGAAGGTGAAAGTAAAATGGCTGTCCAGCAATTTCACATGTTTTCAATATCAACCTCTGGGGTGACTGTTCTAGAAGTTATGGCTTATTGTGACACTTTTTAAGTCTTTGTCAATAAATGCTTATGAGTCTTTTGTACCTTAAGTATAGAGGAAATGAAAAGCTGTCTAATAACTGATCTTTCATGCTTTTCTAGGAGAAACCCTGTTGATGCATTTTGGGGAGACCCTTAACATAAGCCAAGCATAAACTTTAAATGATTTTCTTTGGGGATCTGGAGGTAGAGGTACAAAGAATTTTTAAAAACCTGACCCCTTTCTTGAGAGTCCAGGCTTCCATAGAACTGAGCCCAGTACTCTTGTGGGTCTAGAAGCTAGGGCATCTTTGTAGGATGGGATACCCAAGACCTCTAGACCCAGGGGTTCTACCATTACACCAGCAAATGAAAAATAGGATTTTCTAAAGGTTATTGAATCTAGTTCTTTGACACAGAAAAGTTATGTGTAAGAAGAGTTGAACATGGTATCTCTCTTACATTGTCAGAGCTCAATCTAAGAAACAGAAGAAATGCCCCATTAGATCTAATCAATGGCCCATCCATTCCAGTACATATCTAATTCCATCCAGTATATATTTATTAACCCTCTTATGGCCTGGCTTAATTGGCTATTTTCATTCAGTTTGGTTGTTTGATTTTATCTGTTTACTAAAGTTATAGAAGTTTTGATACTTATGTGCCTTTTCATGTTGTCAGTTCTTTGATGATTGTTTCTCGCTCTGAAAAATGTTAACAATATTGGCCTAGAGTATCATAAGAGTTATGGGGTAGTAGTGGATAGAGGACCCACCTTGGAGTCAGAAAGATTTAGTTTCAATACCAGTCTCTGACAGGTGTAGAATCCTGGCCAAGTCATGTTATTTCTTGGTGACCAGGAAACCCTTTGACATTATTTATTAAGGATGACCTGCCTATCTATATTAGTTGAATGAGTTCCTTACACCAGTGAAATCTCAGGTTGAGATTATATAAGTGCACATATACATACATACATATAAAATATTTATACATACATATATATGTATATATGTCTGTGTGTATATGTGTGTGTGTGCAAATCACTGTGCTAAGATCTAGTCAGAAATAGAGAAAAAATATAGGAAAACATAATTCCAGCCTTAATAGCATTATCTTCTTGAATCTATCGTCTATGAGCTTATGTAAACCTTCTTTCAACTGTTTTTTTTATTGGGGAGGGGCCAAATTCTCCCAGGAGCCTACAATAAACTATCAATGAAAGTTGAATACTCTTACAAGCCACTAAAGTACATCAATTACCACTTTGTTACACTCAAGTCTACCAAGAAAACCAAACCCGATGACAACTCAAATAAGGCATAAGATAAAATCAGTTTTCTGAAGTGGTGAAGCATTTGACTATTCTGAATTCTTCCTTATCCCCTCAGCAGGTCCCCAGAAAAGGAAAACATTCTGATATTTGGATGCTTAATAATAAAAATTGCATCCATCAAAATGACCTTCTGGTCCCCAGCAATGGTTTGGCATTAATCCTATTATTTCATGATGTTTTATCAAGGCAGCACAGCTTCCATTTCATCGTACACTAAGTGAATTGAAGCTCTCAGCTGGTGTACATCACACTTTTAGATGTGTGAAACACTGATATCCACAACATAAATCACCACTCCTTTTCCTCCTGAGACCATGCACTCGATTCTGTATCTACATTAGAGCTGTCAGGAACATATCAGCGCAGTGTCAGGAAAATAATCCAACACCATCTCAGACACAAGATATGATGCTTTTTAAAAACATATAGACATTTTACCCTTCCTGCAAACCAGTACGTAATAGAAGTAATAAATTGGCTGGTCCCTAAGAATGGGCTTGTCAGAAACCTAAAAATTTAACACAATCATCAGTGTTGTTGACATTTCTTTAAGGAGATTATTCATACATAGGACATTGTTTTCCTGCATAGACCCTTGGGATAGGTCAGCAGGACCTGAGGGCCCCAGGTCACTCTGTCAGAAAGGAAGAGAAAATCTCACTCTAATTTCGAGTGGCCTCAGGTGTCGGAACAAAAACTGCCACGCAGACTGCAGATTTCTCCCACCAGAAGGAAAAAAAAAATTGGGCAAACAACAAGGACAAAAAGTACTTTATTCATTAAAACTTATGATTCTTAACATTTGGGAACCAGTATAAAATATGATTTCAACTGTCTTGAAAGTTATTTTTTTTTATTCCATTTCCAAACATCTGAAGGAAGGTAGATAAGAACAATAGCCCTTTTATTGAAGTTTTCCCTTTTGGATAAAAAGTTTGTTATGAATGACCTCTTTGTTGTAACCAATGGATTTCCCAAATCCACTTTTTTGCACTCTCACTATACCTATGTACCTTAGTCCAAGTTCCTGATGAACCTTCGAGAATTAAAGGGTTTTTGAAGCACCGTTTCTTCCTTCCACTTCCTTGGAAGTTGTGTGTTCTTTTTACAAGCTACTGCTAGTTTGGACTCCTTTAAGGAGAACATCCCACAATCCAACAGAGAATTGCTGCGCCTCATTTGTCCTTCCCAAGACTCTGTGGTTTTCAAATGTCTATTAAATCTTATGCAACAATCAATTCAAATACACAAGTTTGGCTATTCAAATTACTTTTCCAAAAGTACTTTAAAATGCATTAAATTATTAATTGCCTGCTGGTACTTTAATCAAATGGGAAAATTGACATGGCCAGAGGCATGTATTTTTGTGGAAAGGAAATTTATTTAAGAAGAAACAGCAGCTCTTACTGCTTAATTTAAACTGAGAAAACTGTGGAAAATCAACTGCTCTGGAAAATTAATAAAACATTTCCAGCTGCAAACAGTGACTAATTGTACAAGATGAAGACTGCCCAGAATTAATAACTTGCAGTCTTCTGTGTGAAGAACCCCCTACTAGTTCAATTTACTGGGAGATTAAATTACTTCTAAGTTTGCTATATTAAAACAAAACATGAATAAAATGTCAGCGAAAGCACATCTATTATTTACTGTCTGTGATACGGATATAATTATTTCCAAACAACTACAATGTGACGTGACCGGTAATATTGAAACTACTTTCTGGTAAGTGAATCTACCTTGATTTTTTCCATGCATACCCACCTCCCCCACTTCTAAAAGAAAACTTTTTTTTTTCTTAAAAGTCCCAAAAGAAATTCCTTAGATGGTACTTTCCAGCCACCATGGGCTATTTCCTGTCATCTAAGACATGCTCAGCAACCGTGCCTGGCTCATCTCCTCATTGCATCGGAGATAACTTTTGGGAAGCCTTCTTGGCAGAGAAGCATAGCACATCATTGGCCTGGAGTGAAATGAAATAGAAGCCTTTACTATGGCATAGAGAAACCCACTCCTGCCCCTGGAGTGATCTTGTGCACAGGGTTCTTAATTGAATAGATTCCTTTCTTTGTAGCTTGGAGAGAACCATTGAAATAACTGGTAGGCTAACTTCAACTTCCTTGAGAGAAAATAGGGTATATAAACATGAAGGGTACCAGAGGTACTGATATACTTATTCTTTCTGGCTTTAGCTAACCCAATGAATCGACTTGTAGGATGTGTTGACTAACAGGAGGGTATTAAGTCCTTTTTCTTTTTTTACACCTGTAGCTCCAGGATTAGACTATTGGAGCCACAGGTGTAAAAAAAAAAAAAAAAAAAAAAAAAAGGAGTTAATACCCTTTTGTCAATCTTCTTGGGCCTTTCAAACTCTTAGAGATTGTCAGAAAGATGTCACCACTGACTATATTATTCAGTAGTCCTCATGATAGGGGTACATTCAATTCCAAAAAGATTTTTTTTTAAAAATCCTAACATGTTTTCTTTTTGTAGAAAACAAATTTTTAAAATGTTCTGAGTTTAACAAATAATTCATGAAATACAAGAGGAAATGAAGCAAGTTGATGTATCTAAGGAGAAGACCTGTTAAAGATGAAGATTATCTTAGCCAAATGGCAAAGATTCCTTTAGTCACTTAACTATTTATCCCTTTAATGCATGCAAAGAGAACATATTCAGTCACCTGCTATTGGATATTACTGGCAGCAATGTCAGAATGTTGGCTTAGAGGGAATAAAGGCATGCTATTTAGAGATGCAGAGGCTTATTAATTTCAGGTATAACTGGTTTGGGGTTTACCACAGAAGCTACATGGATATATCATTTATTTTCTGCATTTAAAAGGTAATTTGAAACAAGATTTGGGCAGTGCCACAGAGAGGGACATTATCTGACATTGTACACCATTTGTGCTTAATATTATAGGAGCAGATTGTATAAATTAGGGCATTCCTGGAGTCCTTAAAGTAAGATCGCCTATGAGAGTCAGATGAGGTTTGCAACCTTCTCACTGTTGCTCAAACAGGAAATCTCTCTCAAGTTAGTGACCTCAGTTTTGCTAACTTTAATTTTCCTTTAGAAACTTTTATACCTTGTTTGGCAGTGATAACTTTACACATATGTGGAAACGTAGGCAGTTAAGCTTAAGTAGTCCTATGAGAAAAATGATTATTAATAACCAATGATTTGGAGAGATCCAGAGTTCCCCTTTTTTTTAATAGTTCTCATTTCAAAGTTCAGTCTCTTGAAGGATATTGCCGATAATGAACCTGAATTAACTCTGCTCAGTCTTGGTCAGAATTTAATCTAAGGTGGGGAAACCCACTGTACTTTTTTAGGTGAGAAAGATCCTTTGTTTAGATCAGGGGTGGGGAGCCTGTGGCCTAAAGGCCACTCGTGACCTACTAGGTCCTCCAGTGCAGCCCTTGGACTGAATCCAAACTTCACAGAACAAATCCCCTTAATAAAAGGATTTGTTCTGTAAAATTTGGACTCTGTCAAAAGGCCACACCCAAGGACCTAGAAGGCCACGTGTGGCCTCCAGGCTGCAGGTTCCCCACCCCTGGTCTAGATTGTCCAAGAGTGAGGGTAGTCTGGATGTAGAGATAGTCTCTTTGTCCTAGGGTGACATGCTTCTCTCGGCCCCTCATTGGAAGGAGCCTACTTCTCACTGTAATATGCATTCTCATTAATTGTTAACCAATCAGAGTTATCGCTACTCTCTACAACACCCACTTTTCTGAGGGCATATAAGCCATGAGCCTGCTACCAGTGGCATTCGGGAGTGCCACTGACCTCTTGTATTAATAAAATGCTAGCACTGTTAATAAAATGATCGGCTACCCAGAAATTATGTCTCTCGAACTTTTTAAATGTCACCTCTATGTCAGAAGTACCAAAGGCCTTTATCTCCAAAATATCATCGACCTGCCTTCTAATATTTGGTGTTCTTTTAACTGGGGCAAAACTTTAGTTTGGAAAAGCAGTGATAAGGCCTACAATGCCTTAGGAATTTTGCATCAGACAAATTCACTCAAAGATGTAAATTACTGATATCATATCTTTCCAGACGGCAAGATTTGATAGGAGGAAGGACCCTGGAAATCTGAAAGGGAGGTAAGAAGTAAGAGGCTCAGAAAGAGGCTGTCAGGGACAATGAATATAGAATTCACTTCACCATTTTGCTTCAGTATTCCCTTAGGCTAAAGTGCCTCTTCTGTATTCACACACCACTGAACTCTCACATTCAGTAATTTCCTACAAGTCTTAGAGGACAGGAAGAACATATTTTCTTTACTTAGAGTGAAAAAAGCAAACCATAAATGTGTTAGTAAATGTGCTCTACTTGTAAACTTCATATGGGAATTAGGCGTACATTGTGCTAATTTGCATTTAATATTGCATTTTGACATGTTGAGCTCATGTAAGAGTCATCAGCAGATGCTACTGGAGAGAGAACTTTATTAAATGATCCTCTGAGCATTCACATTACAGTATCTGAGATAGAAAACTAGGAGATATCATCACTAAAGCTCTTTGTCACAGTCACAGAAGAGAGATTTCCTGTAATAATGTTCTCTTTAGCTGCTCCAATATGCAACCAGGTGACACAGGGGATACAGTGCAGGGCCTGGAGTCATGAAGACTTGAGTTCAAATCTCACCTAGGATACTTACTAAGTTGTGTGACTCTGGGCAAGTCATTTAACCCTGTTTGCCTCAGTTTCCTCATCTAAAAGATGAACTGGAGAAAGAGGTGGCAAACCACTCCAGTATCTTTGCCAAGAAAGCTTAAATGGGGTCACAGAGAATCTGAAATGACTCAACAATAAAGTTGCTCCAGTGAAATCACCCTCAAAAGAGATTAGCCTAGCAATATACACAGCTTAAGAAAAATTGATGAAGAAGTAATATAACCAGATGATAACATTCAAATAGATCACAAGCCAATTAAAAATAACTCACATAAATACTTTAAAATTTGCAAAGCCGTTTATATACATTACCTCATCTGAGCTCCATGATAGCCCTGAGATATAAGAGTTATTATCACCATTTTCTAGATGAGTAAGCCAAGGCTTAAAGATGTTGTGTCTTAAAGATGTTGCCGAGGGTCACATAACTAGTATGTGTTAGAGACAAGAACTAAAGTCAACTTTTTCCTAACTCTTCAAAGATTCATTACTCTATCCATTCAGCAGTATTACTTCTCAGTAGTTCATCAGTACAAGTGTTTCAGAAAGGCCCCTCATGTGGACAATGAGTGGGGCCCAGGGTTGAATAGAAAGAGACTGCCCTAGACTGCTTTTTGGAAATTGTGCAGTTTTCTGTAACAACAATGTTGCTTGCAGCTGCTGTAGGAGTGTAAGACCCAGCAAGACCAGCAACAAGAGCTGCCAGCACAGGTTCTTTTGATCTGCTTTACTAAGCTAAGGAAAGCAACTTTAAGGGGTTAACAATCTCACTTTAATCAAAGATACATACATATTCACTTAGTTCAGGAGGAAAAAGCCAGCACCCTGACCTTCAGAGCAAATACAAACAGAAATTACAAACAGAGACAATATCAACGAAGCAACCAACTCAAACCAGTCTATCCACAGCAATACATAGTTACTAGGGAAGCATCAACATCTGGGTTTCTTCAAAGCCAGGGGGCTCCAGTGGCTACCCAGAGTCTCCACACCAACACTCTGAGTTTATATGCCCTGTTCAGGGTCAAAGGGTGTCACAACATGCAACTCAAACCCATCTAAACTAGGCTTTCCCTTGAGGTTAGGAGGTCATCAAAGACTCCTGATTTAATCAACGAAACAAAGGCTAGGCTCATCAAGGGCACTTGATTAAATAAGTGCTCCAAAAGAGAAAACAGTAAAAAAGTCCCACCTTAATTACTGATACATTTTTAAAGGGCATGGATTAGCTATTTAAGGAAAAGCTGATTGAAACACCAGCCTTCTCTTTGTGAGATTATCTTGCTGTGAATGATGGAGAATTATGACCTCAGGAGAATTATGACCTCAGAAGAATTAAAATTGCAGGTACACCAAAGGGTAATGGAAAGACAAGTTAACAGTATACAAAATGTATAGACTTGGGGTAGCTAGGTGGGGCAGTGGATAAGAGTGCTGGCCCTGGAGTCAGGAAGACTCATCTTCCTGAGTTCAAATGCAGCCTCACAAACTTACAAACTGTGTGACTCTGGGCAAGTCACTTGTCTTTGTTTGCCTCAGTTTCCTTATCTTTCAAATGAGCTGGAAAAGGAAATGGCAAACCAGTGTCTTTGCCAAGAAATGCCCAAATGGGGTCATGTTGAGTGGGACATGACTGAAATGACTGAACAACAAAATGTATAGACTATAACATCATGGCCTGGTATAGGGCCATCCAAAACATAGCCTGCATGTGGCCCGCAGTGTGATTTTATGTGGCCTGCCTGTGGGTTTTAATTTTCACGAGCAAAACAATAAAATAATAATTTGCATCTAATGCATATTGGATTTTTTAATTCCATCACTAATAAATAATCTCATTGATGTTAATTTTCTTTGGTGCTTTTAAGCAGTATTACGGATGGAACATATCCCACGGAATTTTCAATTGATCTGTGGGAAGCGTTCTGTCTATACGATGCAGGCTAGTCAGTATGCACCCACCTTTATACTATTGTGTTGTGGCTTTGTTGTTTTGTGTTTGCTCTCATGCTTCAGCACCTTCGCCCATCGTATTGATGAGGATTCCCCCACTTTCTCTTAGTGTACTGTATTTTTTATTCTGGGTGTAGCCCTCCAATAATTATTTTATTTTAATGTGGCCCTAAGACAACCTAAGGTTGGACAGCCCTGACCTGGTAGATAGAGAGAGGGCCTCTGACTCAGAAAGACCTGGGTGTTGGGGCAGCTAGGTGGCGCAGTGAGTAGAGCACCGGCCCTGGAGTCAGGAGGACCTGAGTTCAAATTCGGCCTCTGACACTTGACACATGTACTAGCTGTGTGACCTTGAGCAAGTCACTTAACCCCAATTGCCCTGCCAAAAAGAAAAAAAAGAAAAAAAAAGAAAGACCTGGGTGTGAGTCTTATCTCTGACACTGGATATGACCTGGCCAATTCATTTAACCTCTCGATGCCCCAGGCAACACTCCAAGATAAAACTGGAGGGCAGGTGCTAAGCTCCTGGAGTGAATGAGTGGGTTAGTTCCTCACTCAGGAGCTCCCAACGCTGATGAAATCCCAGAACTTGTTCAAGAAAAAAGAAAATCTGGGGGAAATAAATGACAAGAGAAAAAGTTAGATTAGAAAGTACGAGGGATAACAGGGCAAGTGCTGAGCCATCAGCAATGAAGCATTTAAATAACCAGAAGAAGACTTCAGGGGCGGGGTTGTGTTTGTCTTTCAGTTTTGAAGAGGACCATGGCATCAGGGAAAGGATGACCTGACTTGCAGTTGACTTTGATTTGAGTGAGAGAGGCCTGTGCAAGGTCACCAGCCTCACTTTCTCCTCCAGAGACATCTGGGTCCAGTGGCCTGATAGTCATCAGGATGAGGGGTGAGGAAGAGATCTTTCATTGATGATCTATGGGAGGATCTGGAGAAGAACATCTTTGCATGAGAAGGTGCAAATGGGTTTTGATCTACTCAGATGGAGGAAGTATCCACCTGCTGCCATTTCTCAAAATTGATGGAAGGCATGGATCTGTCAAAGCAGAGAAGCACCCATGTGATAAAATCAGAGAAAAAAATAAAAGTGCCTAGCCCAGTTCCTGGCACGTAGTAGACACTATGTAAATGTTTATTCTCTTCTCCCCTTTCCTTCCCAATGGGCATTGACCATTGTCATCCTCTGGCTATTTGGTATTACTTTGGCTATTATGAATAAGTATTATTTTAACATCGACAAACTTTTCATCACAGCAAGATAGGCAGTGTAAGTATTATCCCCATTTTACAAATAAGGAAGCTGAAGCTCAGATAGGTTAGATCACCTGCACAAAGTCATGTACTTAGGACATTTGGGAGTCTAAACTTGAACCCATGCCTTTGGACTCCAGGATCAACGCTTTTCTTTATACCTCACTAAGCTGGAAGCAGGGCTTTATGTTACTGGGGCACCAGGAAAACGTAGGGAACATATAAGGATATGAAGACTGTTTCTTCTCCTTCAACTTCCATCACTGGTTGACTCAGTCATTAAGCAGTATTAGGCCATTCAGTGATAATTTTAATTATTTGTCATTCATACCATCTGGCCTGATGCTTATTGACATCTCAGGAAATGGTAGGAGCATCAGATAAAGATGAAGAATATCCTCTTCCTCCTCCCTGACTGATTCCACACCAGAAGGTAAGCAGCCTGGAGAAAAATGGGTAGGAATTTTTTAGACTGCTGCCTAGCCCTCTCCAAGGACTCCTCACAAGATGGGAGATGCCCAGGACATCCCCAGATGAGGCAATACCAGGCCCCCCACCCCAAAGTCCCAGTTTGGCTGAGGCCTAGACTGAAAAGGGAACCTTGTTTAAGGAAACAAGTTCTGATTTTATCTTGCTAGTGGATCCAGGGTAACTGTGATTTGTATAGCATCTTCCCAAGATCACTTGGCCTCTTCCCCCTGCTACTATAATAATTGTCCAACAGAGCACTTGGCACAAATTTGCCCTCCTTTGAGTACTCATCATGGTCTTAACTTTTCCTTGCACTCTTTGCCCTCCCCCAGTCAAAACACTTCGGGGTAAGAGGGAGGAAGGGTTTGAAGGACCAAATGGTATGAATGAGTCATCTATATAGGTGTAGCTTTCAAGATGAGGAGGGCTTGAGCAACTAGTACCATATTTGTTAAGTGGGCCATAAATGAGTTATCTATGCTGGTTCAGTTTCTAGGATGAGGAAAGTCCAAGCAAGAAACAACTCATATCACCTTTTTCTTTTTTTTTTGAGAGCATCTTCTAGATGGATGGGCTGGCAGAAGTGGGTAAAGTTGGATGAAAGTTTCCAGTAGCAGCCCTGTGAATGTCTCTGCTCTGTTATATTATTCCCTAGCAATGATCTCTAGCCTTGGATCCAGGTGAACATCGACAACTGTTGTGGGATGGGGTTGTTGTTGCTGTTCATCCTTTTTTCTGGAAGAGGACCAATGACATCAGGAAGGTAATGTCTTGACTTGCAAGTGAATTAGATTTAAGTGAGGCAGGACTGTGCAAAGTCATCAGACTTACCCTCTCCTCCAGAGTCATCGGAGTCCAGTGGCAAGACATAGGTCAAGATGACTGGCAATGGCCCCAGATGCAGTGGGAGACCTTGGCCTTTTTAAGCTAAGGTCTTTCCCAAGTCTCTGTCTGAGGCAGTACCTATTCAGTAATTAAAGGCTATAATTGAGGCAAAAGATGGCCAAATTTGCCTTTATGAAAGAATCAATCGGGGGGGCGGTGGGGGCGGGGAAGACCTTCAGAGTTTCTGGTCAGAACAATTGCTTTTTGCATTCACTCTGAACCATCAAAACCCAAACAGTGAGGGATGGGGACAAACGGTGGACCAAAGGGTAGGATCTGGGCTAGGTTGGGAATCTGATATGGGTATTAGCAAGGAGGAGAGAATAGGAGAGGCTAAAATGTAAGGCATGCCTCACCTCTGTCCCTTCAGACCAGTGGTTGTTTTGAGATTTTTACTGACACCCATAATCTCCCACTTCTCCCTCAACTGAATAGAGTAGAACCAAGTGACAAATGAGCCGACAGTTCCCTGAGCTGTCAATCAGCTTCAGTAAACTTGCTCGATGCTGAAATATCATCCTCTCCTGCATCTAAGTTGTGCTGTGTCTTCTAGGCATACCTGAGCTAACGCCAGACTTGCTGGTTCGTGTCCCAGTTCCTTGAAATTATCAGGAAAGCAATTTAATAAACAAAAACTTTTCAGGATATTAAACACAATAAATCAAATCGACAATAGTTAACGAGCATGCTGTGTGCCATGTAAGACAAAGTGAGATAAAGAAAGCAGAAGGTGACCAGCCCAGGCCCTCAAGGAGCTTATAATTTAGGTTTCTAGGAGCGGACTCCAAGGTCATCCTGATGTGGAGACAAAGGTGCCCTAAGGGTTGAACTCTCCCTGGTTTATTCTCTAACCTGAAGGTGCCCTAAAGTCTCTTGCCTTTATCTTGAAATACTACAAAACTTCCCCTTATTTTGGACCATAAAATTCCTTGTCTCCCCTCCATCCTGGGTCATAAAATTTCCTTTGCCTCCCTTATCTTGTGTCATTCGTCCTCCTCATCCTGTGTCTTTATCTTGCAAGATTTATCAGATCCCTAAATCTCCAACACTCATAAGAAACCCAAAATTACATCATCATCTTACCAGCTGTATAGCTTTCTGTCCATACAAGTCTGGTTCTTTTCCTATATGGAGGCCTTTGTTTAGCTCCTTGCTAAATCTCAGGTCCATGTGCTTTTGAGTCAATAAAGCTCCCCTTGGTTAGGAGAAAATCGTCTAAGTGAATTCTTTCACATCTGAACCTGCTCTTCCAACTCTGACCTCAACAATCCACTGCATCGATTCACCAGTCATCCTGACTCTTGTCCTGCTACTGAACTTCAAGGACTCTGGAAGAGAGAGTGAGGCTGACGACTTTGTGCAGCTCTGCCTCTCTTAAATACAAATTTGATCTCCAGACATCACCCTTGATGTCAGTAGTCCTCTTTAAAAACAAGGGACAAACAGCAACATTAATCATCATGAAAAGAACATTGTATTTAGACCCAGAGGGCCTGGGTTTGAATCCTAACTCTATCATTTACTACCTAGGTAACATCGGAAAAGTCATTTCATCTTTTTGGGCCTCAGTTCTCTTATCTGCAAAATTAGGGGAGGAAACCTCTAAGATCCCTTCCTACTTTAAGTCTAGGATTCTAGGTACCTGTGATTTCCATTTGGCATTAGAAAGAACTGAGACTTGGAGATTTGTTCTGCTCACACAGCTAGTCAACCTTACAGCTTGAACCAAGGTCCCCTGACTCCAAGTCCAGGGGCTCATTCTGGACCACGCTTTCATAGCTGATTTGTTGATGACCCTTTAATTAAAGTAGTTATCATAGCTAATCTCTGTGTATTATTTTAAAGGCTTAAACAACATTTTAGATTATCTCATTTTATTCTAAAAACAACCTTTTTAAGGTAGGTAATATTATCCTTTAACAGATGAAAACATCGAAGCTGAAAGAGGTTAAGGGATTTGGGATTCAAATTGACATCTTGACTCCAAGCTGTTGTTACTGTTTAATCATTTCAAATGTGTCTGACTCTTCATGACCCGATTTGGGCTTTTCTTGACAGATGCTGGAATGGTTTGCCATTTCCTTCTCCAGCTCATTTTACAGATGAGAAAACTGAGGCAAACTGGGTTGAGTGACTTGGCTAGGGTCACACAGCTACTAAAGTATCTAAGGTAGAATTGGAACTTAGGTCTTTCTGACTCCAGGCCCTGAGCACGCTATCCACTATCACCTTGACTCCAAGAGACTAAAATTCTATTCCCTATGTCGCATTGCCTCCCAGAAGGCAAAACAGTATAATGGGATATTGTACGAGGTTTGGTGTCAGAAGAGCTGGGTTCTGATCTCAGCTCTGTCAACTTACTACTATGTGACTTTAGGCAAGTCATATCACCTCTTTCAACTTTAGTTTTCTTATCTGTAAAATAAGCACTGGCAGCTTGGTGGCTCAATGGATAGCGTGCCAGGCCTGGAGTCAGGAAGGCTCATCTTCTTGAGTTCAAATCTGGCCTCTGACACTTCGTAGCTGGATGACCCTGGTCAAGTCACTTCACCCTGTTTGCCTCCATATCCTCATCTGTAAAATGAGTTGGAGAAGGAAATGGCAAACCACTCCAGTATCTTTGCCAAGAAAACCCCAAATGGGTCAGCGACAGTTGGACGTGACTGTAAAAAGACTGAACAGAAGCCACGATATTAACCATATAGGACTAGATGACCTCTAAGGTCCTTGCCAGCTCTATGTGATTCTAAGATCTGTGGCCCCTGTGGGTTTTTTTATGACTAGTAAATGAAATCTAAATTTTTTTCTGAACCCTAATCTTGTTTTCCTGTAATAAGCAAGTAATGTGTTGTATAAAGCTTTGCAGTATACCACTAAGGGCTATGTGCTATAATGGGGCTAATTATTATCATGGGTCATTATAAGATAAGAAGCCCACAAATAAATTAGTTATGGCAAAGATATGTGCCATGAATATATAGTACATTCTTCATTGGGGACATATTTTTCCAAAGATGCTTTCATATATCTGTAATTAAGTGTGTCATATTAATTGCATGGCCCTTTTACTATGCAAAAAAGTGAGAACCTTTCCTCTTGATATCAGATTAGAACTGATTGCCTAATTACATTACCTGCATAATTAAATACACATTTAGTAGCCTCAGAATTATATAATATTGTGGTTTCATTTCCTAATAGAATTACCCTGCCTTTGGAGTAGAATTCTTGCTAAGAAATGAGGATCTAATTACTTAGTGACACTATATTAAATCCTCAGGGACCTTTCCTCAAAGAAAAGGCTTAGGTGAAAAAGGATTCAAGGGACTTCTTTCTTATTCTGTTCCTACAATCTGAATCATAGAAATTAGAAATACGAATCATCCACTAGCCTTTCTTCTCTCTGTAGGAAACGGGGTAGGGTTCCCTCTCCCCCAACATTGGTCCCAGTATTAGGACCCAATTGCTGGAGCATTTTGGATAAGTAAGAAGTCGTTCACATGGCTCATTCAAACAGCTCCTTTAAAATACATCATTAGCATCCCTTTGAAGATCACATGATGATGATCTACTGGGCCCCCCAACTGCAGGCTGCTAACATGAACCTTCTCCCCTAATAGTAATTCAGTCCTGTCTTCAGTGAATCGGCCCACTGCTGTTCAGTCGTTTTTTTCAAACGTGTCTCACTCTTTGAGACCCCAAATGGGAGTGTTCTTGGCAAACATACTGGAGCAGTTTGCCATTTTCTTCTCCAGCTCATTTTACAGATGAGGAAACTGAGGCAAATAGGGTTAAGTGACTTGCCCAGGGTCACCTAGTAAGGAAGTGTCTGAGGCCAGATGTGAATTCATAAAGATGGGTCTTCCTGACTCTGGGCCCAGCGCTCCTGTCCTCTACCAGCTAGCTGCCCCAAATTGCCACGCAGGCATACACAATGCAGGGGACCCTATCAGTCATATTATTTGATCTACCCGAGTACAAAGTATGACTGGCTTATAACTCTCTGAAGAGGAATCTCCCACAGAGAATCTTGTACAGTATCATTACTTTCCTCCCTATAAACCTGGATGTGGGTAGAGCTAGACCTTTCACTGTTGTCCAGAACTGAATAGAATGGAGTTTCCCCAGGGCAGAATACAGTGCATAAGGAGTCCCAGGATGTGGGTTCAAATCTTCATGCTGCTGTTTATACTGCCTTATGATAGTTACTTTTCCCTCTGGGCCTCAGTTTCCTCATTTGTAAAAATAAGAGGACTAAACTAATGGACAGCTAGGTGGCACGGTGGACAGGGCCTTGAGTCATCTTTGTGAGTCTCAGACACTTCCTAACTGGGTGACCCTGGGCAAGTCCCTCATCACTGTTTGCCTCAGTTTCCTCATCTGTAAAATGAGCTAGAGAAGGAAACAGCAAACCACTCTATTATCTCTGCCAAGAAAACCTCAAACGGCAACACTATTGCACACCAACAACACCAATGAAGGAGAAATAATTGAGGCCCTTCCAGGTGTAATACCTAGGATCTTACAATCTCCCTCATTTTTGACACTATACTTTGACTAATGCAATCTAAGGTTACAAATTCCAGAACTCACTTAGCATTCTACTGTATTTTTCATACCTGATTCTAAGATCAAGAAAGGTTTCAAACTGGCATTTGATACTCATCTTTAGAAGAATTTTTTATCTTGCTTTTTAACCTTGCATGTGTTTTAAAGCAAACTCAATTGACTAGGGAAATCCAACTGTATCACACACTTCCTAAAACTCAGAATGATTTTAAATATTTAACTTTTCATGTGCCTTATCTTATAACAATTTTCATATGACAACTAGATCATGAATTCCTTAAGGTCAGGACCCACATCTAATGTTTTCCTGTCTCCACTACCGAGGAAGCAGCCAGTGGTTAGAGCACTGGGCCTGGAGTCAGGAAGACCTGAGTTCAAATCCAGCCTCAGACACTTCCTAGCTGTGTGACCCTGGGCAAGTCACTTAACCACGGATGTGCCTGACAAAATGGACACACCAGATTCACTGGAGAAGGAAATGGCAAACCACTACAGTATCTTGGTCAAGAAAATCCCAAATGGGTTCATGAAGGATCAGTCACAACTGAACAACAACAACGGTGCCCACGTAGCTGTATCTTTTGTGCATAGTCCCTAAATATTTATTAACGGGAAAAGCACTAAAATCATCTAAACACCAAAAACATCCAGATACTAAAATAATATAAATTTACAAAATGCCTTTTCTCAAGGAATTTGCAACCCTCTACACAGTATTAAACCTAATTAATTATCGCAATATTCTCAGAAGATGGCTGAGGTTCATGACAACCCCCATTTTAGATTTGTGAGAGTTTGAGTGACGTATGTGACATAAGTCACACAGAAAAGCTGGGGGATAATAGAACCAAATTTGAACTTGGCATTCAAACAAAGGCCCATTAACTCCATAGGGTGGTCAATTTCTTGTTTCTTGTACCCTGTTCCCCTCATCCACTCTTCAGCCCAGCCACCGGTGCTAATCTCTTCTAATTTCTCCAGTCAATTTCCCAACCTACCTCTAACCTCTTCTAGTTTTCCCAAACCTCTACATCTATCTCTTTCACTGAAGGAGCTATGTGTTGCAGTGGTTAGATCAATGGGCACAGAATCAGGAAGACCTGAATTAAAATACTTAATAGTTGTATGACCATAGATGAGGCACTTAACATCTGTCTGCCTCAGTTTTCTCAACTGTAAAATGCAGATAATAATAATATCTACCTCCCAGTGTTGTTATGAGCATCAGATGACATAATATTTTTAAATCCCATAGTACAATGTCTGTACCATAGCTGGTACTTAGTAAATGCTTGTTTCCCTTCCTCCTCTTTTTTTCCTCCTATCTCCCCTTCTCTTCCCTTTCTCCACCATGATCACAGCCTGCTTCCCATCTTTTCATCCTCCCTTTCTCTCAGAAGTCTGATGTAGTCACTCATTTCAGGCATGAATGGGATAGCTCCACATAGAACACAACATAATAATACACATTTGGGATATAAAATGTTCAATAGTGATTGCGAAGCCCCTATTTTAGAAGAAAGGACACACTCTTCTGGCTAGATAAAGAAGGAGTCCCTTCTTTTATAAATGGCAAGGTACTAAATGTGAAACATTATTAAAAATCCTGGTTTATTATTATTATGAACAGTAATAAAAAATTCTCTTTGACCCATTATAATATAAAAAATAAAGCCTGGACAAAGTAATGATAGGAGGCCATGAGCAGCATGTGAGAGAATCAGAGAGGATCTAGGGAAGTATAAAAGAGTTAGAGTTAGGCTAGGAGGGAAACTGGAGAAATTAGAGGAGATGTAAGGCTTCGCCAGTGAGGCTGGAGAAGGTTTGGGAAACTTATTCCACTGAAAGATCAGAAATAAGGTAACCTCATTTCCTGACCAATAGTGTTGAAGGGTGCTGATAGCTAACAGCTTCAACACACACTTTCCTCCAATGCTTAGAAAAGAACATTAATGTTTCATGACATTAAGTGTCCTGAGGGAAGGGACTATGTCTTATATTTCTGTGCCCCCCATAATGTCTAATACTTATTTTAGAAATTCAGTTTGTTTTATTCCCCTACTACGCTAAAAGAAAGTTCCATGAGAGAAAGGATTGTATCCCCAATTCCCAGCACTCTAAGCATTTAATAAGTGTTTGTTGAATTGAATCACACAGTGATAGACACAGAACATATATTCAACACTTTTTTTTATCTTTTTTATTGATGGATCACAATTACAATACTAAAGTGCAAAGTAATTTCAAGAAGTCACAGACTAGTACTTGAACTCTCTGCTTCTGAAGTTAGAAGAACTGCCTAGAGCTCAACAAACAGTCTGACAAACATCCCTTCAAGGTTCCAGAGGGGCCACAAAAGGTTAAAATGTCTCTCCTCTATAGCCATTGGCTCAAGCCTCCACTAGCTGTGCTCCCCCCATTGTTGGGAGCCTGTGAGTAATGCTCCAGTTCTATTTAACCACTTAAATAGAATGTTGGTTTGGGGGGTTTCTTTGTGGGGAGGGGTGGGATTGAGACCAGGTCTCCTTATCTGGCATAGACTGGAAGGTTGGCATTCACTCATAGGCCCAGTTCCACTACTGATTGGCATAGAAGCTTTGACCTGCTCCATTTCCAACCTGGAACAATTTACCTTTCCTTAGGTAAGTGCATGGCACCCTGCTCCTAGGGACTCATCTATTGGTGTCAAACTTAATGTAAACTCTTAATCAGCTTTAGTCCTGATGCAACTCAGAACTCTTGAACTCCAGTGATCCACCAGTCTCGGCCTCCCCAATAGTATGCACCACCCTACTGGTTTAGAATAGCTCTTTGGTGGGGCAGCTAGGTGGTGCAGTGAGTAGAGCACTGGCCCTGGACTTGGGAGGACCTGAGTTCAAATCTTGCCTCAGATGCTTGACACAGTTATTAGCTGTGTGACCTTGGGCAAGTCACTTTAACCCCAATTGCCCTGCCTTCCCCCCTCTAAAATAATAATAATAATAAAAAGAATAGCTTTTTGGGAAAAAAATGCTTTTCTATAGCATGAAAAAATACATAAATGTTTTCTTCCAAACCACTCTAGGGGGTATTCTCTACCCTCCATCTCGGGGGGAGTAAGTTCAAAATTTAACTCCACTCTAACATAGCATTAATTTCACTAAGTTCATGTCGAAAGGCTGCATTGCTGCTGGATGAATCCCTCTTACCCAATGCTGGGCTGGGGTCCCAAAAATCACTATCAGGAAATGTGTCTTTCTCCTCAGCTTATCAATGCTACACTTGCTGCAAAATCTGGCTTTCATTCTAATTCCCAGAATTCTGTGCCTCCCTCTCCTAACCACTGAAACTACCAAGGTTGGAGACTATACTCCCTTCGCCTCGAATAGAAAAACAAACAGTTAGATGGCAAGCGCTGAGGCCTATTTCTTGAGACTAATGGCGTCAGAGGCCCTAAGTCTTCTCTCCTTACGAAGTGGTCTTTCACTAGATGCCATGGGTGATGGCATATCGGAATGAAGCCAAGCAAGGGAACAAGGCAAAACGGAGGTGGCTGGTGCTAATAGATCTTTTGGAATGCTTCTAAGGCCAATAAAAGAGCTTTCTCTTCACTACATGGTTAACCAGACAAAGCCAATGACAAATGTCGATATGTGCTACATACACAGTAAATACAAGACAATATGTGTGAGGTGCAGAACTAATTGGGGAGGCGGTCGATCGGGGAAGACGTTATGTAGGAGATGGGCTTGAACTGGGCTTTGAAGGAAGCTTGGAATCCTAAGAGATCCAGGTAATGAAGTGTATTCCAGGCATGGGGCCCAGCCTGTGCAAAGGTTTGGGAGATGGATAATGGAATGTTATACGTGGTAAGTCAGTTTTTCTGGACCACAGAGTTCAAAAGAGAAGTAACATAAAATGAGTCTGGAACGGTAACTTAGAGTTAGATTGTAAGGGCTCTAAACGCCAAACAGACTTGTTTATAATTAAAATGGTTATTATTGCAATAACATTAGACTTTGATTAGTCTATTAGCCTGGCAAACTTAAAAACCAGAATCAGTCCTAACTTCAAGCAGTGCTGTGTCAGTTGCATTTGTCTTGGGAATTTTCATCCCAATACCATCTCCTTAATCAAAAAGTCAAGTCCAGATGCCTTGACCTGATTAGCTCTAAACACTTTTCTTATTTCACTGCTCTGTTGCAGCTAGTAGGCGGATGAGTGATGAAAGACAAGTAGGTGCAGAGAAGGGCCTGTCATCTGATCAGGGAGATGCCTTGTGCATCTTCTTTAAAAAACAAACAAACAAAAAAAAAGAAAGCCATTCCCATTAGGATCTTTTTAACTTAAAGTTTTTACCCTGGGGTGGAAAGGGTGGTGTATGGGGAAAGAGGAGGGGGAAACTTGTTCTGTCTCTTTATAGAGGCAAGCAAATTGAAAGTCGCAGAGGGGTGTGCCTCAGGGCTGTTTGTAAATCCATTTCCTTTGTCATAACAAGAACAAATCCCACCTTTGAAGTTTTTCCTTCTTGTTACAAGGGGAATGTCTTTTGTTTAATCCATTTTAGCCTTTAATACCTGACCTGGATCAATCCTGTTGGTTAGATTACACAGTGTTCATGCTGATTTGAAACTAGCCTACAGGATTTTTCTGCCTCATTGGTTTGAGAATTTCAGGAATAATCATCGTCTACAATACCCAGACTACCTTTTACTTTGAACCAACAAATGGTCCTTTTGCAATAAAAAACACAAACATATCAAGCATAGTTAATCAGCTTTGGGCTTATTTTTGTAAGTATTGTATTTTAGTCCTAGATAAATTGTTCTTCGGGAACAGGGAAGGAGACTGATGGTATTCTACAAGTCAATGTGCCCCATTCATTTAAAAGTCAAGGTCACCCCAGCTTTGGCTGTGGCTCCAAGAATAAATTATTTCAAGTTTCAGTTGTATTTTGTCCTCTCTGCTTTAAAGTACAGAGTACTATCCTTTTGACTCAAACCTAGTAAGAGGAAGGACCTAGAACCCTCTTTTCCCTTCCTAAAGACAGGAGTTCTTTCATTTGTAAAAGGTCTTCTTGGACTACTTTGTCCCCATCACTTACATGCTTTCTCAAAGCTGGTGGCATGTAGGGGACTGGTCTGTGCCAAACTTGCAAGGACCATTTCCTAATCATTTGCCCTTCCAAGATAAGTGGCTATGAATTGGATCCAGATATTATCAATTGTTTCTTAAATTGATGCAGGGAAGAGACATTTCATTCCATGAGGACAAACAAAAAGTTACTAAAGAGGGAGGAGCAGTAAATTAGGGCAAGATACAATTTTAAAGTGACTTTCATTCACCCAGTGGGCACAAGACCATCACTGATTCTTGTTATCAGCACCATTCAATGCCAGAACAAAGTCAAGAATTAATCTACACCAAGAAAATGGCAGAGCAATAAAGAAAGGATTAACAACCTTTGATATCCAATGGTGGTTCTAGTTGATATCTACCTATGAGACTGTGTTACTTTTGCCTTCCTTTCTTAGGCTAACTATAATCTTAGACCTTAGAAAAAAGAAAAGAAAAAAAAATCCAGACATTGATTATAGAAATAATTATACTAAAAAAAAATTAATACTAGCTAGCTTAATATATCAGCATTCTGGATTGAGTCAGGTCCTTGGTAAATTATGTTCAATATGGGAATGGAACAAAATATTCATATCTCATCTGACAGTTCAATAAAAAGATTTACTTAGCAATAACAAAAGGATATTCAACAAAGACGTGCACTAAGTATACCCTGAGATGGTTCAGCTGAGCAAATCTCCTCTGCCTCTGAGTTGCCCATCATGGTCTACTAGCCAAGCATCAGAGTCAGACTCAGTTTTATGCTAAAGTGACTGGAAAGTGTGGTCAGCATCCTGAGGCTTTACTCCCCCGAGCCAATCAAGTATCAAATGTGGCTCCAAAACCTTTTAAGGAAAAACTAGCTTAACTTGTAATGAGGGCAGGGGTTAGAATATTGTTCCTACCACATTTGGAAAGAGCACCAGAAGATCAAAAAAATCTGGATTCTAGTCTCCACTTTGCTACTAATTTGCTTTATCATCTTAATCTAGATGTATAATGCTTCTGGACTCAATTTTCTCATCTGCAGAATAATTGACATGGAAAAGACAATCTCCAGGCTTCCTTCTAGCACTAAGGTCTCAATGATACATTCTTTAAAAAGCAAAAGCCAATTATTTTTATTGGTATATTTTGTTAAGATACAATAGATAGGTCCAAACAAAATATCAAGCAAACATCCCCTATAAAGTAGGTACCTCACCCCCTAAAGGATTAAGCAAAACCATCTCACAGTGGAACTGATTGTATAAGTTACTTTGCAATTTTTTTACCTTGCAAGTTTGTAGTTAATTGTTAACAGAAAGAAAGGATGTGTACATTGACTTTGGTTGTTGCTCAGTCACATCCAACTCTTTGTGACCCCATTTGGGGTTTTCTTGGCAAAGATACTAGTGTGGTTTGACATTTCCTTCTCCAGGTCATTTTACAGATGAGGAAACTGAGGCAAACAGGGCTAAGTGACTCATCCAACATCACATAGCTAGTGTCTAAGGGTTTGAACTCAGGTCTCTCTGACTCCAGGCCTGGTGCTCTTGTTCCTCCTTAGCCCCCTTCCCTGCACCACCTAGCTAACAACAACAACAGCAATAGTTAATTGTTAACAGAAAGGAAGGATGTGTGCTCTAACTTTGTATGGTCCCAGAACGGTTGATGTTGCTATTTTAACGTAATTATTTTATGTAATGTAATATAATTATTTTAATGTAAAATGCTTAATTTCAAAATGTTGACACTACCATATATAAAATGGGAATTTTAATTGCACATAGAGTATTCTATAGCTTCCAAGTTTACTTTTTTAGGAAACAGTAAGTTACACTGTGTTTAGGACTTACAGCTCATCGCCCTCTGAAAAGCTCACGTTCTGTTACGGAGAAACAGCTCCAGTTGCTAAACACTTGCATGAAATCATGACCAGCTTTATTGCAAAAGGACATCACATCTATTTTTACCAACTCTACTGCCTTATGATTTTGGTTACCCAATAAGTCATTAATACATATTAATGCATCATAAGAAGTATTACTAATAAAGTAGCAATCTGTCCCTGCGGGACAATGTTACTAAGGTCTATGCCCAATCTTTTTCATTCATCCTCAGTGATAGATGAAATGATGTGTAAGTATAATGAAATGGTGTACAAGTATAAACTTAACATATTATATAAAATTGCCTGCCAAAAAGGCACACATTAAAACCATGGTATTTTATAGAACTTACTCCGAAGCAGAATAAGTAGTTCCTCCCCTCATAGATGCACCCAGTAACCTTGTGTCTCCAATGTCCTGCTCCCTGCCTGGCAAGGGAGAAGAGTGGGTAGAGGACATTGTTTCATTCATCTTTCCATGTTTCTCTCAATATTTCATATCTGTCATTCTTAATGTGACAATTTTAATGCATCATATTTATATTTCACAATTTGTACAGGATTTCCCTAATTTGGGGGGCACATGCTTTACTTCCAGATTTTAGGGTCTGGGGCTTTTTTCTTATCAATTTTGTTACCAATGCTGCTAAAGGTCTTACTTGGAATTTTGTCTTAACAGGAAAACCATTTCCTTCCTCTTGGACTGGGCAATGCCACTCGGTTCCCTACTCCTCCTTTAAGTGTGACTTTCTCTCTATAGTCAGTCGACTCACTCAGTTCTCCCCTCAGAGGAAGGGGCTTCTTTACGCCTGCACTCTATGAACAAAGGGAGTTCTGAGGTGCCCAAAGTGATGCCTCTGAAGGAAATGAATCCTGCTCTTCACTCACTAAGAGTCCTTTCTCTTAACACTATTGTTTAACTCAATTGTGCTCAGGGGAATCCATGAATGAACAGGATTCATTTTGATCTCTGCTTTTGGGGAATTTAATAATATGCTTTCAATAAAATCTCTTTGATTCAGCCAAGCCTCCAGCTGGTACCCCAGCAATTTAGCATGAGAGTTTCCTTTTCTCTATGTGTTTGTAACTGACCATTGCATCTGACTTAGCTACTTTTATTCTTTCCCTAAGGACCACATGCACGTAATGAATAGATGAATCAGTTTCTTTTGAGAATATGCAGCAATAAACTATAGAAAGTGAACAGACCTAAGAGAAATGCAGAGTGGGATATAGTGAGTCTGTGTGAGAGCTAATATAAGAATTAGGAGGGTAAAAGTTTCATCACTGGAGTCCTCAACAAACTAGGACAGCTATCAATATTCTCCAAGGACTCCAGATGATTCTGAAACACTCAGCTGTGGTGTCCGCTATTGTTGTGTTGCTACTTTCTTTCCCTCTCATTCTTTATCCTACCATGGCTCCACACTAAAAAACTGTTGAACGTGGAGAGTAGAGGATGTGGCAGAGACTTATAGGGACCCATGGGTAGCCTCTTTTTCTTCCACCCACAACCATGTCTTCAATTTCTGTTGTGTTCTTCCATAATAATTTTTGGGAATAATTGAACAAATACACACCAGTAATAGATACCTGTCTTCCCACATTCAACGCAATAATGAACTTTATCTTCTTTTACCATTATTATTTTTCTGATGAATGTGAGGTGATACTCCATGGCTCTTTTAAATTGTATTTCTCTTTTAATGAGTGGATTTTCATGAACTTGCAGCTTAATATAAATTAACAGTTTAATATGGCAAAGAAAATAGCCCAATGTGATCTTGGGTTATTTTACATACCTTCAAGGAATAAGGAGATGCTTCTCCTGCTATATTTTATCCTGGCTAAAACACATGTGGAGTATTGTGTTCATTTCTGGGCACCACATTTTAAAACAGCTAGCATGCAGAAGCAGACTATCATCCTGAAGGGCAAAGGGCCTCAAATTTATGCCGTAGGGTGGAGGTGACCGAGGATTTTTAGCTTGAAGGAGAGAAGATTGGGTTGGACTTCATGACAGCTCCAGCTACTTTAACTTCAGGAACTTCAAAGGCTATCACAGGGGAGGAGGATTAGACAGACTTCCTCAGTTTGGCTCAAGAAGACGAAATCTGGAATAATGGATGGAATTTGCAAGGACACTATTTAGGCTTGATGTCTGATGCCACGAAAAGCTTTTCCAATATAGAAAAGTGGAATAGGTTCCCTTGGAAGGGAGCAGGCTTCTTCTCATTTGGACATCTTCAAAGACTGGCTAACAACTTGTTGGAAGCATGGGAATGGAGATTCTTTTTCAGGTCTAGATGAGACTAGGTGGCTTCTGAAGGCCCTTCAAACTTAACATTGCACAATTCACCCTTGGAGCATGATTTTCTGGAAAAAAGCTTCCTTTAGAGGGAGATCATTTTAATTTAATTTCTAAGAAAAAGAGACTTTATTCAATTGATTAGTGGACAACGAAATCCAAGCAGTTTTCAGAGGAAGCTATCCAAGCTATCAATAGCCATATTTTAAAATACCCGAAATAATTAATAATTGGACAAATGCAAATTTAAAGCAACTTGGGTTTCACCTCATGCCTATCAGATTAGCAAAGCTGACAAAAGGGGAAACTGAAAAGCAGAGGCTATAGGAAAACAGGAATGTTTATGCATTGTTGGTGAAGCTGTTATTAGTGAAACCATTTGGGGAAGCAATTTGAAACTATTATTAAAGTTGCTAAACTCTGCATATTCTTTGACCTAGTGATAACACTATTAGCTTTATACTTCAAAAGAGAGTTTTTTTAAAAAGAGGAGAAGGGCCTTTGGATGTATAGACTGTGTATATGTATGTATGCATGTATGTATGTATGTGTGTGTGTGTGAATGTGTGTGTATATACTCTTTTTGTGATAGCAAAGAAACAGAAACTAAAGGGGTACCCATTAAGTGGAGACTGGCTGAACAAACTATGGTATATTAATACCATGGGATATTATTGATAATTGGCTATGAATATGAATTAGGGTAGGTGACTATAATGGGATCCTGCACAAAATTATAAAAGGGATGGTTTCAGATAAATCTTGGAAGCCCTGTATGCATAACAGAGTGAGTAGAACCAGGAGGACAATTTATAAAGCAACAACAACATTGTAAAGACGAACATGTAAAAGATAAGAATTCTGTTATCTCATTTGATGCAACAACCCTCTGAAGTAGATGCTATTATTATCCTTATTTTACGGAAACTGAGGCAAGAGTGGCTGAGTCTCTCCTGCTCAGGGTCACACAGTTAGTAAGCATCTGAGATGGAATTTGACCCCCAAGCTTCCTACTTATCCACTACACTGCACTTTCTCTCACAACCCTCAGTTTTTCAAATTGAAATTTATTGTCCTATGAGCCTTAAAAGATCTTTAGATGTCAGACTTCTCTTTTAAAAAGGGATAACAAAAACAAGAGGTTTTGTCCAATACATACCTTTTCCTCTGATTTAAGCTGGATTGATTTCATTAATGCAAAAGCTTTTAAATTTTATATAATTGTTAAGCGCCAATTTAAAAATATATCTTCCATTTTGTGTATCTGATTAAAAATTATTCCCCTTGGGGGCAGCTAGGTGGTGCAGTGAGTAGAGCACCGGCCCTGGAGTCAGGAGGACTTGAGTTCAAATCCAGCCTCAGACACTTAACACACTTACTGGCTGTATGACCTTGGGCAAGTCATTTAACCCCAATTGCCCTGCCTTCCCCCCTGCAAAAAAAAAAAAAGTAAAAAAAAAAATTATTCCCCTTGAGGGAGGTGGAGCTAAGATGGCAGAGGAAAGGCAAGGACTCACCTGAGTTCTCCCCAAAGCCCCTCTGAACACCTTTAAATAATGCCATAAAACAATTCTTGAAGCAGCAGAACCCACAAAAGGATGGGGTGAAATCATTTTCCAACCAAAAACAACTTAGAAGGTCAGCAGGAAAGGTCTATTGCATCAGGTAAGAGTGGAGTGCAGTCCAGCACAGGCTATGCCAGCACAGACCCAGCCCCAACAAACCAGGAGCAGTCCTTGTGAACCACTGAATGAGCAGTGGCAGCAGCTGCTTCCAGAGTTCTCAGCCCACAGATGGTAAGGAGGTCAAACAACTGGTCAGAAGGATATTACAGGGGTCCCTTTGCTAGCACTGAGGCAGGACTTTATTACTTTGCCCATACTTGGATCCAGGACTGCCTCCAGTCCTGGGAGGAGTCTCAGGATGAGGAGGAGCACTACCACACCAGAGCTTGTGGGCTGCAGCAGAACAGGGACCCTCATCACAGTTCCAGGGCAGAAAAGAGTGCTTGTGGTTGCTCACAGATCAGAGCACAGGCCAGGAGAGGAGTAAACACTTCTCCTTAGATCATACCACCTTGGAAGAACTGAAAACTTACAGGTCCTTAGAAGTATCTCTGAAATTAACTGGCCAAAGCCCCTACATTTTAGGACAGTGTGCCCTCCACCCTGGAAGCAGATGCCTACTTTAACAAAGAGTTAAAAGTCAAGAAATGGCTGAGAAAATGAGTAGATGACAGAAAAAAATTCTGATCATAGAAAGTTACTATGGTGACAAGAAAGATCAAAACACACACTCAGACAAAGGTAACAAAGTCAAAGCTCCTACATCCAAAGCCTCCAAGAAAAATATGAATTGGTCTTAGGCCATAGAAGAGCTCAAAAAAGATTTTGAAAATCAAGTAAGAGAGGTAGAGGGAAAATTGGGAAGAGAAATGAGAGTGATACAAGAAAATGATGAAAAATGAATCAACAGGTTAGTAAAGGAGACCCAAAAAATACAGGAGAAAATTACAACTTAAAAATGGACTAGAAGGGGCAGAGCCAAGATGGCCACTGGAAAACAGGGACTCACTTAAGCTCTCCCCCAAATCCCTCCAAACACCTGTAAAAAATGACTCTTAACAAATTCTAGAGCTACAGAACCCACAAAATCACAGAGGGAAGCAGGTCTCCAGCCCAGGATGGCCTGGATGGTCCCTGGGAAAGGTCTATCTCACCATACTGGGAGCAACGTGCAGCCCAGCGTGGGCCATGCCAGGACAGAACAGGTGCAAAGGAGATCCTGCAGACCAGGCCTCAGGGCCATGAATCACTAAGCTGTAGCAGTTACCAGACTTCTCAGCCTACAAACGCCAAAGACCATGGAACAGGTCAGTGGGAAAACTGCTGGATCTGGGTGAGAGAAGTGTGTGGTCCAGCCCCAGCCCCGGGAACAGTGGAGGTGGCACAGCAGCAGCAGCAGCAGGAAGCTCCAGCAGCTGCTTCCAGAGCTCTAGCATCAGCTGCTTTGAGAGTCCCTGGCCCACATGGTGGGAGGAATCAAGTGGTAGGTCAGAGCAGGAGTGCAGGGAATACTTTGCTAGTGCAGAGGCAGGGTTCTCTTGCTTTGCCCTGCTTGGATCTGGATCAAGGTCCTAGTTGGTGGTTCTTGGGGGAGGAAGAGTGCTGGTGTGGCAGAGCTTGTGGTGACAGTGGAGAGGGAGTCCTCCTGGTAGCTATGTGGCAGAAAGGAGTGCTTGCACTCACAGACCAGAGCATAGGTCAAGAGAGGAGTATCATACCACCTCAGAATAGAAGTAGCTCTGAAAACAGCAGTGCAAGGCCCCTGAATCTTGGGACAAAGCACTCTCCACTCTGAAAGCAGTCATACCCTGACAAAAAGCTCAAGGGTCAAATAGTTGACTGGGAACATGAGTAAGGAGCATAAAAAGACTCAGACGATAGAATCTTTCTTTGGTGACAAAGAAGATCAAAACATATAGCCAGAAGAAGTCAACAAAGTCAATGAGCCTACATCAAAAGCCTCCAAGAAAAAAAAATGAATTGGTCTTAGGCCATGGAAGAGCTCAAAAATGATTTGGAAAATCAAGTAAGAGAAGTACAGGAAAAATTGGGAAGAGAAATGAGAGTGATGTAAGAAAATCATGAAAAACAAGTCAACAACACCGAAAAATACTGAAGAAAATAACATCTTAAAAAATAGACTAACTCAAATGGCAAAAGAGCTCCAAAAAGCCAATGAGGAGAAGAATGCCTTAAAAGGCAGAATTAGCCAAATGGAAAAGGAGGTCCAAAAGACCACTGAATAAAATAGTATCTTAAAAATTAGAATGGAGCAAGTGGAAGCTAGTGACTTTAAGAGAAATCAAGAAATTATAAAACTGAATCAAAAGAATGAAAAAATGGATGACAATGTAAAATATCTCATTGGAAAAACCACTGACCTGGAGAATAGATCCAGAAGAGTTAATTTAAAAATTATTGGACTACCTGAAAGCCATGATCAAAAAAAGAGCCTAGACATCATCTTTCAAGAAATTATCAAGGAAAACTGCTCTGATACTCTAGAACCAGAGGATAAAATGGAAATTGAAAGAATCCATTGATCACCTCCTGAAAGAGATCCCAAAATGAAAACTTCAGGAATATTATAGTCAAATTACAGTGCTCCCAGGTCAAAGAGAAAATATTGTAAGCAGCCAGAAAGAAACAATTCAAGTATCATAGAGCCACTATCAGGATAACACAAGATTTAGCAGCTTCAACATTAAAGGATTGGAGGGCAAAGGAGCTAGGATTACAATCAAGAATCACCTACCCAGCAAAGCTGAGTATAATCCTTCAGGGGAAAAAATGGCTATTCAATGAAATAGAGGACTTTCAAACATTCTTGATGAAAAGACTGGAGTTAAATAGAAAATCTGACTTTCAAATACAAGACTCAAGAGAAGCATAAAGAGATAAACAGGAAAGGGAAATCATAAGTGACTTAATAAGATTAAACTGTTCACATTCCTACATGGGAAGATGATACTTGTAACTCATAAGAACTTTCTCATTATTAAAGCAATTAGAAAGAGTGATATTGACAGTGTCTATAGACAGTGGGCACAGGTATGAGTTGAATATGAAGGGATTATATCTAAAAAAATGAAATTAAGGGGTGAGAGAGGAATGTACTAGGAGAAAGAAAAGGGGAGAGGTAGATGAGGTAAATTAGCTCACATAAAAGAGGCAAGAAAAAGCTTTTACGGTGGAGGGGAAGACAGAGGAGGTAAGAGAAAATGAGTAAACCTTACTTTCATCATAATTGGCTCAAAGAGGGAATAACATACACACTCAATTGGGTATAGAAATCTATCTTACCCTACAGGAAAGTAGGAGGGGAAGGGGATGGGGGAGGGGATGATAGAAGGGAGGGCAGATTGGGGGTGGTGGCAGTCGGGAGCAAAACAGTTTTGAGTAGGGACAGCGTGAAAGAAGAGAAAGAATATAATAAATGGGTAGGGGAGTGAGAGAAATAAGATGGAGGGAGATACAGTTAGCAATAGTAACTGTGAAAAAAATTTTTGAAGCAAGTTTCTCTGATAAAGGCCTCATTTCTCAAACATATAGAGAACAGAATCAGATTTATAAAAATAAAAGCCATTCCCCAATTGATAAATTATCAAACAATGTAAACAATTTTCAGAGGAAGTAGTCAAAGCTGCCATGAAAAATAATGCTCTAAAGCATTATTAACTGGAGAAATGCAAATTAAAACAATGCTGAGGTACTACTTCATACCTATTAGATTGGCTAATAGGACAGAAAAGGAAAATGACCAATGTTGGAGGAGATGTGGGAAAAAAATGAGATATTAATGCATTGTTGATTGAGTTGTGAACTAATTCAACCATTCTGTAGAGCAATTTGTAACTATGATTCAGCCATTCTGTAAAGCAAAATGGATCTGTGTCCAAAGGATTATAAAACCATGCATAACCTTTGACCTAGCAATGCCACTACTAGGTCTGTATTCCAAAAGAGATAAAAAACAGAAAAGAAAAAAAACTATTTGTACAAATATGTTTATAGCAGCTTTTTTTCTGGTGGTAAAGAATTAGAAATTAGGGGCAGCTAGGTGGCACAGTGAGTAGAGTACTGACCCTGGAGTCTGGAGGACCTGAGTTCAAATCTGGCCTCAGGCACTTGACACACTTACCAGCTGTGTGACCTTGGGCAAGTCACTTAACCCCAATTGCCCTGCCTTCCTCCCTCCAAACAAAAACAAAAAAAAGAATTGGAAGTTAAGGCAATGCCCATCAATTGGGGGATGGCTGAACAAATTGTGGTATGTGATTATGGTAGAACATTACTGTGCTATAAGAAATGATGAGCAGCTAAATTACTACTGATTAGAGAAATGCAAATCAAAACGACTCTCAGGTACCACATCTCTCCTGTTAGATTGCTTAACATGTCAAAACAGAAAATGATAAATGCTGGAGAAGATGGGGGAAAATTAGAACACTATTGCATTGTTGGTGGAGTTGCAAACTGATCCAACCATTCTGGAGAGCAATTTGGAACTATGCCCAAAGGGCTATAAAAATGTAATCCAGTAATACCACTTCTGGGGCTGTATCCCAAAGAGATCATAGAAGGGGGAAAAGGACCCATATGAACAAAAATATTTATAGCAGCTCTTTTTGTGGTAGGAAAGAATTGGAAATCCAGGGGATGCCCATCAATTGGGGAATGGCTAAACAAGTTGTGGTATATGAATGTAATGGAATACTACTGTGCTATAACAAATGAAGAGAAGATGGACTTCATAAGAAACTAGAGAGTCTTATGTGATCTGATGCTGAGTGAGGGGAACAGAACCAGGAGAACACTGTACACAACCACAGACACATTGCTTCTGTGATGACTAACTTTGATAGACTTGGCTCTTCTCAACAATGCAAGGTTCTAAGACAACTCCAAAAGAATCCTGATCCAAATCCAGAGAAAGAATTATGGAATCTAAATGCAGATTGAAGCAAACTATTTGCTCTCTCTTTTTTTTTCTTTGTTATTTTCTTTTATTTTATCTTTGGTTTTGTTACATCTTTCTCATGGCTCATTTCATTGGTTATAATTCTTCTTTACAACTTAATTATTGGGAAAATAAGTTTAATGTGAAGGTATATGTAGAACCTATATCAGATTACATGCCATCTTGGGGAAGGGAGAGGGGAGGAGAGGGAGGTGGAGAAAATTTGGAACTCAAAAACTTGTGGAAGTGAGTGTTGTAAACTAAAATAATTGATTAAAAAAAAAAGAAATGACAAGCAGGATGCTCTCAGAAAAACCTGGAAAGACTTACATGAGTTGATGCAGAGTGAAATGTACTGTATACAAAGTAAAGGCAATATTGTAAGATGATCAGCTGTGAATGACTTAGCTATTCTTAGCAATGTAATGATCCAAGACAACTCTGAAGGACTTGTGATGAAAAATGTTATCCATCCCCAGAGAAAGAACTGATGGTGTCTGAATACAAATAGAAACATACTTTTTTTGCTTTCTGTATTTTTCTTGAGGGTTATTTCCTTTATTTATTTATTTACTTATCAATTAATTAATTAATTAACCGATCAATTAATTAATTAATTTATTTATTCTGATCTATGGTTTCTTTCACAACATGACTAATGTGGAAATGATTTGCATGACTACATATATATATAACCTATATTGAATTGATTGTTTTCTCAATGGGGTGGGGGGGGTGAGGAAGGAGGAAGGGAGAGAATATGGAACTCAAAGTTTTAAAAATGAATGTTGAAAATTATTTTTACATGTAACTGGCAAAAAATAAAATAGTAAATAAATTCCCCAGCAAAAAGTTATTCCCCTTTCTATTTCCATGAAAGATAAAAGCTTATATTGCTTACTATTTTTTTCAATATTGTTACTTTTTTATTTTTAGATAATCCAATCATATTCATTTGGAATATAATATAGTATATTGTATAAGATGCTGGCCTAAATTCATTTTTCATTAGATTCCTTTCCAATTTTCCTAAAAGTTCTTATCAAATAAAGAATTCCTTCTCTAGTAGTTTGTATTACTGAGATTACCATACAATAGATTACCGTGCATATTTGCTTCTTGTCTATCAAATCTATTCTACAATTCAACAATTCTGTTTTTTTTTAACTTTTCTATTTTTTAATCTAGTCCCAGATAGTTTTAATAATTACTGGTTTGTAACACAGGTGAACATTTTCCTAATTTTTTTGTAGATTGAAATCTTTATCCTTTTAAAGATTACATTCCTCGATCTTATAAAATCTTTCATGCCTTCAAATGAATTTTGTTGTTATTTTGCCTAATTATATAAAGTGTCCCTTTGGTGATTTGATCAATGTAGAACTTAATGTAGAATTATCTAGGTGTTATCATTTTCACTATGTCGGCATTGCAAAGCCATAAACATTTAATATCTCTCCAATTATGTAGCTCTTCATTTAATTCTGTAAATATATTTTGTAATTTATGTGAATCCTTGGTGTATTTGGTAGATTAACTCTCAGATGTTTAATGCATTGGGGGAAAGAGGGAGGAAGAGCAGTATTTTAAAATAGAATTCTTAATCCTGTCTCTCCCGGATTTCAAGTAACATAGAGAAATACTGATCTTTTTTAAGGGTTTTTGGATTCCTGCTCCTTTATTGACACTATTTTCTCCACTAGTGGTTCTATTTCTAGAGTTTTCTAAAACAAAACAAAAAAAGCCGTAATGTCAACAAATGTTTCAGCTCCTCTTTTTCTGTTTATTTTTTAATTTCTTTTTTATTGCTATAGCTAGCATTTCTAAAACTATGTCAAATAATAGAGGAGACGGTGGGCATCCTTGATCTTTTGGGTATCACTGATGTTACTGAAAAAGCTTTCAGTGTTTCTATATGACAAAGAATGCTAGTGCTTGGATTTAGATAGATGCTTCTTATTGTATTGGGCCAGCTAGGTGGCATAGTGGATAGAGTCCCAGGCCATGGGTCAGGAAGACTCATCTTCCTGAGTTCAGATTTGGTCTCAGACACTTCCTAGAAGTCTGGGCAAGTCGTTTACCCCTGTTTGCCCCAATTTCCTCATCTGGAGAATGAAATGGCCAACTGCTCTAGTATCTTTACCAAGAAAACTCCAAATAGGGTCACAAAGAGTTGGACACAACTGAGAAATAAAAGAACTTGTGAGATTCATATTTCCATATTTACTTGTTGGATATGTTTAAAAGTATATCCCACTCATGCCACAGAAACCAAACTAATTTTATTTCTCTTCCTGCCCCAAACCTGTTTTTCCTTTTCCCTTTTCTACATTGTACCTTCATTCTCCCTGTTACCTATGCTTGAAAATTGGGAGTCATCTTCAATTCTTTCTTCTCCTTCATTCCACCACATCTCACTAGTCACTGTCTTTGCCCTTCTCCTCTTATGACCTAACTTAAAGCCATCCTTATCATTCTCACTGCTACCATCCTAGTTCAGATACTCTTGTCTCGACTTCAACAGGTTGTGATCTCTTCAACTCCAGAATTAATTTTTTCCCCAATTCATCCTACAGATGCCTTCCAGATTAATCTTTCCAAAACATTTCTTTATTTATTACCACTCTGTTTAATGCTAGCCTGGTATCTAGTGTCTTCCATAATCTAGCCTTATCTAATTTTTTAAAACTTTATCTGACATTTACCTAGTGCTGCACTCATTCCCACAAACTGTTAAGAATTATAAAAGGTTTCCAACATATTGGGCAGATCCTCTGTGAAGGTTTTTGGGGAGAATATGGACAAGAATCATACAAGATGAGAAAGTATAGATGCGTTATAAATCTATACCCTTGCAAGGTGTAGCTAAATTGATGAAATGATGGGTCATTTAAAATATTGAAATATCCTCCCCTATTTCCTTAGGCACACTCTGATTATTTATGTTCTCCAAACAACCCACTCATTTTGTTATCCAATACCTTTCCCCTCTGATTGGAATGGCACCCCACAATACCTTTGCTTGTCAAGGTCGTTGCTATCCTACAAAGTCCACTTTAAATGCCACCTCCTGAATAAGGTTTCAAGAATAACGAATCAAGTCTTCCTTGATCCCCATGACTCAAAAAGTAGTCTCTCTGAGAAGAAAAAAGACCATAATTTTCCTTATAACTTTGTGGCACTTTTACTCTTCTAGTAAATTCTATAGATATTTGTACATGTTTTGGCTTCCCCTACTAGAGATTGTAAACTCCTTGAGGGAAGGGATCATGTTACAATCATTTTTATATCCTCATTGGGGCACACAGTGCCCATAGTAGGCTTTCAAAAAACATTTGCTGAAAAAAAGTGAATGGTTGTTTCCAGAGGAATTTCTATTCCCTCTATAACCTGCAAAGCCTATTTTGAATAATTTTCAAAATGAAATGTCTGGAAAAAGAAAACAAAAATATGTGAAAACATAGCCACTTCATTGTTTGTTAAAATGACCAGATATCGGGAAGTGCCTTGGGTTAGGTCCTAACTTTCCCTTTGACAGAAGGCTTTTTTTGAGAACGACAGCAAAAAAAGTGTTTTCTAGTAAGAATGAAAATAATAAGTAGCATGGATTTGGTGGTTAAAGACTTACAAAGAACTTTTCATATATGATCTGCTTTGATCCGCATAACAACTCTGAAGCAAGCATTACTATTATCCCCATTTTATAGGTAAGGAAGCCGAAGCTGGGCTCAGCATCATACAGCTATAATAAGTATCAGAGTCGGAATTTCAACTCAGGTCTTCCTGACTCCAGCTAGTGCTATCTCCATAATGCCACCATGTCCGTGCTGGGTATCCTAGTCAAATGAGGTAATTAACCAATATCACTGCTTGGGTGCCCTTAGTGGAATGGTAACTTTTTTGTAACTTATTTGGTATTTTTTTTTTTGCAAACCATGACTCAAAAGCAGGCTCAGTTAGGCTTATCAAAGACTCTAAATAAAGATGAGGTTTCTTCTGATAGCAACTACCTTCTCCTAGCACCTTTCTCGATGCAGTTGCCAAAAGGTAGTACAAGATATGACAATCTGGAATCGACTTATATAATATAGTGCTACTTAAATGAACCTGGGGGTGCGGGGGAAAGAACAGAGTTGGCACTGAAAGTCCCCCTGAAACACAGCTACCCTAAATGAGTTCCCCTCAGAACCACGGACTTTATTCCTTAGCAAAAAGTAGACATGGTTTCTACTCTTCTGCTACCCTGACTATGAGGACCCCATAGGCTCAGACCCAGGCTCCTGACAGTCAGTGGATGCACATAAAGAAACCAGGTCTAATATTAAAGCAGGTAATGTCAGCATCAGATTAAGTCAAGTTTTTACTATGTGAGCCCAAACTCTTCATGTTCTGCAATAGACAAAGGCAATTCTAGGACAGGGAATAAGGCATTAATATGTTGATACCACCACCAAAATGGCATGGCAACAGATCAGGCTGTTCTAAATTAGAAACCAGGGCAGCTAGGTGGCACAGTGGTTAGAGCACTAGGCCTACAGTCAAGAAAACTCATCTTCCTTAGTTCAAATCCAGCCTCAGACACTTCCTAGCTGTGTGACCCTGGGTAAGACCCTGTTTACCTCAGCTTCCTCATCTGTAAAATGAGTTAGAGAAGGAAATGGCAAACTACTCCAGTATCTCTGCCAAGAAAACCCCAAGAAGACCCCCAAGAAGATCCCAAAGTGGGGTCATGAAGTAAAATGACTAAACAGCAACAAATGGCCAGCCAAGAACAGCAAGGTAAGTGACATCAATGAAAAAGCCTCATTTATTGCTTAATTTGGGGATGGGAGGGTCGAGACCTTTGGTCTCATTGATATAGTTAAGTTCTAGTGAGGAAACTCTCTCTACCAATAAAGATTAGTCCTTACTTTGCAATTCATATTCTTAGAAAGTTTCTAGAGCAATTAGAAGTTAGGTGTTTCCCTGCCATAGCAGCATATCATAAGGAGAACTTGAATCCATGTCCTCCTGACTTCAATATATGCTCTCCATTCACTATGTCATGTGGCCCCTTATTAGTCAAATATCTACAAAAATATTATTTTCAAGTACTTAAATGCCTTTGCTTTGAGTATATTGTCAAGGGTTTGTGTATTCTACATACACTATGTCATAGTAATGACTGAGAATTATATAGGCTTTAAAGTTTACAAAATACACATCGCTTTTTAGTTTCATGACGACATAGGGAGAGAGATGCTACAAGTATTATTAGCACCTGAGGAAACAGGATCAGAAGCTTAAATGATTTGCCTACAGTCCCAAAGAGATAAAATTAAAACTCAGGGCTCTCTTACTCTGAGTCTAGGACTCTGTCCACTAGGCCAAGCTGCTGTCTCTAAAAGTCCTCTAGGCATGTAAGCAAGTGATGCTGAGCAAACAAACCCTTATGTTTGTGAAGGAAACACCATTGCCCTCATCACCCATAGCTGTTCTAGGCACAAGGCCGTGCTATCTGTGGAAGGCCTTGGGAATTTGATGTTACACATTATGTTCCACACAGATCATTAACTTCCTTTAAAAGCAAAGTGTCAAAATAAAAATCTGGATTGAAACAAGAAACCAACTTGAGACATCATTTATTAAAACTGAAAGACCTAAGTTTCAAAAGCTACAACAAAAAAAATTTAAGGCAACATTATTTTTCCTGTCTTCTATAAGATTATATGATATGAAATCGTTGAATTTTCTTTGGTTTGGAAACTAAGTCTAATTCCATTAGGGTCAATGCCTTCATACTCTTTTCCAATGCAATTTTGATTGAATTACTAGTCTGTCTCCAGCGACAGACGGTCCCATTATAATTTCTCACTATTTAGAACAAAGCTAGAACGATTTAGCTTTTAATCAAATACTTCTACTGCAAATACATTCATGTTGACAAGCTGGCTGCTTTACAAGTTCAGATTTTATGGAGTTTTTTTTTTTTTCTATCCTTAACTGCTAGATTTATACTTCAAATTACATTCGAGTTTTTCCCCTTCGATTGTGTGAGAGGACGCTGATTTCCCTCCTCGAATTAGGTGACTTATTGCCCTCTAGTGGCATAACAGATAAATACAGTGGGAATGTCTGCCTCCTGAATTTAATACACAATGTGGCCTTTTTAAAGGAATATATTACTCCTAAATACAATAATTAATGTAAATATTTAAGTTCCTAAGAAGTGTAGAGTAGAAATAGATTAACTTAAAGGTGACTGATAGAGGAAACTTCCCAGCTTTCAGCGTAGCATTCTGTGATAGCTAAAGCTCTGCAAATCACAGAACCTTAAAGTTCAAAAGAACCTATGCATCTGGGCAAAATGCCAATACCAATACCAATACTGTCATTATTATTATTATAATACCAATTGGTATAATTGGTATATTGGTATAATACTCATGCCTATATTATCATTATCATTATCGGTATTTATTAAGCACCTACTATATACTAGGCCTTCTGCTAAGTCCTATACAAGTATTATCTCATTTGGTCCTCACAACAAGCCTTGGAGGTAGGTGCTATTATTAGCCCCATTTTACAGATGAGGAAACTGAGGCAAGCAAATGAACCGATGGAAAAAAAATTGTTAAATGATACCTATACAAAGTACAGTGCTCAGTGATGGGAACATAAATAATAATAATAAAAAAAGAAAGATCTTCCCTGCTTTAAAGGAGCCCACATTCTAATAGAGGGACACTCTGTGTGTGTGTGTGTGTGTGTGTGTGTGTGTGTTTGAGTTTAAGTAAGTCATATGGTTCTTAGGTTACAATGGATTTTCTTCCATGTTATTTCCACTGATAAAAACCACATCTCTTGCTCATGTAGAACCCTTCGTCAGTACCATGAATTTTGGTGATGAGAACTTTTTTTTCTCCTGGATTTTAATAACCATGGCTGCGGAGGCAGAAGCAGTTGTCAGGTAACAATTCCACAAAGATTGATTGCCTGCATGATGGGGTAGGATGGGGTGGAGGAGAGCTGGGAGCAGGACTAGTTGTGCAGTAAGGTATGGAAACACTGCTACGACCTCTTGTGCACTTGGGCTCACCTGCCCATCAGTGACAGTTGGTCACTGGTTGGTGGTGGGGATGGGGATGAGTAGGATGTCAGGTCCATTCTCCACAAGAATTTCTCCCCTTGATAATTGTTACAAGGACTAGGCTAGAAGAAGAGCCAAGGGGGAAGTACAGTAAATGGTCCAACCTGCTTTGACAATGACATTTCCTACCCTGTGGGAATATTTTAAATTGCAAAGTAGGAAGAACCCTAATGATCAACTTGTCCAAGGTCTTCATTTTACAGATTAATAAACTGAGGCCTCAATATATGAAGTAGCTTTCCCAAGATTATATAATTAATTGATTAGCAGCAAATTGAGAGCTAAAATTTAGTCTAGTGCTCTGGTTAGTACATTAAGCTGCCTTTCCTAAAATGTACTTTATTAAGAGCTTAAATAATAATCATATAAGAATAAAAGTTTATAAAATAAATGTATATGGAAATTTAACATTTGTAAAGCACTTTATATACATGCTCTCACATGATCCTACTATAGGCACCCAATATAGGGTCACAAGGTACCTACTAGAGGTCATAAAACTCAGACAGAATTCAAAACCAGATCTCTCCTGACTCTAAAGCCACTGTGGATTGAGTGATTTGAAACTAGGATATGGTTCAAGCTAAGATGAACAGGAAAAACAAATAAATAAACAAAGCTAGGTGGCCCAGTGGATAGAGTGATGGACTTGGAGTCAGGAAGACCTGAGTTCAAATCCTTCTTCTAAAGTTTATTAAGTATGTGACCCTGGGCAAGTCATTTAACTTCTATTCAATTCAGTTTCCTGATCTATAACAGGAGGTTAATAATAACCTACTTCTTAGGGTTATTATGTGGATCAAATGAAATAATATTTATAGAGCTCTTTGCAAACCTCAAAGCACTATAAAAATAGGGCAGCTAGGTAGCACAGAGGATAGAGTACTGGGCTTTGAACCAGAAAGACTCCTCTCCTTGACTTTAAATCTGGCCTCAGACACATACCAGTTAAATGACCCTGGGTAAGTCACTTAACCCTGTTTGCCTCAGTTTCCTCATCTATAAAATGATCCAGAGAAGGAAATGGAAAACCACTCCGGTATCTTTGCCAAGAAAACTCCAAATGAGGTCACAAACAGTCCAACTCAGCTGAAAACGACTCAACATCAACAACTCTATAAAGGCTAGTAGTAGCAGTCATAGCAGCAGCAGCAGCAGCAGTAGTAGTGATAGTAGTGATAGTGGTAGTGGTAGTGGTAGGAGTAGTAGTAGTAGGTAATGAATTCTCATTAATGATGACTCTTACTGGAACATGTCATTCTGTCCTTCAACTCAGAGGCTCAGATTATGCCTGGAAGGGTTGGAATGCCTTCACACAACAGACAAAGCAAATACCTTCAACAAGATCTAAACCAGATCTTGACAGAAGTACAAGGAGAGCCTAGTTTACCTTTGACCTCTGCCCTTCCTTTTGTTTTCCCTCTCTCCCTGTCTCTTTGTTTTCCAAATTTAGTGAATAGTAAGCACAGTCCAGTTCTCTTCAGGAGTATCATCCTCAGGCTACAGAAAATATCTCTCAGGTGCAAGGGGAAAAAAGAGGTGGAATTCTGGCAAGATGTCTAAAAAGGAGGCTGCAAGCCGAAACCCAGCTCCCTTCCATCATTTCAAAGTGGCAAAAATTATGTCACATAGAGCAAAATAATAATAGAAAAAGCAAAGAGAAAAATAAGGGGGAAAATTAGCAAAGAAAATGCAACACAGAAAAACTAAGAGAGACTGGTTAAAGCAAGACTGAGTACACAATCAAGAAAAG
The DNA here is from genome assembly GCF_011100635.1 of Trichosurus vulpecula. Taxonomy (NCBI): domain Eukaryota; kingdom Metazoa; phylum Chordata; class Mammalia; order Diprotodontia; family Phalangeridae; genus Trichosurus; species Trichosurus vulpecula. The sequence goes on along the minus strand of NC_050580.1, from coordinate 210,854,756 downwards.
GACCTAACAAAAATCATTAAATAATATCAAGTTTCTTCAATGAATTAATGAATGAGTAAGTAAAAAGCATTTATTACACGTCTACTGTTTGCTAGGCACTGTAGATAAAAATACAAAAGTGAGAAAAGGCCTGCTTTCATGGAGGTTAAGTTATAATAGATGGAGACAAGACAGATAGGAGAATGTTGTCCAGGGAAGGTTGTCTCCATCTGGAAAGTAACAGTGGGTGGTGAGTGGAGCACTAGGGCATTTAATTAACATGCACTTTTTAGAAGCAAAGGTAGTATTGATTCCCAAAGGAAGAGGTAGAAAGTAGAGGTTGGGGGTGGGAACATACATGGTGGTGGTATGAATGGTGGAATCTAGTATGGATGGCTAGATGGAATGTGAAGCATGGCCTGGTCTGGAGCCAGCTGGATAGAGTAGGTTATGTGAGTTTGCTTGCACTCATTCACCAATGGGGATAGCTCAGTCCCAGGGCAGCAGTTTCAAAGTTGTGTGGGTTAACTGATGAAAGTGGAAAATGCCTCATATCACTCTCAGGAATGATAGCACAATTCTAAGAGCCTTCAAAATGTTTCATAATGCAACAAAGTGATTAAAAGAAGAAATGGGAATACAAAGTTCTCAACAAATTAATAAAAACAGAACAGACAACTGAGGAAAAGCACAGAGAATTTCTCCTAAACAGATTTATCACATTTGTAATTAAAAAATGCAGAAGTGGAAGAAAAGTTGACCAAAAAAATTATGAGACAATAACATTTGAAGAACACAAGCGGGTGTTTGAAGGAAAGTCAGTAAACTGACCTTGAGTGTAGAATATGTAGCTATAATCTGAAGATGATAGGCTTGGTCTTTTTTTTAAATCACAAAGAAAAAAAACACCAATAGGAAACTTTAGATACACAGATTAGGAAAATACCCCCAGAAATAACGAAAACAAGGCAAGCCCATAGAATGCTGACAGAAACACCAATTTTTACTTGCCAAGAAAAATTGTGGTCAAGTGTTAGAACTTTACTATTGAACTAGAAATATTGCAGGCAGCCAAGAAGAAGCCCTGCATATACCAAGGTAAACACTTCAAATCACTTTATTTATAAAAATTCGAAGGAAAAATTGGAGGATGATAGTCTGAAAGCAAGGGAGATCAGTTTATATCCCAAACATAGCATAACTTTTGAAGCTCAGATTAATATTTAAGCACATACATATATGCATATGTATGTATGTATACACACAAATAGATTTTCAACAAAAAGAATTCTTCAAAGGAAATCACAGGGCATTTAATATACAAACTGTTCAAACAAAAAAGGCATAAGGATAATAAGCAATCGCAGATAGCAAAAAAAAAGTAAGAGCAATATCAACCAACAAACATTTTTAGGTGCCTACTATGTACCAGGCACCATGCTAAATGCTGAGGAGACAAAGAGAAGCAAACGATAGTCCCTGACCTCAAGAACCTCACAATCTAATGGTGGGGGGAAGAGATGGCATTCAAACAAATATATACAAAGCAAGCTATATACAAAATAAATAGGAGATAATTAACAGAGAAGAAATAGTGGAATTAAGAGGGTTTAGGGAAGACTTATAGAAGGTGGGATTTTCTCTATAGGCATTCTCCTTAATCTCTCTACAACCTTTGACACAGTTAAACATTGTCTCCTTAATTCTCTCTTCTCTCTATAGAGACCTTTGCGATGCCATTCTCTCCTGGTTCTCCTCCTACCTGACATGCTCCTTTTCTTTCTCCCTTACTGGATCCTCCTCCAGATTGTGCCCTCTAACTGTAGGTGTCCCACAGGGCTCTGTCCTGATCCCTCTTCTCTTCTCCCTCTATACTTCTTCACTTGGTAATCTCATCAGTCTCATAGATTTACTTACCATATCTATTTTGACAATTCTAAAATCTACCTGTCCTGCCCTAATGTCTCTGCTGATCTTCAATCTCATATCTCCAACTACCTTTCAGACATTTTAAGCTGCATGTCTAATAGGCATTTTAAACTCATCACCTCCAAAACAAAACATTATCTTTCTCCACAAACTCTCCCCCACTCCTACCTTCCTTATTACTGTAAAGGGAAAATTTATTCTCCTAGCCCCTCGGGCTTGCAACAGAAGAGTCATCTTGAACTCTTCACCATTTCTCACCTGTTGTCAAGGCCTATCAATTTCATCTTTGCAACATCTCTTGAATATGCCCCCTTCTCTCCTCTGACACCTCCGTCACTCATCTCCTCATGCCTGTATTATTACAATTGCTTGCTGCGGGGCTGCCTACATCCATTCTCTCTCCACTCCAGCCCATTCAGCCACTGAAGTGATTTTCCTAAAAGCAAGTCCAAGCACGTCACCGCCATCCCTCTCACTAAATAAACTCCATGGGCTTCCTGTTGCCTCCAGGATCAAGGACAAAATGTTCTAGAGATCCTTCTCAAGATCTTTTTACATTTCATGAAACATTCAATCTGTCCATTTTATTATCCTTTGTTATTAATATATACATTTCCTTGATGACATATCTCTTACTGATTCACCTTGGTTTATTGTGTAAAATCAGGATGATCTGGGTTCAAGTCCTATCTCTGACACATATTGACTATGTGATAAGGTGTCATTTAACTTCTCCGTGCCCCAAGCAACTATCTAAATAGCAAAATAGTTGCTGCTCTTCATCGATAAAGAGAGTTCTTTTAACAGAAATAACCTAAGCTGATGAAATTACAAGTCCGGCTCTCTCTGCCCTCTCTACCAAAAAGCCCTGATGCCAGTTCTTGGGCTTATATCATTGTTAGAAATATTCTGTGGCCTCCTCATACTCACCACCCATGGATCTCTTGTCCTTTGTGTTATTCAACACTTAGATTCTTCAGAGATTGTAATGTTCTAAGATGTACAATGATCCAATATTATTAGGAAACCATTTGTATTTTTTTAAGTTGGGTATTTATGCTGGGAACAGCTTGGAATAATTTTTATACTGCATAACTTCCCCAAATGCAGTCTACACCATTTTTTCCCTTCCATCAAAGGCTGGGTCTAGGTCATCATCCTCCAAGATATCTATTTATCTATTCCTGTCTATCTACCACTGGCCAAATTTTCCAATTGAATGCCATAGTATGGACAAGAGGCATTTTTCATCCATTTTGTTGTCTATGTTTTCGTACAGAATTTTAGGTCAGTCTCTTTTAATATGATCTGTAGCTCAGAACCCCCAACATTAAATTCGCATAGATAAGGTCAAATACTAGAGGCAGCCCCCCCAAATATTATTCACTTTGCCTCATGTTTCCCCTACCCAGAATTGATTCTGAGAAATCTATGATATAGCTTGTGACTAAGTCTTCAAGATATGGACAAAAGGATCCTCTAGGATCCTATATAAGCCCCCAAAGTAACCATGCACATATAGGGCATAGGGCCATCTTTATTTTACCCTAGGGAAAATACAAATGACTTACGGAAATTTTTTTAAAATGTAGAAAATACATGAAGGATTCACAGTAGCTCACAAAAATCAATACAATTCTCCATTCCTGCAGATTGGTCCCACAGTCTACCAGTATTCTAAAGTTCTCAAGACAGAGTGCCACCATGTGGTTGAACCTATCCCCCAAAAGGAACTGAATTTAAAGTTGCCATGTTAATCTTACTTTGTTGAATCACTGGCCCCTTAGACTGGAGTGTCTTGGGGAGGGAAGAGGCAAGGGAGAAGAGAAAAAAAATTTGGAACTCAAAATCTTATAAAAGTGAATGTTGAAAACTATCTTTACATGTAATTGGAAAAAAATAAAATACCATTAAGTGGGGGAAAAAAGAATCATGCTGCTCAGGAAATTCCTTCTTCTTTTAGTAGAGGGCTGTATGCTAAAACCTTAAACTTGGATCTATTGATGGGACAATCCCCATAGGCTGACACTGCCTAGGAATTTTCCCTTTCTCAGCTAGGAAATTGGATCTGTATTCTAAGACTCTTAAATGTCAGACTTCTAGAGAGGCAACCATCAGGAACTCTCACTCTTGGCCCTGTGGTTGTAGAGTTAGGCTACTGACTCTCCAGAAACTTGATATTATCCAGGTATTATTGTCTCAGGTCATGTCATTGAAAGTATGTCCACCTCTGCCATATGCTTTTGCCACCAAGCAGCCATTATTAGCTCCTTAGAGGATAAGCAAGGGGAGGAATCTTCCTCCTCCCAACTACCACCACCACCATGGCACTCTCAAGGATCTTTCTGGAAGAAAGGCAAGAGAGAAAAGGGTCAAGTTTTAAAGAAGTTTCCCCTTTATAGACCAGCACAAAGGTAAGGTTTCTCTCACAAGAATCTATCTTTGTAAGAGTCAACCAATTTACCTGGAAGTAATTAGATCCTCCAGGCAGTGCTAAGGGTTGGAGTGGAGGATGTCCATAATCTCCATTGGAAGATATAATCAAAGGCTCCTGAACCTGGAAACTCATCAAATTGACCAGAAAACTTCCTTGGCAATCCCCCACCCTACATGAGTGAAAATGGTTTTCATTCAAAAGACTCTGGGGCTTGTTGCAATAAGCACAGTTTTCATCAACAAATAGAAGCATCTAGAGCACTTACCATCTACATTGAAGCCCTCTTCCATTCAGACCCTATATAAACTATACAGAATAGAAGTAAACACTTCAGTAAGCGTATTTACACAGTTTATTGCATTACCCAATATTAATAATCATAAGGTCACTGAAAAAAATTTTCTCTGCAGTTGAATCTATCAATCAGTTCTGTATGATCTCAATATAAACATAAGAAACTCCTTCTTGGAGGAAAGACTTTAAAAACATATTTTGAACAATAAAGTCAAACCTTTATTTTGCTAAACAATAAACGACGCAAGATTTTGGTTTCCTTGCATCTTTCAGTCAGTGGTAAAGTTGTGGTTTGCTATAGAATTTCAAAAGCTTCGTCTTAACAAGGATACCCCTTATCATGTGTGTAGACACCTCTTATAATGGCAAAAAAGTAAGTATATTGTTGGGTACGTGTTGAAGTTCTCTCAATCACCTTCATGGGATAGTAATAATGATTTTTTCCTGTTCTTTTGATATTTTCCCCTCCCCACCATATCTTATAGAAAGATAACTCAATGCTTTTTATAGTGAGAGTAACACTTCTATGCTGCTTCAAAAATAGGAGGCTCTGATCCCCCTGCATATTTTTATTGAAAGCTGAGTATAGTGCCTGTTGACTTGATTTCTATAGCAGTGGCATAGAATGAAATAAAATGGAAAAGCATTTATTAAGTACTTATTATGTGCCAAGCATTGTGATTAATTCTGGAGACACAAATAGAAAATCAAGGCAGCCCCTTTCACCAACCTAAAGCATAACACTCATCTAGGCTATTCTAATAGCTTCCAAGTGGATCTTCCTGTCTCCATTCTCACTACATTGCTGAGCAAATAATCTTTCTAATATATCATTATGAGTTTATGACTCCTTGCTTATAGTTCCTGATTGCCAATCTAATAAAGTCCAAAATCATTGTTCTGGTATTTAATGCTTTCATCAACTGGCTCCAACCTACTTTCCCACTTTAATCTCATTATATATTATAGTCAAGGTGGACTCCCCTTTGTCTTCATCCTTGTCTTGCTCTCACTTGGCCTTTGCTTATGCCATTTCACAGGTTCAGAATGGATTTCTCTAGTTCTTGTCTTCATATATTGAAATTCCTTCAAGACCTAAACCAGCTGTCACTGCTACCAATAAATCTTCACTGATTTCCTTTCATCCCAATTGAAATTGAGCTCTCTGGACTCCAATTTCTCACAGTACTTTCTATTAACCTCCCCTTTATGGTGATCACAGTATATCTTGTATTATTTACAAGATCGTAGAGGGAACTTAGAGCTTACCTAATCCAGCATCATTATAAATAAAAAGAATGGGCTCAGAGAGACAAAGTAAATTTTCCAAATTTCCACAGATAGTAAGTGGCAGAGGTGGAATTTGAACCTAGGTTCTCAAACCTCAAATGCAATGTTTCTTCCACTGTACCATAGTTGTATATATGGCCTATCTTTCTACCTCCCCCAATTATATTGTTAAACTTCTCTATTTTTCCCCTTTTATACAAGCAGAATGCCTTGTGGAAGATTTATGGAAAGACATGAATGAGAATAACAAAGGACGGTTGAAGGGAACACCCACGTTTTTGAGATCATAGTTTTATCAAACAATAGAAAGCAATTGAGAAATGTTAAATTAAAATTGAATTCTTGATGGGTGACATTAAAACTACTGTATTTGGATCTGTAGGGTTAAATTTGGTCAAAAGATGGCAGCAATGTTCAGCTATTTCTTCACTAGTCGCTACTAAATATGAATGGGAAAAGATGATTTAGCAACTATACAATTGTACCATTTTTCTAAAGATGAAACACGGTGTTGACTAATTATTTGAAGAACTACAACAACAACAAAATTTTAAGTTAATGTATACTGAAGATAGGCTTAAGATGATCTATTTGAGTGGAGGAGGCAAATAACAAAATCACTTCCTAAAAGGACACAAAAGACAACTAAGGCAGAAATTTTACTGAGACTGATAATGCAGTCTCTTTGCTTGATTGTATAGGGAGGGCGTAGGAGTGTTCAGGGACGACTAGTACCTCTGGTGTGAGATCTGCTGAACCCTTTCAAGACTGTTCATCCATCTTTGGTGTCCATCTGTCACCCAACTCTCACCTGTGGTTCCAAGATGCTATATATAGCATATGCAACAACCACAACCCAATGCAATCATCTTGGCAGAAAGGCCAAACCAAGGTTGAGGGTAGCCGATAGGCCTCAAACCTGTCAGGGAGTCTACCCCGATCATGTGAAGACTTCCCCTGGTGGAATGGGTAAACGAGAACAATTTGTTCCAACAGCCATGTAGGCAGCTAAAGCAGGTGTTGTGGAGTGCTTAGAGTTTGCTTAAACATCGAAGAAGCCAACGTCACCCACGGCATTCCAGGCCATCGCCATTTGTGTTAACTTTTGTCTTGCCACTGGACTTCAATGCCTCTGGAAGATGACTTGATGCAACTCTGCCTCACTTAAATCCAATTTATGTTTGAGTCAAAGGACATCACCCATGACATTTTACCATTTTTACCTACCTCAAAGTCATGTTGTAACAGGCAAGTGATGAAGCAGCAGGTATGTATATACTGGGAGCTGTAGTCACAACCCAGCACATAGGTGGCATAGGCCAAAAGGTTGTTTTCTCAGTGGACTGAAGCTGCAGTGCAATTTGACAGTCCCCTGGGTGACTGCGCAGCCTTTTTGAAGGGCCACATTGCTCACCTCCCAGCATGAGGAAGGAGATAAAAAATGTCCACTTCATCCACACCTGGCCTGTTTCCTGCAGCAGGTGGGATCAAAACACAGAAAAATGTATAAAAGATTTGTGAAGATGATCCCACTCACATGGAATGTGTGCATGCTTATAGATAATACAAAACCCAGTAGACCTGAAGGACAAATAGCTCTTATTGTGAGAGAACTCAGCAGGTAGTGCATCCAAATTGCAACCCTGAGTGAAACAAGTCTGGCAAATGAAGCCCAGTTTACCAAAGTCAGAGATAGATATGCAGTTTTTTTCTGAAGTGATCATAGTGAAGGGAAGCATCATGTGGCTGGCGTAGGTGTCACAATCAAAATTAGTCTAGTCAACAAGCTTGTATGCATCCCAAAATCAGTGAATGACAGGCTTATGACAATGCAATTGACACTTGCAGGAAAGTGCAACCATCATCAATGCATTTCCTTCCACCTTGACAAACCCTGATGAGGTCAAAGAAAAATATGAAGACCTGGAAACCCTCATCATCAAAGTGTCAAAAGAGGACAAGCTTATAATTCTACATGACTTCAATGCTAGATTAGGCAGACTCTCTGACATGGCAGAGAGTCCTTGGGAGGAATGGAGTTGGAAAAAGCAAGAGCAAAGGTTGAATTGAAGACTTAGATGTCTCATGACCTCCTTGTCACCAACACTGTCTTCTGTTTTCCTAAATGCAATAAAACTTCCTGGATGCAACCTCACAACAAACACTGGCATTTAACAAACTACTACTAGAAGGAGAGGAGACAGACAGGATGTCAGAATGACAAAGGTCATGTGAGATGCAGAGTGCTGGACTGATCATAGATTTATCCTCTCTAAACTAAACTTTGCTTTCAACAAAAGCAGCAGTCCCAAGGCAAGATGAGTAATGGAAGACTTAAATTTCAGCAAATTAGAGTGCTTCTCTGAGGGTGAATAGTTTGTTGAGGAAAAGAAAGAAAAGAGGAAAAGGTGATCCAACACACAATTGGCAAGAGTGGAGCAGAAAGGGAGTAGACTGTTTTCAGAGATTTGGTGTACAGCATCACATTTACTCATCTGGGCCAGAACATTGGCAAACATCAAGATTGGTTTGATGAAAATGCTAGGGAAATTCAGAGCCTGCTAAATGAAAAACAAGAACTCCACAGGGTTTACCAGCAGGAGAGTTCATCCATCTCTAAGAAGGCAGCATTTAACTTCATCAATAGTAAAGTACAATCTATAATAATATGAAGAAGTGTTCTAAATCACTTTTGATTAGAGAAATACAAATTAAAACAACCCTGAAGTACCACCTCACATCTATCAGATTATCCAATATGACAAAAAAGGAAAATGATAAATGTTGGAGAGGATGTAGTAAAATTGGGACACTAATATGTGGTGGAGTTGTGAACTGATCCAACCATTCTGGATAGCAATTTAGAACTATCCCCAAAGGGCTATAAAACTTCACATAGCCTTTGATCCAGCAATACCACTACTAGGTCTGTATTCCAAAGAGATCATAAAAAAGGGAAAAGGACCTACATATGCAAAAGTATCTCTAGCTGTTCTTTTCATGGTGGCAAAATATTGGAAATTGGGGGGAATACCCTTCAGTTGAGGAATGGCTGAACAAGTTGTGGTATATAAATGTAATAGAATACTATTGTGCAAGAAATAATGAGCAGGCAGACTTCAGAAAAACCTGGAAAGACTAGCACTAACTGATGCAAAGTGAAATGAGCAGAAGCAGGAAAACATTGTACGCAGTATGAGCAGCATTGTATGATGATCAGTTAGGAATGACTTAGCTCTTCTCAGCAACACAACAATCCTAGACAAGTACAAAGGACTCATGATGGAAAATGCTGTCCATATCTAGATAAAGAACTGATGGACTCTGAATGCAGATCGAATCATACTTTTTTCACTTACTTTATTTTTCTCATGGTTTTTTTTTCCCCTTTTGATCTCTTTTTTTCTTTCACAACTGTGACTAATATGGAAATACATTTTACATAATTGCACATTTATAATCTATATCAAATTGCCTACCATTTTAGGAAGGGGGGGAATTTTGGAATTCAAAATCTTGTAAAACTGAATGCTAAAAATTGTCTTTACATATAATTGGGAAAACAATAAAATACTATTACAAACAAAAAGCAAAATACAAGTGAAGCTTAGAGAAATGCAAGATTTTTAGCTCAGTAAGAAGGCAGATGAAATTCAGTTTTACAGTGATAATAACAATCCAAATTGCTCTTATGATGACCTAAAGGCAATTTATGAGCCAAAGACCTATAGTGCATCACAACTGCTCAGCACTGATAGAGCCACATTGATTGATAAGGACATGATCCTGGAGCAATGGGCTGAACACATCCACAGTGTTCTCAACATTCTATCATCAATCAATGCTGAGGCCACTGACCATTCACCACAGGCTGAAGTCAATCCCTCTCTAGCCAAACTTTCAACTGAAGAAGAGGTGTTGAATGCCATTCTGCTCCTCTCATATGGCAAAGTGCCTGGTGCATACACTATTCCATCAGAGATTTACAAGGCAGGGGATCTACTGCTCAGATAAAAGCTGATGGAACTCTTCTGGGTTATATGACAAGAGGAGGTTATCCCCCAGGAGTTCAAAGATACCTCTATTGTCCATCTCTATAAAGGAAAAGGAAATAGGTTGTCCTATGACAATCACAGAGGGAGAGGGAGGTCTGTCTCAAAGTCATTGTTGACATGATTCTTGCCAGAGTTCTCCTCAATCAACTGATCTTTCACCTGGAAGATGGTCATCTACCCAAGAGTCAGTGTGGCTTCAGCAAAAGCCAAGGAACAGTGGATATGGTGTTTGTTGCCCAACAACTCCAGGAGAAATGCAGAACAGAGGTCTATATACCCTGGTTGTCAATCTGACCAAGACCTTTGATGCTGTCAGTCATGAGGGCTTGTGGAAAATCATGGCAAAACTTGGTTGCCCAGAGAAATTCATCAGTATTGCATACAAGTTTCATGATGGCATGCTTGCATGGGTTCTGGATAATGGATGATGCTCCAGTGCTTTCCCAGTCACCAATGGAGTGAAGCAGAGTTGTGTGCTTGCTTCCATGCTTTTTAGAATGATGCTTTCAGTGATGTTGTTGGACACCTTCAATGAGAACAGAAATGGCATCAAAGTCAGCTACTGCAGTAACAGTAAATTGTTTAATTTGAAAAGGCTACAAACCAAAACTAGAATGGAAGGAGAGTTGAAACATGACTTTCTATTTGCAGATGATTGTGCACTCAGTGCAACCTCTGAGGCTGAGATGCAACAAAATATGGATTGATTCTTGGCAGCTTGTGCTAATTGTGGCTTGAAAATTAATGCAAGAAAATAGGCTCCACCAGCCAATACCACACCATCCATACATGGAACCATCAGTTATAGCAGATGGAGAAATTTTGAATGCTTTGGATAAGTTCACTTACCTTGTCAATATACTTTCCAGGGATGTCCACATAGACAATGAGGTTGAAATCACACTGCCAGAGCTAGTTCAGCATTTAGGAGACTCCAAAGGAAAGTGTGGGAGAGAAGAGGTATCAGATTGCCTGAAGTCTACAATGCCATTGTGTTGACCTCATTATTGTATACCTGTGAAACCTGGACAGTATACCAATGCCATGCTAGGAAACTAAATTGCTTCCATTTAAATTGTCTTAGGAAGATTCTGAAGATCACCTGATAAGATTAAGTACCAGACACTAAGGTCCTTTCTTAAAGTGGACTTTCACATTCAAACTCTACTGTTGAGAGCACAACTCCGATGGGCTGGCCACATTGTTTAATGCCAAACGTACATTTGCCTAAAAGACGATTTTATGGAGAACTCATAAAGGCAATCACTCACATGGAGGTCAGGTGAAGTGACACAAGTATACCCTCAAGGTCTCTCTAAAGAACTTGGGAATTGATTTGAGACATGGGAGACACTGGCACAGGATCATCCAGAGTGAGGTGCCTGTATCAAGGAAAGCACCATGCTCTATGAACAAAGCAGAATTGCAGCAGCTCAGCAGAAATGGAAGACGCACAAATTTAGAGCTGTCTCCACTCCAAATGTTTGTGTGTACTATTTGTGCCCAATCCGTAGTAGAGTGTTCCGAGCTCATGTTGGTCTGATCAGCCACAGTCAGACACACTGTGTTTTGACCCCAAGAACGAAGGACAACAAGCAACCATGATGCTGACACAGAGAGAATGACAACAGTAGACTATTTTATGCCTCATGTGTCCCAACACAAAGTCTTTGATACTTTTAGCAGCATTCCCAGAAAGCAGTGGCTTTAGAATTTCCATTGCTGTAGGCTGGGGACTAATGGTAAGAAGGTGGGAGAAATCTGGCAAATTAGCTAAATAAGGAAGTAGGAGAGTTTGTCCATAGACAAAGAAAGTAGGAAGAACACTGGTAAAGCAACTATTAAATATATTTCTAATCCCCAAATCTATGACTAACAAGCTGTGTGACTCTATGTTAAAGTTTTTGTGTATCCTCTTGTGTATACTTTGTGTTTCCTCATTTGTAAAAGAGGGTTAATATAATTCCTTCATCTCTATGACTCAGTTACTACCTAAAATCCCTGACCTCCTCCCTCTTTCCTCCAATTCCCCAAACCCTGTCCTAATACTGTTTTTTACTTGCTCCAGTGCAGTACTTGTACAGGGCAGGATTTACTATGATAGCTCAGTCTTAATTATACTTAATTGCCTTATCCTACTGAGTCTTAATTAGATTAGACTTCATAAAATTCCCTTCCAATTGCCAACTTCAGAGGCCCTTGCTCAAGCATGGGCAAGAAGAAGTAAGAATTGTCACCACAGTTCCAACAATATTATTGAGTGATCAATTGAGCAAATGCATGTAAAAATATTTTGAAAAGTCTAAAAACTCTACACAAATGTAAGGTAACATTAAGGTTGTTATTTTTTTGTTTCATCTCAGCAATGATTTTTTTTTGAAACAGGAAAGTATACTCTCATACCCCTTCTGCAAGACCAAAATCTCTTCAAAATAAAAAAACAAAAATCTTTCATTCATGTAAAAAAAATATACCATTTATAGGACTATATTCACCAATGGATTCTTAGCCAAAGAGTAGGAAAGGAAAAGGTATTTTACCATTAAATCTCACAATCTGTTTTCAAAGCTGAGGGGGGCTAGTTTAAACCAGCCCTCACAAAGAATAGCATCATGTCATTTTTGGGCTTTGTATTAGCAAGCACCCTGGCACACCCAGGATGGCCTGCTAGCCTAGGTTCTTTGATCTGCTTCTCTAAAGGAAAGACAGATTCAAAGGGGTCAATAATCTTATTTTAATTAAAGATATATAAGTAAAGAAGGTAAAGGTCATTCACTAGTTCAGGGGAAAGGTCAGCACCCTGAATGTGGAGAAAATACAAGCAGAGAGAAATATAATAGACAGGGTTCCAACTGTCTAAACAAAGTAATAGATACATAGTCACCAGACAAGGGAGCACCAACGTCTCGGTTCACGAAGTTGTAGGGGTGGGGGCTCCTTAACAATGGCTACCCAGAGTCTTGTCTGCTCAGATCACAAAGATCTCAGGCAAACATTCTTCCCACAAATGAGCTCCAAAGCAAAATCTCACCTCAGAATATAGATACACACTTTCAGCTAATAGGTTCCGAGCCAGAAGGCATCACAACCCTCATGACTCAGGGCCTAATTAGCTTAGTACCAAAAGGTGTGAAAGCCTTCTATTAATGGATGGGGAAGATCTTATATTCCATTAACTTGACAGGCTTTGAACTTTTTTATTCAGTAATCTTTTGGGAAGCATTCTGATGCCTGGTTATATTGCAAAGCATTTTATTATTGGCCTAAAAATTGCCCAAGAATTAACCTCCTTGCCACTTTAAGAGAATTTAAAAACTATTGGTATCCCACAAAACCATGATGAAATAAAAGCCTAAATATCATATTTCAAGAAATCATGTAAAAAGTTTTCAAGTAATAAAGGGAAAAGTGGATAAAATCTAAAGTACTTAACATGTACATGATACTATCAGAGAGAAACTTCAACTTTAACTCATCCTGAAATGTTACTTCTAAATTCCAATGACCTAATATTTTTTAAAAGAATTTTACAACCATCTAGGAGGAAGCCCCTCACATATTAAGGAAAAAATAACTACTTGTGCAATACTTCTAATCAAGCATAAGAAATGAAAGAAAAGATTATGCAAAGTTAGTTCAAATAGCAAAAGGAATCATTTTACAACCCCAAATAGAATTTTGTGAAAGCCTTCAGTGAAAAAAGATGTCTTATGAACACGATGGAGTAATTGAGACCATCCCTACTGGAGAAAATGGGTAGCATAGTGTATAGAGCATTGTACCTGGAGTCAGATAGACCTGAGTACGAATCCAGCTTCAGACACCCAGTAGCTATGTAATCTTGGGCAAGACACTTAACTTCTATTTCTATCTGTAAAATGAGGATAATAGCAGCACCTATCTTAAAGGGTTTTTGTGAGGACCAAATGAGATAATACTTGTGAAGCATTTAACACAGTACTTGGCACATAGTAGACACTACATAAATGCTAGCTATTAACAGCAGTACTACTAGTATTCTCATTATTTAAAATGGAGACAAGCAATGCATTTTATATACAGATTTGCCAAACAAAAGAAACTTAAATGAATCCAAATAGCAAGAAAAGGGCCAAACAATAAGTGAATGTTTTCATGCTATTAAAAGAGAAGAAAACTATATTGTCTTTTTGTAGTCTGACTTTGTCTAAAAGTCAAAGAGAAAACAAAGAGAACAAAGAGAAAACATTCATGGAAAAGCTCATGAAAGGAGGGCAAAGATCAGATTCAAGTATCCTAGAGGTGGTAAGAAGTAGAGAGAAGAAATAAATTAATTGGATTATAAGATAATGGACTACAAGAGATCTTAGAAATGTTTTTTCCAAATACTTAATTTGGCAGATAGAGAGACAGAGATGAAGAGGAGTAGAATGGTTTATCTGAGATCACTGAACACTGGAAGGACTTAGATTTGAACCCAGGTCCTGTAAGTCCAGATTAATTACTCTTTCCATTTCATCATGCTACCCCCTAAGCCTTGCCATGTGTCTACCACTGGTTCATAATTTCCATCTGTCTTGCTGCTATACTCTCTAGACAAATGGACATTGTCCTCTGATATGTCATTATACCACAATGACTCTCATCTACACTAATGCTGAATCCTAAGACTGTAAGCCTTTCCTGTCTATTCTGTAGCTGGACCCCACAGATGTGTTATTTTGTCTAATTAGAATTACATTCATTGAGAGCAGGGACTGCCTTGATTTTTTTGTTTTTATCTCTAATACTTACCACAAACTAGTCTTTTGCCTAAAAGGCTAATTTACTGAGACACACAAGGCAGACGTTCGTGTTGTGGGCAGAAGAAGAGCTATAAGGACACTCTCAAGGTTTCTCTGAAGAACTTTGATATTAATTGTGAGACATGGGAGACACTGACACAGCATTGTCCAGCATGGTGTTCTCACGTCAAAGAAGGTGCTGTGCTGTATGAGCATAGCAGAATTGTGGTAGCCCAAAAGAAACATGAGATCCACAAATTTAGAGGCATCTTCCTCTCAAGTGGTCATATGGACTATTTGTACCCTACCTGTGGTAGAGCCTTCTGAGCTTGTCCCAAATATCTCCCCATTAAAATTCTCTTTTTTCCTCTTCTCCTTTCTCCTTTTCCCACTAGCTTTTATCTAATGGTAATAGAGGAATGTCATACTATAATTAATGCATAAATTCTTGTGCTGTTTTTTTTTTAAATTGAGGTGGAAGCCCATAGTAGCTGTCTTAAACTAGGTCAAGATTAGGTGATGCTGAAGATAAGACAGAATGCCTTTTATGGCCAATGGAGACCTAAATGTACTTAAAGCCTGAGGGAAAAGCTACAGCCTTCACAGTGAGTTACTACTTTTCCTCTGGTCACATAAACCTTTTGAGGTAACTAATACTAATTATTTAATTATGCTAACTATATAATAAAGCACTTGGACATCATTATAGAATCACTGAGGTAGAAGGGACAGAAGCCAGTCTATGGAAACAGGAATCACTTCCCTAACATACCCAACATATTCATTAAACAGAGCCTTTGCTTGGGATCCTTGAATCACTTTCACTGATAATATATATTGTTTAACCCTAATTCTAAAATACATAACATCATGCCTCTCAACCTCAGAGTTTCTTGTGAAGATCAAACAAGGTAATATACATGATAACTGCATCTACCATCCCTTCCTATGCCCTTAAAGCTCTGCTTATTCGCTCCTTTGGTGACCTCAGCAGCTCCCATGAGTGCAATTATCATCTTTAGGCGGGTGATTCATAGATTTATATATCTATCCATAGTCTCCCTCTTGAGCTCCAGTCCTGAATCATAAACTGCCTATTAAACATTTCATACAGATTTCTCTAAAGGCATCTCAAATTCAATACATCCAAAACAGAAATCATTATTCCTCCTCCATTATTCCTACCCATCTTTAAAACTCACCTGTTACTATTGATTGCATGGCCATTTCTCATGTCACAAATTTGCAACATATTCATCTTCAATTCCTCATTCTGATTCACCCCACATATCCAATCAATTGCCACTTTATATCCCTACTATATCCCTTTCTTTACACTCACACAGCCACTGCTATCAGGCCATCATCACCACTTATACAGTCTATTGCAATAACTTTACATTTGGTGTCCCTGTTTCATTTCTCTCCCCACTCGAATGCATAATCCAGGCAGCTGCCAAACTGGTTTTCCTAAAGCACAAATCTTATCATGTCACTCCTCTGCTTCATAAACTTTTTATAACCTCTAGAGGGTCTCTCCATCCCAGATTGATTGTTTTGTGAGGGAAAACTAGACCATTTTTTGGCCTCTATTCTTACCTAGCCTTTAATTACTGAATGGGTGCTGCCTCAGACAAACTAAGACCTGGGAAAGACCTTAGCTTAAAAAGGCCAAGGTCTCTCACTGCATCAGGGGCCACTGCCAGGCGTCTTGACCTATGTCTTGTCACTGGACCCAGATGACTCCCAAGGAGAGAGTGAGGTAGGTGACTCTGCACAGCCTTGCCTCACTTAAATCCAATTCACTCCCAAGTCAAGACATCACCCTCCTGATGTCACTGGTCCTTTTCAAGAATGATGAATAACAATAACCTTTCTTACCTTTCTAGTCCTCTTACATGTTACGCCCCTCCATGCAATCTATGATCCAGTCATTGGATCCTACTTGCTCTTCCTAACACATAATGTTCCACCTCTCTTTGCCTTTTGTATTGGCTGTCGCTCTCACATGAACTGCTCTCCTTCCTCACCTCAGCCTCTTGGAATACCTGATTTTCTTCAAAACTCACTTCAAATACTACCCTCTTGGTGAAGTCTTTCCTAATTCCCTTGGTTGTTAGTGCCCTCCCTTTTTATTCTGCATGCAGTTATCCATATGCATGTTGTTGCTCTCACTAGAATTTAAGTTACTTGAGGGCAGGGATTGTGTCTTTGTATTCCCAGTGCTTAGGTCAGTACACTATGTACTTAGTACTTAGTACACTATGACAGGCATAAATATTATTTACTGATTACTTGCTGACTAAATGATTATATAATCCAATTTATATAGCTGTAGATATAGATATATACCTAAATATAGATATAGATATATCTCAAATCCAATCTGGGACCTCAGTGCTGCTCAGAAATCCTTTTAATCATCCTTGGATGGTATGCTACCCCTAATTTTTTACTGCCCCAACTAACCTTGGTATTCCTTGATTTTAGTATTTTGTTGAGAATATATAAACTAGCTAGTACATTCTTTCAACCTAACTTCTCCCAAGCCACTCTGTCCCTCCTTTCCTTATGCATCCTTTTACCTATACTTTTATTTCAGTCCCCTCCCACATCTCACTCCATCAATCATTTCCTCTTTGTTTTATGTTCCATGGCCACTTCTTTATAAATTCCCATATCACTTCATTTGTTCCTTTTTCATGTTTCTTTTCATATCTTCTCTTCTGGGAAAAAGACTATGTTGTATAATGGATAAAGAAATGTCCTGAAGCTAGGAAACTCTGGGTTCAAGTTCTGCCTTTGACTCATACTAGCCAAGTAATCTTAGGCAAGTCACCTGATCTTTTAGTACTCTAGACAGTTCTCCAAAACTACGAGTTACAACGAAAGTTGTGACCTACTTTGGTAGAGGATGATCCCTAAACCAGAGGTATCAAACACAGGGTGAGTGGCCATGAAGGCTGCAATACTCAGAGTGCAGCCAGAACCAAATTAAAATGTCTTTGGGAAATATTTAGCAAAAAAAAATTAGAAATACAATAAAATGTAGATAACACTGCATTTTAAAACTAAGTCAATACTCAGCCTGCAGGGGTCCATATGTGTGGTTTAGAGGCTATCTTCTATTTGAATTTGACACCACTGCCATTGGCCAAGGAAATCACCTGTTAAGCCTTTTCCCAGTCCTGTAACATGGTCATTTGCATACTTGTCTTATGGCCCCGAGGCAGGAACAGTATTTTAGACTGCTTAAGATCTCCTCTAACTATCCAGAACAGTGCCCTGCACATAACAGATGGTCAACAAACATGTGTTGATTTGAATCGAACAATTTAGTTATGACTTTTGACTCAAAATACAGTTTACAATTCAAGACTCTCTTTCATTCAAATTAAAATAGTGGATTCAGTGATTTGTTTTATTCCCAAAGGTAAAAAGATTCAGTGACTACAGAAAGATATTCATTTGAGACTGGACTCTTTATGTCACCTGAGGGTTATTTTACCACAACTATGATTAATACTATGACCAATATTAAAACTCTATAGACTCAATACCTGTTGGCCATCCAGAACCAGCTGACTGCTTGGACTGAGTGAATTTCCTGGGATTCAGCTCCTGTATACTCTGGTATGAGGGCTTGCCTTTTCAGGGCTGTTCATTCATCTTTGGTGTCCACCTGTCTTACCTGAAATCAATACTATCATTGAGTATCTGCAGTGGCCACAGTCCAGTGAAACCATCTCTTCAGCCTGGCTAAACTAGGTTGAGGGTAACCAACAGGCCCCAAACTCATCTCTGAGTTAGGGGGATGTCTACCCCAAGCATGTAAAGACTTCCCCTGATGAAATGGGCAAATGAGAACAATTCGTTCCACAGCCATGAAGGGAGTTGAAGCAGGTACTGTAGAACACTTAGAGCTTGGTCAGACATCAAAGATGCCAAGGTTATCCACTGCATCCCAAGACAACACCAGTCAGGATGAGTTTTGTCTTGCCACTGGGTTTCAATGACTTTGGAAGAGATAATGAGGCTGATATTTGCCTCACTTAAATCCAATTCCCACCTAAGTCAAGACATTACCCCATGATGTCATCTGTCCTCTTTGAAAACAAAAGATGAACAATTACTAACACGGTAAGTATTATTATTACTACTATGAATAACTAATATTTTATAGCACTTTAAGGCTGTGAAACATTATTTCATTTGATCATCATAATGAAGTAAATATCACAGATGAGGATAGTGAAGTTCGGAAAGGTTAAATGACTTGTCTGCTGTCACATGACATGTTTCAGAGGTGAAAGGTGAATCAGTCCATCCTGACTCTAAGACCATTGCTCACATGAGACAAAATTGGGCTGAATATATAATAATGTCTATTATTTATCATGCATACATAGAGGTAAATAATCTACTTCACTTTCAATTTCAAGATATTAAAGCCAAGTCATAAAATCATAGGAATAAAAAGGACTTTGATCCATTCCCTCTCTTTGAAAATTTCTATGGTGTTGTGTCTTAAACATCTTTAGAGAAGGAAATTTCCAAACTGAACTATTCCCCTGCCTGCAAACATATCACCTCCGGAAAGAAATTTTTGTAATTTAACATGTAGGATGTGCTCCACTAGTCATTCCTGGCTTAATTCCCGGTAGTATCTTAGAGTTATGAGCCTGTGTGATAAGAAGGGATGTTGCCAGCAGTTCCTGTTGCTGTCCTACATCATCTGTACAAAGAGGAAACTAATTCTGAGTAAACTAAATATGACTAATTTTAGATCTAATCCTATAACGTGGCCTTCACTTGTGTTTTTGTACCCCCGGTACTTAGCACATTGCCTACACTTTGGCAGGCATAAATATTACATCACATCCTTATGGCTTAGCTATTTTAAAAACCCATTCAAGAAAACAATGAGAATGCAGTGAGAATATAATGGTGATTTCTAGGTATCATATATCACAGAATTTTTAGGAAGTGGAAGGGACCTTAGAGAACATCTGATCACTTATGAATGTGGAACTACCTGCTAATTTCTTGTCATAAATTTCATTCCAATACCTAAGGCATGGGGTAAGCTGTCTAACCACAACCAGTTTTTAATATTCATGATACCTTGAGAGAAGGAAAGTGTGAATAATTGAATTTCAATTCTGACATCTGACAAATGTTAGTGACTATCATTTGGTCTCTGATTATATTTTCTTGCAATACACTGGCAAAGTAAAATGGACCAAATCAGAACACTGATAAAATCACTGTGTGATCCATCTTTGCTGCAAGTCTGACTTGCAATTCAGTAATGAAATGGAATCTTCCCCTTCTTGTATCTGGACAGAATGAAAAACTGCAATATTTTCTCATTCGTCTTTCCTTTGTGTGGTGGAGAAATGTGACAATGACAGATGTAGCTTGTTAGATGATAATGAAACTCAATTGGTATCCAATGAGTCCAATATAAATACTCCTAGACAGAAAGAAAAATATTCCTAGTTACGGTTTTCAATTTGTCAAATTGAAAGAACCAACTTTGTCTCCACTTTGTGCTCAGGATTCTATCTTTTCTAATATAAACAATAGGCTTAAGAATTAAAATATATACTCGTACCTATAAATCAGAGTATTTTTTCTCCTTTGGGTCTCCAATCACTCAGACTTTATATCATATGGGAAAAAAATAGAAATAAGACAATTTAATGAAATGTAATTAAATAGTAATCCATTCCAAGCACAATTAGTCCCAAATGTCATCCAATTAGACTCAAGTTCCCATGATTTTGTTGTTCAGTTATTTTAGTCATGTGCAACTCTCCATGACCCCATTTGGGGTTTTCTTGGCAAAGATACTGGAGTGGTCTGTCATTTCCTTCTCCAGATCATTTTACAGATGAAGAACTGAGGTTAAGTGACTTGTCTAGGGTCACATAGCTAGTATGTGTCTGAGGCCAAATTGGAACTTATGAAGATGATTCTCTCTGATTCCTAGCCTAATGCTCTATTCACGGTTCCACCCAGATGCCCCCAAGTTCTTATATGTAGGAAGAAATATAATTTTTTAGAATTGGAAGCTTCTCTTAAAGAATTATTTCAGGCTAACATCCATTAATACCACTACATTGAAGCTCTATAGTGTATGGCATTTGAAAAAAAATAGACATATACAAGTACATGCCAGATACAGGCTATTTTGCCCATCTTTAGGCAACCTAGTGCTCTCTTGGGGGTCCTGGCGACTAATAATGCCAAAACCTTTTTGACAGAGTACAATATAATCTAGAACTCTTGAGCTCTTGAAATCTAGCTCCAGCCTCAGGAGTAGCTAGACTGACCAGAAGATGATTTCATTCTTAAGGCATGAGATAGCCAGGTTGATAGAGTGCAGTACTTGGAATCAAGAAGACAAGAGTTCAAATCCTGCCTTGGACACTTGGTAACTATGTCACCCCAGGCAAGTCACTTAACTTTTCTGCACTTCACTTTCTTCATCTGTAAAATGAAGATAATAATAGCACATGTATCACAGGGTTATTGCAAGGACCAAATAATTAAACATATGTAAAGTGCTTTGTACACCTTAAAGTGCCATACAAATACCGGTTATTATTAAAGTTGCCGTTGGCCGTTGTTTTTGCCATGCCCAGCTGTGGAATATCCCTACTCCTCTCAACCGCATTCAGAAAGCTGCTAATTGCTGTGTCCTTTCCACCTCCAGCAGAAATGGTACAAGCAGTGATCTTTGTCTACAGTTCACTTCTTTTCCATCTCATTTTCTTTAGTAGCCTTTAAAAGCATAACAGTTTCTCATATATTAGTCTATCTTTCCTCCTGCTCTATTTTAGTCAGAACTGGAGCGTATATGGCTCTTCTCTGAAGAACTTTCATGCTTGAAGTTATAATTCTCTCCCTTCACCTTCCTATTCTTTCTACTCATAATTCTCTGATTTGGCCTCCTTTGTACAACTCTTTAAGTAGTCCCTATGACTTAGGGACCATGATTCCTGATTGTCCATAATGATTACGGTTTTATGACCTTTGACTGCCAGGGTGCTGAAACCGTTGACAGAGGTGAAACAAAAAAAAATGAAGATGAGCATAGAGAATGTTCTCAAAGATGAGGCTGACCTTGATCTTGAAGGGTAGAATAGTAGCTGTTGGCCATTCTACTTCTCTTACACATCTTTAGCTATAAAAAGAAGTGTGTGTGGTCTTTGGGGTCAAGTGCCTAGAGTACAACCACTTCTCCATACCTTTCAAAGCATGAATTCTTATGTAAGTAAGAATTCTCCTTGATTCTCCATTAGTCAAATCTTTGCTAGAGTACTACAGTAAAAATATGTTAGTTTGGAGGTGTGAAAACTTGGCAAAGGATGTTTTGTGGAGAGCATACACAAACTTTGCTTCCAGGGATTCATATGGGCAGAAACAATGTTGCCAGAAGGAATCTAGAAAGATGAGGAAGTTGTGGGAAGAAACTAAAGACACTAGGGACACAGGCAATGTTTTCTTCACTGCTATAGATTCAAGGAAGGACTTCTCTGGAAAAGACCAGAGAAAGAAAGAAGGAAGGATCACAGGCTGGATGGTCTCTGGGTAAGGTCTATCGCACACAGCAGCAGAGGGGAACGGAGCCCAGTGTGGGTGGTGGCAGGACCAACCAGACCAGGAGCGGGACAGAACAGGCCCTAGCGCCCTGAATCAGTGAGCTTGGCAGTTACTGACTTCTTAACCCACAAACACCAAAGACAACAGAGAAGGTTAGTGGGAAAAGCTGTGAAAGGAGTTTGCGGGTTCAGCCACCGCCCTGGGGGCAGCGGAGGTGGTGCAGCTACAGAACTATAGCTGCAGCTGCTTCTGGCCCCAGGCCCACCTGGTGGGAGGAATTAAGTGGCAGATCAGAGCAGGAGTGAAGAGCCTGGAGGTGCTTCATGATCCATAAAATCTCCCTCTCTTCAATCTACATTCTGGGGTGTTTATCTATCATAAAAGTGAACAGTTTGGGTTGGCAAATGTCTTTATTTTATGCCTCACCTTATGTTTATGATCAAAAGATAGCTGAGCAAAGCTGCCTCTGTCATTATACTCTGCAAGGAATTTTGAATTATTTTGGTATGTGGAGACACCTTTTTGGAAAAGAGATACCAATTCAAATGTTTTCTTATCATCAACAATAAATAGACAAGCACGAATGGGTTGTCATATCTACCATTGGAGGGAAGATACAAATTATTGAGATCACAGATGTATTTGGGCAAGAATGACAAAAGATGGAGGGTCTTTTTTCAAAGATCATAGAGCATGGAGGCTTTTATATCGATCTGCATATAGAGTGCAACGTCATTTCTCTTTCAACAAGTGCCAAGCAACCATTATTCACACTCCACAAAAATCAAGGCAATTAAAGAAGATCTTTCCAGGCTATCAAGGAGAATGAGATGTTCCTTAAAAATAAACACAAACAGAAAGGGGAAAAGGACCTCAAAGGACAAGGGACATGCATGTGTCAGGGAACTGAAAGGTGGAAGAAGAAGGTGACATAGAAGAGAAAGAGGACAATGAGACACTTGGAATTAGGTAATATGTAAGAGGCTCTTCTGAAAGAGAAAGACTCTGCTAATATTGTCTTCCAAAGAATGGTGATGTGGCTCCACAAATATCATCAGTTGAGACACCATCTGGTAAGGGCCAGAAGGAAAAAAAATTAGTGAAATGATGGTTGGTAACCCCCTGATATGGGATACTGAGGTGAGTATTTGTCAACTTGGGGCAGCTATGTGATGCAATGAATAGAGCACTGGACCTAGAGTCAGCAATATGTGAGTTCAAATCCAGCCTCAGATGCTTACTAGCTGTGTGACCCTGGGCAAGTCACTTAACCTTGTTTGCCTCAGTTTCCTCATTTGTAAAATGAACTAAAGAAGGAAATGGTAAACCACTCCAGTATCTTTGCCAAGAAAACCTCAAATGGGGTCAAGAAAGAGGCAGACATGATTGAAGCAACTGAATAACATTTGTCAATTTGGCAATAGTAATAACTATGCTGCCATACTGGGACACACATTCAGAAAATGATGGAGAAGCTCCCCAAATTTGGCAAACTTTGTTTCTGGTGATTCATATGGACAGAAATAATACTGTGAGAAGGAATCTAGAAAGATTGGAAGTTGTGGAAAGAAACTAAACTTTTCATCACTGCTGTGGATTCAAGGAAGGACTTCAGAAAAGGAAGGCGGATTTGGTATGTGGACACCTGGTTTTAAAAGATTGTCTTGGGGGCGGAGCCAAGATGGCAGCTGGAAAGCAGGGACTAGCGTGAGCTCCCCACCGAGTCCCTCCAAAAACCTATAAAAAATGGCTCTGAACCAATTCTAGAACTGCAGAATCCACAAAACAGCAGAGGGAAGCAGGGTTCCAGCCCAGGACAGCCTGGATGGTCTCTGGGTGAGGTCTATCCTGCACGGAGCTGGGGGCGGAGTGGAGCGGAGCAGAGCCCAGCGTGAGCGGCCCGGACCAACCAGACCAGGAGCCAGGCAGAGTGTGCCCTAGCACCCTGAATCAGTGAGCTGCAGCAGTTACCAGACTTATCAACCCACAAACACCAAAGACAACAGAGAAGGTTAGTGGGAAAAGCTGCAGGAGTGGAAGGAGTTCATGGTTCGGCTACCGCCTTGGGGGCAGCCGAGGTGGGGCAGCTACAGAAGTACAGCTGCAGTTGCTTCCAGCCCCAGGCCCACCTGGTGGGAGGAATTAAGTGGCGGATCAGAGCAGGAGTGAAGAGCCTTCTGAAGATCTAAGTCCAGTCTGGGTTGGGGGTTCTTGAGGAAGGAGGAGTGCTGGGGTGGCAGAGCTGGCGCATCCCCCCAGGCTTGGAACATAGTTCTCTAAACTCTACAAGCACTCTAAACTCTACCCCACTGAAAAACTCAAGGGTCAAGTTAGTTGGCTGGGAATATGGCCAGGCAGTGAAAATGCACCCAGATTCAGTCTCAGACTTTGGATTCTTTCTTTGGTGACAAAGAAGACCAAAAATACAGACAGAAGAAGTTAACAAAGTCAAAGAGCCTACAACAAAAGCCTCCAAGAAAAACATGAACTGGTCCCAGGCCATGGAAGAGCTCAAAAAGGATTTGGAAAAGCAAGTTAGAGAAGTAGAGGAAAAATTGGGAAGAGAAATGAGAAGGATGCAAGAAAACCATGAAAAACAAGTCAATGACTTGCTAAAGGAGACCCAAAAAATACTGAAAAATATACTGAAGAAAACAATACCTTAAAAAATAGACTAACTCAAATGGCAAAAGAGCTCCAAAAAAGGCAATGAGGAGAAGAATGCCTTGAAAGGCAGAATTAGCCAAATGGAAAAGGAGGTCCAAAAGACCACTGAAGAAAATACTACCTTAAAAATTAGATTGGAGCAAGTGGAAGATACTGACTTGATGAGAAATCGAGATATTATAAAACAGAACCGAAGGAATGAAAAAGTGGAAGACAATGTGAAATATCTCATTGGAAAAACCACTGACCTGGAAAATAGATCCAGGAGAGATAATTTTAAAATTATTGGACTACCTGAAAGCCATGATCCAAAAAAGAGCCTAGATATCATCTTTCAAGAAATTATCAAGGAGAACTGCCCTGATATTCTAGAGCCACAGGGCAAAATAGAAATTGAAAGTATCCATCGATTGCCTCCTCAAATAGATCCCAAAAAGAAAAGTCCTAGGAACATTGTCATCAAATTCCAGAGCTCCCAGATCAAGGAGAAAATACTGCAAGCAGCCAGAAAGAAACAATTTGAATATTGTGGAAAAACAATCAGGATAACACAGGATCTGGTAGCTTCCACATCAAGGGACCAAAGGGCTTGGAATACGATATTCCAGAGGTCAATGGAGCTAGGATTAAAACCAAGAATCACCTACCCAGCAAAACTGAGTATCATGCTCCAAGGCAAAATATGGATTTTCAATAAAATAGAGGACTTTCAAGCTTTTTCAGTGAAAAGACCAGAGCTGAATAGAAAATTTGACTTTCAAACACAAGAATCAAGAGAAGCATGAAAAGGTAAACAAGAAAGAGAAATCATAAGGGACTTACTAAAGTTGAACTGTTTTGTTTACATTCCTACATAGAAAGATGGTGTGTATGATTCATGAGACCTCAATATCACAGTAGCTGAAAGGAATATGCATATATATATATATATATATATATATATATATATATATATATGTGTGTGTGTGTGTGTGTATACATATATATATATACATGTGTGTGTGTCTATGTATGTATATTTGCAGGTATATATACATATATATATATATATGCATATACACACACATACACACACACACACACAAAGGGCACAGGGTGAGGTGAAGTTTGAAGATTAAGGGATGATATCTAAAAAAATAAAATCAATCTAAGGGATAAGAGAGGAATATATTGAGAGAGGGAGAAAGGGAGAGATAGAACAGAGTAATTTATCTCACATAAAAGTGGCAAGAAAAAGTGGTTCTGTAGGAAGGGAAGAAGGGGCAGGTGAGGGAGAATGAGTAAATCTTGCTCTCATTGGATTTGACCTGAGGAGTGAATACCATACACACTCAATCGGGTATCTTACCCCACAGGAAAGAAAGAGGAAGAAGATAAAAAATGGGGGATGATAGAAGGGAGGGCAGACAGGGGGAGGAGGTAATCAAAAACAAACACTTTTGAAAAGGGACAGGGTCAAGGGAGAAAATTCAATAAAGGGGGATAGGTTAGGAAGGAGCAAAACATAGTTAATCTTTCACAACATGAGTATTGTGGAAGGGTTTTGCATAATGATAAGCATATGGCTTATGTTGAATTGCTTGCCTTCTTAGGGAGGGTGGTTGGGGAGGGAAGAAGGGAGAGAACTTGGAACTCTAAGTTTTAAAAAAAGATGTTCAAAAACAACAACAACAAAAAAAGTTTTTGCATGCAACTAGAAAATAAGATACACAGGCAATGGGGCATAGAAATTTATCTTGCCCTACAAGAGAAGAAGGGAAAAGGGGATGGGAGGGGAGTGGGGTGACAGATGGGAGGGCTGACTGGGGAACGGGGCAACCAGAATATATGCCATCTTGGAGTGGGGGGAGGGTAGAAATGGGGAGAAAATTTGTAATTCAAACTCTTGTGAAAATCAATGCTGAAAACTAAATGTATTAAATAAATTTTAAAAAAAAGAAAAAAAATGTGCAAAGATAACCATAGGCTCTTTTACCAAGTCCCAAGAAACTAGATGGAAACAAGGAGCTTCCCTCCATGCTTGTAAGAGGTGGTTTCAGGCAAATACAAATCACCGTTATATGGAAATGTGTAAAATGATGGCATAGTGTAAATGAATGACATTTAGTGTTCCCCTGTCATGGGTTCTTAGAGCTCGAAAGGGCCTTGTATTGGTAATTAAGGAGGGCTTTTACCACTTATTCAATCAAGTGCCCTTGAAGAGTTTGGCCTTTGTTTCCTTGATTAAATTAGGAGTCCTTGATGACCTCCTTGCCTCAAGGGAAAGCCTAGTTTACATGGGTTTGAGTGACATGTTTGTGACATCAGAGGCTTTTAGACCACATGGGTTTAAGCTGCATTTTTGTGACGCTTTTAGGTCACATGGGTGAGTTGCATGTGTGAGTCACCTTTGACCCTGAACAAGATATATAAACCCAGAGGTTGGCATTCTCCCTTGGGGCTCTGAGCCACTGGAGGAGTGGCATGTGATTCTGGGCCAGCCGTTGTTAAGAGCTCCCCGGAATTGTGATCTGGTCTGTTTATATTGTGTACATTTGTAACTTGTTTGCATTTGCTCTGAAGTTCAGGTTGCTGGCTTTTCCTCCTAACTAAGTGACTTTATGTGTACATGTTGGATTAAAGTAAGATTGTTAACCCCTTAACGCTACTTTCCTTAGTAAAGCAGATCAAAAAAAAGATTGTCTCTAAGACCAGACTTCAGAACCCTGAAACATGGCTTAAGGTAGTATTACCAAGAGAGCCCTGGGAAATCGGACTGATTCTATTCAGCAGTCAGAACACTAGCTAGACATGAGGTGTCATTCAAATGGTCAGCCCCACCTATTATGGGTACCAATCACCTTCAGATGATGCTTTAGGGTAACTGTCAATCTTGCTGTTCCTTCTTCTGGATCTCAGAGCAGCCGGTTACGACTCACCTTGATTCTGCCCCTTCAAGTGCGTTTTTGAACTTCTAGTAGAATGTCAATCAGATGTTTGGCCCAACGCTCACACTACTAGTTTTCTCCCCCGTATACTGCTGTCTTTCTTAAGTGCTTTAAAAAAGACATATTTGAATACAACCTTTACTTAGAATAGTAGAGATGAATCAAAGCAAGTTAACACCAGTCCATGAACATTTTCCAGACCACAGTCTTTCTTGAGTAGCAGGTAGGATGAAAGCCTAGAATTTGCTTCCTCACATCATTCCCAGTGAAAAACAGGCAATGGCAATTCACTCAGGGCCTTTAACTCAGAACAAAACCCCCACGGTAGGAGGATGGTACCCAGTGGAACATTGTTTCTAGATCCCCAGTACTATCAGATACGTATCAATATCTATATAGGCATATCTATCTATCTATCTATATACACATACATGTACATAAAATACACATATAACATAAATAAAATAAATAATACAAATACAAACTATAAACATGTATTTATTTCTATATAAAATTTTATACATTTACTTCTGTATGTACACACATATAACTTCTTTATTTTTTCTTCTGTTACCAAGTAGGTTCAAGAGAGTTCCCTCCCATGAAATAGAAATTGCCTGTCTACCATAGTCCCACCATGGCAGGTGGAGGGAAAAAAGGCAATAGCTCCCATAAGGAGGGTGCCATTTTCCCAATCTCACTCCTCATAATATACTTTATCCATTTTAGAGTCTCTTATTTATAGTTTCCTCTTTGTTGTTCATTTTCATTTTCAAAGAAGACCAATGCCATCATGATGTTGGAGTCAGGGTAGAATGTGTTCATCTGTGACAGATCAAACTGATACAAATTTAGAAGGCAATAGCTATGGTTCCCAGTGTATCTACACCTGCCACTTTGTCATTCATTCATTGCCACAGGACTTCAAGATGGATGAAATAGTGGAAGGTGGGTGTTATCTTGACTTTGATGTGAATTTGATTTGTGAGGCAGAGTTGCACTGAGTCATAAACCTCACTCTTCCAGAGTCATCGATGTGCAGTAACAAGACAGAAGTCAAGATGGCTGGCAATGGTCCAGGATGCAAAGGATGACCTTGGTATCTTCTATGTCTGACCAAGGTCCTAGCACTCCACAGTGTCTACTTCAGCCACCTTCATGGCCACTGTATTCAGGGAGGACCAATACCTCTGGTGAGAGGGCTTGCTGAGCCATTTCAGGACTGGTCACCCACCTTTGGTGTCTACCTGTCCCCAAACTCTCACCTGTGGCTCCAAGAAGCTGCAGTATACACAGAGACTGCATCCTGGTAAACCATCTCAGCAGACGGGCCAAACCAGGTTGCGGGTAGCTGATGAGCCTCAAACCCATCTGTGAACTAGGGAGATACCTACACAAACATGTGAAGACTTCTCCTTGGAGAATGGGTGGATGGACTTCCTCTTTAAATCACACGGCTATGTATACTTTTTACATGTATTCATTCCCGAAGCTTTGTGTTGGTGGACATAGATAGTACAGTAAGAATAATGAGCTCTTGTACAGGGCTGAAAAACATCTAAAAAGGGATGGTAAAAATTTATTTTCTTGAACTCTTCCAAACCTAATCAAGAAGGTTTTTAATTGAAAAAGGCCAGAATGGCAGAAAATGGTCCATGTTCTTACACGGACAAGCTACAATAGTATATACATCTGCCAAGCTACAATAGGCAGTACAAAAAAAAAAAACAAAAATAAAAACCCAAGATTAAAATTATTATCTCATAGGATATGTTCATCTGGGTGGCACAGTGGTTAGAGCGTGGAACTCAGAATCTGGAAGACCCTAATTTGAATCCTGCCTCAGACACTAGCTGTGTGATCCGAATCAAGTCTCTTTGTGTCTCAGTTTCCTTATCTGTGAAATGGGGCTAATAATAGTACCTACTTCACAGGGTTGCTTTGAGGATCAAATGAGTTAACATAAGTAAAATGCTTTGCAAATCTTAAAGTGCTATAGAAATGCTAACTATTGGGCAATAGTTACCATATCAAGAAAGAAGCCACAAAACTCATAGGAGACGAAATCCAAGAAAAAGGTTGGCAATAAAACACGGACCCAAGGAATAGGAACAGGAAAGTTTTTTTTTGAGATAGCCAGTGCCCCCATCTCAGGAATTAGGAGTGGAGGAGATGGGAGCTTCCTAGGGATGGGAATAAAGTTCCATGTGACTGACTCTCTCACCCTAAAGTGTCCTGTGAAAGCAGAGCATGGCATTAGTTTTCTCTTAAGCACCAAGCAAGAAGGGTGATTGAGTCAAATATCTAGATCTGTAAATACTTAATGATGTACTCTCAGAGTCCGTACTGAACTCACTTACAGTGTGAGTTTTTTTGCCTCATCCCAAGACAGTAAGGGACGCATCATTCCTACTCTTCCCTCCAATGATAAATATGACATGTAGTCAAGCACAGGGACTGGTATCAGAAGACACAAAACAAGAACTAGGCAAGGTTCTTAAGGCAAAGAGGCCTGGTGTCCAAAGTCCAGGTCCTGGGTAGGATGCAGAATGTAGAACCATAGCATTGTTGAATGAGTTAGAATAGAGTAGCAGTGGAATCCAGGACAACAGGAATGGGGAGGAAGAGAGCTCCAAGCCCAGACTCTAAAATGGGCTAGTATAACCATTCACACTAACCAGACTCTTCTGTGAATCCTTCCCTCTTTACCTAAATTCTTAATGTCTTCACTTTCTTCAAATTACCTTTTATTATCAATGTACATGATATATTCTCTCAGTAGAATGTAAACTCCTTGAGGGCAGGAACTACTTTGCTCTTGTTTTTGTATCCTGTAGGCACTCTGCCCACAGGAGAGGTGAACCACAGAATTCCAAGAATAAGAACAAATCTCAGGGGTCATCTACTCCAATCCATATCCCCTTCCCCGACCCTCAAGGAATATTCACTACTGCACAGGTAGTCCTACACTCTGGACTTGAAAACCTGCAGAGAAACTGGAAACATCCCATTCCTCTTACAAATAACTAATTGTTTTAAACATTTCTCCCCTAACATAAACCCTCAATTTACCACCCTGAAATTTCCTTCCATTGTTCCCAGTTCTGTTTTCTGGTGCCAAACAGAAAAAGCATAATTCCTCTTCTATTTAGCTGACCTCCAAATACTCCAAATGAGGATAGCTACCATGTTTTCACTTGGTCTTCTCCAGCAAAACCAGTCCCTATTCCTTCAATCAATCATCATATCCTTTGGACTCGGGGCCCAGAGTTATCTTGGCTTCCATCATCTGGACCAGTCCCCAATTAATCAATGGTCTTCCTATACTATGGTAGCCAGAATATAGCACAATATTCCAATTTATAGTCTGATCAGCATAGAGTATAGCTTGACTATTATCTCCTCATCCCTTGAAGATAAACCTCTTTTAATGAAGCCCAGGATTTCATTAGCATCATTGACTGACATATGAAACTATTAACTTCATATTAGGCTTAAAATTGATGAAAGTCTCCAGATCTTATTTTAAACACACTGTTCTCTAACCATGAAGCTTATTTTTTTCACTTGTGTAAGACTTTAAATTTATCCCTCTTGAATTTCATCTTTCTGATTCAGCTGTTTCTCTAGCTTGGCACAATCTCTTTGGATTCTGACTGTGATCCACTGTGTTATCTATACTTCCTAGCATTCTGTTATCTGCAAAACTGATGAATATGGTATCTAAGCCTTTATTTAAGTAATTGATTAAAATGTTAAGAAGAACAAAGCCAAGCACAGATCCCTGGAGCCCTCCATTTTAGATATCTTGCCAAGTCAACATCAAACTATTAATAGCTCTTTATTGAGTCTGGCCATTCAGCCAGTTCCAGTTCTGTGTAATTGTACTAACACATAGCCTACATCTCTCCACTTTTTCCAAAAGATTAGTATTAATATTTATCAAATGCTTTGCTAAAAAACTGGGTAACCTGTATTAAAGCATACATCCCACCCCCACCCCCGAACTACCAATGGAACAATTTTAGTGGACTTCAAGGTCAATATGAATCAGCAGTATTATTAGGCGGTAACAAAAACTAATGCAATTTTAGGTTTCCTTGATGGACTGGGAAGGTGGTGATAATTCCAGTATACTCTACCCAGGTCAAACCACATTTAGAGAATCGTGTTTAGTTCCAACTGCTACATTTTACAAATGAAATGAATAAACTGGAGAGGACCCAAAGCACAGGAACCAGAACGGTGAAAAGCCTTAAAAATCACACCATATGTGGATTGGTTAAAGAAACAAGGGACTCTTAGAGTAAAGAAGAAATGACCTTAAGAGAAAGTATCATCTGTGTTCAAATATTTGAAGGATTGTTGTGTCTGAAGAAGATTAAATTTGTTCTGCCGCCCCAGAGATACAATGGGTGGAAGTTGGAGGGAAGCACACTAAGGTTTGATATAAGGAACATTTTCTCAACAATTAAAGATATTTTAAAAAATGAAATGGGATGCTTCAGGAGATAGATTGGGGCACCCTATCACTGAAAGCCTTAAAGCAAAATTTAGAAAAATACTTGACTATCAAGTTGTAGAAGGAATTCTTGTTTAGGTATCAGTTGGACTAAATTATTTCTGTGGTCCCTGCCAGCTCTGACGCTCTGGTTTTGAATACCAAGAGAAGCAATTGAATGATACATGCTTCTGACCCATTAAAATTTTGTTCATAACTCACAACAAGCCAAATTAAAAACTGATGACTATGTTCTGTCTATTTCTGTACTAAGCCTTCAATATACTATGTTCACCTCACTAGTTGATGAAGGAAGGTCTGAACAGGAGCTACAAGCACTGTCTTGTTGCCTTTGTCTTAGATTTTTGCTTTCCTTTATTCAAAGTCTGAGCTAAAAATTTCAGAAAACAATTTGGCTTCACTGTCATCCTGCTTCATAAAGCATGACAGCATTTGTTCCCAGTCAACCAATTGCACTATATGTCAGCTACTCTGGGAAAAATTAAAGCATGATGGACTGGGTTTTCCCCATGGTAGATGAGTTTAGCAGCAAAATTCAACCAGTGAACCAAGACTTTGAACAGAGCTCACAATTCTGCACTAAAAACATCATCATTCATGATTAAGCCAATCTGTCAGCCAATGGTAAAATACAATGGAAACAGTCCAAAATTCCTACAATTCTCTTTCAAAGTTTCAGAGCCCAGTAGTCACAGAGGAGTTGGATGGCTTCAAAGCAACCTGGCACTGGGAGGTTGTAATAAAGCTATTACCACTCAAAGGGGTTCAAATGGAAGCCCAAAGAACATAATTATTTGGAATCTCAGGCCCCACATGAGACCTCTGCTTCTCAGGAGTTAAGGGCTGCCAATACAAGTTTTATTTCACTACTTTGTGGCTTTAGATTATCAGATCAGATTATCCATCTGAGAGAATTTTTGGAGCTAGAGGAAAATCATGCTAGGGGGCAGTAACAGAGATAAAGGAGGCTCCAGTAAAACTATAATTTATTCCTGTAGTCCTTATAAATTTCTAGGATTCTAATTCCAACTCTCATTCACACTGATGAACCAGGTTTTCTAGAGCAAGGCTAGCTCCTCCTCTTGGGGTTCTAGAGGTATCCCCTTGAAGTGTTGGAGGTTTCTTTCTCTAATGATATCAGGTCAAGTTCCCATTCTGGTGTGTTCTACTCAATAACCAGTGATTGGTGCCACAGTATCATTTAGTCAATTAACATCAATTACGTTTTTCAAAGGGATATTTACTGAGAAGACATAGCAAGAACAAAAGTAGAAGCCTTTTCTATTTCAACACCCCAGAGCACACTCTCCACCATACCATCTCATTCTCTGGAGAAAAAAATGAGTTCAGACTTAATGCGATTTATACAAAACAGTTGACCCCATCAAGCTCTCTTCCAAATTTGGCACAGTCAATGGGCATTGTAAATGTAAAGCTCAACATCTTAGGTTCTGACATCAATTTCCTTCTGAGCTGTGCTGGTTGGATGGAGGTCAGCTGTCCACAAATTCTAGAATGATTCTAGTTCCATACCTCTGAATCTTCAAAGCCCACAGGATCATAGCTGTGTCTATGACTCCTTTACCAAAGAGCAGTGAAGCACAAATACAAAGAGGCAAAGAATAGAGACCCATATTGCAGGCCACATCTCATGTAGGGAGCAGAAAGTCCAAGGCCTCCTCCATATAGAAAGAAGCTTGTAGCATGAAGCCAGACATGAAAGAGAAAGAAATTTGCTTTGGCTTCTTGAATGCACCCAAGTTCTGGCTCAGCAGCCAATCAAAATCTGCTGCTTCAGCACATGTTTAGATAACTGAAACCAGTTACAGAAATGTCTGCACATACTCCAAGTTGGGGAGCACGGAACTTTCATTAAACATCTTTACATCTTTCCAGAATCTCCCCAGCCTTGTGCACATGGTCTGGCAAAAGGAGAGCACACTATACATGCACTGAGGATGGGGTTCCCTTAGCCAGGTCCTCATTACACTCCTGCCCAGGTGCCTCAGGGAAGCTTTATGAACTGGTTTATAAATGCTAATTAGAAGAGCTAGCAAGCAGCTCTACATTAGTATAAAGGCAACTGTATGTTCCATGGGCTTGAAATTGAAGATGTTTAATCTAAGAACCATTTGACAAAAAAAAATTAAATACAGACACAAATTAGCAGAAAGGATTGTATAATTGTAGGAAGGTTTCAAGGTCACAAAGATCCCACGTGTAGCCAAGTTGGAATGATAACCCCACTGTCACAGCTACTAGACCATTCTTATTTAATTCTCATCCTAGATTCTAAGGCAAACAAGGGATATGACCTGATATTTTCTCATTTCTTACTAAGTGTGTATCATCTTTCTTATTAATTATTGGTTAGTTATATCAGCCCTCACCCCAATTTATTAAATATTATTTATTATACAAAGTAGAGAAGTTTCTTTTCCTATTAGCTTTCATTCTTCTCCTAGGATATCAATCCTTCTGATCGCCTAGGTTTAAATAAACATCATGGTTGCTGGCTATATGATTTTATTAACAGTGTAACAAACAAAGATACAAATAATTATTTATAATATCTCATCTATGTGAAGCTCACAGACAGAGTCACTTTTGACTGTCATTGCTACTGTTGACTTCTCAATTCTGAAAACACAGTCCTGCTGTTCAACTCCCTCAAGATGCCAATTAAAGTCTTTTCTCAGGAATTCTCAAAAGATTTCTTCACAAGAGTTAAGATAATTTCTTCTCATCAAAGAAGTTATCTTAATCTTCCTCTCTGCCCTATCACAGTCTCTCTCCAGCCATCGGATTCTCCAGAACAATGTTTAAATGCCAACCTCCTCAAGATTCTATTCCCTCTTAAAGAGAGTGTGATCATATCCAAGAGGGCAACAAGTAGCTTCTTTCTATATGGAGGAGGCCTCAGGCTTTCTGCTCCCCACATGAGACGTGGTCTGTGATATGGGTCTCTATTCTCTGCCTCTTTGTATTTGTTCTTCACTGCTCTTTGGTAAAGGAGTCGTAGACACAGCTATGATCCTGTGGGCTTTGAAGATTCAGAGGTATGGAACTAGAATCTGAATTGATGAAAAGCCTGGATAGGAAGCAGAAAACATTAGTTCTTATGTGTCCTCTGCAATGACATCTTGTTACTTAGGCTTCTGTTTCCCCGACTATATCCAGAACAAAGGACATACCATAACTTGTGAGTAGTCCAAGCTGCCATGATGTGAACCTAGATGGCCAGTTCCAGTCAGGCAACTCCAACTCCAACTCCCTTCCCCTCCTCTCTTCTCCTCTCTGCAGGGTTCTCTGCCCAAAAGAAAGTAAATTTTGATGGCTGAAACCTACCTTGATATCTTGGCCTTTACTGCTTACATTTCCTTGTAGACCATGCCTTAAAATCAATTCACCCTGGCTCTCATTGATTGGCCAAAAATAGGGCCCTGCCCAAGCACCATTTAATGGTTATTTTTCTGGCCGTGATGCCTCAGAGTGAATGCAAGTACTAATTTACTAATTGTTTCTCTTTCAACCAGCAACCCTGAGGGTCTTTTCCTCCCAGTTTGATTTTTTTTTTTAATTAAAGGAGCCATCTCTTAACTCACTTCTTAAACAGTCTTGTTTACCTGAATGGGTATTGCCTCAGTCAAAGTGAGAACTCAGAAAGACCTTAGCTTAAAAAGGCAAAGGTCTCCCACTACATCCTGGGTCATCTCCAGTCATCCTGATCTATATCTGGCCACTGGACCCAGATGGCTCTGGAGGAGAAAGTGAGGCTGGTGACTTTGCACAGCCCTCCCTCATTTAAATCCAATTCAATTGCAAGTCATGGCATCATCTTCCTGATGTCATGGTCCTCTTCGAGGACCACACACAACCAATTACACAATGAAAGGATTAAAATAGACAATCTTTAAGGTGATTGCCAGCTCTAAAACTTTAGGATGTATGCTCTAGAACCTACACCAGCTAGGTAAGTTACCTGGGAGAAAGGAAGGGAGCGGCACTAGGGCAGGTTATTATGAGTCTCTCCTTATTTTCTCTTCATACTGGTGTGATTAGCCACCTGTTATCATGGGCACTTTGTCTTTCTGGCAACGTCAAGTCTCACCCCCAAGCAATAAAGACTTTTCACCTGTACATGTAAACTTTCATTTGTACTAATGTTGAAATAAAGAACTTAATCCAAAAGAGGGCACTATAAACCATTCTATAAAAGCAAGATTTTTTTTTTATTTCATGCCTTCTTGAGTCTCAGGGGTTCAGCAAATGGATGAAAATGTGAGAGTACATCAAGAGTTACCTAGCTGCATGGGAGAATCCACAAATATGTAAAGACTCTTACAGATTCTAGCTTTAAGGCTTGTTGCAATATATTAACAGTTAAATTCAACCTTATTGGTTTTCACTCATTCTCTGAGATACAGAGAAATCCAGTGAATTACTATATTCATTGGTGGCATTAGCAGAGCCTGGAAGGGTACAGGAAAAACTTTTCTAGTACATAATAAAAAGAGGGCCTCTTATTTTTCAAATGACATTTATATGAATATCTGGAAGCAGTTTATAAACTTAGGCAGCTATAATATAGTGAACAGAGAGAAAACTAATCTAGGATTCAAGAAGATCAGCATTTAAAGTCAGGCATCTGACTCATACTGGTTACCTGACTCTATACAAATCACTTGACCTCAGTGCTCCTAGCAATCTTCTTAGACTGATTTGCAGAAGAGCTGCTGACCGTTATTGGTAGAGTGAGCATCCTCACTGGGTGATGAAATTACAGATCTTGACAAAAAAAAAACAATAAAGGCAACATACAGATGAGCTATAGAATTATTGCTTACATTTGCCAAGGGAAGAATGTATTTAATAGCATGCAGCCATACCTGGTTTAGGAAAGGATAGATGTCCTGTTCTTTAGACAGCGTTCAGGAAATTTGCATTCTCATTCATACAGAAAATCACCCAACCAAACATTCTGATTCTTAGACATACCACAACAAGTTTTACAGTGACAAAAGCATTCAGGAACTGACTTTTAAATTTTCATACAATTCAGTTCAGTTTAACAAACATTTATTAAAGGCCTACTATGTAGTGAGCTTATATTGTGTCGGGCCCTGAGGATATAGAGGGAAAAATGGAACAATTCCTTCTCTCAGGATCTTATATTCTGGAAGTAAGAGTGAGAAAAATGGGGAGGTCTATTGTATGCAGATGAGTAAATACAAGGCAATTTGAATAGGGAGAAAACAGCTTCATGCATGAGGTAGGATGTGAGCTGAGCCTTGAAGAGGACTGGAATTCTAAGAAGTAGAGATAAGTAGGAAGTACATTCAAGTCATGGGAGAGTGGCCTGTGCAAAAGTATAGAGATGGGAAATCGAATACTGAGTTCAGGAGGGAAAGCTAAGTAGTCCACCTTGGCTGGAGGTAGAGTACATGAAATGGAGCCATATAAAATGGCTAAAAATTGTAGATTTGAGTTATAGTGTAGAAGACCTTAAATATCAGGCTGAAGAGTTTGTTTCTTAGAGACAGTAGGGAGCCATTGATAACTTTTTTTTTCAGGCAACTGAAATGGGCAGTCCTATTCTTTAGATATATTGCATTTAGTGGGCATGTGAAGGATGGCCTAAATAAGGGAGTAATTTGAAGCAGGAAGACCACTTAAGAGGCTATTGTAATAGAGTAGGTGAGGAGTACCAAAGGACTAAATTAGGGGAGTGACCAAGTGAGCAGACAAAAAGGAGCAGACTCAAGAGATGTTAATGAAGAAAAAAACAGATGACTTGGTCACAGATTGGATATAGGTGGTAAGGCCATTTATTAAGGGCTCCTCTTCTCACCTCCTACTCATCACCTAAATGCCTTCTGCCACTATCTCCTCTTTCAAACCTGTCTTACATGAAGAGGTGGTTCTTCTTGTCAACAGGCACAAGAGGTGCCATTCCATCTCATCTTCTCCAGGAGATTTCTTCCCCAGTCTCATTTATCTTCAATCTCTCCCTGCCTATTGGCTGCTTCCCTGCTGCCTACAGACATGCCCACATCTTTCCATTCCTCAAAAAACAGCCACTTGGTCTATTCATGCCTATCTCTTCTTACTTTTGGGGCTGACTCCTTAAGGAGGCTGTCTACAACAGGTGCCTGCACTTTGAGGAACTGTCAAACATACCAGGAGGTAGCAGGCAGCTCTTGACATTTGCTCTGGTGCAGCTGACCAACTTGTAGTCCAGCACCAAAGCAACACAACTTTAGTACTTTAAGCATCTGTAATCATTCTAAAATGGTCATTTCACTTTTGTAGCATCTCTTCTATATGACCCCTTCTCTCACTTCCCACAACCACCACCCTAGTAGCTAGGGCTGCGAGGTGGCTCGGTGGATAAAGTGCTGGGCCCAGAGCCAAGAAGGCTTGAGTTCAAATACTACTTCAGATGCTTACTAGCTGTGTGACACTGGATAAGTCACTTAACTTCTATCTGCCTCAGTTTCCTCATCTGCATCCTCATAGTAAGTGCCATATAAATTACAGCTATTATTGTCATCAGTAGTAATAGTATAGGCCAAGGGTGGGGAATCTGTGGCCTCAAGGTCCCATGTGGCCCTCAAGTACAAACTTCAAAGAATAAATCTGCTTAATAAAAGAATTTGTTCTGTAAAACTTGGACTCAGATTGAATCTGGCCCACTTGTGAAACGGGTATTACAAATGGTGAGATTTCTTAAGACTCAGCCCAATATGGCGAACCTTTAATAAACTTTGTTTTTCTTTGGCTGTGAAAAAAATTGGACACAGTCAAAAGGCCAAGGACCTAGAAGGCCACATGTGGCCTCAAGGCTACAGGTTCCCCATCTCTGGTATAGGGCTTCACTCACTTCTCACCTAGACTATTGAGATAGTCTTTTTTCATCTCCATTCAGCCTCTAAAGGGATTTTCCCAAAGCACAGATCTGATCATGTTACCCCTTGCTCAATTAACTTTCAGTTAAGCTCTAAGATCAAAAATGTGTTTGTATGTGCACATATGTATGTGTATAAATATACAATATATTATATTATTATATAATATATAATTCTATATTATGTATAATATATAATGTATTATATAATATATTATATATACACATATATATGTATAGACAGTCAGATAGTCCAACAGGCAAATTATTAAATTTGCAATGTGACCATTTATACCTTGGAAATATGAAAAGTACAAATCCAGGGTTGATTTATTGTTTTGTTGATTGTCCAGACTTAAGAAGGTGATGGAGAAAATGTTGATGCAGATTAAATTTTAAAGTATGTTCTAAGAACTTCTTCTGCAGAACTGGTTGTTGAACATTGACCAGTGCACCTACCTCCACTTCTAAGCCCATAATTAAGAATTTTTCCAATGCGAAAAGGAAGAGGGAGGGGAAAAGTGGGTCGGAAGGTGGATGCAGTACTATCGCCAGAGTCTGTACCTATTTCGCATTTAGAATCCAAGCAGGTACCGTTGTCAGGTGCTGACACCCATTTGTCATGCACAACATTCAACACCAAAGGGTATTTAGGGATAACCAATGAATTCTAATCAGAAGCATAACGGCCACTCCCCTTGACATTACCCCTTAGTGCCTACTATTGGGATTTTCTCTTTAGCCTGGGAACTGGCAGGGATTATGCAATTATGTCATGGTTGAATCCCCATACTTCTTTATTATAAACTCCTTTACCTCATCCCATCATCGCCGCATTGCATCTTAGGACATTTATTAAATAAGAAAAACCCTTTGTCAGACTATTATAAACAAAGAAAAACAAGTATCATCAATTCAATTACACGAGGATTACACAGATTACACAGATACAATTACACAGATCCTTCTAAAATTCCTAGGAAAAGAGGGGTTTCCAGAAAGGAATTGAAACTTGATTGTTCCACCTCTCACAGAGGAGAGGATACTTCATAGAGTTAAAAAGATGTTGATTAGAGGGGGAATAGATAGAGAGAAATGATTAGAATTTACCTGGGGAAAAAGCCATTTGAAGCACCAGAAACAAGTAATAGGCTTCCCTCTTTTGCAGGGGCTGAACATAGTTTCATCAGTCCCATCACTGGGACACAGAAAGCAAGCCACCTCTCCAAAATACTGCTTCTGTTTTGGTCCTATAACCCTTCCCTGGGAAGGAGTTGTGTTCTTCCATCGATATTCCACAGAGATTCTACTCAATAAGTTAGGAGGTAAGCTTCATTCATTTTTTAGTAATGGAAATCACATTAAGGAAGATGCATTCCCATCTGCTTTGCTCATGCATCCTAAACACCATAGGGCCTTTCCATCTGACTTGCCTCTGAAGCCTCCTATGTGTGTTGTCTCCTCCTATTAGAACGTGAGCTCCTTCAGCGCTATCTTGTTTTTCTATTTGTATTCCCAAAGCTTAGCACAATGTTTTGCATATAATTTAATAAATACTTATTCCTTTGTTCATTCTGTGTATTTTTATACTTCATAGATACCAGTGGAATACTCAGGCTGTCCATCCTAGGTCTCGCCAGATGATCAGTCTCCCTTTCTGATCATACATTTCCTCCATTATACTCTTTATGACACTTCTTGAATGTAGGTCACCACTGGAAAAATGACGCAGCTGACTTTGCCCACCACGTCTCACCACTGTCTTTTGGGTCACTCATAACATCGATTCCTCAGGCATAATAAAGCTCCATGATTTACTACACAACACTGCCAGAAGAACATTTGTGTTGAAAAAAAATTAGTATAGCACCATGGAACAGTTTGGGATAGTTAAAAAGCATTGCAGCATTTCCAGATGCAATATAACCAAATGGCTTCTACCTGCTCAATTCTGAGCCCAGTCTCCTGGATCCATCTGCAGTACCTATTCCAAACATATGTACGTAAGTCAAGTCCTAAATCAGTGAGCTGAGTATCCAAATACATGTCTGTACAATGGGCATATTTCATCCAGTTAGGAAGGCAATGTTTAGAAATAAATTGGATATTTTCTGAGATGCCTTCCTTTAATCCTTGTGTCAGAGATGGGAAAGATGGGAAAGATTCAAACGCACTTTGGAAAACATCTCATTTCCTCCCTGCCTCTATCATTTATGAACCACAGTATCTGACAGTTCCTATCTCTTCCTTCCCTGTCTTGCCTACTCAAGAATATAGAAATCAAAACTCCTCAGGCAGTCGTGTAGAATCAAAAGGGTATTCTCTCCATAAAGCATTTTATTTATAAGTTAAGGTAAACTGATAGAATTTACAACCGAATCCATAAAAAAAATTATACTCATCACTGAGCAACCCTTCCTCAGAGATTTGCAAGTCTTAATCGCAGCAGTTCCTAGATTTGGAGCTAGAAGAGACTTTATGAAACAGTTACAAATGTCTTATTTTGCATATCAGTAAACTGAAGCCCAGTGAGGTTAAAAGACTTGTCCAAAGACTCCCGGGTAGTAAATAGCAAAACCAGAAATAGAAGCTGCATTCTCTTTACTCCAAATTCAAATTGGAGGCAACTAAGTGGTATAGTAGGATAGAGGGCTAGACCTGGAATCAGGAAGACCTGAGTTCAAATTCAGCCTTAGACACTTCCTAGCTGGGTGACGCTGGACCTCTGGTTCAGTTTCCTCATCTTAAAAAGGGGATAATAAAAGCATCTTCCTCCCAGAGTCATTGTGAGGATCAAATGAGATAATTTTCTTAGTGCAGCGTTCGGGACATAATAAGCACTATCTAAATGTTCATTGTAATCATTATTTATTGTCGTTGTCCTTTCATGCTGTACTTTCACTACTGCCATGAAGAGCTCTTATGGTGGCACTCAGGTTTTGTTCCTCCTCATTAGTGGTCTCTTCCTTGGATCTTCTTTCTATATAGGGTGTTCCTAAAGTCTGGACACATAGGCAAAAATGCATATTTTCGAAAAATGAAGTGATTGAGATTTTTCAACAACATTTTATTAAATTGGAATACTAACAAATAACATCTTCAACTTCAAATAATATCATATGATTTCATATTCATATTCCAAGAGCAAAGGTGCTAAAATTGATGGCAACATGGAGTTATTGAGTTATTGCATTGAGTTCAAGGGAATCTTGCAAAGTGCATCAACCTTTGCACCACAAATGATGGAAGGCATATTGAAGATGTTATTTGTTAATATTCCAATTAAAGAAAATGTGGTCGAAAATTTCAATCATTTCATTTCTTGAAAATATGCATTTTTGCCTATGTGTCCAGACTTTAGGAACACCTTGTAGACTGTCTCCCTTTCTTCACAGGTCTCATAAATAACCATCCTCAGCTGACATCTCTGGTGATGGCTCTCTGTCAATGTTCTTTACTGGTTCTGCTTCTATATCTCTCAGCAGTTGCCAGTCATTCATTCATCCATCCATCCATCCATACATCCATTCATTCATTCATCACAGGCCTGTTCCTCCATCTTCTCTCTCTCTTTTTTTTTTTTTTTTTTTTTTTGCAGAGGGGAAGGCAGGGCCATTGGGGTTAAGTGACTTGCCCAAAGTCACACAGCTAGTAAGCGTATCAAGTGTCTGAGTCCACATTTGAACTCAGATCCTCCTCACACCAGGGCCAGTGCTCTACTCACTGCACCACCTAGCAGCCCCCCTCCATCTTCTATTATTCTGCAATATTGAAATTTCTTCAGCCTCAAGCTTTTGGAACTTGCTTCCCTTCCCAGTGTACCCTCTGTAACACAGTTCACAGTGGGGGAAAGAGTCTTAATGTGCCTCCAGACCAGAGTGGTCCAATTTTTCTGAAACCTTCCTTTGAACACTGGTTCCAGAGCCCCAGGTCTCATGTACAAGCAATATCCCAGGAAGTTAAAAGGACCATCACACGTAAGTGGTATAAACCTTTAAAGTGGTTCTCTGCATCCTCCCCCACCCCATTCCATTTTGGAACATGGTAGCTTATTGTCTTTTGTGTCCTCTCTTCCCCAATAGTGTGTCTCCAGCTCGTGTCAGCAAGCCAGTTGAGTCTAAGGCATAAGGGGCTACTTCCTCTCCTCCCCGCACTATGCTTGTCCCTCTCTTACCAGCGCTTGTCCTTGGGCAGATGGTTAGGGCCATTCAAATGACCAGGGACACTTCCCCAAATCTTTAGAAGTGGGGGTCTCATTTTCCTCCTAGTAGCTTGCCGTTACTGGGGAGATAAGGATTTATTACCTTCTGCCATCTCTTTGGAGAATGAAATGGAAAACCACTCCTGAATCTTTACCAAGGAAAAACCCAAATGAGGTCATGGAGAGTCGGACACAACCGAAATGGCTAGACAATAATAACAATAAACAGCAATAAGCCATCTCTTTAGTAATAATTTCATAACATTTTGTACATAGGTGCTTTGTGTTTTGACATAGTAATTTAATACTGTATGCTCTGATGGATGTATTCTCTGAGATAATAAATATTTGTTGAATTGAATCGAATTGGGAGGTTACCTTGGTTATTCCTGTCTCTCTCCCTACCCACCCCTCACAGAAGCACTTC
This sequence comes from Trichosurus vulpecula, assembly GCF_011100635.1. NCBI lineage: Eukaryota > Metazoa > Chordata > Mammalia > Diprotodontia > Phalangeridae > Trichosurus > Trichosurus vulpecula. The sequence continues at coordinate 210,810,747 of NC_050580.1, read as the reverse complement.
CCTTTGGAGGATTTTAATGTGCTCACCAAACACACACACACACACACACACACACACACACACACACACACACACTGCTGTCACAAAGGGTCAACTTCCAAACTGGTCCAAGTCCTCAAGTAAGTGGGGGAGGTCTAGGGTTCCCAGGATTCCTGAAACCTTCTATTTCTCATGGGGGAAAAAAGCATTATCACTTCCCTCTCTTCTGCCACCTCCCATGGAGAAAGGGACTTTTAAACAACTCTTTGGGAATATGCATTGCCTTTCACAGAGCCCAGGAATAGTCATTGTGGAATAAACAGGATAAATTTCTCTCTCACCCGGGTTTCTTTTGATGTGTTGAAACAAGAAAATTCTTTGAATATTCACTGTTTAATGGGAACCACAGTATATGTTGGGGCTTCCTGTTCTCAAGATGAATAGGACTGTTATGTTTTGGGGTGTTCTAAATGGAAAAAAATTAAATTAGTTAATTGAAAAATGAAAAATAGGGAAATTAAACCAGCAAGTTCTCCAAACATATTGTGCCAATTTATAACCCAGGTTAACATTGATTTATTGTTTTTAATAAAGTTCATATGTGAGGAATAATTAATAGTCTGTAGCATAAATAAATATTGGGGTATGAACATTCAGGAGCACAAAGGAATGACAGAGAAAACTGTCCCCCAAGTTTGGAGTCTTCATTTTTGTTGTTGCATTCACAGGCCTAAGGTTTTAAGGAACTGGAAGTGGGCAAGGTAGCATCAACTTTTGGAACCAAGAGAAATGTAAGAAGTACGAGGTAACGTCTATAATATAATTCTTCCCTTCATGTTAAAGATACAGACTTTGATATTAAAGCAATTTGCTGAGTGTTTTTCAGAACTCAAGGAGTCACACAGAGTTATGCCCCTAGTTTAACAACCTAAAACTCCTTGAGGGCAGGACTATTTTTGCTTATTCTTTATATTCTCAGTGGTCTGCATATTATCTGGCACATGAGAAGCCCTTAATTGGTGCTTGTAGCCTGGCTGTTTCCCATCAATCAGCTCTGGTTATTAGCAGCAAAGGGCAGATTAGAAGCTGGGTCACTTAATTCTCTTTCACCTGGGCTCTCTCTCACACACCATGCTGCTTTGCATTGCCACCACTAGGTCAAAGGTCTTTTTAGGAAGAAACTGAGATAGTACAATGTGGATTTCTTGTGACGTTTCCTGTAGTAATCTGTTCCTCGATTAGGATTCAGGCCACTGAATGAAAAGTAAAGCACAGGAAGCCCAAAAAAGGATATTTTCTTATCCAAAGTTTACAACCTTGAATTTGTTAAATCTTTGGCTAGGATCCCTTCCCAAAATCTTTCAGACTCTGCATTCTTTTCTTTGATACACTTGCCTGATATGAGGAATAAGAACTGTTTCTCTTTCTAACTCAATTCAGTAAAAAAAAGGAATGGTTATCATCTGTCCTGTTGTATTTACCAAATACATGATCCTTTTAAAACATATTTCCAATAAATTCATCCCTCAGATAGTCGTGGAATGCAAGAAAAATCCCTTTGCCCTTTTATCAAAGGAATGAAATACACAGAGATCAAATCATTTTTGTGTGTGTTCTCTCCCCTATCGGAACGTAAGCTCCTTCAGAATGGGGGCTGTTTTGCTTTTTTCTTTGTATGCCCAGGGCCTAGCACATAGCAGGCACTTAAAATGCTTGCTTCCTTGTTTGATTACAAAATTACAGAATTTGAAAGTCGGAGGGACGTCAGGAGCCAACCCACACACGAAAAGGATCCCTGCTGCAGCATACCCAATAAATAGTTATCTAGACTCTGCTTAAAAATCTCCAAAGGGGTCTTCCCTGCTAGGCAGCTCAAACTGAGGTGTGGGAAAGACCTTAATTTAGAAAGGCCAAGGTCATTCGCTACATCCTGGGCCATCACCAGTCATCTTGACTTTTGTCTTGCCACTGGACCTTGATGACTCTGGAGGAGAGAGTGAGGCTGATGACTTGGCTCAACTCTGCCTCCCTTAAATCCAGTTCAGTCACCCTCACAATGTCACTGGTGCTCTTTGAGAATGAAGGACAAAGAATAACAATGATGATTTTATTTTTAGTCATTTTCAATAATAGGTAGTTTTTATGTAGCGCTTTAAGGTTTACAAGGTTACATATGTTATCTCATACAACAGCCCTATAAGCTAGGGAGGATTATTGTGAGGATTGGCATATTGTTCAGCTACCTGATAGAAGTGACTCTATGTTTGACCATTGATTAACCTGCCTATATACTGGGAAATTCCTATGTACCAAAGGGAGACTTGTCAGCACATACAGCTGAGAAATTCAAAGTTCTCCTGATCATAACCCATTTAGCACACTTCATCTAATGTAAGTATGCAAGGTTAGCAAACTTTCATAATCACAATGCCCTAGTTGACAGTAAAGGCGGGTCCATGCCACCTATGCTTGATTATCCCTAAAGTTCTTGTGAATCTGCCCAGTAAAAATAATCATATAATAGGGCAAAGACACAAAGATCTGGACTCTCAATCAGGGTCCCCATCCTCCTATATGCCTGAGCCACTGTTCAAGTTTGCCTGTGATACTGTAGGGCGGGATAGTCTCACATTTGCATGCCTATAAGTAAAAAAATCTTGACTTGTGATTCTTCAAGTACTTATATTTCTTCTAGATACCTCACCAACAATGTCCTCACAATTAAGATTCCTATTTTATAGATGAGGAAACTGAGACTGAGAGAGATTTAGTGACTTGCCCAGGGCCACTAGACTAGACTTGCCCCGCTAATAAGTGATTCAAACACTCTAATTTCTAGAAAACTTTTCCTGACATTCAGCCTAAACCGGTCTCTTTTCAGCTTCTATCTATTGTACCTGATTTTACCCTCTGGGGACAAATATCACAAGTCTAGTCCTTCCTCCACATGCAATCCCTTCTAATACCTGAAGACAGCTATTATATTCCCTCTGAGTCTTCTCTTCTCCAGGCCAAATTTCCTAAGATCCTAATGGACTCAAGGCCCTTCACCATCCAGGCTGATCTCCTCTGAACACTCTCCAGATTATCAATGTCCTTTTAAAAATTTAATTTAATTTTTTATTTTGAATTCTCTTCTTCCCCTACCCATCTTTCCCATCCATTAAAAAATGTAAAACTAAAATTAATTACAATTAGTTTTTAAAAATTAAAAACAATATTAATGTGTAGTAATGTGAAATAAATACCTGCATTAGCTACGTGGAAAGAAAAGAGAGAAAAGAAAGAAAGAAAGAAGGAAAGAAAGAAAGAAGGAAGGAAGCAAGGGAGGAAAGAAAGAAAGAAGAAGGAAGGAAGGAAAGAAAGAAAGAAAGAGAGAAAGAAAGAGGAAGGAAGAAAGAAAGAAAGAAGAAGGAAGGAAAGAAGGGAGGGAGGGAGGAAGGGAGATAGGGAGGAAGGGAGGAAGGGAAGAAGGAAGGACAGAAATAAGGAGGAAGGAAGGAAGGAAAGAAGGAAGGAAGGAAAGAAGGAAGGAAGAAAAGAGAAACATGCTTCATTCTGCACTCTGACTCCTTTAGCTCTCTGGAAGAAGGTGGCATGCTTCATCATGAGTCCATTGGAATTGTGGTTGGTCATTGTGTTAATCAGAGTTGCTAAGTCTTTCAAAGGTGATTATCTTTACAATTTTCCTGTTACTAAAGAAATTGTTTTCCTAGTTCTGCTCATTTCACTTTGCATCAGTTCATATAAGTTTTTTCAGGTTTTTCTGAAGCCATCTCCTTCATCATTTCTTACAGCACAATAGTATTCCACCACATTCATATACCTTAACTTGATCAGCCATTCTCCAGTTGATGGCATCCCATCAATTTCCAGTTCTCTGCCACTACAGGAAGAGCTGCTATAAATACTTTTGTACATAGGGCTTCTTTTCCTCTTTCTTTTATCTCTTTGGGGAATAGACCTAGTAGTGATAGCATTCAAATGATATGCACAGTTTAATAGCTTTTTATACAAGTTCTAAATTACTTTTCAGAATGGTTGGACTAGTCTATAGCTCCACCAATAGTGCATTAGTGCACCTGCTTTCCAAGAATCCTTCCCGCGTTTGTGATTTTCCTTTTTTTGTCATCTTCACCAATCTGATGGGTCTGAGGTGGTATCTCAGAGCTGTTTTAACTTACATTTCTCCAATTATTAGTGATTTAGAGCATTTTTCATATGACTATTGGCAGTTTTGATTTCTTCCTATGAAAACTGCCTGTTCATATCCTTAACCATTTATCAATTGTGAATGGCTCTTATTTTTATATATATGATAGTTTAGATTTTTCTTCCTTTGAAAACTGCTTATTCATATCCTTTGACCATTTATCATTTGGGAAATGGTTCTGTTTCTATCAATGTCCTTCTTGAACCATGGCACCCACAGTTGGACATAGTACTGCATATCAGAGCAGAGTACAGTGAAATTATCATCTCCTTATTCCTGGAAACTATTCCCTCTTAATGTAGCCCAGGACATCATTAGGGTATTTTTGTCTGCTATATCATACTACTGACTTATACTGAATTTGCACTAAAGCCTCCAGATCTTTTAGAGAATAACTACTGTCTATCCATGCCTCCCTCCCATCTTATACTTACAAACTTGATTTTTTTGTACCCACATGCTAGACTACATTTGGCTGGGTCATACTTGTCAACTACTACAGAATTTTCAAAGAAGAATCAGGGCAAACCTTTCCCATCCCATCTTGCCTTTTTATCTAATCTGTCCCTGTTTCTTTATTGTTGCCAGTTTTTTGATAACATGAACTGGTGAAGAAAATTCAGTAGCAGCAATAACATTTGCTGAGTATGTGGGATAATAGAAAGTAGGGGCTAGGAAAGCTGAGAGATAAGAGGAATAACCAGATGAAGGTAAGATTGCTATGAAAAGTTATGATTCCTACAACAGAATACTAAATGTAAAAATACCCATGAAATTGATTTTCGGACAAAGTACTTTAGGACATTTACAGAGCAATCTCTTCTAATAGTTACATACTTTTACATTTAGGGGGTAAGGTTTTTATTTTTTAAAGGAAAACGCAAATTAATCACTGGCTTTCTATATAAGCTAATAAGGCAATATGAAAATTATGAACCACACAGAATGTTCAAATATGTTGCCCAAAGGGTCTTTTTTATTATAAGGATATATCTGAGAAAAAGAAAATTAAGTCACTAGCTGTATCTTCAGCAATCACTCCACTTAAAATCATAAGTACAATACAATTATATTACTGGCAATGATACTAATCATAATGACAGGATTTAAATAACAGTGCTTTAAGGTTTGGAAAATGCTTTGAAAACATTATCTCACTTTATCCTCAAAAGAGCCCTGGAAGGTAGGTGCTATTCATTTTACAGATGAGGAAACTGAGGCAGATAATGGTTAAGTGACTTCTCCAGGGTCATACAGTGAGTAAGTGTCTGAGGTTGGATATAAACTCAGGTCTTCCTTACTCAATGGCTGCCTCTACCATTCATGATACAGAAAAAAGTAAAAGCTATAGTGTCAGGTTATATTCTTATGGTGAATAATATGCAAAATGAACTTTTTTGGAAAGTAAATGTTCCCAATAAATATAGAGAAAATTGCAATATATTCAGAGCTACAATAATGCAAAGAAAATGCTTTTCAATAAAAGCAAGATTCTCTTTTCCATCCTGATATTTACAAAGGTGAGGATCTGATAAAACAGGCATGGAAACAACAGGAGGAAAACTCAGTCTGAAATTCTACTAACATTTTACTCCAATACATCTAAAGCTTTTCATGACCACCTCGCCTACAGCCATCTCCCAATAAGTACCCAGAGGCCTCCGATAGATCAACATATGTCAGTAATCTGATACTTAAATGACCCTATGATATAAATATGGGAATTCCTCCCAGTTTTACAGATGGAAATCCAACCATGTCTTCCCATCCTGTGCAATGCTTATGTCTTTTCCAAAAAATTTCCCTATAGGGAGTTCATCCAACATGCCAAAGTCCTTCCTCACATTCTTTTGACACTGGTACAAGGGTACCAATGGAGTGCTCTGGCTGGGTCCCTGGCATCCTTTATTCTTGCCCTATGACCAGCTCCCCTAGCCAATAGACAACTCCATTTAAGGCCATGGAAGGTCTTGAATATGAATATGTACCAAGGCCAAGATGCTTCAAAAAACACTTATAAGTGCAGAAACGAGTGTCCAGGAGCTACTCAACTGCTCCAATCAGCACTCAGAAGATTGTCTACTAGCTCTGAGGAATGCATCAGAGCCAATTACCACACTTAAATGGGGGTGAAGGTAGGAGACACTTTTTTATTGGGACACCCAGCCTCCAACTGCACTGCTGCTGAAGATCCCTCTCAAGGACACGGGACACTAGTATTTATACCAGCATGGAAAAGGCCTCAAGAAGTGTACTCTTCAGTCTGGAAACATTGTCCAAGTGAAACTTGGCAGGCTTCTGACTCCTCAACTTGCTAAACATGCAAGGGTGAGCCACAATTACTTGATGGCATTTCTTCTTCTTCTTCTTCTTCTTCTCCTTCTTCTTCTTCTTCTTCTTCTTCTTCTTCTTCTTCTTATTCTCTTCTTCTTCTTCTTCTCCTTCTTCTTCTCCTTCTTCTTCTCCCTTCTTCTTCTCCTTCTTCTCCTTCTCTTCTCCTTCTTTCCTTCTTTCTCCTTCTTCTTCTCCTCTTCTTCTCCTCTTCTTCTCCTTCTTCGCTATATGTTGTATCTTGCTCACACCCACCATGTACTTTCCCACGATATCTGTGTGATACTTGTCTTTCCTTTTTTCCCTCCATCACAGTGATTAAATACCTTTGGTGGGTGTATGTTTCCATGTTTTATGCCTTGGATAATGCCTATCTCAGAGGTTCATGAATAGGGTTATCTCTGTTGTTATACCTTCTGATGTCTTGAATAATCTTGATGTCAGGATGGGGGACACCTTGCTATAAAATAGCTTATAATCAATGTTCCTTTGTAATGAACAAACAGTAATCACAAGGTTGTCTGCATCTTTAGTTAATTATGAGATGGTAAAGATGTGGTTTGTTGTTGAGTATCGCTTTTGAAAGTCTCCCTTCTAATATCCTCCTCAATGAGGGCACCTTCCATTGAGTATCGTACAGATAACTCTCATAAAGATTTTCTATAAAAGAGCAAGTACAGGTTAGCAGTCATTGATGTAACCCATCACCTTTTTGTTGTTATTAACAAAGTTTAAAATGTTTTCCACCCCTTTTGGCACCTTCCCATCTTCACATATTCTTGCTTGCTGATCCATCCATGCCCTCACAATTTTATCACTTCCAGGACAGATCTCCTCTATACACACTTGGTCCAATCTGGCTGCTGTGAGATTAGGGTCCAAATGTGGTAGTTCTACTCTCCTTGAAAGAAAAACAATTGGACCGTAATGTCGCATGCCAAGCTATTCTTACAGAGGAGGTAGAAATGGCACTATAGAGAATAAAGATGGAAAAAGCAAATCCAGATTGAATCAAGTGTATATAGAGGAGAGCTATGTCAGAGGTGAGAAAATCCAAGAGTGGAATAAAAAGATATTCAGTAGATGACAACTATATGAATTCAACAGCTATATATTAACAAAGAAGTTGGAACAAATGGCTGGGTCGTGTGTATTTGTTTACAAAAACAAAAGGGCTTGTGATACCGATATAATACAAGGTCATTGCTAACAGAAATTGCTGGATTTTTTTCCTTAAGGAGATTGAACTTATTGATCAATGCAGATCCTGCAAGAAAATACTAGAAGCTATGTAAGTATCACTGCACATTTGCAAAGATTTAGTACCTACTGAATACCTAGAAAAGCATGATAATCAGAATTATACAACCAAAATGCATTATATTTCACAAACTAAAAGATTAAAAGGTCCCCACATTACAAATATTAATCCTAAAATATCCTTAAAATTCAGCGAATTAATGCTAGTAGAACTGGAGAATTTAGCACAGACAAACCATTGCCCACAACCACCTGGACATGATATTAACATAAATATTTAAGAACAACATTTTAAATACATGTGGCCATATTGAATACAAGCAACTTCCAAACAATGTGAAATAAAAAAGTTTGAAATTTATAAAGACAGTAGAAATAAACAAAGCTATGTGGGAATTGAATGAAATGCGTATCATCCCTGTTATCTTGTTTGCTATCAAGTTGTCTCATAGATGCTTTCAGTGAACCTAGAGAAGATGAAATGACATCCCAATACTTTTATTCAATTACAAAAGGCAATCATTTTACCCGCTTGAACAATGATCTAGTGAAAATTAAACATAAAAGAGTGACAGCATAGCATTCTGTCTCAGGAATGTTTCTATCTGAACTCCATTGAACATAAAATGAAAAGACCAAGAATAAAATCAACAATAACTGACTCATGTGATACTTTAAGGTTTACAAAGTGTTTGTACATTTATTATGTCTTCCACTATGTTTCTAAGGGTTAAACATTTTCCACTTCATCTCTAGTGCAGTGGCTTTAGAAGCACGAGGATATAAGAGTTGATTGAAGAAAGGATATAATTCTGGGAAACTGGATCATTAATTTTTTTTTTAGAAAGGAGCCAAAGTACATTTAATCAC